>NC_046316.1:39332971-40007346 GCF_009819535.1 Lacerta agilis | reverse complement strand
TTTAGTCCATAATTGCTTTGTGATCATTAAAAAAAAAAAAATTAAACCCTACCTGGCCGCAGACTGTCTCACCAGAGTGGTGCATGCTCTGGTTATCTCTCGCTTGGATTACTGCAATGCGTTTTAAGTGGGGCTACCTTTGAAGGTGACCCGGAAACTACAACTAATCCAGAATGCGGCAGCTAGACTGGTGACTGGGAGCAGCCGCCGAGACCACATAACACCGGTCTTGAAAGACCTACATTGGCTCCCAGTACGTTTCTGAGCACAATTCAAAGTGTTGGTGCTGACCTTTAAAGCCCTAAATGGCTTCGGTCCTGTATACCTGAAGGAGCGTCTCCACCCCCATCATTCTGCCCGGACACTGAGGTCCAGTGCCGAGGGCCTTCTGGCGGTTCCCTCACTGCGAGAAGCCAAGTTACAGGGAACCAGGCAGAGGGCCTTCTCAGTAGTGGCACCCGCCCTGTGGAACGCCCTCCCACCAGATGTCAAAGAAAAAAACAACTACCAGACCTTTAGAAGACATCTGAAGGCAGCCCTGTTTACGGAGGCTTTTAATGTTTATTAGATTTTTGCATTTTAATGTTCTGTTGGAAGCCGCCCAGAGTGGCTGGGGAAACCCAGCCAGATGGGCAGGGTATTAATAATAATAATAATAATAATAATAATAATAATAATAATAATAATAATAATAATAATAAAATTATTATTATTATTACTATTATTATTATTATTATTATTATTAAATGAAAAGTGGTGATACCTGCAGTTACACTGGTTAAATTCCAGAGGGGCTTCTTATACACAGATAGTGGTTTCAGCTATGCCTACAAAATAATACTGAACTGTTACTTTTTTAAAAACATTCTAATTAGCTGGTGGGTTTCTTTTGGCAGTATTTTTGATGCTAAAAACTTGACATTTCCCTCCCTCTAGCATTCTACAACTATGATGCCAGGGGCCCAGATGAGCTGTCTTTACAAATAGGAGACACCGTCCACATATTGGAGACACATGAAGGCAAGTGGAACAAATGTTTCTTTCTTAACCATTATTCTTCCCGTCATGATTGTCAGCATTTGGGTTTCATATGCCTGCCTGTTTTAGCAGATGAGTTCTATTTTGAACCTAATGAAATACTGAAGTATTTAAATGGGCACAGAATTAACAGTTAATGCACATCAAGCAAGCAGGCTTGTGATAGCTGAAGAATAACCTTTCTAAGATGCAAATTTTTCTTTTTCTCTTCCCCCCCCGCAACCCCCCCCCCACAAAGATTGATATTTGTGCAGCTTAATTTGTATGGATCTCTGGTAGCATCTGTTGAGCGGTTAGAATGGAAAGATATCCGTAAGAAACTCTCAAACCTCAGATAATATACAAGGTCCTTTTAAAAGGAGTTAATCTTGAATGCTGAAATATAAAAGATACTTATCTTCTAAATTGTAACTCTCTGCTGTATGGTCTGTCCTAAAAAAAAACCCCAATATTTTATTTGCATCCCTTTCATAATGCAGTAAATTATTATTGTTATGTATTGAATTTATACACTGCACTATACCCCCTGGTCTCAGGGCAGTTTACAGAATAAAATCAAAATACAAAACTACAAAATCCATAATCAAAATAAAAACAACAACCCAATAACACCTCCCCTCAAAAAAAAAACACATTTTAAAAAGGGCCTAGGATGTCAATCATATCAACCAAAGGCATGGTTAAAACAGAACATTTTTGGCTGGCGCCTAAAGGTGCATAATGAAGATGCCAGGCAAACTTCCCTGGGGAGAGAATTCCACAGACAGGGCGCCACTGCAGAGAAGGCCCGTTCTCGTGTTGCCATCCTCTGGACCTCTCGAGGTGGAGGCAAATGAAGAAGGGCCTCAGAAGATGATCTCAGGATTTGGGTAGGTTCATATGGAAAGAGGCGGTCCTTGAGGTATTGCGGTCCTGAGCTGTTCAAGGCTTTATAGGTCAAAACCAGCACTTTGAATTGGGCCCGGAAACTAATTGGTAGCCATTGCAGTTTGACCAGATCGCTGTAATATGCTCAAGCCGTCTTGTTCTGGTGAGCAACCTGGCCACTGAATTCTGCACTAGCTGAAGTTTCTGAACCATATAATGCATTGCAATCATCTAACCTTGAGGTTACCAGAGCATAGACAACAGTAGTTAGGCTATCACTGTCCAGATAGTGGCATGGCTGGGCCACCAATCGAAGCTGATGGAAGGCACTCCAGGCCACTGAGGCCACCTAAGCCTCGAACGACAGCAAAGGATCCAGGAGTACCCCCAAGCTACGAACCTGCTCCTTCAGAGGGAGTGTAATCCCATCAAGAGCAGGTGATCTACCACCCATCTGATCTAGCGAACCACCCACTAACAGTGCCTCAGTCTTATCTGGATTGAGCTTCAGTTTGTTGGCTCTCATCCAGTCCATTACCAAGGCAAGACACTGGTCCAGCACTTCCACTGCCTCACCTGCAGATGTAAAGGAGAAATAGAGCTGAGTGATGTCAGCATACTGCTGACAATGTACTCCAAACCTTCGGATAACCCCACCCAGTGGTTTCATGTAGATCAGAGGTCAGCAAACTTTTTCAGCAGTGGGCCCTTCCACTGTCCCTCAGACCTTGGGGGCCGGACTATTATTTTGAAAAAAATAAAATAAAAATGAATGAATTCCTATGCCCCACAAATAACCCAGAGATGCATTTTAAATAAAAGGACACATTCTACTCATGTAAAAACACGCTGAACCCCGGACCGTCTGCGGGCCAGATTAAGAAGGCAATTGGGCCGCATCCTGCCCCTGGGCCTTAGTTTGTCTACTCATGATGTAGATGTTAAACAACATAGGGGATAGGATTGAGCCCTGCGGAACGCCACATTGAAGGCTCCACAGGGCTGAAAAGCATTCCCCAAGTAACATCCTCTGGGAACGACCATCCAAGTAGGACTGGAACCACCACAAAGTGGTGCCACACACCCCTAGTTTGGACAGTCGCTTGAGAAGGATACCATAGTCGATGGTATCGAAAGTCGCTGAGAGGTCAAGAAGAATGAACAGGGACATGTTTCCCTTCTCTCTCTCTCTCTCTCTCTCTCTCTCTCTCTCTCTCCTGAGATCATTATACAGTGCTACCAAAGCAGTTTCTGTGCCAAAACTGGGCCTAAATCCTGATTGAAATGGATCCAGAAAATCAGTTTCTTCCAAAAGTGCCTGGACTTGGTCTGCGACCATTTGCTCTAGAAGCTTGCTCAGGAAAGGGAGATTAGCAACTGGCCAGTAGTTAGGTTTTCTGAATCCAGGGAACATTTCTTAAGGAGTGGATTTAAAGCAGTATTAGTTTTATATACAGCGATATGTGTATAGTCTCCTCTCCCCCCCCCAAATATTTGAAGGTTGTCTTTGACCTATATAATCCTTTATTAATATTTATTTTGTATTATATCACACCTTTCCCCCAAGATGCTTAAGGCAGGATTCTTGCTGTTTTATCCCCACAGAAGTCTGTGAGGTAAGTTAGGCTGAGAGTGATTGGCCCAAGGCAACCCAGTAAGCTTCATAGCAGAGTTCAGTTTTGAACCAAGTCTCCACAGTCCTTGTCTGACATTTGAACAACTAAAGTAAGAATTTACTGTGTTTATTTCTATCTACCGTTCAGCATTCCTTGTCTGACTTTATATTTGATCTGCTTTCAAGCCCCTGGATGTAAATAGTAAACACCGCAGCTGCTTAACAGTTGCAGGTGCATAAGTTTTATTGATTCACTCCCCCCTCTCCCTCCCCCGCTCCCTGCCTGCTCCTTTCAGGACTGAGACCTTATTTTCTTTCTCATCAATATGTATGTTTGCTTCCTCTTCCTCTAGCTTTTTTCCTCTGACCTTTTCAGATACAAATGAAGGATGCAGTTGCGCTGTTCCAAGTGACACTTTACAACCCTAGAAAGACTACTTGCATAAAATGCACAGTAAGGGGTCTGTACCACACTTGATAGTGAAAGGCATGCTCTCCCTCCCTCATTTGTTTTAGGCAATTTTCAAAAGTCAGGCTTAGCTGTTGCATGCTGCCTCAAGACAATGACATATGCAAACAGAGAAGCAGCATAAATTCAACTATTGACGTATAGTCATCGTTCAGACTTAATATCAATCTGTGGCTTTTCATTAACTGTGAAAGTGGACCTGAGAAGAGCCACGCCAGAGATTTTCTAAACTGACCACAGTTGGCTGTTGCACCTGAAGGCAGCAAACACTGGCTTGGTAAAACATAGATTGCTCTTATACCAGAACTTCAAACTATGATTTGATGTTTAAATGAAAACATAGGGACCCTATGTAATGAGTAACCCTGTGTTTGTTTGTCTGGGAAAGGTGTCCTTGGTGGGCCAAGTATTGCTAGAAGAAAGACAACAAGACCTCCTTCGCTAAAAAGAAGCTCTTTTGCAGTTCAATATCTCTCCCTTTTCTTCTTAGTTACCCTCAGTGCAGAGCAGCTCTTGGTTCCAACAGCTAGACAGATGCTTATAAACCTACTTTATAGAGCCAGTGTGGTGTAGTGGTTAAGAGCGGTAGACTTGTAATCTGGTGAACCGGGTTCGTGTCTCCGCTCCTCCACATTCAGCTGCTGGGTGACCTTGGGCTAGTCACACTTCTCTGAAGTCTCTCAGCCTCACTCACCTCACAGAATGTTTGCTGTGGGGGAGGAAGGGAAAGGAGATTGTTAGCTGCTTTGAGACTCCTTTGGGTAGTGATAAAGCGGGATATCAAATCCAAACTCTTCTTCTTCTACTACTTTTGATGAGCTGCACCCGGTAGCACTTTCTACACCTTTATGTGCCTTATAGCAGTCTTTTTCAACCTTTTTTGGGCAAAGGCACACTTGTTTCATGAAAAAAATCACGAGGCACACCACCATTAGAAAATGTTTAAAAAATTAACTCTGTGCCTATATTGACTATATATAAAGTAATTCTCTTGAATTTTTCAATTTTTCCCACGGCACACCAGGCAACATCTCGCGGCACACTAGTGTGCCGCGGAACAGTGGTTGAAAAACACTGCCTTATAGCACAGATAGAGCAGATAAACCTGTTTGTCTGATTATTATCAGAGATAGCAACTGAAACAAATATATTTGCTGATGACTGGATGGGTATTTAAGTTAGTAGATTTTATCAAGTTGGTTTTTGTGGGTGTTTTTTGTTGTATTGCCTACAGCAGTGCAAATGTCCCTTCTCCAAAGCACTTGGGAGTGAAGGTGCCTTAAGCACATCTCCCCCTTCTTCAGCTAGCTTTACAAATCTTCCCCACTGACAATCCCATTGTAGTATAATTATTTCAGCCCATCAAAACATCTCTCACATTTGTGGAGGCAGAATGCCATTGCAAGGAAACAAAGAGGTAATTTCTCATTCACTCTGCCCCCCCCCACCCGATCCACAACACATCTGCAAGCGATCAGCATTATGTGCTTTTATTGCTACCAAGCCCATTCTGGTTTAGTGTGGCTGTTTAATCAAAAAAACAAAACAAAAAACACCCATCACACATAATAGTCATTCACAAAGAGTGATAGTGCTGTGCCAAACAAATTGGGAGGAATCTTCCATACAAACTGTAACCAATTCAACACAAAACTGGCAAGCAAACCTGCATTGTAAACTGTTCTGCCTGTCATTCTCAGTAAATATGGGTCCTTTCCCCCACCCACTGATCCTCTGGAGAGGCCACAGACAAATTTTACAACAAAGATTATGAAAACGGCTACTCTGTATCTACACTGCTAATTTCTTCCCATTAAAACCATGCTTTTGTGCAGGCTTTGTAGAGGGAATGCCTGCCTCATCTAATTATCCAAAAATACCTGAGAAAGGATATAGGATCTCTTCTTTCCTGCCCACCAGGCTGTTTCACAGTCAAAAGGACTGCAGGATAAAAAGGGTTGTGGATGATGGGAGTTGTAGTCCAACAAAGATCTGAAGACACAGGGGTGGGAAAGGCTGCCCTGTAGGGTTGAAAGAAATTTTTATCGCACCTATTCACAGAAGAGCCAATATATACATGATTGTATATAAAGCCTTAAACAGTGCAGGACTGGAACTCACCCGGATCCTGTGATCATCCTCTGAGGCCCTTCTTTGTGTGCCTCCTCCATGAGAGGTCAAGAGAGTGGCAACATGAGAATGGGCCTTCTCTGCAGTGGTTTCCCATTTGTGGAATGCTCTCCCCAGGGAGGTTCAGTTGGCACCTTCATTATACACTTTTAGGCGCCAGGCAAAAGCGTTCCTCTTTAAACATGCCTTGGGCTGATGGACATCCAGTGCCCTTTTACTTGTGTTGTGGAAGGGAGGATTATTGGTTTATTTGTCCTTATTTTTATTATGTACTTTTGTGTGTGTGTGTGTTTTTTTAAATATTGTAATGTTATGTTGTGAACTGCCCTGAGATCTACAGTTCTAGGGCGGCATACAGATACAGATTAATTTTTTAATTATATTATTATAGTAGTGTGCTTTTTGTGTGGCTTCCTTTGAAGGCTGTTTTGGATTTGTCAGCTAGTGCAGAATGCAGCAGCCTGGTTGTTTGTTGGGTCAAAGCCCTTGTACCATTTTACTCTAGTTCTGCACCAGCTGCACTGGCTATTTATTCACTTCTGAGCCAAGTTCAGAGTGCTGGTATTGGCATTTGAGCCACTAAACTACTTGGTTGCTTTGCTTCTTTATATCACTTTTGAGGGACTGGTTATGTGGGATTGATGCCATTTATCAACTGTAATATATCTGCACTTTACATGAAGATGTGCGCGGATTGTGGGTGTATGTTGTCTACCAATTAGTTTATAAAAGTTTATTAAGAAATCTTTTCTTCTAGGTTGGTACAGAGGCTATACTTTAAGGAAAAAATCCAAAAAAGTAAGTATTTCGTTTCCATAGTAGCAAATTCCATTTTTTGTGTCTGATGGTTTAGGTTTTTTCATAGTAACTAATTAAGATACTCTATTTCCTTTCGAAACTTTTTACTGAAAGGTAAATTAGAAAGAAGTTTGTGGATAATGCTGTTAACACCAGCTCCGTGCTTTTGTTAAAATAATGGGTTGCTCCTAAATAGAATTTGCTTTTTGAAAAACAATAAGTAGCTTTGTGATATTTTCTGTCTTTCACCACAAAAATGGGTGGTGGTTAGCCTTCACACATACTTACTTATTTTGTTTATAGAAATAGGTTGGTAAGAGGAATAGTTTATAACTTGCTGGTTGTGAATTTTAATTTTAATAAATATTAAAATTGAGTTTCAATAGCTTCTTTTTCAAGAAACTCCATAGGTATTAAAATGTAAGTGGGCAGTTTATAGGAATCCTGTTAGCTGAACTCACCTTGTTGACTGACCTAGGCAGTAATTTCTGTATGCCAGGTTGCGATTATTTGCTTGTATCATAAATGGCTTAAATATCAACTGTCTGCTTCTATTTCTCATAGATAGCCCCTCAAAGGAATTAAGCAGGATATTAGATTCACTATAGGGCTGTACTGAAAACAATTGTATCCTGTTCTTAGTCCCTTGGACCTTGATCCAAGGAGCTGTTTAAAAAATGTGTGCAGAACTGTTTTGCATTGTTCTGTGAATCTTTCCTTTCCAGATCTCCCTAATAATAATAATAATAATAATAATAATTCAACCATGTAACTGTTTAAAGTGAAGTGCATTGGCTACTTTTTCTCATTGGTAGGGTTCAGTTATAACAATAAACTATGGCTTATCAGTACAGAGGCTGATTTAGGAGAGTGTGACCGGTTCGGTTGCACTGGGTGCAGAGCCTTGGGGACGCTGCAGGGGACATTTTACTTCATTTTACTTCTATTACAGCGGTGCCTCAGTTTAAGAACAGTCCGGTTTAAGGACAATTTGGTTTACAAACTCCGCAAAACCGGAAATAGTGTCATGGTTTGAGAACTTTACCTTGGTCTAAGAACAGAATCTGAAAGGTGGAAGGGCACCGGGGACGGGAGGCCTTATTAGGGAAAGCACGCCTCGGTTTAAGAACAGTTTTGGTTTAAGAATGGACTTCTGGAATGGATTAAGTTCATAAACTGAGGTACCACTGTATTTAGAATGGCGCATGAGCGGTGGGGTAGCAGGCATTGAATTTTGGCATCACACAGGCCTCTGCTGAAATTTGAGACTCTAAGGTCCACCACTGATCAATACATGTACCATCCTACTTCCCCTCTGCTCTTCTATTAATGGTCCTCCAATGAGAATATGAGAAGCTTTTGGTTTAGATTTCAGTTAAGGACAGTTCAGCATTCTGTCCTAACCTCAAGCTGTTGTTAATTGAAATGCCCCATGATTTAAAACAGGTTTGTTTCAAGTAACTATGATTATGATTAAACCAGTTAGTTGGGTTCACGTACAATGCTAACCTCTAGTTAGTCTAAAGTGAAAGCAAATACTTCTGAATTCCTCCTCCCCCTGGCTTGCCCAGGCTTGTTCTTATAATTATAAATCATCTTTCAGGGATGTATAACTATGCAATATTTAAAGAAATGTAATTCTGAACTTTATTGGTCATTCAGAACCCCCTCCCCCAGCAATAATATATTTATTTTTCTTGTTTAAGGGCATATTTCCCTCCTCCTATATACAGCTTAAGGAAGCAATAGTTGAAGGAAAAGGGTAAGTTACAAAATTAACAGATGAAAATATTTTCATAATGGCTTCTTTGCACATTAGATAAATAAATGACGATGCACAGGAAATTAAGTCTTAAGATTTCTTCTTTCAAAGATTAGGGTGGGGGCAAAGGAACAAGTAGAGATGGACAATCACACTTCTTTGTGGTCTAGGGTTTATGTGAATCAGTACAGTAGCAGTGGTTTTGAGATAACTACTTGAATGAAAGCATGAATGATAACGGCCAGTTTACCGAGTAACTCTTGAAACATTGAGTTCATTTCAGTGTTTGAGAGGATTTATGACATTTTTTATGTTTGCAAGGAAAGTCTCGCTGATGTGAGAAGAGTGTTTTCAAAGCAATATTTTTCTAGCTTCAGCTGTTATTTGCTTGTGACCTTTTTCTGCCAGTTTTGTGTGAAATAGCAGGGTTCCATGGGCTTGTAGACTGTAACACAGTGGACTTCCTCTTAAGTGGCTGACTGAAAAGACCAGCCAAGCACATGGACCTTGTCTTGATAGTCACAGGAAGTGTTGGTGAGATGTAATAGCTTAAGAGAGAGAGAGAACACTTGGGATTGTGACAGGAAAATGTAGATTGGAGATAAATCCTGGGGGACTGCAGGAGAGGCTAAAAGCTGTTGCTTGTGCTGCCATCCCAAGATTCTGGACACATGTGTCTGTCAAAGCAGCTGGCATCTACTTCTGACTGAGATGGCATATGGTACATACTGTGTCTTTGATTTAAAACTTTATACTCCAATCCAGTTTTTCTGAAAGGAACACAGAACTATAGAACAGGAAACTCTATACATAAATCAGGGAGCTCATAACAGAAGAGAAAAAACAACAACAAAGCAGATATATAAAATCATATAGGTGAAAAATGGGGCACATGGTAGATAATTGAGGTGGATCAGTCTATCCCAGCACCCTAATAAAGGCTGCAACCAGTGTTGAAAGTTTGCATTATAAGAATAATAGCTCCTGTGTTAACATGGAGTGGAATTAAACCTATCAGGTAAGATTTACTCCTTGGGTTCAGTGGACCCCCAAGTTGCTGTGTAGTGTGCATATGTGTGCATTTGCACTGGAATGTACAAGATTAAAATAACACACACACACACACACACACACACACACACACACAAATATACTTCAGTGCTTCTGCAGTAGTATAAGCACAAAAATAGCATTTTGCCTATTTGATAAATTCAAAGTTACTTTATGCATCTGATTTTGAGAAGTTGCTGGACCTCAGCTAGTTTAGATGTTTAGTAGTTTCCATGGGGTCCCTTCTAGCTCTGATTCCATGGTTTCAATAAGAATACACCAGACCCCAATACTTTAGTACAGAGGTAGCTAATGTCCCTTGGGCTGGATTCTCACCTGGTCATCACTGACCATTGACCATGCTGTCTGGGGCTGATAGGAATCTGGAGGACTCCTGGCTAAGTAAGTTAAATATAAATTAAAATAAAAAGGGAAGGGGCAGTGATAAAATACTGCAGGACAGCTTACTCCATAATTCTTGAGGGCCGTATAGAGTAGGAAGTGGTTCAGGTTTGCCTAAGATAAGTTTTACAGATGATTTAAACAGCCATCGGGGTCCACAGACATCCTATTAGCTGGCAAGGGTTAAAAGAAACCATCAAGCAAAAAGTATAAGATCTACCAAAAAAAGAAAAAAGAGCTTTGCCAGATAAAAGCCTGAATGTAAAATAACTATTCTTCTGTGCCTGGTTTATTTTTATGCCTTTTTAAATATGTAAATTATGAAAGCGCTAATCATTTGATTACTGCATAATGACACCTTCCTGACTGATTGCATAGCTCCTTCAGTAAGCACCATACTTTAGACATACTGTGTAGTATGGTAGTTGTACAGTGCTCAGATGATGTGTTATTTAAATGTAGTAATTTAGAGGCACAAACACTGAGGACTTGCAAAATAGCTTTCTTGTCCTTGAAACAGAAGAAGAAGAAGAAGAGTTTGGATTTGATATCCCGCTTTTCACTACCCAAAGGAGTCTCAAAGCGGCTAACATTCTCCTTTCCCTTCCTCCCCCACAACAAACACTCTGTGAGGTGAGTGGGGCTGAGAGACTTCAGAGAAGTGTGACTAGCCCAAGGTCACCCAGCAGCTGCATGTGGAGGAGCGGAGACGCGAACCCGGTTCCCCAGATAACGAGTCTACTGCTCTTAACCACTACACCACACTGGCTCTCTGGGTTTGAACAGAATCCCTTGTAATGAAAGGTGATGTGTAGTTGGTGGGTTTTTGTGTGTGTGTGTGTGTGCTTATGAATACCAAATACTTACTCTCTCAAGCGTGTACCCATTTTATAATGTTGGAAATGATTTTTTTTTAGTTGTGATTATGAGTTTTAAACCAAAAAGAATTGGATAGGTTGTGTAGAACACCACAATTCAGCGTTAGTATCTAACAACTGATGTAATTAGAATGCAATTACATTTCCCCTCCTTTCTTCTTCTTCTTCCATATGTTGGCTTGCTTCTTAGACAACATGAAACAGTTATACCCAGCGAACTACCACTCATTCAGGAAGTTACCACCACGCTACGGGAATGGTCTACAATATGGCGGCAGCTCTATATTGTAAGTATAGAAGGTTTCCTAAGAGAATTCATTTTTGAGGGTCCTGTACCTTTGGTCCTTGAAAAAGCCTATACTGTAGCTCAGTTCACAAAATCAGCCAAGCTACATACACCAGTTAAAAATATTCCAATTGCCATGGTGTCAGTAGCTCAAGGGTATATACCAGCAGTGGGGAACCTCTGGCCTATGGATCAAATTGGGCTCGCTGGCCAGATTGACACTCCTTTTATATGCAGGCTTTGCATGTTAAAGCTCCCAGGTTCCATTCTCATCATCTTGTGTTGAAAAAGAAAGTTGAGCAGCTGTCTCAAGTGGAGTGGAGAGCGATCGCGAGTTGGAGTCAACCGTTCTAGGGTAGATGGATCAGTAGGTTTGATATATGGTATATGGCAACCTCATATGTCTCTATATGAACAAAAAGGCCATTCTCTTTCTTCCTCCATTCCTTCTAGAAATTTGGGTTGCCAAATTTGCTTATAATTTTCATTTTGTTACTGATTCACGCATGCATTTGGCTGTGCACACCTGCATGCATTTAACGTGTGTGTGTGTGTGTGTAAGTGTGTGTAATACTGTTCCTGAGTATTTCCTTGTGGTGCTGCAAATGAAAACCCAAATGTAAGGAACTGAGAAAATTCACTTTTGTATTGGTCTGGTTTCTTCTAGTTGTGTTTTAAAAACTGCTTTGACTGTTCTGAAGAAACAAGCAGACCTACAGTAGTTATAAATTCCAGCCTCTGACTATACTTGCTCCTACTAATGCTGAATTAAAGAGCTGATTGCTGACAAATTTGTATTTGAAAACTGAGCCCCCCACGAATGAAAGGGAGGTTCAAGGGTATTGGGGGGGGGGAAGTCTGTGGTAAGCAGAAATGCATAAAACTTTAACCCCCTCCCCAAAGTGGGCAACCCCCTTCCCAAATTGTATCTGAGGGCTATACCTCTATGCTGCCTTCATGCTGCTCTAGGAACCTGGCAGCATATGGGGCAGAGTGTGGGTGCAGATACTCTTCTTCAGCCTCATGGTCTTTCCTCAGTCGGGTAAGCTCTTAAGTTGTGGATTCCCAGCACCTTTTCTGGGCTTGGCGGCTAGGTAGAAAAAGCTCCTAATGCCTTGCAAGGCGGACAGTTTACCTGCATTGCAAGGCTGTAGGAGGCTGAGAGGCAGGTCCAATAGCATTCTCACCCCTGAGGATAAAAGCAGAATACTGAATCAATATCTGCTTATTATTATTTTTTGAATCCTTTTGCTGCTGTACCGCTTTGGCTGTTATACTTCATTATGAAGAAGACCAATAACAGAACTAATGCGTATTGTTTTCCTCCTTTACAGCAAGATAACAGAGAAATGTTCCATAGTGTGAGGCACATGATATATGATCTTATTGAATGGAGGTCACAGATACTCTCCGGAACCCTACCCCAGGATGAGCTCAAGGAACTTAAAAAGAAAGTCACTGCCAAAATTGACTACGGAAACAGGTTTGTGATGTTGTTTGAAATGCACAGCCTTTTTTCTTTTCTTTTTGTACGTAGAAGTGATATGCATATAACTTGTATAAACTAAACTGTTGCATTGTGGAGTACTTCCGTTCAGTATTCTAGTCTACCAGTCATGCTCCCCCCCCCCCCAGGATAATCCATTTCATTTTGCCTTGCCTTGGGCTTTCTGCCCCTGACAGACAGACATGGCATTCTGTGACCACTGATCATGTGCAGTCTTAATGAGATAATTTTGGGGGTTTGGCTTCTTAGTTTCCCCCCCTATAAAAAAAAATTCAGCTTCTGTAATAATTTAATAATAATAATTAAGACCATTATATGGAAAGTCAGAGAAGTTGTGTTTATTTGAACTCCATTGAGGAGCCATTACATTTTAGAATGTGTGTTTTTTTGTTATTAGTTGCACTTATTTCGTGGTAATTTGTGAAGTAATTGAGTAGCTGCATGTTGGAAACTTTAAAATTGATCTCCTGTTACCCAGAGTCCAGTTAGAGGTTTCTATTCCTATTGGAAGGAGAGCTACAACCTAATTATGAATTAACTGTGTTTTCTCTTGGAAGTTCTGAGGCAGAACTTTTATTTTTCTTAATATGTTCCTTTTCCCTACCCTGTTCTCTCAGTACATCAGATGTAGCTAACTTCATTTAGGCTTTACCACAGATGTATGTCGTAGATCTGGAAAAGTCCTTTAATTCACCTTCTGCTTCTGTAAATGGTTGGGTTCTGATCTTGGTTTAACCCGGGGAATTTATTAATCCTCCTGTAGCTTTGTCTAAAAAGCCAGAGTATTTGAAAGCACCAAACTGCTTAATTGTGTCTAGTTCAGATGAATAAGAAAATGCTGTTGATTTACTTGCTGTTGTTTTCCTTTTCATACAGAATTCTTGATTTAGACCTAGTGGTAAGGGACGAAGATGGCAATATATTGGATCCTGAGCAAACCAGCACCATCAGCCTTTTCAGAGCTCATGAAATAGCTTCCAAGCAAGTGGAGGAAAGACTGCTGGAAGAAAAAGTAATAAAACATAATGCATACTAGTATACATTATGAAATGTGTAAATGGTGTTAAGGACTAGCAATGACATTTAGATTGTGAATGGCTTTCAAGATTATGTTTTCGAAAAAGGCATTGCACATTTCTCCTCTCTCGGTAGTGGCGCCCGCCCTGTGGAATGCCCTCCCGTCAGAAGTCAAGGGAATAAACAACTACCTGACATTCAGAAAATACCTAAAGGCAGCCCTGTTTAGGGAAGTTTTTAATTTGTGACTCTGTATTGTATTTTGGTATTTGTTGGAGGCCGCCCAGAGTGGCTGGGGAGACCCGGCCTGATGGGCGGGGTATAAATAATAAATTATTATTATTATTATTATTATTATTATTATTGTTGTTGTTGTTGTTGTTGTTGTTGTTGTTATTGTTATTGTTATTGTTATTATTATTATAGCCTTTGCTACAGTCCTGAAAGAACATAAGCAGCTTTTTAGTTGGCACCGTAGCTTTTAGCATTTGAATTCGTAGATCATAGATTTAAAACCTCCAAGGGTTTAATTAGTCACTATTCTGCTCACCTGTGGCAGAATAAAATTGGTGAATTGAACCTTCCCTTGCCACTGTATCAGCCTTGCAGTGCTATGCTACCTACCTCTCTTAATCTTTTAGATCTGGGAGACTACTGTTTCTATCGAGAAGAGAGAAGGTTTGCAGCAACCACAGCATGTGCCTGCATGGCTGTCTTGGTTGTAAATGACCAAGAAAGGCAGCTCTGCCACCCCTGCAATGGTCCTTCCTTCTCTTACCCCCCTGTCAGTTTCTAGCCTAGTTGCATGCTGCCTATGACACATGAAAAATGCATGGAGTGAGAGTGGAGAGGGAGCAGATTAGTGAGCTAAGAACAGGAGCCAAATGCACAAATATTTGCAAGGCTGGATTTATGTAAGTGTTTGTATTGCGGTGGGTCAGCTTGTTTCTTAGTCATCATAGAGTACTCAGTAAGTTCTTTAGAGCCAGTGTGGTGTAGTGGTTAAGAGCGGTAGACTCATAATCTGGTGAACCGGGTTCGCGTCCCCGCTCCTCCACATGCAGTTGCTGGGTGACCTTGGGCTAGTCACACTTCTCTGAAGTCTCTCAGCCCCACTCACCTCACAGAGTGTTTGTTGTGGGGGAGGAAGGGAAAGGAGAAAGTTAGCCGCTTTGAGACTCCTTTGGGTAGTGATAAAGCGGGATATCAAATCTAAACTCTTCTTTAAAAATTATCTCCTGTTTCAGTCTCAAAAGCAGAATCTTGACATTAGTAGGCAAGCCAAGTTTGCTGCGACACCTTCGTTTGCCTTGTTTGTAAACCTGAAAAACGTTGTCTGCAAAATCGGAGAAGATGCTGAAGTCCTTATGTCTTTGTATGATCCTTTAGAATCCAAGTTTATCAGGTCAGTGCTGTACGGGAATGTTTTGTTTGCTTTGTTAACTGTTACATTTTAGTTTAGAGACTGCCTAATCCCAAAGGCACAGGACTAGTCATATGAATATACATTCTTTACGTTAAAAAAAAAAGCTTTATTTGTGAATGGCAGGGAAATGCATCTTACTGAAGATATATAAAAAAGGTGATAGTAAAGAATTTGAGTGCCCTAGATATACATTTAACACCCTGCTTTCATCTGAGCCGCACAAAACGCTCCTATTGCAGTCCTCTCAGTGAAAGGGTGCAGCATTTATCTCTTCCATCCTTTAAAGTGGGAATTATAGTGATGAACATCACAAATGCCTGTTGAGGATAGCAAAGATGAAGGCTGAAAGCACACAGCACATTTACAAGTATAAATGGGTCTAGTGCTCGCATTTTGACAAGCATCTGGAAAAATGGCACCGTGAATTGATACAGAAAATCTAAACCTTGAACTTCAGAAGCCTATTTAAATTCTTTCAGCTTTCAGATAACATGCCCTTTTTTGTAACATGGGGGGGGGGGTGATCCATCAGGATTCTCCTTACTCTCCCAGAGCACATTTATTCTGCAGCCCAAATGGAACTTAAAATGAAACAAATCCATGTATTCCTAGTTCCCGTTACTGCTTAAATGTCTGTGTTTGTTTATGTTACACATGTACAAAACACTGTTGCCTAACAGAGGCAATATTGGCTGAGTAGAATCTCTGTATGGTTGTTAAAATGCAGGTTTTAATGTGTCACAATGTGACATATTTAGCTTTTGCTTGTAAAATTGTGATGTAGTTGATAAACTGATATGTTTATTTACGCAGTGAGAATTATCTGGTGAGGTGGTCGAGTTCTGGGCTTCCAAAAGACATAGATAGATTACATAATCTTCGAGCAGTGTTCACGGTAAGTTTGCAACTTTTGAGGTATTCTATTGCTTCAATAGTATGTGAGGCAACAGGAAATCTCCAGCGGGGGAGGGCCATCACTTCATGACAGAGCACTGCTAAAGGGCTCTGTTTCAACCTCTGGTTCAATCCCTGGCATTTCTAGGGCTGGGAAAGACTGGAGAGCTGCTTTGCTGCTAGTGAAGACAGTACTGAGCTAGATCAGCCAACAGTCTGATCTGGTATAGTGCTGTTTCCCATGCTCCTGCCAAAGCCCCACTGCATACCACAGCCTCAGGTTGGTGCAGAAATGGGCATTGTTTGCCTTCCAGCTTCTGCCTTCAAGGACTGGAGCTAGGTTGGGAGAAGACAGAAGCCCCGTTCATGCATTTCTTTCTTCCAGAGCATAGGTATATACAGGAAGGAGCAGAGCTGTGCTCTAGCCCTACCGTGCCCCCCTGGCCTCTCTCAGTAGCCACATGCCACATGTTGCACACAGCTATGTAAGCAGAAAGCTCCTGCTTGCAGCTAGCGATGCTGTGACTGGCATACCGGAATAATCAGGTGAGCAAGAGCTCACACAACCACATGCAGAACATAGTTGCTGGGGAGGAAGAAACGTGACCCCATGGCTCTGCACTGTAGATAGGGAACTTCAGACTAGGCCACGCCCCTCACTAGCACTTCTCTGAACAAGTGCTTTTACCTAGCTATAAAATGCCCTTGATCAGTGATGCTTGCCTGTATGGAGGATAGAGAAGTGTGAGTGCAGAAACCTCTGGCTTTTGAATCACTGGAATGTAGCCTACGGTAGAAAGTAGGGCTGGGTGGTATATTGTCCAAAACTGGTTGGACATCCATATTGTGATATTTGTTTAATAGTTTTTGACCAGGCAATATATCGCGAATCATGATGTGTATGTGTGTACTATGTAAAAATCACAATGTGGGGAAAACTGTGAAGCCAGCCAATGGCTCTACATAGCTCCATCCACGTTGTGATATATCAGTATATCATGATGTTCAGCTGGTGATATATCACGGTGTTGAAAACCTAGCCCTAGTACAAAGATCAAGATCAAGATCAAGATCTGTTGTTCTACCCACTTTCCCCTCTGCTCACTGTTGGCATAGGGTGCTGAGAATTATGCCCTGAGGGGATTTAGTTTTTGGACTTTTTCCTTTTTTTAAAAGGTTCCCCTTTCTTGGTATACACACTTCAGCACAGCACTCCTGTAGCATCTGAGTATGGCTTTAATTGGCCATATATGTCTCACAGGCAGTATTTCACTTGCTCCTAGTTTTGTTCTTTTTGAACCCACATGGACTTTCATGTGGCTTTAGCTCAATTCTGACACATGCTGCAGGAAATTCTCTGAGCTGCTAAGGGTACTAAGATTTTTGATGCTTTTGCACTGGGGAAAAAAAAAGTCATGTGAACCATTTCTGAAGACTCTTTGACGATTGTGTGGGAAATTCATTTTTAAATGAGTAGGAATTGTTCAGGACACTCTAGTCATTTTAAACATTTCCATGTAAATGTATTCCTTGATCATTATGAAACTTTTTGTCATGCAAATAATGAGAAGGCTAAATAGCAAATAACCTTTCTTCTTACATAATCTGGACACATTTGTTGGCTTTGGAAGTGGGGAGGCATTCTAACAGGGGGTAGATTGTAACTAATAATGGGAGATGGTTGCTTTCTGTTCTCTCGAGCACCTCGAGTACTTCTTATGTACTCTTATGTGCAAATGTAAATGCAGTTTGCAAAGTAAAGGTATGAAAACGTTTCTAGGACCTTGGCAGCAAAGACCTGAAAAGAGAGAAAATCAGTTTCGTCTGTCAGATCGTACGAGTAGGCAGAATGGAACTAAGAGACAACAACACAAGAAAGCTAACCTCTGGGCTCCGGCGACCTTTTGGCGTAGCAGGTAATCCATTCTCTTTAGGTGCACTGTCAAAATGTTCTTCAAGTAAGAGCAGCTGTTTGGTATTGAACAACTGCTGACTTGGCATATTGAAGTTTTGAGAATAATTATTCAGCCTGTTGGTTATATTTACTGAATTTTATGTCTAGATCATTTGCAGCTTGCCAAGGAATGTGCATGTGCCCTTCACATGTTTATATATTTGTTTCAGAAGAGTCCTAGTGCAGAAGTAGGGTAGCTATAGCAAACATAATATTTGCTGCATAAAATGTAAAGTGCTAATTTCCCTGGGGATAGGCGGAGAAATGATACAGTATGAAACTGGATAAGGATTCCAAAAAATGGCATGTAGCATTTAATAGGGATGGTAGAGCGGAATCATCATGTGATACTGACCAGGGCTAGGATAGACAACCTGGTGCCCTCTAGATGTTGTTGTTATTGTTGTTATTCTGCCCTATACCCATAGAGCTCAAGTCAGTTCACAACATAAAATTACAATATCAAGACTACAAAATACATAATGAAAATAAAAACAAAGACAACCCAATAATACCCCCTCCCTCAGCATATTTAAAAGGGCATTGGATGTCAGTCACTCAAAGGTCTGGTTAAAGAGGGACGTTTTCATCTGGCACGCAAAAGTATATAATGAAGGTTCTAGCCGAACCTCCCCGGGGAGAGCATTCCACAAATGGGGAGCCACTGCAGAGAAGGCCCATTCTCGTGTTGCCATCTTCCGGCCTCTCGTGGAGTAGGCATGTGAAGAAGGGCCTCAAAGAATAATCTCAGGGTCTGAGTAGTGACCTCCCTGAGGTGCAAGCATGGGTTCCCCAGATGACAAGAGCCCTGGCTGTGGTGGTCCAAAGGAAAGCAGAGCAATTCATTTGGCACCAGGTTGGCTGCAGGTGTTGCCAGAAAGAGGCCTACAAGACACCATCCAACTGTCTTAGAGACTCCACTCTAGATTTGTGTAGGCTTTACTCCTTAGCCTTTTCTTCTCCTGAAGATGTCCCACAAGGCAGTGGGTACAGATTTTTCCTCAGGGTTTACTCCCGAAGACTTTCTTGTGAACGAGTATAGCTGCAAGGCGGCAGAGATTTAGGATCAGGGTTCTCCTCCTCTTATATGGGCTATCTTCCCAGGCTGATGAGCCCCCTCTGCCCCTCATTTCCCTCTATAGCACATGCAATAACCAAATTCTTGACAGTTGGACTCAGAATGAGTCTTGTCTGTTCAATCCACCAGAATCTGTCTTCACATGCAGGGGAAGTCCTTAGCTCACTGAGGGTTTGAGACCCACTGGTTACCCTCACCTGGTTTAGCTGGCCAGTCAAAGCCATTCCCAGGCTGTGGCTGCTGCTACATGCTGACAGCTTCTAAGAGCCGTAGGTGAGAGCTGAGTGCAGCATGGGGACCAAAGGTGGACAAATTACCCCTATACTCCTTTACTACAGTGATCCAAAAAGCTGGCCTTGATCCCTACTCTTCCGGCACCAAGTTGAAGATATATACAGTACTGAATTTGTTTTCATTACTGAGTTTCCTGTTTGGAAGAGCTGAAAAAAGATGGAATATGACGTTAAGGACTTTGTTGAAGAGAATATATTGATACTGAAAGTTACAACAGCATGGCTCTGATGTAAGGGAATGGATGACTGGTTTTAGTGCATTAGATCCTTACAGTATACTTAAGCAGGTCATTTGTCCACAAACATTCAGGTACAAGTGGCAGTGCTGGACTGGCATATACAATGCATTTCTCTTTACTGCTTGATCATGGTGATGTCTGTTAGTAAAACTGTGTCTCTTCAGAGATTGTTTATTCCTGGTGCTATATTACCAAGCCATGGCATGTTGTCTTCTGAATGTGCCCTAACTGGTTAAGCTGAGAAGAACCTTTCCGCTTTCTTTGGCCTTGGATATCTCTTTCATTAACCCATGTCTGGATTGGTGCAAATTGCCTTACTGAACTAGCATTCCACATTGCCTGGTTTTAATGAATGGTTGTATTGGTTTCTTGTTTTTTTAAAAAAATAAATTTTATTTTAATGTTAATATTGAGTTTCATTGATTATGTTTCTGTAAGCAGTTGTGGAATTTTATAACAAGATGTGCAGCATATAGGTATTTTCAATAAATAAGTTTGAAGACTTGGTAGTGGATATTTCAAGTTGCAAATGAGTTTTTGAAGTATATTCTGTTCTGCATGCATATTTGTATGCCCACAGGAGAATACACCTAAATTTTGTAAAAGGTTGTAAAAAAGAAAATAAAGCAAGTTTCTCCCTGAGATCCATTATTATCTTTAGTCTCACAGCTTCTGCCATGAAAGTGTGAATTTATTCTGCAGTGAAGTGGGTTATCAGTTGTAACATGTTTCAGTATGTGATGCACAAATGCATAGCCATTATTAGCTTCAGAAGATTCTTCTTTTATCCCTGATGTGAATATAGTAGGGCTATCTTTGAACATAAGAATATATTTGTCGTAAAATGGTTCCAAACTCTGTTGTGAAGCACAAATACGTCTTTATGCCTCTTTGCCACTTTCCCTCCCTTTAGATGTTGATCTCTTTAACGACATTTCTCTCTTTTTGATTTCAGTAATGGATGTAACTGACATAATTAATGGGAAAGTAGATGACGAGGACAAGCAACACTTCATTCCATTTCAGTCGTAAGTATAAAGTAATGCAGTAGTAATGTCAGAGGAGATTTCCAGCAATATTATAGTGGATTATGACCTTCCAGATTAGAATTTAGCTCAGATGGTTTCGATAATGAGAATGCCAAGAAAGGGAAAAATAGTACTGTGTATGGCAGCTATAAATATTACAGCAAATTAGCAATAAAGTCACTTATTTTTAGCCTGTTTTGTTGAAGAAATTAATCAGATAGCTCTGAACTTCTGTGTAGCTCTTTGCTTGTGTAGATGTGCGTAAGCTGAGGACACATTGGATGTATAATTGACCTGTATAGTTCACACGGAAGCAATTGTTGCTGCCGTTTCCAGATTGTTATTTTAAGATTTGATTAGCAAACATTCAAAGTCTGTCCTTATTACTATTCTGGGAAAGGAAGTTTCAATTTAGCTATAGAGCTCCCCATGTGGAAGGGCTTCCCATCCATTTCTCTGGATGAAAGAAAGGTGCTGTGTGTGTTGGTTGGTCACCTCAATTGAAATAGATGGGAGCCCTTGCATAACTCCCAAGAGCTTAGCATGCACAGAAATGTCTGGACTGCAGTCATGGCCTGAATAAGAAATTTAAATTGAGCCTGAGTTTCCTAGTTTGTAGAGATGTGAGAGCGTTGAGCAGCTGTAGGTACTGAAATACATTATGTTCTCTGGAAATAATTAAGGGCAGTGATACAGAATCTTGGTAGCACAGTGCGAGAAATGGTTTTGCTTCTTTGGGGGCTTTCAGTCAGCTTACAGGTGAATGCTTTTGGGCACTTTACTAAAGGTGGAATTCAATGTTTCACTTTTCCAAGTGTTCTGTCTGCACAAGCGTTGTAGCTTGCCATGATTCCTCTCTCCTCCCCCCATGTGCTGTTCTGAGGGTACTCTTGGGGCCCCCATGCCAATTTGCGGGGGTGTGTGTGTGTGTGTGGCACATGGGGCGAGGAGAGGAGGGAAAGCCCCACTGTGCAAGTGAAGACCTTGCGTGGGGCTTCCACTGACAGGACAGGGTGAATCCCAAGTCTTTCTGTAAAACCACTTTGAGATTTCTTTCTACAGTCAAGTAAATCTCCAAATAACACACATTGTGGACAGTGGTTATGCATTGTGTAGGCATTGGCAATATTTTCTTATGCGGTTTGTAATCAGGTGTACTTTTGGTAACACATGCTGCTTAAAGAAAAAAGCAGTAGACATAAGGACATTGAAGTAAGTTTACATGGAAACCTGGATAAAATAACCAAGTGGGATGTTGGAGGGCAGATGAAACAATATTCAATTGCTGGATCAAAACAGGGTGATAATTTATTGGTCCTTCAATTTTTTTTGTTTTTACAGTAATTATGATTAATAACAAGTTAATAAAGTATTGTAGTTTAAAATGAAGTTAGGTATAGTTCAGGGACCCTGGAAGAAGAGTACTTTCCATTCATGCTTTGTGACAGTTATAAGTTAAGCAGCGACAAGTGTATTAGGAGATGAGGATGAACACTGACAATGCATATTTATGGATAAAGAAAAGTAGATATTAGTGAAATGCTTACAAGTTTCTTGCTCCATTAAATCTGATTTATAGCAGTATGCATAAATCAGAATTTTGAAAGGATGCAGAATAATATGCGCCAAGGTTCTCTTTTCTTTTTCCCTCTCCTCTCCCATGGTAGATTAAAATGTTCTTCAGAAAAAACTCTGCATCAGGAATGAGCAACGTGCACTGGCGATGAATAGCTTTGTCATTCCCAATGTTGACTTAAGAGCTGAACATGCGAAGCAATTTTTTTTCTTACTCATTTCACATTGTGCCTTTGTTGTGCCACTTGGCATTTTTCTTTTCATATCCTGGTTATTTCATAGCTAGTGAAATGAATACAAACACAACGGCTGTCACATGGCACTATGGCATAGTAGATATGATTTTTCAAAATGCTGCATTTCATTTATAACTTAAATTTCATCTTGTTCAGCCATAGTAAAAATGTTTCTTGAATTTCCTCTTATTTTCTCCTTTGCTCAAAGCTACTTCTGTGCATAGTAGCTTTGCTTTTCACCCTTCTGTTAACTCTCATTAAGCTACGGCTTAATTCACATCACTCCCGAAGCTAGTCTCGAGCATTCCATGGAGTAGTATGTTTTACATTTTGGTGTTTTGTTATTTTATATGTAATTTCTCAGGCTTTTTGTCTTTCATCTGCAAACAGAGCTGGGATCTGGTGTACGTTTCTAGAATCACGAGTTTGCTTTACTTCTCTTAATTAGATTTACATCTTTCTGATTATCTTCTTATGTCTGTGTTGTTCCCTTTCCTATCCTTTGTCTTTGTGTTGACTAATGAACACTCTTTGTCAACTATGTGATACACTCCTCTGTTTCTTGTTACTGTGACTTCTGGTTTTCTGTCCCCCATCCATTGTTACCTTTTGGTGTTGGCCGTCATGTGCATCCTCCAGGCTAGCCTTGGATAACGCCATTCGACATAAGCAGTTGAACATATCATCCCGTTTTTCACCCAGGGTGGCAGGGGAGAATGATTTCCTTCAGACTGTAATAAACAAAGTGATTGCTGCTAAAGAAGTTAACCACAAGGGTCAGGGTAGGTACTTCGCTTTACTTTACACTGTTAGCATTAGAAATGATGTAATTCCTCCCATTTTGTCTGATAACTTTGACATTGTTCTGAAGGGAATTGTGTTTAGCATGGTGACATTGCCTTTTTTTCATGGGCACCTCCTTGCTTCATTGGGAAGTTTGATTGCTCAGCTGATGAAAGTCTTAACTACTCTTGATATATGCACTTTAGTACTTTTGCATGCAAGTCTTTCCGCCATTTTGCTATCACGCGGCACATCTATCATTTTAGGGAGTTACTGCTTGCTCTTTATAGTGAACATTTCCAGTTGGGCAGCCGTGTTAGCCTGTTGTGCCAAACGCAACAAGTTCTATTTATTCTTTTCGAGATGCTACAATACTCTGTCCATGTTTGCCGTATACAGTGGTGCCCCGCTAGACGAATGCCTCGCAAGACGAAAAACTCGCTAGACGAAGGCATTTGTCTAGCGGAAGGCTGCCCCGCAAGACGAAAAAGTCTATGGGGCTGCCTCGCAAGACAAAAATTTTTCGTCTTTTTTTTTTCCGTCTAGCGAAAGCACGGCTGTCATTGCCACTTCGCTAGACGAAAAACCCGCTAGATGAAAATGTTCGCAGAACGAATTATTTTCGTCTAGCGGTGCACCACTGTAGTTTCCTAGATCTGCCATAGCAGGTATGTGTGCATTTAGTTTATAAACCTATAAATGTAGGGGCCAAATGTTCATCTCTGTTGAGCCTTTAGTACCCTGCGAGGATATGCTTCCTCTCCCCTCACTGGCCCTGCTCTGCACTATCCTTGAGTGCTTTTGCATGGCTGGAATGAGATGTGATCCTGCCTCTTGCTTCCCTGGGTGGAGGATGAAAAGGTAGATGTACACATGGCTGTCTAAGGTCCCGTTTCCGTTGCTTGAATGTAGCCTAAAGATGTGAATCGGGGCTTTTCCCCCCAGTTGGAATCTGCTGGAACTCAGTTCTGGCACCTCTCAGGTGGGCACCATTGCCATTATAAGAGAACAAGGGAGGCGTTCATGGTGAGAATTGCATCTTTCGCTTTGTTTCTTCCCTCAGTCACCACAGGCATTTGATCTCTTTCTTGCAGGTTTGCTTATGAGGGGGTGTGAAAAGAGTAACCCAACTCTACTACATACCTTCTCCACTCACCTTTTCTAAGGTTCTTCTTTACTAGATAGTGATATTTTTCAAGAGTGCAATCTTTCCCATCTCTCACATAATATGAAGTGAAGTGCGGGCATTAAATAAATTATTATTAATAATAATTGCAACCCGCCTGGGATCACTGAACGATGAGAGATTCAAGTAAGAAATAGAAAAGGACTAGTTACACGGCACTATGGAATTTGCTTCCACATAATATGGTGATGGATGGCCCCCACTTTAGATGGCTTTATCCCCATGCACTTGTTAAAGCCACCAATGGCTGCAATTCCTATATTTCCAACAGGTGGTGTGCCTCTTAAGTTCCAGTTTCTTATGACCATGAGTGGGAGAGTACTATGCACTGACATCCTGCTTGTGGTACCTGGGTGGCCACTGTGCTATTCAGGATGCTGGACAAGGTAGTCCTTTTGTCTGATTCAGAAGGGCTTGTGTAATTAGATTAAGGTTACCATATTTTTTTCATTGAATCCAAGGACACTTTTCAACTTCAGTTGGAATGGATGGATTTTGTCAGGGAACTGATTTGTAAATCCGGGGACTGTCCCCGGGAAACAGGGACGTCTGGTAACCTTAAGTTAGATGCTCTGTCACCTTCTTGCCACCAAAAGTTAAGGAAATGTTAAGAGATTGTTTTGCACTTGAAGAATACTGTTTTATAACCAGCTTTTTCTGAACTAATGTATTGTACTTAATGCTACAGGTTTATGGGTAACATTGAAGCTTCTTCCGGGAGATATTCATCAGATAAGAAAAGAATTCCCTCACTTAGTTGATAGAACCACAGCTGTGGCTCGCAAAATGGGGTTTCCTGAGATTATTATGCCCGGTAAGCTTCAACAAATTCTTGATCTGATGCGCTTAAAACATTGGAGATGTTGTTAATGTTCTTTCCTTCAAGGTGAATAAGAAGCAGTTCATGGGAAAGTATGAATTTACTTGGGTGTTTTTTTTTAGTGTTTGTGTGAGATTTGGCTTTAAAATTATATTTTCAATCTACTTTCAGACTCTTTATTAATAATGTAGTAGCACTATTGTAAACACTGTGGACTAACTGTGCACAGATGGTGGAATGTCTAGTTCATTTTTTTTCCAAAACTGAGATTCCTGGTGTGTTTTGAGTACTTGGGCTTTTAATGTACGTTATAAATGAATCTATGAAGCAATAAAGGCAGACTTCAAAAGCGGCTCTGTTGCTTGCGTGTCCAAATGGGCTATCAAATGTGTAGCTTATCCATTATTGCATACAGATGTGTGAACATTTCTGCAAAAATATTTACTCAGTATTTTTTGAGAAATGCTTGCTTTGTTCATATAGTCCAGGTTTATAAGAAAAACACATTTAACTCACTCAATTGAGGAGCATTTATACCTTTTCAATTACATTTTATTAATGATGATGCCAAAAATTCTGAAGATGGGATATGCATTGTAGGAAAGTTAACCAACTGGACGAAGCAATTGTATGCATTTGAGGAGCACAGAAAATGATGGCAGAATTAGGCCTCCTGAGCCAGAAAAGCTGAAGGGAAGGAAGTTGACAAGAAGGTTAGCTGCAAGAGATAAGAAGGGTAGAAGCAGAGATAAGACGCAAATATAAGCAAGCCACAAATGCAGATTTAAACTCTTCAGGAAAATAAATGGAAGGTGACCTGGAGATATTTATAGGTACTCAGGCTCATTAAGAATCAATAAGTAGAAAGCGATGCTGAGGAAGCCCTTTGAATATAGAAAAGAGAATAGTGCATTCAACATTTCTTCCAGACTCAAGAATGGGGCAAGAAGGAAGGGCAGTTGTCAGGATTCAAAGGCTGCTAGTACTCAGGAATGCTAAATCTTAGCATTCCTTGCTATGTGCTGTGTTATCAGGTAATCCTCTCTGCTTATGATCAAATCAGAATTTGTTTACGAATGTATCCTTTCTGGTATAACTCCATTCTTGTTTATGAGAGTGCTGCATCATTAGGCATTTTTGTTTGTTATATATGGCAGGCATTAATTTATTCCCAGAGTAGAATGTGGATTGCAGCTGATTTGTCAAAACCAAAAACATTCTGTTTATCGTGGATGATAAATTTTGAAACTTTTACTTAAACTTGCATTGTTTTGAATACATGCAGCCTCAAATCAAAAAGCGTGCGTGCGCACATACCTATTTATTTATAGAAGTATTTTTTAAAGTACAGATAATCATTAAGGTGCCTGCCTACTTGAAAATTAAACAGCAGCAAAGGCATTTTTCAAGAGATGCCGGGAAGTCAAAATGAGGATGCATGCCAAATCTCTACTGGAAAAGTATTCCATAGCACAGGACTGGTGACGTGATATACCCAACTTCTAGTTGAGACCGCTTGGGCATTTGTAGCACAGGGAGCAACTAGCAGCGCTCATCTATATAATCTCAGTGATTAAGTTGGTATAGGAGGATTCAGTCTGTTCCTAACATATCCCGGACCCAAATTATTCAGAACTTTGCGTATTAGCACAAGAACCTGGCCTAGAAGTATATGAGCAGCCAGTGTAGATGTTTTAGCGGAGGTGTCACATACTGTTGTCCATCTGCCCAGTTCAACAGTCTAGGCACTGCATTCTGCATCAGGACGGCCAAGGCTGATCCTGTCCCCATACCAGGCCTAAACCCAGATTGAAGTGGATCCAAATAAAGTGTCATCCAGGATCACTTGCAGCTTTGAGGTGCAGTTGTAATT
The DNA here is from genome assembly GCF_009819535.1 of Lacerta agilis. NCBI lineage: Eukaryota > Metazoa > Chordata > Lepidosauria > Squamata > Lacertidae > Lacerta > Lacerta agilis. The sequence continues at coordinate 39,980,142 of NC_046316.1, read as the reverse complement.
GCATTTGAAAACACACCCACCCACCCATATGCATACCTTATGAGTAAGTAAAACTTCTAGTTCACAACTAAACTCTTGAAATTTTCATAGGACAGGAGCCCTAACACTAAAGAGTAGGTTAAATTAAGAATATATAAATCATAGGAATTTTAAAATTGGTTTTCTATTTATTGATAGACGGTAAAATGCCGTACTAATAGTTTTGCTTGCTTTCTCTTTCTCTCTCTGCCTCAGGTGATGTCCGTAATGATATCTATGTAACCTTAGTTCAAGGAGATTTTGACAAAGGCAGTAAAACCACAGCAAAGAATGTAGAGGTTACGGTATCCGTTTATGACGAAGATGGCAAAAAATTGGAGGTATGTTGTGTGCTGGTTTATTTCCCATGCTAATTCTAAACCTTTTCCTTAATGTATGGCTTATGACTGGTCAAAATAGGATGTGATCAAATATTGCCAAATACCGTAGTTTGGTATTTGTAAAGCATTAATGTACACCATCAGAAAAGAGTTTTGCATTTCCTGACTCCATTATTTAATGACCTGGTTCACTGTACATGGCAGTTCTGTGGCATTGCAGGACTGTGCAAATATATGGACTCCTGGATAGGAGCTTGCAGCTGCTTTGCTCCGCCCCAGTCCCATTTGGCTTAACATTTTTCTGGATCAGGACTGGTTAAGCTCTCTCCACACTAACAATGTACTGTTGCCAAAGTTTGTTCTTGGCTGCAGCTTGTGGCTAGTAAGGAGGGAGCCTAACCATGGTTGCATGCTCCTCTCCAGGAAGGAGACTGCACGTTTATAAGTGTTTCACTAAGCCAAAGTTTGGCTTCCTGTGCTGTGCGAACATGAACAGCATGTCCGAACTTGGAACAGCATGTCATATGTTTTATTTCAGCTAGTACTTCCAGTTCAATCAAGAGCGGCTGTTTTTTCTAGACTTTAATACAGACCTCCCTCAGGAACCTTATGGAACAAACAGCTAGATAACAAGCAGGGAATACTTGCTGGGTTCTGTGGAAAACAAGATAGAATCATGGGTGGTCATATTCAGAGATTAGTCACTGATGATTACCTGTGTTCCTGTTTGGAGTTGCCTGCAGTTAAAGCAGGTGGTTAGCAGGAGAAGATTTGCTATGCTGCTGTGTTTTGCTCTGACTGCTCCAGCTTTAGGGGACAAGAAGCCTCCACTTTGCCATTGCTAACAATCAACACCATAATGAAATGAAAACAGTAAGTTGCCACCCACACAGTGGCATTCTTGGTTTAATGGAATATTTGACAATCTCCTACTGTTGTCAAATAGTAGACAGTGAATTGACAGTATTTGTCTGGTCAGTTGACCCATATTTGTTGTTGTTCAGTCATTCAGTCGTGTCCGACTCTTCGTGACCCCATGGACCAGAGCACGCCAGGCACGCCTATCCTTCACTGCCTCTCGCAGTTTGGCCACTCGCAGTTGACCCATATACCAATCCTGATATTCCTGTATCTTCCGAGTGTGTCAGAATACGTAGGGAACAGTTGTCAGAATTAACACCTGAATTTAATTTTTTTGAATGGAAGATTTCTGTTTCAGATATGACAAAACCATTTCCTGTCTATTGTTTCCCTCCTGTTGAAGCTGGTGACATGAATTTTCAACGTTTCCCCCTTGTTGTCAGGGTCGTGTGGGAGCGTTTCACGAGAAAATCCACTTGCTAGCCGGCTTGCTTTAGAGTAGTATTTATTAAGTACATATTTACAAAGCAGAGCTCATTTCTCAAGCATCCGACCCCTCACTGTCAGTTGCCAGCACTGCCCGCTTGCGGGACCGCCCCCCAACCTAATAGTTTCGGCAGACCCACCCGCCTACGCTGCTCACATCTGCTGCTGATGGAACCACGACAATCTCTCCATCCGCCCCTGAGCTGCTGGACAACGGGCGGCGCTGACCCTCTGCAACATCAGGGGCTCTCTCCACCCCACTGTTTCCGCTTAACCCTTTCTCCTCGTTCCTCCCTACTGCTTTCCACAGCCTCTTGGTTGCTCCTCTCTCCCCCCCTCCCCTTGCTCCCAACCTTGTTCTGTCTGTCCCGTTGGAGCCTTATTTGCCCCTACGGGTTCCTATTGTTGCGCCCGGTGAGAGAACATGGAAGTAAAAAAAAACCTGAGGCTTCTGGCTTCAGAGAGAGAGAAAGATTTAATTTCTGCATGCAGAGGTACTTCGGTGTTTAGATAGCCAAGCAAGTACAAAAGTTAGTCAGTTTACCAGCAGTTCTTATACAGTTTTCCAACTCATTCCCCCCACCTTTGGAAAACTTCCTCTTGTCCATATAAGGAACATTTCCTGTTGTACATATAAGGCAAATGACATTTAGCCAGAGTTGGTTCATGTGCACTCCAGCAAGGCCATCCTATCTCTTGACCTAGGCAACAGTTCCTCTCAATGAAGGACAGCTACAGTACTCTCTGCGTAAGGTCTACTGTTCTTATCTCCAGACACTTAGTAAGGCAAAGCTTGCCAGAGAGAAGTACAATGCAGATCAAAGTTCACAGCTTTACAGAGCAGTTTCATACAGAAAAGCTTAACAGGGGCACTTTTATACTTAATACATTCACTGGACTAACAATACATTCAGGTAAATATATAGGTTAGCTAATTAACCCCTTCCATTCCCTCCTCTTCTTCGGACCGCTGGAATTCTTTCTCCAGCGCGTCCCTGGGAAATGACTGATATTCTCTAGCAAGGGCAATGAACTAAAGAATCCATGACACAACTTTATAAATCACCATATGCATGCATTGCATTAAACAGAAAATACAAAGGCATAGTAGCAAAATAACAATGGGGGATACAATACCAACAGATACAACAAATACAACTAAGGATCTTTTACTTCGAATATTCCTAACACTAATTACAGAAACTGTTCAACTGGTCACATTATCTGGTAACTGGTCAACACAAATTAAGGCAATATGATCATTCAGTCCTCCCATTCAGTGTTCTTTTCCTTCCCTTTCTTCCATAGGCGTGCACAGGGCCAATGGCCCCTCCCCTGTGCATTGGCAGCAGGTCTGTTGCTTCTTGGCCTTTGTTGCTTCCCTGGATCTTCAACTTCAAGGGATGTTTCAGCACACTGTGGCAGGTCCTGTCTCTACATAAGGAGGCGGACACCAGCCACTTTCACCACTGGCAGTGTTGTCATAAAGACTGTAGGATCTATGCCACTTAGGTTTCAGAGTCTCTGCATAGGGATAAAACTAGCATAGCAAAGCTACATGGCATTAGGGCACCTGCTAAAAGAATAGGAGATAGTTACAGAGATTATATCTGCCCTTGGAGGGTGGTGTCTTGGGCCCCTCCTGCCTTTCTTTTGCCTCACAGATTAACCTCACAGGTATCGATATTGATCACACCTCAGTCCTCCTCCCTGTTGGAGGTAAGCTAGAATACCCCAATCAAATAAGGACAGCCTCTCATACACTCACAAGATATTACTGACCATGCCGGATCACTATCTCCTCGAAATACAATATTCTTCCGCAATAATTATCCCATAGCTCTTTGGTCTACTTCTTTGGCCCAGAATAATAATTTAGTTCATTTTTCCAATCCATGCAAACACTCTAAACTTAGAATACACACAAATATAAACAAATACACAATACAATCATACACAATATCATCATTAGCATCACCACAATTTCAGACCAATTTAACATAAAACTCTGCTAATGTCAGGGAACAGAAAGATACAATTTTTCCCCAAATAAGATCCACTTCTTCAACATCACCTTCCAGACACACTACTAGAGCCATTGCAATTCTCACTATCTTGACATCCTTCAGAACATTCTCCTAGCAACTAATCCTCTCCAATATAACATTGTACAAATAATCTAGGGTATTTGGGTATAGCTATTTTCTCCTTACTGTCTTCTCTTTCCTATTGTTCCATTTCTCCATCCCAATTATATTACCAGTTCCAACAGCCATATCAGAGACTAACTTTCCCTCCTCTTCTGTTTCCTGCAAACAAGCACCAGCCATTGATCCTCAGTACCTAATTTTCTACTTACCACCTCACCAAGCCTATCAGGACCTTGTGTCCAAGAATTAACTCACCACCACCCTATTTTTGACCCTCAGGAGGACTTAAGGTGGAAACAGGGCAGTAGGGAACAAATTCTGACAGAGTTGGGTTGTCAGACAGAATAGAACTTGGCCTATTTATCTCGCTTCAGAGCCATCGTTAGGTCACTCTCATCATCTCACACGTGGCGGCCAGCTTAGCAAAATTGCTAACTCCTCACAACGGTGTTTCATTAGGACAATGGAGTTGAACCCTTGATGTGCTCATTCAAATAGTGACAATTTTCAGGTTTCTTTTAGGTAACAACAAATTATGGACAGGGCAATAGGGAAAAAGCCCCTGTCTTTTTAAAGCAATCTTTGAAGGGCTTACTATATATCTGCCACCTCTGAAGCAGAGCCATCTTCAGGCCTCTCTCATTGTCTCATGCTTCCATGGCAACAACCTGGCGGTCCTCTCCATGGTTTGGACAATGGATTCACCCCCCTAGATGTCCTCTGCAACCTTGGCATGAAGGGTGGTGTATTGCCTTCAATATTGTTTCCTGCTGGGCAGGGGGTTGGACTAGATGACCCTTGGGGTCCCTTCCAACTCCATGATTCTATGATATGTATACCTTCACTTTATCATCAATTTTCCTTCCAATCATTCCAAAAATTTCTGTCCCCTTTTCCTCCTGTGGTTCAAACTTACTCCAAATCCTAACTTACACTGTCAGGGCTACACTGTCAGTTGCTAACCATGAGCCCCTTCCCATTCTATTTCAACATTCTCTTCTCCTTCATTACACATCCCACAAACCTACATCTACATTCCCAAATAACTTTCTTCCAAGAAGCCATTTCTTCTGTTTCAAAACCTTCCCTGAAAAACTTAAAACCTGGGATATAAAATAAAACTTTTCCCCTCTAATCAACTTCTGTTGGAAACAATCAAACTGCTCAGAAGACATAATCTTCTTTTTTCTAAAGACATAATCACCTTTCCCCCCCTTTGTGGGAGGCAAATTTCCTTCCTTTGCAAGATTCAGTGCTGCAAAGAGAAAAATCCTTGCTGTTTAAACTAAGGCTTCTCTCCATTTCTGTCCCCACTCTCATTGCTTTACCAAAGGTCAATTAAGAAACAAAATAAGACTGTACCAACTTTAAAAACAAACTAACAAACATTCCTGATTGCAAGAGCAGCCCTCCTTTCAATGCTTCAGACACACTTTTACATTCACCTTAACATTGCAGAGAAATACTTTTACAGCCCATTCTATTGAAGGGACATACCTTGGCACACAAACAATTTCCAAAACACACTCACCAAACCCTGGGGTTCAAACAGATTCCTTGAAGGGACAACAAAACAAAACAACAAATACAAATTGTGCAGCCACATATACAAGGAAAAAAACAGACTTCCCAGACTTCGTTGGCAATGCAGCAAGAAATGAAACAATTTTGGGAACACAGAGTTTGGGAACACACATTTTAGGGCTGCTTTCTGCCCCACCTTTCCAGAATGAATGCAAGCCTCAAGCAGGGACCAACACACACACACACACACAGGCACTACAGATACAGACAAACTCACAAAAATCACACTGCACAATCACTGCAAACACAGATCTCATACAACACACACATAGTGAAGGAAAAATCATAAAATTATTACAAGTCATAAATTTTTACACAGCAACAAAAATTCCAATTCCCCATCTCAGCAAGCTCAGGTTCAACCTGGGACAGTGGGACACTCCTTCCACCTAACCAGACTTTTTCATGCACACACTCTCCGCTTCGCTAGGGACACTGAGTTCCTGCGTCTCATTTACTCAATACATCCACTGGAGCGTCCCCACACACCATTCCCATACACAGAGTAAAATCACAGAAAAATTCTTAACCCCCTTCTCTCTCTGAAAAATTCTTAACCCCCTTCTCTCTCCTCAGAGAGGGCACCCCCCTTCTTTTCCCCACAGCCAACGGCACTCTTTTGCTCTCTGCTGGCTCCTTCCTGGCGGCCCTCTACGGCTCACGGCCAGGCTCCTGGCGGCCCTCTATGGCTCACGGCCAGGCTCCGGTGGCAAATCCACTTGCACACTACCGGATTTTAGCGGCGGCCCTCTACGACACACTGCCGCTGCAGGATCGATCGCATCCTGCGCTTCCCCTTCCCTGGGAAGCTGCTCCCCCTGTGGAGCTTACCTGTCCTCTGCAGATCTTACTTCCCTTCCCCCCTTGCGGCCGCTTTCTCTTTCTCCCGTCGCCACGGTGCAGTTTGGCTCTCCCCCTGGGGTAAGCCAGTCCCTTCCCACAAACAGGCAGGAAGCGCGCTTGGGGCCAGCAAACGCCAGACCAGGAGAGCCTTTTCTGCTGTGCAGCGACGCCTCGGACTCCCTGTTTTCTCAATCCCGGGGAACAGTGAAGGGTTCCCGGCCAACGCACCACGTTATGGAGCCTTATTTGCCCCTACGGGTTCCCATTGTTGCGCCCGGTGAGAGAACATGGAAGTAAAAAAAAACCTGAGGCTTCTGGCTTCAGAGAGAGAGAAAGATTTAATTTCTGCATGCAGAGGTACTTCGGTGTTTAGATAGCCAAGCAAGTACAAAAGTTAGTCAGTTTACCAGCAGTTCTTATACAGTTTTCCAACTCATTCCCCCCACCTTTGGAAAACTTCCTCTTGTCCATATAAGGAACATTTCCTGTTGTACATATAAGGCAAATGACATTTAGCCAGAGTTGGTTCATGTGCACTCCAGCAAGGCCATCCTATCTCTTGACCTAGGCAACAGTTCCTCTCAATGAAGGACAGCTACAGTACTCTCTGCGTAAGGTCTACTGTTCTTATCTCCAGACACTTAGTAAGGCAAAGCTTGCCAGAGAGAAGTACAATGCAGATCAAAGTTCACAGCTTTACAGAGCAGTTTCATACAGAAAAGCTTAACAGGGGCACTTTTATACTTAATACATTCACTGGACTAACAATACATTCAGGTAAATATATAGGTTAGCTAATTAACCCCTTCCACCGTGACACTTGTGTTTTCTTCTTAAGTGTAACAATAGCATTTGTTTATACATGCAACTAAAAATTATATAACATGTACTGTTTCCTTTTTTCTTTTTAAAAGAATGTCATTTTTCCTGGTGCTGGAGATGAAGCCCTTTCAGAATATAAGTCTGTGATATATTACCAAGTAAAACAACCTCGCTGGTTTGAAACTGTAAAGGTATGTTCAATGTTAATATTCCTTTTAAAAGATGAGTAAGAGAGAATCCAGTTGATAGACTTGCTATATAGCTGTCTGACAAAATAAGTATCTATGCCGGAGAATGTTTAAAGGTTGCTAAGAAACAACATAGATGAAGACATTGACTGAATGTATTTATCTCCTGGTCTTCTGGTCAAGACAGCTTTGACAGAATTATTCCAACATCTGTCTTTTACCTCTTTTGAATTAGAAAACTGAACAGTAAAGCAAGTGATTGCAATGTAGGATTAAAATGTATTACTGTAAACTGCACAAAAGCACTGTGAAATTATTGGAATTTCTCATACATTGGTAATGAACCTAGAATTGCAGTAGCAGTTTACCAAAGCAAATGCTAATTATTGTAAAAGCAATGTATATTGATGGTACTATAAACCCGAAGGAGAATAGTTTCAAAATTCAGGCCCGGGATCGCATATTTCTCCTCCTCCTCCTCCAGCACAGCCTTAAGGAAACTTTTTCTTCAATTCTAGATTAATCACAGCTTGCGCTTGTCTTAGCTTCTGCCAACCTAACAGTTCAAAAGCACGCTAGTGCAAGTAGATAAATAGGTAATGCTGTGGCGGGAAGGTAAACACTGTTTCCGTGCGCTCTGGCTTTCGTCACGGTGTTCCGTTGCACCAGAAGCGGTTTAGTCATGCTGGCCACATGACCCAGAAAGCTGTCTGTGGACAAATGCCAGCTCCCTCGGCCTAAAGCAAAATGAGCGCCGCAACCCAGGGGGCGGCAACCTAAGGCCCATGGGACACAGGCAGCCCATGGGGGTCGTTTAACCAGCCCATGGACCCCTGCCTCCCGCTCGGTCGGCTCCTGTGCGTTGTGCTAAACTGGCGCGGAGCAGAGCAGGGACCACCTTCTGCGACACTGGCCAGCTTCCCATTGACTGCAGGAAGCTCCTGCAGCCAATAGGAAGCTGCACACACTTTTTCCACACTGGAAGGAGCACCGGAAATAGCGTGTGCGCGTGTGCGCACACTCCAGCCTACCACGGCGTCTGTGGGACTGTGAACCGGCCCAAGCCACAAAAACTTTGCCAACCCCTGGCCGCAACCCCACAGTCACCTTTGACTGGACTTACCCATCCTTTACCTTTACTATCTTTACTATGGATAGTAAAGTCAAACCACAGTTTATAAAGCTGGCTTATTTCAACTAATCAAAGATAAGATTAACCATTTTTAGGGTTCAAGTGCAATGTTCAAAAGCAGTTAATATGAATGAAAGTAGGAACTTTTGGTCTGCTTTTGTGCACGGTGGGAGGTGGAAACAATAGTCCAGAGCTCAGTTAGGCTTTTCTTGTAACACTAAACTATGGTTTAGCATCTTGTCTGAATGCAGCATGTGCATTTGATGAAGTTACAACCATAGGGCATTCTGTCAGATGGTTGTCGAGTTGGGAGAAATTTAGTATCTAGAGAACTATTTGATGGCTGGGGGGAAATGTGAGCAGAACACATAGATTCTGGATATAAAGAATTGAAAGGAGAATATTTGAATTCTATTAACAAAAGCAAGAGGTCCAGGGGCTTGACAGCAGTAGGTTTCTGTGGGAACCTTTTATGGCAGCAAGATTTGTGCTCAGTGCCGTGGAAGGAATGAAGGAAAAAGTAATCAAAATGGTGAAGCAGAGTTAGAATATAAGCAGCCAAGTTTTGGCATGAAAGTGAAGGAATGTATGTGTAGCACTAGAAAAGCAGAATGTAGGTAGTCAAGGCAACAGGCTTGTCATAGGAAACTGCCTTTTATCACGTCAGACAATTTGTTCATCTAACTCTGCATTATCTACCCTGACTGGGAGCAGATCTCCAGGATCATAGACAAAGAACCTTATGCATTCAAAGCATGTGCTCTGCCACTGCTGTGTGGCAGCTCTAAAGCTTTAGCTGTAGGTGTCAATCCCTATGGGGAGGTAGATGTGGCACATGATAGCGGTAAGATGTCCTTGATGGCATTGAAGAGGGACTGATACTAAATAATAGTGCAAATTAACCTTTGCCAATGCCCAGGAAGCCACTTGGGTGTTACACATGGCAGCTGCCTTAACTTCACTTCCTGCACAGTGTGTTCCCCTCCACCCACTTTCTCTGTATTTTAAAAGGAATATCTAACCTCTACAGATACTGCTTTTGAGGCAACACAGGCACAAACTAGGGGATTTAAGCCTCTTTCCCCATCTTGGAAGTACATCTGAAGTTGGATGATCTGATTTTTCTAGTGAATAAAATCTCAGGTGGCAAAAATCGTACATTAGAAAAAAAATTATAATATGAAAGAGTGAGGGTGATAACGTGTGCTAAACAAATGCTATCTTGTATGGAAACAAAGTCTGCATAGGGTTATTTATACTTATATGAAGTGTTCTGACATTTTGGCCGGGGAGAGTACATTATTATGAAATAGGGATGTGATAAATGAAGAGAAACAGGTGAATAGGAAGGGCAAATGTTGGTGAGACAAAAGTTAAATTGAATTGCCAGTTCTGATACATATGGACAGCAACAAAACTGAGCTGCTGGATCAAAGAGTGTGTAGATGGATTGATGGAACATGTGTGATGTAAATGTCAAGGTAGACAAGGTGAACATAGCTCCCAAAATTGAGGAGCATCAAAACACTAGAATCTGTCTGGCCTGCTGTAAAGTTCTGCAGCAAATGATAGCACTCATTCCTTATTGGTCTGTAGAGCTGAAAGCTGACAGTGTGAGGTATTATTTTATTTCCCCCTCTGGTATTATCAGGCTTTAAGGCATGGAAGGAAGGCCTGCTCCATATCCCTGAGTTATACTTCTGGGTACAGTATCAAAACAATATAGAATTACATCTCAGGCTGTGCCTTAAGCCACCCAGTGCTCTTATCTGGAGGAAAGGCAAGATGGAACGAAGTATATTTGTTTTGGTATTATAGCTCAAACAAGTGGTCTTAGTTTAATATATTTTTCAAGGTGGGCATTCAGAAATGATTTCACAGCTTGTTTTTTTTTTTTTAGCGCAGTTGTGCTTGAACCATGAGTATGCTGTTCTCAAGGGGGCTAACCTGCATCCAGACCTTTTAACTCATAGGTCGGCAACCTCCGGCCTGTGGGCCAGATGCAGTCCACAAAGGCAGTTTTACCGGCCCACAAGCCGCCCGCCAACCGAGGGGTCTGCTCGGCAAGCCCCCCACGTGCCATGCTAAACCAGCGCAGCGCGGCATGAGGACTTGCTGAGCAGCGCCAGAAATAGCATCTGTGCATGTCCGTGGCACTGGACATGCGCAGCGCGATGCCGGAAATCACATCTGCGCATGTCCAGACGCTGAAAACCGCGTCTGCATGTTCATATGCCGTAAATCGCATCTGCGCAGGTGTGATTTTCGGCATCTGGTCATGTGCAGACACAATTTCCGGTGTCACGGACATGCGCAGACACGATTTCTGGCATCACGCTGTGCATGTCCGGCCCACGGATGCTCTCCTTGGGCTTGATCCGGCCTATGGCCAATGCCTGTTTTAACTGATGTACCAGATTGAGTTAGGACATAGTTTAGCTGATTCATTTTAACTGACTTTTCCAGACTCTACATTGCATTGTGGAACAAAGTTATGTGTTTATTTTGTTAAATGAAAATTTCCACTCTATTTCCATTAAAAATAAAACATGCTCAAGGCAGCTTATAATGTGCATTTTAAACAACAACAACAACAACAACAACAAACAGAAGAATTAAAAACCAGCAACAGGAAACTTTAAAACAAGATCCAGTAAAAGCATTCAGAAAAATCAACTAAAGTGATTGAACCACTAAAATAGAAGCTGAAAGCCTGCAGGAGCAAACATGATTTTACCTTGTTGCCTATATGCTAAATGGGGAGATCACAAGTGGGCTGAGCCCAAAGTCAAAGCTATACCTCAGTAAAAAGTTAATACATGGTCTTGGTCAGTTTCCCCCTATATTCCATAAAAGTACTGGTGGTATACTGGGCAGGTTGCTTCTTTAAAGTTATGAAAAATCACATTTTTTGCTCTGTAAATAATAATGCATTGAATAAGACATGCTGTTTTTCTGTTTACAAATACAGCCTCTAAAACAGCAATAAGTATTTGAAATACATACTTGAAAAATTCTTTTGAAATAGTTGCATAGCTATTTACACGCCTTCTTTATTTATTGCATCAGATTTGTGGCAAGTGGAGAATGCCTGCAGGCAAGGATGCAGAAAAGTTTTTTTTTATAACTTAGAATTTGTCTCTTCCAAGTTATAAAAACTCTTCTGTCTTTTCAGCTGCAGGTTTCTTTCTTGATTAGGCAGGCACTTTAATTATCATCTTGTATTGTTTTTATAAGCTTTGTTGCCCACCACCTTGATATTTTATGAGAGTTGGTAGCGCATAAGTATTTTTACAAATAAATGGATGTGTAAATTTTCTTTTGTGAAGGTTGCAATTCCCATTGAAGATGTAAACCGCAGTCACTTAAGGTTTACCTTTCGGCACAGGTCATCACAGGACTGTGAGTACTTCTCCCCTGCTTATTTTACTTGTAGTGTCTGTGTTTACTTTAAGGAAGTCTCTGTTTAATTTTTATTAATGATTTGGAGTCCTTTTTCTTTCTGAATTTGGGCCCTTTCCCCCTGACCTCAATTTAGCTGACTTTTGCTATACTTTCCTTCTCTTTGCATTTCCACAAGTGAGTCAGTTGTCAACAGTGGGTGCAGGCAGGTAAGTAAGGATATTTTTATGGGGAAAATAAACTACCTTGCTTGCATTCGTGTGATCCTCATTGGTCATGAAGTTCAATTGTGAGGAATGCTTGCTAGTAACTTATTTGTTAGCCAAGTGCCGACTCCACCAGGCTTATGATAATGTTCTGATAAAAGTCTGACTGATATTTTTGACATTCCCTGTATCCGGCTTGTGTGGACTTTTAATTTCCCACAATTTATAAGTAAAAGAAAAGCATGGCTTGTGTGCTTGGGTTAGACTGGCTCTCTTAACTAATGTGCTTGTATTTTCTGAAGAGTTGCAGTTTGAATTTTCATTACGCCATCAGCATAAGAATCAAAGCTTTAATCGTGTAACCTTCGCTTGAATGTATTTAAGAACTTGTAATATTTGACACCTACTCCATAATGGATAATGCTTGTGTAATTAAAAGCTGCTATTTTGATATTAAAATTAGTCATAAGAATGAAAGTAGTACTTCCTTTAATAGAATATTTAACAGTTTCACTAATGAAAAACAATATGCAGCAAATTACTGTCATATTTATGAGACTGAACTACAAATTGATTCAGTAGGAAGCAGTCACATTATGTTGCAGCAGTTCATGGGTGGCCAGACCTATTGAGCTTTGGATTATTGCATTCATTATGGGTTAAGACTCAGAACTGCCACAGTGCTTTTTCATATATTTTTTGGATTGCCATAAGGTTGATGAGTGTTGCCCTTCTGTCTCTATTTCTCATCTGCTTGCCCTGTCACTTTGCTTCCTTGAACTCACACCAGCAGGTTCTTTTATTATTAATGAGAGAAAATGGAAGTAGCTGATTATAGGCTCATTGGGTTCAGCTGTTGACCCGAAAGGAAACATGAACTTTCTACTGCTGTGGAGATTATATTTTGGGCTTTCCTTACATTATTATAAAGAGAGAGTTTTTTGAGGGGTTGTGGAGAAAGGTCCTGAAATCACACCCAAGCCATTTCTATCTTAAGAAATTGAGGAAGATGGGCTTTAAGAACAGACATTATTATTATTTATTAAATTTGTATACCTCCCTTCATCTGAAGATCACAAGGTGGTCACAACATGAAAAAAATGAGAATGCAAAATACATAATAAACAAAAAATAGAAACAAACCAATAACCTCCCCTCTCAGAAACACATTTAAAAGGCCATAGAATATTAATCATCCTGAGGCCTGATTGAAGAGAAATCTTGCTTAAAGATATGCAATGAAGGCACCAGGCGAGCTTCCTCAGGAAAAGCATTCCACAAATGGGAAGCCGTCCTCAGGACCTCTTGTGGAGGAGGCACACAAAGAAGGGCCTCACATTATGATTGCAGGGTCCAGGTTGGTTAAATTGGGTGTAGCACTTGAATTTCATTCTGCATAAGAAGTTGAGATAGTCTGGAATAAATAATACTGTTTGCAGTTAGTTAAACACTATCACAGAAACTTCCTTCAGGAGTAAAGAACCAGTATCTTAGAAAGTATTTCTAACTTGGTTATTTTTCGCAGCTCTTTTTCTTCATGTGTACATTCTTGAATAATCTTTCTCATGAGCGTATGAAGCCTTCTGAAGATTAATAGCACACTGTAGCCCAAACTTCCTAAAGTGATGCTTTTCACATGTTTTGGATCACAATTCCCATCATTCCTGACTATTGGCTACATTGTCTGGAGTTGTAGTTCAAAAGAGCACCAAGTTTGGAAAGACTGCTCTAGCCCTTATGTCTTGTGCCAAGTAGTGCTAGTGTATGGGTACGGTAGCTAACATGGTGTCCTACAGAGGTTTAGGAGTACAACTTCCATTATCTCCAATCATTAGGCATGCTGATGGGATTTACAGATGACACGTGTTGGCTACTACTGTGCTGGTGTATAGTCTTTTGATGGACCCAGGGCCAGAATACCTCATAGCAAGAGAGCGCCAATTGATGGGTGTGTGAAGGGCCCAAGGCCCCTGCCTTTATTTTGGAATTTTGGAGATTGAGGAGGAGGCATAAAGGAGCATGAGCTCACTATTCTACCTGACTCCTTTTGTTCCATTAATCAGGGATTTGGTAAATAGCTTGTGTAGCTGGTCTTCTAGGCGCTTGAATCTGGATGCCTTGCTGGGAAATGTGAATAACTTCTCATGAGCTGCATCACAGCCTTATGTGGAGTGGCACATCTGAGTCACTGTTACATATACATCTTATTGCAATCTGGGGCATAGTGCTGGGGGTCGAGTTTAATCTTGGAGCCATTTTTAACAGAAGAAGACTTTTCTACATTGCATTCTGTGAGTGCAAACATGCAAGTAGATGTACCCTGTATTTCTAAATTTCCAGTTTATTCTGAACACAGACAGCCTTATTTAACATAAGGTTATTTACTAGACTTCATGTGTGGTATTAGAACAACCTGTGTCTGCATTCTTGAATGTCTTCATCTGTAGTCATTATCATTGATTTACAATATGTTTCTTTACTTAAACAGCCAAAGATAAATCTGAGAAAATATTTGCCCTGGCTTTTGTTAAATTGATGAGATACGATGGAACAACACTACGGGATGGAGAGCATGATCTTATAGTGTACAAGGTATTATTCTAACCATATGCTGCAGTACTTTGAGAATACAAATATTTAAGGAATAGTTATTTTGTACAGTGTGATGTAGAAGTATAGCTTATGCCTATATTCAGATGTCATTCCCTTAGTAATGGAAAAATAATGTAGGTTATCAGGAAGAATAGTGAAACTTCACTTTTGTACAGCTGCTTAAGAAAAAAATAAAACAAATTACTGAGCCCACTACACTTTCTTAGTTTAGCGCTTAGTTTGGAGCTTTTCTAATTGATAATGTGAAACATTTTCCTTTTTTGTTCATCCTTCCCTCTAGGTAGGTAACTTGGAATATTGGTGGGTTTGACAGGTGTCGAAAAACCATTAATTTTGCTGTGTGACATGTTTTTGATCTACTCTTTGAAAGCCTTGAGGGGGAGAGTGTCTTCAAGTTGTAGTCTCATTTAAAATGAAATAAGCTGTGATTAAATGCAGAATAAAAAAATGTTTTCAGCAGCTATACTTAATATTTGCATTTTATTTGGGAATAATGTTGCAGGCAGAAGCAAAGAAGCTAGAAGATTTTTCGACTTATTTAAGCTTGCCCTCTACTAAAATAGAATTGGAGGAAAAAGGTCACTCAACGGCTGGCAAGGGCATGCAAAATCTTGGAAGCTGCACCATCAGTAAAGATTCCTTTCAGATTTCTACTCTAGTTTGTTCAACAAAGCTAACCCAAAATGGTGAGGAAGATTATTACATCCTAGAATAAAAACAACCTTGCATTTGTAAAGAATAATAATATAGGCAGCTGTTTGTTCAAGTTGAGTCTCCCTTATGATACGCCTGGGTTGGGAAACATCTTTTGGTCATGGACCTTATATTTTAAAAATCTGGATTTCTTGCAAAAGTTGGGTGACTGACCTTCTGTAAAGTCTTATCAGTTGCATTGTATTTATCTAAATGATGTGCACACTCTTGGAAATAATAAATGAAAATGGCAGAAGAAAATACAATGTTTAGGAGATACTTGATTAATATTCAACTTTCCTAGATATATTTGAACTTCTGTTGGTAAGGGCCTATCTAAGACAGTATTATTATTATTAGACTTCTGATTTTGTTTTATCCAAGAAGAAGAATATAGAGGGGATCAGTGGCAATCCATTACTTCAAAATATTTCAAAATCTGTTGTATTTTAGGAGGGCATGCTTGTTATAAATTTATTTTATTCATAGCAATTAATCTTACTAACTTACTTTACCTTTAGACTGCCTTTCAGCCAGATGACAAAGAGTTAAACCAATATAAAAATAGATTTGAAAAAATTTGAAACACAGTTCAGCAGCAAGCATAAAAACATGCTTATGATCCTCCTCCAAATGTATGAAAAGATACACTGATATAAAAAAAGAAATATAAACACTGAGGGGAAATAGGTGAGAGGGAGTTCTACAAACAGAAAGCCACTACAGAGAAGTCCCTAATCTGAGTCACATTTACAGCAGGCCATGCTGGTTGACAGATCATAAGAGAAGCTGCCCCTGCAGATCACACTTTAAATTGGACACAGTAGCAAGTAGACACCCAGAACAGCTCCTGGGAAGTTGGTGTTCTATGACATTTTTTCACTGTGCTGTTCAGAACTCCTGTGGCAAGAAGAGCCCCATGTAGAACACATTATGGTACCCTAACCAGGGTATTGGCCACTGTGGTCAGGCTATGCCAGCCTAGGAAAGATCATAGTTGGTGAACCATGCATAGCTAAAAGTAGGTATTCCTAGCCTTGGAAGCTACTTGAGCCTTGAGTGACAAAGCTGAATTCAGGAGTAACTGGTCCTTCAGGGGGAATGCGAGACCCTACAGGTAGTTTTCTGAAATTCCCTGGCATGAGAACCACCCATCGACAATACATCTGCCTTGTTGGAATTCAACATGGATGTGTTATTTAAGCATGCTTTTTATCCATGCATTCCCACAACTTGGTTCACAAAATGCAAATTGAAATCACACAAACACCAAAGATAAAGTGGTACTCTATTTAATCTGTTTATTCTTTGTACTATTTCACCTGGATCCTCAAGGAGAGGACTTGGTTTAGTGGCGTTTAATAGATACCCCTCTTTCCCAACCCCACTTTGCACAAACACCCTGTGGTTATAATAGGTACCCAGACAAGGAGAACTGAATGAGGATTGTATGGGGGTATGTTGATGGGCCCATCATTCTGCAGTCCTCTTAAGAAGCAGCTTTGCTGAGTCCCATGTTAATTGCTCTGCATGAGCCTGTTCTAGAACAGTTATTCCCATAAAAGTTTTTTAAATCACATTTATTATTTTGTTATCCCCTTCCCCCCTTTTTTTCCTTTTAGATGTTCACTGGGACCTTTGTTAGAAGCAATACTCTTGCTTCAGGATATGATTATGAATTTAGGAAAAGGAATAAAGAAGTGCTCCCATCGGCTTGTAATGCAAGGGTTGGAGTAGATAGGGAACTGCTGTTCAGGAAAGCAAATAAAAACCTTTGATGAGCAGCTTCTAGATAAACAATTATAATAAATATTGTATTAGAAAATTAAGGAATGAATATAGGTGGTGTTACTGTTGAGCTGGGTTGAAGAAATGCACAGGTAATGATATCTGGGCACTGGATAAATTGTTATTCTTGGTGAGATGGAAATCTGACATCTGACTGCCATTTTTGGCAACTGCCTCATGTTTTTTGGATCTGATTGACATATGTGACATTTAAGGAAAAGATTTTGTTATTTTGCAGTGTTTAGCTCCACAATGGTTTTCATGCATTGTTGAAGCAATAGTAATTCTTAAAGCATTTTCAATATTTAAACAAATGCTTACATTTGTAATTCATGTGTTAAAGCTGACAATAAGTCTGTGTTGATGCTGCCTTTATGGGTAGACAAAACCATAATTGACTTTAGAGAGTAATTTCCTCATTTTTGAAGTTCTCCTGTACTCTTTCTGTCAAGTTTTACTCAGTATGTTAAATAAGGTTTTATGGTTACTTTTAGCATCTTTGAAATTGAGCTGTTATGCATTGCATATGTCAGTTGATCTGGATGTATGTTTGCACTGGATTGGATACTGCATAATATGTGCTGAGTCCTAAGCACATTTTTGCAGACACATTTTTCTATATATTCAGCTAATTGTGGTAGGATCTTGGGAAGCTCAAAATATTGAATTTGTTTTTATATGGCAATGGTCTAAAAAGTTTCTTTATCAACCTAATGTTTCTCTTCCTAATTAATTTTAAAAGCCAAAAGTTTCAGGGCATCACATGCTGATTAGTAGAAAGCCTCCCTAATATTTCATTTCTGGCCCCTTGCTTTCTTCATCCTGGCAGAACAACAAAAATCAAAGACTAATTCTATCTTTACATGCCATAAAGGAGTGTACTAACTTTTGAATAGAGGTTCGTGGGGCAGCATTATATTTCAAATGTGGATCGTAATCCATTGTTCTACCAGTTGACCTGCAATCCTTGCAAATATTACCGGTATGTTTAGAACTGTGTAGCTGGATTCATAACATTGCATACACTGCCCTTCCCTGACATAATCCTAATCCTGCATCAGTGATGTTTGAGTGACAGGATCATGTTTGTTGGGTAAATCATGGTAAAAGTCCATATGCTTACCACCATCTCTTGAGGTGCCTATTTTGGGGACTAGAAACCTATAGCCCTCCAGAAGTTGGCTGAAATTCCTATAATCCCTCACCTGGGAGCTGTTCAACATCTGGAAGGCCAAAGGCATCCCATTGCTGATTTATAAGGAAATTTCTCACACTGTCTACTTATTTGCCCTTCAGATTTTACCAGTGTGTTGTTGCACTATATTCCATTTTGGAAAATATGAAGGAAATAACAAGATTTAATGCTCCCTTCTACTTTGGAAGAGACAGAATGGCATGCTATATTCTGCCCATGTAGTTAGCTTTCTTATTTATCACATAATTTTTATCTTTATGTCTGTCCAGATTACGCTGTTCAAATTTGCTGATTTTAAAAAGATTAGCAGTGTTAACTTAGAAGTCCTTTTGTGTTCAGTAATATTTACTCCCAGATAAAAAAATGTATAGGATTGCAGCCTGAGTTGTTTATTTATTTAACTGAATTTATATACCACTTGGTTGTAAACACAACAAGAACAACAACACCGAAGTGGTTTACAATATAGAATAAAACATTAAAATTATTTATAAAACTGGTATTAAGAATAAAAAAGATTAAGAACTACACTAGCAAACTACAAAATGCTTTTTACTTTTGTGTGTCTGGTTAGGCTTGCTGAAACAAATATGTTTTAAGCGGATGCTGAAAAGAATACAGTAAGGGCGCCTGCCTGGTGTCAAGAGGCAGGGAGTTCCAAAGTCTATGTGCTGCCACACTAAAATCCTGTTTTCTTGCAGTTGTTTCCATCTCCACTCTGCATTATATTCTGTTGGGATTAGAGCTAACAGATTTGCCTTTTAATGGTTGTTTCTATGTTGTTTACTCTTAGTGGACCTGCTGGGTCTGCTGAAGTGGCGATCAAACACAAACCTACTGCAACAGAATCTGAGACAACTGATGAAGGTTGATGGAGGTGAAGTGGTTAAGGTAACAAATCCATTTTCCAGCAGCTGTTGGGCTGATATATGGACCTGAAAGCATATTTAACTCTTGTTTCTATATCTAATATAGCTAACGTCGTGCAGTATTACTTTAAAATGTATATAGGTTTTTTTTTACATGTATTATAAAAGGATGATTCTGTAAAATTGCTTTATGGTTTTTACTAAGTGAAACAACCGGCTCATTATTTGTTGATAAAAATTGATTATTTACCTCCACTTGATATTGAAGAGGAAAAATGCATTTCAGAGAATGTTCTTGGATGTTTTAAGTCTGGCTAATGCTGATAGGTGACAGAAATTGTGCATTGATTTATGCACACACCGACTCAGATAAAACTTAATTGCATGCAGTGGAGCATAGGGTTTTTGCCAAGGTTTGGTCAAGCTGTTGATAACTTACCATTGTAAAATAGCACGAGAGAGCAGTGTTTGGGCAGATTAGATAGACATGTATGCATATGCATATGTACAGTATCTTCTATACTGGCAAAGCACACACAAGAAATTAATATCAATAACAGCTACAAACATCCCCCAACAAGCCCCTGTAAACAATACCCAAGCCCCACTTAGCATGGTCAGGGATGTCAGATGTGTAATCTCACTACTTCTGGAGGGCACCAGGTTGGTTACCCCTGTTTTATACTATTATATAGTATATATACTATTATATAGTATTTTGTATACCTGTATTTTGTTAAAATAGCAATTTTAATATTTCTTTGCAGTTTCTCCAAGACACACTAGATGCGCTCTTCAACATAATGATGGAGAATTCTGAGAGTGAAACATTTGACACTCTGGTGTTCGATGCTTTGGTAATTTATAGATTTTCATTTAATTTATTCATGTTATTATCCCCTGGAAATAGCAGAGCAGCCAATATAGAGCTTCACATGGTTTCCATGTAGGGCCTCTTCATTTTTGCAGCTCCTTAGCCTTTGGGTGACCAATGATGTTTTTGGATGGTAAAAATAATGTCTTTGGGTATTTATACTGCTATTTCCCCAAAGTGATTGGAAATCTATGTTTAAATGACTTTTGATGGACTAATTATATAATTGTAATTTCATATCTAGAACTGGAAGAGATATCTGTTTGGATGGCTGAGTAAAATATATACCTTAAAAGAGCACAATTTTTGTTTCAATGCAGCTGTGTATTGTGTTTTTCCCATTTTTGTGAAACAAAAATGACCATTTCAGTCTATGAAGCCCCATGTACTTCCCATGGACCAACTTGTTTCTCTTCCCATTTGTTTTCTGACATTTGTTGTTGTTCAGTCGTTCAGTCGTGTCCGACTCTTCGTGACTCCATGGACCAGAGCACGCCAGGCACGCCTATCCTTCACTGCCTCTCGCAGTTTGGCCAAACTCATGTTTTCTGACATACCATATTGCAAAAACAGCATTTTAGCTTAAATACAAAAATAAGTTCCTCTTAAAAGGGCAAAATATCAATTCCTGTTGGATGGGGTTCATCAGTGCTGTGGTGCTGGGATAAATAAGGAGTTTAACCTTATCTAACATTTCACACATCATTTGGCAGTGGGTCTTCATAATCTTGGCTATTTTGGCCCTCAGTTTTTACCTCTTGTTTTGAGAACCACTATGATACATTCGGATGTTGCATAAGAGGCACACTGATATCTTCTGCTAGTATAGCTGTTAAATCTGAAGGTGTTGTAGGATTCTGTGATAGTATGGAGCAGAAGGTGATACAAGGGAATGAATTTTGAGGATGTATGATCCAACATGATGACAGATAAATTGGCCATGTACAGAATGGCCCGTGTGTGAGCAGCCCCTCAATCTAGAGGTGAAATCAAAGCAGGAACATTGTAGATAGAGGTAGCTGATTTTTTTCTCCGATAAAGGAATCTTGAAAGTAGAAGGGGGGGGGGAGGTGATCATTCCAGATTTCACTTCAGAGCAGGAGTGCAAGATTAGCAAAGGTTCAAAAGATAGCTCTTGGATACATTAAGGTTATATTGCAAAAACAACAACCCAAGAGCAACAAAAGGACAGTAAGAATATTTGTCGTCATTATTATCCTTTTTATATGTCAGAATTCTCACTGTTATCAACACAGGAAAGTCACACCCTTTGGCATGCACACCAAATTAAATAATTTCATTTAATTATTAATAACAGGCAGTGGTGTGTCACGTTAGTGACCTGGCAGGGAATGTTACATGCTCCTAAAGCATATTTCTATGTGAACTGGAGTACAGGAAGTCGGTCTCCTGAAATACCACCCCTGACAAGAAAACATTTCCCCATTTTGTTCGTAACAAAAGTATATATCCATTAATTGTAAGAAGCTGTGGTTGGTTCTGGAAGTCTTTCATCCTGACAGAAATCCCTGCAACCTCAGCCTCACTTGCCACCACCACAAGTACCTGTGTCTTAAACTAGTTTTTTTTAGGTGGATTTTATATGCATATGGGGAAATGGATACAGATATAGAGGATTCAAAGATGATTGTTGGCAGTTTCTATGGCTTTTCCCCCAAGGCAATTTCCCCTCAAGCCACTTTACTTCCACACCTGAACCCTCTCCAACTGAGTCCTGCTTTCCCTGACTCTTGACCCCCAACAGAACAATAACCATCCAAGTGACTCAAACCTCCAGGAAGTGAGACTGAAATTTGCCTCTCTCCCTTCCGTGAGAACTCGTCACCCAGCAACCTCTGCTAAACAGGCTTTCATGATACAAGGCCTCCTCGCAGTCAGAGGGGTCCCAGAATATATATTTTTATTAAACACAGCCATAACCACACACACGTGCAGTACTTCTCCACACAGAAAAATGGTTTTGGTTTTCATACAAGAGAGATCTATTTGAATATCTCATGGAAAATGTTCTTTTAAAAAGGCATTTCTGTTATTTTCTTTTATTCCCCAGGTGATATTGGGTGCCACATTCTAGTGTGTCACGCCAATATAGGGAACTTAAATCACCTTTGTATAGTATTCTGAATATAAAAAACTGCCCGCTGGGCACCTGGGAAATAATCTGTACAATTTCCAGATCGATGATTATGGAAGAGTTTATGTCACTGTGCCCAAAGTGGGTTTAGACTTTCTGAGCTAGAATGCCTTCATTTAAAGAGGCAAGGAATTAAAAGTGAATAACTAATGATGATAAAGCAAGCAAACCTAAACAATGTGTTTTAAATTCCATAGAAAATTCAAAATATCCAATTTCGGTTCATCAGCGGTGAAGAGGTCGAGGCCTCTTTTTAAAGCTACCTCTTCAGCATCTGAGTTCACCTTCTGAAGCCCTCTGTTTGGCTCAAGTGACAGTTTTAAGTGCCTGTTCAAAATTGCACTCTGCCCTCCTTCTCCGAAATTGAATGTATGAAGATTAAATCCTCCTCACAAGTATACCTGGCACTTTGGAGGTTCCTTCTAACTATCTGTTTCCATTAAAAATGTAAACACTCAGAATACTATATTTTCATGATAATAGAGTGTCTTTTCAATCTGAACAGGTATTTATCATTGGACTAATTGCTGACCGGAAGTTCCAGCATTTTAATCCTGTTTTAGAAACCTACATTAAGAAACATTTCAGCGCTACTTTGGCCTACACGTAAGCTTTTAATTCTTCTTATTTTTTGACCAAGTAATATGCGTTGTAAGCTTAAGAATGTTTATAAGCTACAATTGTGATGTCTGGTTATGTTAGCTTGGTGGAGTGTTTAGGCTTATCAACTCTTGAAGTTCAAGGCTGGGTGCTTGCCATACATTTAAAGCATGTTACCCGCCCTTCTAAAGAATCATTGGACCAGTAGTTTGTTAAGGGTGCTAGGAATTATAGCTCTGTGGTGGTAAACTACAGTCTCCAGGATTTGTTTTTTGGGATGGGCTTAAAATGTATGGTGTATCCCAGCCCAAGTGGCATCCCAGGGCTATTGGAGGGGATGTGCCAACTTACTCCAATGGTTACTTTCTGAGTATAAAGATTGAGTCTTTGAAAGGGAAGCGGGGAACAGTGAGAGGCCTGACAAAGTGAGAAGAAGAAAATGGAGAAACCAGGAGTAGACAGGAGGGGAGAAAGTTGGGTGCCTCAGGAGTGCGAGAGATCCTTCTGAAATTGTATAATTTTTTCATGGGTCCCCCAGCCACCATAAGATCACATTTTTCTCTGGGGACTGAGCCATACAAATTATGCATCCAGTGCGCTCTGTGCTGTCATGGTGCAGAAATGTTCTTTGAACCCCTGCCGTGGTATACTTGATTGTGACTGTGGCATGCCAGTAAATAATTTTCATTTTTCAGAACCTACTTCTTTTTATCTTCTCATATAGAAAACTGACAAAAGTTTTAAGAACCTATGTGGATAATGCTGCTGTCACTGATCAGCTATTCAAAGCTATGAAATCTTTGGAATACATCTTCAAATTTATTGTACGGTCAAGAATTTTGTTCAATCAGTACGTATAGTAGCTTTTCTTATTATTATAGCTTTCAAATTATTTAATTCTTCTCTTAACAACTTATTAATTTTATATGATAAGGTGAGGCATATTATTATTTTGGGTATACTGAAAATATTGCCATGTTTCTGATTAAATGAATGTTGACTATTATTACGCAGTGTTCAGATTTTCTCTCTCCTGCTGACTGATAATTAATTCATTTAATGGTTCTGGTTCTGGTAAGATAATAATGCAGTTTGTCTGAATAAGTAGGCAAAGTCTCCAAATTTTAATGATGCAGTAACAGATCATTCTACAACTCTCTATCCTATTTGATCATATTGATGCTTATGTAAAATTGATTCTGACATAGAGTTAAGATTATCTCTTAGCTATAAGGAAAATGCTTAGTCAGTGTTATTTTAGGATAAGGTAATGTGGTGCCCTCCAGTTGCTATTGGACTGCAACTTCCATTAAAGTTGTACTCCAACAACATTTGGAGGCACCATGTTGGCCTTTTAAATAACAACAACAACAACAACAACAACAACAACAACAACAACAACAACAACAATAATATTGTTTTTCAGACTTTATGAAAACAAAGGCGAAGCTGATTTTAGGGAATCTTTACTTCAGCTGTTCAAGTCTATCAATGAAATGATGAGCAGTGCCTCTGAGCAGACTGTTATAGTAAAGGTATGATTTGGAATCGAAGAATAACAAGGTTTTTAATATTGTGTACTAAGTGTGTTTGAGATTCAATATTTTGATTTTAATATACAAATAATAATTAGCATTAAGATCTTTTTCAGAGGCTTAAGGTATTGAATGTATTTTCATGTCATGTCAGTGGGACATCATCATCCCTCAAGCCTCACAGCCATGTAAGTGTTAATAAAAGAAAAAAATCATACTAAAGATTTAGCATAATGTATAGTTTAGGCAGCTGATTTCAGGAGGGTGTCGCTGGGCTATTGGGTTAGGCTTAGGCTTCATCCTGATGATGAGACAGGAGGAAAACTTCAGGAACGTAATTGGCTTCCAATCAGTTTCTTGTTCCTGCCTAGGTTTATTCTAGTTCATGCATACTGTGCTCAACTGTGTTTTAGTAATGTGTAAACGCAGCCACTGTGTCTTTACCCAAGCCATAGAAAAATCACATGCATAGCTTTAGAAGCATGCATGTTACGAGAGGTTTCAGTTCCTTTTTCTGCAAAATTATGTTAAGAATCTGTGTGCTAAAGTAGAATTTTGTATTGTGGGGTGTCCTTTTGAAGCCTTGTTTAAGTTTCTTTCTTGAAGCTAGAATTAGATACATCAATAGAACATTAATAGTGGAATATGGAGTACAGCAATAGACCATGGATGCTACTGATGCTACTTACTGATATTGCAGTGGTACAGGTTTGGTTTTGCTGTGCAGTGTGTTTTGCACAGAGGTAGATGCATCAGTTGTGGCCACACACCCCCAATCCCTTTTAACACCTTAGCAAAAAAATCCCAACACCAACTCTTATTCACATTTGCTTATTATAGTTCCTAATTTCATTGTATTTTTTTTTTTACAAAATTCATACCCTACTCCTTAGCCACAAAAGACGTTCTAAACAAGTTGCACAAATAATTAAATCTTTCCACAATAAAAAATAACCATCTCTCTCTCACACACACAAACCCCTTCTTCTATGTTGCAGTCTCTCCTCACTTATCTAGGTCCCCACACTGTGGTGATCTTTGAGCAATTGGCGATTTGTGAAATTATAGTTCTATTAATTTAGATCAGCCTAGAAAATACCTTTCCATATTTTGTTACAGAGTAGTTAGTCATTTAAACAAATGAGAAATTTGTTTCCTATAATAACTCTGCTTCTGAACTGTGTCATTTTCATTAAAGAATAATTAACTTTACGGTGGTTGAGCTTCTGCCACAATATATAGGATGCCTTGAAAGATACAGAAAATGTTCCATGGTGAGCATGTTGTCTTCACTTAACAGAAGGAAAAATTGGATTCGAGAACTATTTAAATGACTAGATAGCCTCTCACAATTTCATTCTTTTTTTTTAACACTGGTTTTCTTTATTTTCATGGTACAGAAAATAATTTGTGAGAAAACAATTGTTACAACAGTAAACAACAAATAACTTGTCCTAATAAAATTGCAGACTTTTATTATGCCATATGTTAAAGTTTCATTTGATTACTCTAAGAGATCATGCCACATTTTCCCATAAGTGCTGGGTGGATTTCGGCCACAGTCTTAACTATTTATGTATTCAATAAACATTTGCCATATGTTATAAAAGGAATATGGATTGTGTTTGCCCTTTGCTGCTCTCACCTGGCATGTTAGTTTCTCAGCCAATGCTATTGACCATACTCTGTTATAATCATGAGCAGACGGGAACAGTCTGTTGCCTGTGAGAGGCTGCCTTATCTGGTATTCAGAGAGGTGCCACTCTTAACATCGGACAGCTGAGTACTGGAGACCCTCAGGGATGGTTTACATCTAGTGTTAGCTTCCCTGCCCAATCATCCTTCCCTCTATGGTCTTGGTAGATTACCCCCCCCCCCAAAACACACACACACACACACACCAGCTAAAACATGACATTGGTGTGATTTCACCAGACTTTTGGCGTGAGAGGTCCAAGCTCACAAATTCCACAATCCATTTTTAAAAATCATGATATTTTTTGGATTCTAAAAATTTCCAGGCAGTGGCAGACCCTCCCTGTTAGTTTCCTATAAAGCAGAAAAGGAATTTCATAGGGTCTAAGCATGGCTCCCTCGGCCATTAACACGAGATGAGCGCCGCTACCCCAGAGTCGGACACGACTGGACCTAATGGTCAGGGGTCCCTTTACCTTTACTAAGCATGATACCTAGGAATGATGGAGGGCCAGACTTTCATTTATTTTCCTGGTGATAATGGCAATACATGCCATCCTTAGGTTGATTAAACTCTGCCATTTTTGTTATCATGGGAACAGGGACACAAACTTTGGCTCTGTGCTGTGCAAATACTTTATGTTAGTAATTCTAATTAAAAACGTTAATTTAAGAAGTTAACAAACTGCTTAATTGTCGGTAATTGTTCCTGATGTTGCATTGGTATCTGATGATTGTCATCTGAAATTAATATCCCTGTGCTCATGTATATCAGCATCTGGGAATAGCCAAGATAGTAATGATGCCACTAATCACGCGGGGTTTCATTTCAGCTACAGCGTGTTGCATTTTCTGCTTAGCTTTCATAAGAATTAGTATTGACCTTTCATAATATTAGCTGGCTTTCGGATTAAACCTGTTTAGAGTCACTCTCTTTCCTTTTCCTTTTCTAACTATATTACAATTTTAACAAGATGAGAAATATTTACTGTAGGGCTGTCTGTACTCTGGCCATAGCTTATTTTGCCAGTTTTCCCTTCATTTCAGATGCACTGAAACAATGATTAAATAGGAAACTACAACACAAACCAGCAGTACTATTCTTTTGTTTTAATGACCAGATATATCTAAAGAAATAGGTTATATATATTATATAAAAAATAAAAGACTTAAACCTAGGCCATCAGTTAAACTGAAATCCATATCAGTTTGTTTTATATTGTACCTTTCCATGCAGAATTCCGTGGCTGTAACCCAAATACCTACTTTAAATATGCCCAAAGGCTTGTGGAATGTACAGTGGTTCCCCCCCTTTTCCTCTGAACCATGACACCCCCCCCCCCAATACAATATTGGAAATTTTTCTGATTTAAAAATTGTTTACTGAGGAGTCAGATAATGTTTTGCTGATGTTTTACCCCCTGATGCTAAAGCACAGATTTTCAAGGTCTGAATACCCTCTTGGGAAATTGCTGTTGTCTTGGAACCTATTCCATTCCTTAATTGAAAATGTTTGCTTCTAATGCCTTTTTATAATTCCTTGATATAGTGTAGCCCCCACTCCCCCCCCAAATGATCTATTGTAGAGCCTAATAATACCCAATATACGCAAGTAAAGTGCATATATAAATAAGGAAATATGTGGGATGTTCTCTAAGCAGCTAGTATAGCTTTGACATGGTAATTTGTATCCATTTAAAAAGCCTTACTTTCATACCACTAATGGAGCCAGTCTAACCTGGAAACAACCACAGTTTGATGTGAAACTCTCACCTGGTGTTACTTACGCCAAAAACGAAACCTATTTGCATTATGAGGTAGCATTAGAGTTGAACTCCCCTTGGCCTGGTCAGTCATCAGGACTGAATATATTGGTGAAAATATTGACAGGCAAGCCACCCTGAATGAATGCATATACCTCATCCAGATGTAATTATAAGCTGTGGGTTTTCACTACAGAAATAAGCTTAAATGAGCTTTGTGCTCCTCCCTCCTCTGGTTCAATCACAAGGAGGCTGGAAGCTTTCACTTCGGTTTTTTACTAACTGCAGCTTGCCATTTTGCTGACTGTGCCTGATGGGACTTGAAGTCCAATAACACATGGAGGGCCAAAGGTTCCCCATCCCTGTTGTAATGATAAATTGCTTTATTATTCATCCAAATGCAGCCATAGCCTCTTAAGCATCTTTTATCATTTATAGTAAAAAAAAAAAGCTATACTTGCATTTAGATCACTTTCAGATGTTCTTAAATGCTTAAACTCCATAAATTTAGTGACTTAAATGTCATGTTGTTATAGCATTGAGCTTGTGCTGGATGCCTTCTGGGATTAACTTCCAGCCGTTTGATTTAATAGTTGTAATTCTTGAATCTGCAGAAGAGGAGAGTCTATCTGTCATCTATCTATCTTCATTTGCTTTTGTTAAGTAGATAGCATGGGCTTTCAGTGATGCAAAGTGTTGGCATAGACACCAGACAGTTGAATATGGTGGCAGGGCTGGGGCATGTCTTCCTTTCCCTTGCCCTGGTTGGAGGTGGCATCATCTAGAGCAGGGGTCAGCAAACCTTTTTCAGCAGGGGGCCAGTCCACTGTCCCTCAGACCTTGTGGGGGGCCGGACTATAATTTGAAAAATGAAATTAGTGAATTGCTATGCTTCACAAATAACCCAGAGGTGCATTTTAAATAAAAGGACACATTCTACTCATGTAAAAACACGCTGATTCCATTTAGAAGGTGATTGGGCCGGATCCGCCCCCTGGGCCTTAGTTTGCCTACCTATGATCTAGAAGTCTAGCAATCTTAGAACTTGAGACATGACTTGCTCAAAGCTATGGCTTTG
Source organism: Lacerta agilis (assembly GCF_009819535.1). NCBI lineage: Eukaryota > Metazoa > Chordata > Lepidosauria > Squamata > Lacertidae > Lacerta > Lacerta agilis. The sequence goes on along the minus strand of NC_046316.1, from coordinate 39,951,251 downwards.
GTGGTTCTCCCATCATATCGAGTGAATAGCAGGATCTATTGCAGTGTTAATGCTGCAAATCTTTCTTCTTACGCTAACATGGACTATATAAAAATAAACCTTATATCACAGAAGCGCCATAAGTTTCCAGTGACCTTTACTTCAAGGAAACCAAGGGATGTACTGAACATCCTGAAACATCTTACTCCTTGTAATGCATGTAGAGTGGTACTTCGGGTTACAGACTCTGCTAACCCGGAGGTAGTACCTCAGGTTAAGAACTTTGCTTCAGGGTGAGAACAGAAATTGCGTGGCGGCGGCAACAGGAGGCCCCATTAGCTAAAGTGATACCTCAGGTTAAGAACGGTTTCAGGTTAAGAATGGACCTTCGGAACGAATTAAGTTCATAACCAGAGGTATCACTGTAACAATATTTTGGAAAATAATCACAGCACTTCGCTGTGACTTAACACAGAAAATAGTTCTTAAGATTTTGGGACTTAAACTAATGCCTGAAATGACTCTTAGAAGATTTAGCGACTAAGAGCAATGGACATCTTCATTATGAATGTTAACCTAAAATGCAGTTCAGTAGTAAGCCTTTTTACTTATTGTTGAATTTAAAATAAACATTCATTGGCCTAGGTTGTCATAGAGTAGGTTGAGTAATTACTTACTGTACATCTAACAGACATATTTGCAATCGGACGACATACATTATTTATAATGTAAAAGACTTATTTAGAGGAAACACAGAGATGGTGGATCAAGGCATGTTTAGTTGTGCTGCACAAAAACCAGAATGCTTCTCCATCAGTGGAGGGAGATCAGCTATATTTATAGGTTGTGTGAATTTTTTTCATTCTTTGCTAACTAAAATCAGTTTAACAGGCATCATCTAGAGAAATATGTAAATTAATAATTACTTCATGCATTATTCAGTGAAAAGCTTATTTTGTATCATTGATAGCTCTTATCTTATATAAAGATATGCTAATGGATTTAATTAAAATAATTATACTGAATAATGTACCCTGAACTTTACCCTAAAGTAGTTCATATTAATCACCATCCACAGCTATATTTTTAGTCACAAAGACAATTATAAATTTGATGGTTAATGGATAACAAAAACTTAGAAAATGATTAAGTTACTCTAGACATGGCTGCCTTGGCTCTGGTGGGGCACTGTTTCCTGCCATGGAGATATAGGTATAATATGGGTATATTGAATATAATTAGACCTAGGCTCCATCTCATACAAAAGAAAAGACAAGTTAGCCTAACTCAGATTGGACCTCAACATGCAAGCAAAATATAGATCATGGTAACAAGATGATAATCACACTGTGCACCGTCTCTTACTGGTAAAGCTACACTTGCACCCAACACACACTGCAGAATATAGAAAGGTACAAGATTGTACTGCTAAGGGATCAAGGACTCATCCTCCAAGAAACTACATACAACTCGGCAAGAAGGCAGGAAATAGGCATCTAGGAAAGTTTGCTCACAAAGGAAGCTGAAAAGTAAATATAAAAGGAGAGCCACATCTTTTGCAGTAATAATAGAGCAAAAATAGAGCCTGCCTTCCTTAGCTGTCAATATTATGAATGTCAAATACTGGGTACTGTGAAGTTAGAGAATCTCAACTGCATATGAGACTCTGAGGGAGCCTGACTTGCCATCCACAATGCATACATTAGATCAAGTCCCTTCTTTCCACAGACATGTTGCATAGGAGATCAATATGGGGTTGTCTGCTAGTGGTGCAGAAAAGGTTACTTTGTTCCATGGTTGCAGTATGAGAACACTGTACAAAACACCATAAAGATCTATTTTTATAACGTTTATTTGCTGTCACAAATGTGTGTTAGGTGTTGTATAATATGGTGTATAATATTTTCCCTGATTGTTTAGACTGAGTCTACTGATGCTAAAGGATACAGAAGGAAGAAGATGGGGACTGACAAGAGTATTTAAGGATAAGAGATGGTGAGGTGTGGAAATAGAGTCAAGGCATAGGTTCAGGAAGGCCTATCCTGAAGGAAGTAGTAGCCTGGTAAATATATGGGAGGAGACATTTTCGAAGTATAGGAACCAGGATGGCAGAATGTGCACAACTGAAGATACAGTGGTGCCCCGCTAGACGAAAATAATTCGTTCTACAAATCTTTTCGTCTAGCAGTTTTTTCGTCTAGCGAAGCGGCAATGCAAACCGTGGTTTTCGCTAGACGGGAAATTTTTTTTTTCCCGTCTTGCGAGGCAGCCCCATAGACAATTTCGTCTTGCGGGGCAGCCTTCCGCTACACGAATGCTTTCGTCTAGTGAGTTTTTCGTCTAGCGAGGCATTCGTCTAGCGAGGCATTCGTCTAGCGGGGCAGCACTGTACGACGCTAGCAGATCGACTTAAATGGAAAGAGGAAGAAAGAGAATAGTGGAAGAGGAGAGTAAAAGAGAAGAGACAGTTTGGGAATCTTACACATAAACTTTACTCGCTTTATATTAGTCCAGAGATCAAAAGAGAAGGTAATGGAGTAAGTGATCTTGGCAAATTGACTGACGGGTGAAAGCATTGCTGAAAAGAAGGGTACTAGAGTGACCATGTCTCAGAGAAGTGCCAGGCTGAATCCTTGGTACCTTATTATTATTATTATTATTATTATTAATAATAATAATAAGTTTGGCAGGGCTTGATTTGAACTGTAGTCAAAAGAAACAGAGTGGACTTGAGGATGGATCAGTTGCCACTATTTGCTGGCTCTGTGTGCTGATTACAGTGTTACTCTTCATTTTGGGAACAAGTTCCATATTAATTTTAGTCTTTTGTTGCTTGGCTGCAAATTTGGTAGATTCATATATTAAGAGAAATGAACTAACTTTGAGAAAGTAAGAGCCAATAAGTTCCCAGTTCAAATTTTGTTTCACTCATGATCTCAATTAATCAAATAATTGTATCCCATCTTTGTGAGCCTCACTGCTTGTAAGAGTTACAATTGTTATTGTAAAAGTTATTGAGATATCATGAAGCAGTTTGCAGTATTAAAATGCTATAGAGGTAAGGTTTTTTATGTTAGTGGTAATATTGGCTTTTATTTTTTATTTTATTCAACATTAAGTTGAGTTGCACAGGATTTCAGTTTAGCATTAAATTTCAAATCAAATCGTTTATTGCTTAGCTAACAGTCACCACATTTACCATTAAATTGTACATTTATTCTTTTCAATTTTAGGGAGCTGCACTTAAATATTTGCCAACTATTGTGAATGATGTGAAACTTGTTTTTGACCCCAAAGAACTTAGGTAAGAGTCAAAATGTTTGCTATGCTTTTAGCTTTTATTCCTTGATATATAATTTTTTAAATTGTTTTTGTATGTGTGTAAAGACTATATATGATTGGTATTTTATTGCTGCAGTAGAAATCTGGCACCCAAAATTATTAACTATAATCAGTTGTTATATATTATAGTTCCTGAAGGCATACGGAGCAAACATATTTCACTTTTAGTATAAATATTTTTTTCAGATAAATGTTGTTGACCTTCATAGGTTAGATTATACAATGAGTGTCAAAGATTTAAAAAAATGTTGAGCCATCAGAATCTTTAATCTTTTTTGGTTATGTACCACATTTTTGACTGTAATCATATGCACATTTACTTGGGACTAAACCCTGTTAAGCTCAGCAGGACTTCTGAGTAAATGTGCATCGGTTTTGCACTAGTATGCATATATTTTTCAGTTCAAATGTACTGATGTTTATTTTAATTATTACTTTCTCTTTATCAAGAACGTCTCAGAGCAGATTCTAATATTGCTATTAAGTTTAACAATTCTTACTGTTTCAATATGCAAGTCTAAATGACTTCTATGAAAATAACTTTTATTTTATTTTATTGGTGTGGGCATTATAACCATAAATGGGTAGAACTAGGAGAGCCCCAAATGGAGTATGTAAATGATTCCAAAACAGTGCACCGGGGTGGGGTGGATAAGAACCATCAAAGCTTGCTTTTTAAAATAAAATAAAAAACCCAAATAATTCCCAGGGTGAGATTAATATTTACTTTTTGTCCTGTGCTTGCTTACTCAGAAGTAATTCCCACTAACTTCACTTGCCCTTACTCCTAGGCAAGGTTATGGCCTCAATGTGTCTGTGTGCATGCACATACAAGTGTGTGTTGCAACTTACACACTTGCCTGGGAGTAAGGCCCAGTGAACTCGACGAGTCTTACTTCTGAGTAGACAAGAATATGATGTTACTTCGAGGAATTTATTTATTTACAATCAAGTGGTGTATACATTTTATCACATAAATAAATACTAGTAGGAGCCAAGATCTTCATGTGAATCAATCAGTTGACCTACAGAAACCTTTATTTGCACTGGACTTTTGAAGAGATTATGGGGCAGGGTTGGAGAAGGGATCAAAAGGAGGAATTCCTGTATGGCAGTTGTGTTGGCCGAGAAGGGTGTTTCAGTCCTTCTGGGCGTAAGACTCCAATCAGATTTGAAGGGAAATGAAGAGCTATAACTAGCCTGTTGTTCTTACTTTGCTTTGCTACATAACTGGATAGGAAGACTGTGTGACATGTAAGTGATGAGGTCTCCAGGTCAGAAAAGTTATTTGCCATGGAATTCTTCTTTACACAAGTGAGGGTCTAAAGGGTCATGTTAGACCGCAGTTCAAGGTTGTTATTGTATATTAGCATACTTGCTTCCAGTTTGTTTTTAAGAGATGCTGGTATTATTGCCTTAAATTCCATGGTAACAACCTTAGAATCCAAGCAAGCTAGAAGGGTTAAAGCTGGGCATATCTTCATATTTTTACCTAAGTTTGTATTGATATTGCATTCAAAGTGAATAAGCAGGATTTGATTAATCACACCTTTTTAGTTAAGTCTGAAGTTTTCCTTTCAACCATGTAAAACAGACAGATACTGCAGCAATCTTAGGAACTGTCTTACCAGAATAAATGATTGCAGAAATTCTGAGATTTGTGAAGTATTCAGTTTCCAGGCTCATGAAGCCATATAAGAGCACCAAAATGTGTTTTGTGTTTTGAGCTGAGTCTTGCAAATTAATAAGGAGTCTGGAATAATATATTTATATCGGGAAAATGTTTTTTGTTTTTTAAAAAAGCTTATCAAAACTCTCAGATGCTTAAATTCACATTTGAAAAACATTTTACTGAAATTGTTAACTTCTTCATTCTGTTAATTTTCTTTTTGTTTCTCCCCCCCTCCCCCGCCCAGCAAGCTATTCACAGATTTTATACTGAATGTTCCAATGGGCCGTCTCACAATTCAGAAGCTATATTGCTTGATTGAAATAGTTCACAGTGACCTTTTCACTCAGCATGGTAAGGAAAAAAAATCACAGAATCTTTAAAGAATAATTAAATTGTCTCATTATTTGCTATCTGCCAATCTTTGTCAGGGCCAGCTATTCCTTACTGCAGATAGCAGTTGAGGTTGTAGCCAAGGATCCACAACCTTCATTGCAAGTGCAAATGTGTACAGTGGTACCTTGGGTTACAGACGCTTCAGGTTACAGACTCCGCTAACCCAGAAATAGTACCTCAGGTTAAGAACTTTGCTTCAGAATGAGAACAGAAATCGTGTGGTGGCGGCGCAGCAGGAGTGGGAAGCCCCATTAGCTAAAGTGGTACCTCAGGTTAAGAACAGTTTCAGGTTAAGAACGGACCTCCGGAATAAATTAAGTTCTTAACCCGAGGTACCACTGTATATATTTGTAGAGTAAAAGTTACAGAACTATCAGGTTGGTCCACATGTAAAGTGATGCTTACCTTGGCTGTCCTTAGGCTCCCATCCTTCTTCGCGTTTCCTACCTATTTCTTTGATCAGTTGTCTTATAGCCAAACTGGGCAAAGTATGGTTTGCCTTCAAATCCGACATGAAAACCATATTTGGGTTTGTGGCATCCCATAATTAAATTATACATTTAATTGCACACTACAAAGAAACCTTGGAGGAATGAAGTGGCATGTTTTCTAAACACTTCAGGGATAAAAGCTGCTCGGGCCAAGATAACGGGTCAGTATGCAGATGTATCCATAACCTAGTCTTCTGTTGTTAGATGAATGACGTTCTTGGATAAATATGGCCTTCTTTTGTATGATTGCTCCTTGTCCCTCTTGCCTTACAACATGGAGCAGGCAGGAATTGATTAGCTATGCCCTATTTGCAAGACGTGTGGTCTCAACAGCCCTTTCGGAAGTTACTGGTTTTAAAAATATTTATACTCATACCTATGTGCCTGATAGTAGGAGGCTGCCAGTGAAAAAAAGCAACACATAAAAGCCAGTGGTGATTTATGTAAATTTAGGATGGGACAAAAGATGGAAAATGTCCACTTCCCAGACATTTGATGTTGCTGCTGTAGCTGTTTTCAGCACTTGTCAGGCTGCTTCTGAAAATTCTCTGGACCTGGAAGATTGTAATAACTATTGGCTGCTTGTAAACATTCCCTTTCTGAGCAAGGTGCTGAAAGTAGGTGGTTGCTCTGCAACTCCAAGATCTTGTGGACAATTATCTACTTTCAATTCAATCTGGATTTAAGCTTAGTTTATGGTATGAAGCTGTTGCCCCAAGGAACGGCCTATGCCAGAAAAAACAGGGGAAGCACAAGCCTGCTAATCTTCTCTGTGGGTTTCAATATCATCAGCCAAACCACCACCCTTTTTTAAATTTACAAGCATATATTCCCTTGACTCTGTAGAAACCACTACCTTTATTTGGGCTAGCCCTTTTTGCTTCAAAACTCTGAGGTGCATGGCCACTTGAATTTGCTGTGAGAGGCAATGCCTGGTGATTCTTTTCAGTGTTCCTGGGGGGGGGGGGTACAGTGCTGCACGTAATGCCACACTTTGCTTGTGCAGTATGATTGCACTACACAGTCCAACAAATATTGTTCTTTTCCGTCAGTGACTCAAGCTGAGTTCTTGAGTACATTTCATTGAATTTAAGGTACATTGAGTCATGCATGCTTTCAGGCTGTTAGTGATTTTGAGGACCCATAAAACTATTTTTACAGTTTAATGAAATCCTACACTAGGTTTTGAGTTTCAACATTTTCCTTTTGTGTAAAAACATATATGGATAGCTAGCTATAGGTAAGAACAAACTGCCACTCTCTGACATAAGTTATGACAATGTAATAGTACAAAGCCCCTCTCTTTTTCTGTTTTTGTGCAATTCTTTCTTCCTATAATTTCTTGTTTATAGTACCACATATAAACTATGTGGAGGTAGATAGCGGAAGTTCAGTATTCACTGTGACCTGCCACAGTGAATATGGTTTTTTTATAAAGCTTATGATCATGTCAGCAAAGCTTCTGGATTTGTATTGACACCCCAAAATTACCAATGTAATAATAGTAATAATGAGCACATTTTGGTAATTGAGTGTTCAGAGAGATGAACGTGGTGGTTATATGAACAGAGGCTTTAATATGGATTACATACATGAAATATAGATTATTCCCACACCCTGTAGCTTGTATGTGTCTGGTTGTGGAAAAGGTCAAAATGGAACTAAGTGTCTGAAAGTTTCATAAAAGATTTTTCTTTTCTTCACTGTGGACTTTACTTAGAGGTGAAGTCAGCATATTTGAAAAATGAATCAAGTGGAGCTGGTGACCGGAACACAGGTTAGGACTGTGATAAATAGGCTTCCTTGATGTTGAAAGATGTGCAAGCCACAAATACTCCTACCAATGTCAGCTTAAAACTTTGTATTCTGCTTCGATGAAATACACTGTGGAATTATAAATGGCAGTATGTTTGTCTTCCAGTTTTAACAGAATTCTTAATTCTTTTAAAAATTGCATTTCAATTATGCTCAGATATTTAGGAAGATGCCTCAGTAAAAATACCTCCCTCCACTCCAAAAAAGAAAAGAAAAAAGGAACTTCAATCTAAAATGTTCATACTGGGAGGACCGCTTGGAATGATTTTATGATGATGATGATGATTATGAGTACGGTTTTATGGTATTGGAACCATGACAATATTTCCTGTATTTTGAATTTTCTAGATTATTTGTTGCATTCTTGGTGAGTTCTGGGCACAAGGCCTGTAGGGAAAAGAGGCAGTCTCCAGTCTGTGTTGAGCACAGAACATGCAGGACCTCAGATAGTTCCCATGGGCTCTACTAAGTCAGCTACAAGAGAAGCTGTATCTCTAGGGAACCAGACCTCAGGCCTGGTCAGCCTACATAAAGCTTCAAAAGGGTGGCAGGTTCCATCTCCCTGGAGGCACTGGTTGGCTTGTTAAATGGTTCCCACCTTATTTTGTAGTGTTTGGCTTTTACAAGGCAAAAGTTATTGCAGGGGACTCATCCAAAAATTTTTAGTAAGAGATTGGAAACAGAGTTGTGTCTTTCAGGTAGGAAGGCCCTGAATAAGGTACTGATGAAGTAGCCCGAACCTTGTCCTCATTGAGTCTTCAGTACACTTTGCAAAGTCCCTTGGTTGGTCAGTCATGACAATTCTATATTATGGAGATCTAGACCTATATTGGTAAAATGATAAATTGCCTTATCCTGTACTGTTCTGTGTTAGAAACCTTTATCCTAAATTTGCACTTAGGTTGAATCAATCGATTAATGGTCTCTAGTCAAGGTAGGCATATCTTAGAGCTCATCAGAATAATTCCCCGTAAGATCTCCTGCACCAGTTAAACATGCTCAGTCCCCCTGATTAAATTCTAATCTTTGTGTCTGCCTTTTAGCCTATGAGTAAGCATCCTATGTAGAGTGCTCACTCACTAGTGGATCCCAGTTGGATCCACTAGTCATCGTGGTGTGGCCTGAGGAAGTGGGTAGGCAGTACAGACATACCTCCATTTCCCATAGGCAAGGGTTTGTTCTCTGCAGGTTTCACCTCTTGTTAAGAGTTTGTTACAACACTGATAGTTGTTTTCTCTCTGCAGGTGTTCATTAGTTTAAACTGAAATGAAGTGGCCTTGGTTCCACCTAGCTTATTATGTGTCTGAATCTTTATTTGGCCATCAGGTTGCGACTAAGCAGATGCACATGGACAGTGTTTTCAGATTACTAAAAATCCAAGCATTTGAAAAGCACTTGTCCATAAAAGACTGGAGAACAAGCTCTTGCTGTTTTAATCCTCATTAAAAATGTTCATATATTTTAGCGTGCTCTTGATGGCAGAGGGAACATTCAACATGGTTCAGTGGGTCACACGTTTAACATGGCCAGCAAAATATTAGACCCCCTTAGAAGATGATGTTCATAAAGTGTTTTAAGTTCAGATTCATCAGAGTGCGTACATTTTGCTTTAACGTGACTGTGTTGCTCTGAACAGTTTTGCTTAGTTAATGGTGCCCTGCTGAGCATCTGTTTAAAAAAGATTAATACTTTATTCGTGCACATGTTCACCTGACATTAATCATCTTGGGTTAGATCTGTGCAGCAGAAGAGGAACAGATGCTGAAGTATTGTTGCTTGTGGTTATTGTCTCATACTTATGAGCTGTCTTCAGCCTTTGTATTGTGAACAAGTGCATAATCCTATAGGCAACAGATTTTTTTCAAGGTCACTCATTAATCATTGTAGTGACGTGCATATGACTACAGTTTGGGGATGTACCATTTCTTTATCACGATGTCTGGATAACCAAGCGAAGAGAGAAGACATGCAGGAAAAAATGGGGAGAGGGTTTGGAGAAGTACAAAAATCCTGCATTTCTAAATGGTTGCTTCTGATTCAGCTGACTTGTATTGCAGGCAAAACAATAGTTTTTGGCCTCAAAAACGCCAAACGGAAAAGAATATAAATACAGAAAATCATTTTTAACCATGGCATCCACAACAGTTTAAAAGCATTTTAGAAATTATTCCAAATGTAATTGCGCTATAATCACATCCTTTAGATAATTAACTGTTGGGCTGTAATGTGGAACAATGCAGGAAGTTATGTGGTTATAACTTGTGACACATTTGCAGTCCTGTTCAATGATTTAGTATCTGCAAATATAGACACATTAATCCATATTTTACACGTATGTTTTGCAAATATTAATTTGGGAAATTTTTACTAGAAATCATTCTGCACCATGGACGTAATTGCACTGGGCAAGATGACCAATTTAACCTTTCATCAGTGGGTGAAATTAACAAAAAATTGAAAAAAAAACACCCCATAATATCACATGAGCATTTAGGGGAATTAGCAATGATAATTTAATATGACTAAGATATTTATTTACTCAAAATGAAGTAAAAATGGCTTTGCAGCTTGAAACACAAATATATAACTATGAAAGAGACTACTCACCAGACCTTGCCTGGATCGTGCACTTTAAACACGTTTGGCTTCAGCTTGGAAATTTGTCATAAGCTTTGTGTTTTCAAGGTTAAGTACTTAATTACTTTTCCCCTGTTCAATATGCAGACTGTAGAGAGATTTTGCTGCCAATGATGACAGATCAGCTGAAGTACCATTTGGAACGGCAGGAAGACCTGGAAGCCTGTTGCCAATTGGTCAGCAACATCCTGGAAGTTCTTTACAGGAAAGATGTGGTTAGTAATTAAATGTGTATATTTAATACTGAAATCTTGAAAGTTTTTGATACTGCTGTGAGTGGGCATGACTGAAAGAAGTAGAGCTGCTTCTTGCCTTATGGTTCTATTTTAGAAGGGGAAAATCTAAAAGTTGCATTGTGACAAGTATTTCATTTTTATTATTTTATACATCACACAATTTATCAGTATGTAGGAGATCTGGAGCTGGTAAGTGGGATACAAGCACTTTAATTCTCTGTGCTGCTTGGGCACTTTGCAAAAGGAGGGCTCTGTGGGGCTTCTCTGCTGCATTTAAACACTACCCCTGAAGATTGCTAACAAACAATATTTAAACTACTGTCTTGGTAGGAGTCAGGTGATGCCGAGACTAGTTTCACCTGGTCCTATAAAGTTTTTGGCTCTGGTCTCCTCCTCAGTTTGACCAGTTCATCGCCCAGATGCAGACTGGGCTCTTACAAATAGTACCTACTTCTTTGCTCAGTGGTCTGACTGCATGGCTTCCTTGCATCCCAGCTCAGCTCAACTGCTGGATAGGCACTTGCTTACTTTCACATTGTCATCCCTGACACATTTGCATTCCTAAGAGGCATAAAAAGAAAACTCAATAAGAACCTCATCTAATAAAACAATGCCCAGGAGTTGAGCTTGCTTCTTGACTTCATTCCCAGTTTCTGTCAGTGTAGGAATGAATAACTTTGCAGTTTGGACTGCTGCATTGGGATCCATGCTGCACTGCAGGATGAGGCCTTTAGTGCTTTGTGTATACAGTCTTCTGAAGATGGCTTTGATTTTGTTTTATCAGCAAATAGGTTTGTTTGAACTCTGCGTGTGCTCATTTTAAAGTCTCACTATAGGATGTCTATCCACTCTTTCACTTCACATTCGAAAAGGGATAGCTGTTGGTAAATAAAAACAAAATTTCTTAGCCACAAGCATTATTTTACATATGGCGAAACTCAGAATGCTGGATGGGTAGTGTGAATTATTTATCAGGAATTTATAATGCACAGCAAAACTCCATGTTACTATCTTAAAACAATTTGTTTAGCATAGATGCCTGTTCAAACAGCCAAGTGAAAACAATGGGAACAGCAGTGTATTTTGAGAACTATGACCTGAGGATGATTTCCCTGTGAATTAAGCATAACAGTAACATGGAATGTTCTGAGTCACTGAATCAGTAGGATATGGCATATAGTTTACAGGGTTGGGATTTTTAAATAGTTATATATGTAAGTCCACGGGTGTGACTGTCGGTGCGTTTTTTTATTGTGTTATATTTCCAATGTTCCAAAATTCCCATTATGCAAAAAAAAAAAAAAAAAAAAATCTGAAAAGACTATTGTGCTTATTCAACTTGGAAGTTTTATATGTACCATATTGGCTCACTAGCTCATAAAGGTAGGGGACAATTGTCTTAAATCTACTCCGTACCATTCAATATGTTCAAGCTGCCCTGTAATACTGGTAAGTCTGATCACATTCTAGCATTCTGGGCTAAATGTGGCCTTGATGAACACAGTCCAACAGCAGGACTTAATCCCCTGCTCCCTCCCCCAAAAGGAGAGTTGAACTGAGGTATGCTTTGGGGGTACAAGCAATTACCTTGCTGTTTTCCTTACCTGCTGAGATAGCAAAGTTGAGGGCCTTCTGATTAGGAAGCTGTCAGGGATACCTGTTTAGAAGTCAAAGAAAGTAAAAGATGAGTTGGCTGAACTGAGACACTTTGAAGGGATTCTTTTGGGAAATGGTGGAGGGTATTTATTGGCAGAAGGTTTAATTATCAGGAGCAGCGAGGAAAGGGGCAGGATAAAAGAAGTTGTTATTATGGCGAATGAAGCTAATTCTGTGCCTTCTTAAACTGGGGGAGGCGAAAGACATGTGAAGAGGCAACCCTTACATTATGTTTCCTTTGTTGCAAATGTAATCATTTGTGGCCAAGCTGTTAAAATGTGTGTTTCAGAAAGAGGAGCTGTACATGGATGTACAGTACAGAAGAAATAATCTATTTGACTATATAGGGCAGAGGGGCCTTTTGAAAGGTTAAACTTTAGTCTGAAAATTTCATTGTCAGTTCATGCAGTCACTAGAGAAGCATATCAAACTAGACAGAGAATGTATGTTGATTCAAATATAAGCTTAAAAACTGGGCACATTACGCCAGTCTTTCTTGTTCCATTTGCCACAAGCAGAGGTTACTGGGTATTCATGCAACAAACAGTGGCTTTTTTCTTTTCTTTTTTTTACAAGTCACATTGTGAAGTAATTCTGACTGAATTGCTTTGTGGTATGTAATGGTTGAGAGTCACACTACTTAGCTGGCATGGCATATTTGATATGGCAAGGATCTTCCTGGACTGAAAACAAAGGAAGAACCCAAAGCCCCTCAAGTAGTTGTGTAGACCAGGGGACTTCTCCAAGCTTAAAGATAGGTGAAAATGTTGGAAGCAGGAATGCTTCTGAATACAAGTTGCTGCAAACCACTACAACTCCCATCATCCTTGACCACCAGTCCTGTTAGCTAGGGATGATGGGAGTTGTAGTCCCAAAACATCTGGAGGGCCAAGTTTGCCTATGCCTGCTTTAGATGCAAGGCCTTGTACGCAACCTTAATCAGTTTGTCTTTACAACAGTGTTGGAAAGTTTTATTGGACTTCTCATAGTGAACAGTAACTCAACAATTCAAATTAGTTCTTAATCTAAATTTTTTGACACTGATTCATACTGAGGATAAAAACGCACGGTATTCACAATTGCTGCTTTAAGGGTGCACAGTTTTTATAACAAACGTCTGGAGTAGCCTTAGGTTGGTTTTTCAATGATTTCCTTTAATTTCCTGCTCTGTTTTGGTTTATAGGGACCGACACAGCGGCATGTACAGATCATTATGGAGAAGCTACTGAGGACAGTAAACAGAACAGTCATATCAATGGGACGTGATTCAGAACTCATAGTAAGTGCCTATTGGCAAACTTCTAAAAATACTATGGCAGTTACTGTTCACAAAAGTGCATAATCCATTAGACATCTCTTCTGTGGAGTACTGCACAACGTTTATGCAAGATCCTTGTTTGATTGTGAACTAGCCCAGTTAATTTCATTGAATTTTCATTGAAGATTCCCATTTAAGGTATAGAATTGAAATATTTGACAGTGTGTGTGTGGGGGGGGGAGTTTTACATTTTCTTTGTGCTGTTGCTGTAAACTGTAGTTTGCAGTTTTAAAGTAGATCATTTCTAGAACTATGATCTAATAGACAAAGATGTGCTGCTGTTCTGTGTAAGACATTCTGTTGTGTTACTCTTTTTATGACAGAAGATGTCTCTTCTCACTTCAGCTGCATTTCTCTTTAAATGATGAAATTTTAAGCTCATTTCAGTGGTCTAAATATGCTTGGATATACACTAAAATGCTTTCATGATTAACTGGTTGCTTATTTATAAGCAACCTAGAGCAGCTATTTTAGTCCTTAACCAGTTTCTGTTGGCTGGGGAGAAGTGACTGAGTTTAAAACAACAAGTTGAATCCATGCTAGATAAAATGGAGGCAGCGTTGGTTAGTACAACTCTTGGAGCAGGAGTTATGGTTGCTCTAGGAGAAGCAGTATTTGTCTGCTTTGTCTCTGGAAAGCTGAAACCAGCAGTGGCCAAGATATGTTCATATCAGCTGCTTTTATTATGGAGGCTTGACCCTTTTCGGAGCAGAGAGAGACCTTGCCTCCACTTATATATGCTTTTGTAATTTCAAGGATTGATCTGTGTAATATACTTTATGTGGAGATGACCTTGAAAAGGACTTGGAATCTATAGCTAGTGCAGATGCCACAGCTGACAAATATAAGGATGGCTTGTTTCCCAACAAATACTCAAGTACTGTTGCAGCAGTCACACTTCTATGCCCTTTAAGATATTCCAGTTAAGTTTCTCCTGCATATATATTTTGCACTGTATCAGGCAAAGTTAGCAACAGCAGGGAGCAAGGCTTTTCCAGCAGTCTTTTGAGTCTCTGGAATGATGTCCTCTAGAGGAGGTGAGCAGAAGGTTCTCTGTTCTGTGGGTCCTACAAGATTTACCTATCCAACCCACAGGGCCTGGAATTGTCTGTAGGACAGATGGACAGAAAAAGACAAGAGTTTGCTGTATATGGTTGGTCAGACCTTTATTGTTTGTTGCCAGTGCTTATGTTGTAACTCACAAAAATAAACAATGTAAGAACAACTTAAACATATGCATTTTCAGAAATGTCAGCTGTCAAACATAAAATTTCCTTAATTATTTAAATTTTAAAAATTCCCTTGGCAGTTAACACTGTTTTGGACCAATATATGTAACTTTCTTCTTACAGGCTTATATATCCTGTTGCAACAGTTGGTCAGCAACCATCTAATTTTGAAATAATCTGATTGACATGGAAAATTATGAAAGGATTAGAGGAAAATTATGAAAGGATTAGATAAAGTTGCATATAGGGCATATTGTCAATGTCTTGAATCTGGCTTGATCCATGTGCACAAAGATGATCATTTGTTTTCCTGGTTAGAAAGCTAAGATGAGCAAGCACATGTATAATAGGAAAAAAAATTAATTCCTGCATATAAGCAGCTCTTTTATGGCCAGATTAATTTTAGCGTGACAAACTGAGGACGTATCCTTCAAATATATAAACAATTTTGTTTTGACATAATCAGGAAAAATACATTGTATATCTTACAATCAGAAGTATCCTGAGATGGTGCTACAGTCACAATTTGAGCCCAGTTTCTCTAAATTTTGGCCTGACATTAGCATTATGTTTTGTTTTGTTTTAAGTATAGAACCATAGATTTATAAATGTTTAAAGAAAAGATATATTCTCACTTCATTATTATAGGTGGCATTTTGAGGCTGGTATGATGAGGGAATGTTCTCAATTTTTTCTTAGTTGCTATATTTTTGTTGGTTTGTTTATATTTATTATATAAATTTAGTTTTATATTATTTTCATTCATTTTGAAGTAAACTTCCTTAAGCCTAGGAAAGGCAACTCATGAAAACATGTTACAGGTAGGTAGCCGTGTTGGTCTGCCATAGTCAAAACAAAATAAAAAGGGGTTCGGTGACTTCTGTTTCAGTGTATCTGAAGAAGTGCGCATGCACACGAAAGCTCATACCAAGAACAAACTTAGTTGGCCTCTAAGATGCTACTGGAAGGATTTTTTTTTTTTAATTTTGTCATGAAAACCTGTTTACTTAAATGAGATGCATTATGTAGATGTTTTCCTCTTTGGAGATGTCAGTAATGGGACAATGTACTAATCAATACAGCAAAGACAAAACGTTACAGCGGATAAAGTATTAAATGGTGGTTATTATTATTATTATTATTATTATTATTATTATTATTATTAGCTTTTTAGCTTGTTCCCCACACCCATAATATTATTTGTAGCTATAGGGGGGCAATATATTACCTGGCCTTGTAGTTACTGTCTTTCTTAAATGATCTGTTCTGATCTATTCTGAAAATTGGATGGTTTTCACAGTCCTTTTCTTTTATTGTCTGAAATCCAGTAAATTTATATTTGAACGCTGGCCAAACAAGTACATTGTATTAAAAATGAATATTGTGAACATGAAAATGGCATTATAAAAGCATTACATTTGAACATATTATAATTATTTAATGACTGCTGCCGGTACCAAGAATTTTTAAAGGGACACGTACTATTTAAGATTCACCGAATTTCTGAGAGAACTCATTCCAGTCAACCGAAGATGGTTCACTTTTATAGTGCCAATAAAGTAGTAAAACTGCACTACGAAGGTACTTTATTTTGCATCATCTTACCTTTCATGCATCAATGGCAGATTGAACTTTATGTGTTAATATTTATTTTTTAGTGTTTTTTTTTCTTTTTTCCATTTTGAAGGGTGGTCATCACCGAATTTGGATTTGACACTAAACTGGTACAGCATAATGTGGTGGTAAAATGGTTATGAAACTGAACGTCTAAATCCACAGTAGCTAGAATAGTACCTTTACACAAATGTGATTCACCTTGTACAGTCTCAAGAAAATTCAAATATAGAAAAATGAATAAGGAGAAGTCATGTTTTGCATCTGATATTTTATTTAAATTCTTCTCAAGAAGCTTTGTGACAGTTCTTAACATGGCTGAGGAGGAGGAAGCTTGGTTTATAGCACAATGCCAATTGGGGATTACTCTCAAGTTCCGTAGGGTTTACTCCTAGAAAAGTCTGCATTGGATCACACCCATAAAATGCCATATGAAACTTTGACCTTGCAACTATTTACTAACAAATAGGCCTTGCAGTTCTATATATGCTCACCTGGGAATAAGCCAGACTGAACTCAGTGAAGTCTCTCTCTTTTTTGAGTATATATTTATAGGATCACAATGTTAACGTTATCTGTGGAAAAGTAAACTATATGCAAAGCTGTAGGATAACATCAGATATATACTTCAAAGTGATACTGGTGAGATGCATTTTCAGATAATCATTGCCTTATTTTAAATTCACAGCTGACACTATTATTTTCACTCCCAGTGTCAGGCATTCCCTTTCTCCAATGAAAACCCTCATAATTCCAGTTCTGTGACAACTAGGGCAACAAATTATACACCTGGAAACAATTAGAAATGTAATGCTATAGAAGCCCAGACTTGATGGTGTCTTCACATCAGGGTTAGTACTTTCTCCTGTGAACATTCTTCATAACAAAAATAAATTAATCAACTAGAAGCATACTATTCAAAAGATGAGGCTGGGTATTCCCTGTATTTCAAGGTAATCTTTAGAAATGAAAAACAATAGAATCTTGAGGTATCTTGTAGAGAGCTTAAAGTGACAAAAAAAAAATCATAGGCGTATTGTGTATGAGTCATAAATGAGATTCAGTCTCTAGGGTGGACAAGCTCATAGGTATAGATGGGTCCAGGCAATCTCCCGAAAGCTTGTGCTCAATTGCATGACACCACATGTGAGATGACGGCTGATTCTGATAATTACTATTTATTAAATTTATACACTGTCCTTCATCTGAACATCACAGGACAGCTTACAACATGAAAACACAAAATATAGAACATAACAAACAAACAAACAAACAAACAAACAAACAAACACCTCCCCAAAGATTTAATTAAGAAGCAAAACATTCTATGAGCTTGCTTTTTCATAGTTGAATTCTTAATCTACATCTAGAGCATTTAGAACTTTGGGAAATCTTTTCTATGACCAGACACCTGCTTCAAGTTGCATTTAGGAAATTCTGGTCCTCACCAAACCCTGTGCTGCTCCATAATAAGAACATAAGAATGTGCTGTATCAGGCCAATGACCCATCTAGTCCAGCATCCTGTTCTCACAGTGGCCAGTTAGATGCCTGTGGGAAACCAGGGAGCAGAACATGAGCACAAGAGTACCCTTGCCTCGCAAGATTTCCAGCAACTGGTTTACTGCCTCCAGCTGTGGAGGTAGCGCAGAAGTGTAGCCATTGATAGCACTCTCCTCCTTGAATTTGTCTAGTCCTTTTTAAAAAAGCCATCCAAGTTGGTGGCCATCACTGCCTCCTTGGGGAAAATTTCCATTGTGTGACAATATGCTATGTGATGTTGGACAAGGAGTGGGCCATTGCCAGGTACAGCAGGGGTTCCCCACTTTAGTGTACGAACTGATCTTCACTATTACAGTGGGAGAACAAAAATGAGAAAGGTAAGAGACTGGAAGCTCAGTTTGCTGCTGCTTCTAAAATCCAAAGTTGTCCTTAAGAATTAAAACACACTTAGAACAGTGTAGTTTGAATGGTGCTATTTGCTCCTCCAGATACAGAAAATTTGATCCTAGGATAGAAGTGGTGCATGTAGCATTTACTTACTCAAAAAGACATGCATAATTCAAATGATTTGTTAAGAAATGTTAAATTATTAACCATTGTGCCTTTTAAACTTACTGTTGTGCAAATTGAGAGGTAATGTTAAAAGGGCGGAGGGGAAAGGTCCAAAAGAATAGGCAGCATATTCAACCCACAAAATTCAGTATTTACCATCACATTATTCCTTGGAAACCATAAGGGCTATAAAGTTACAAAAAGGAGTAGAAAATTGGTTTTGTAAGGTTCTAAGGATAGCCCACGGAGGAAGAAGCAGGATGCAGAGGAAGGAAGGCACTTGGGCACACAATGTCTTTGGCGAATTTTGTCGCAAAATCTCGACAGAAATGTGTTCAACATATTGCAAGGGTGCTTTCTGATAACTTTCCCTTCACAGACAATTGCAGCTATTTTGCGATAAATTGATGATTATACTTGTATAATTGTTCAAACCATTGCATCTTAGTGCTATGAATGAGGGAACTGACAGTGGAAGGCAAATTGGCTTATCACAAGTTAAAACTATTAAGTGGAATAGAAATTTATTCAAATTGCACAGTATTGATGCTGTATAAACCAGCCGTGATGGACTGCTGGATATGCCCTTCTATTTGTTCATATTTATTTTATGTTAAAATGAAAGTTATGGGAAACAAGCTTTAAAAACACTTACTTGGAACCTGAAATTAAATAAAATTTATAAGCTATTGTTTTTCTTTAGGTTTGGATAGACATTTTATGAGTTGGGATGAATTTTGCCCCTCTATGAATGGGAGGACTCATTGCATTCACAGAAATAACTAGGGTTTAATGAGTTTTTTTCACCAATTCTAACTTCTCCCTCCAGCCTGCCAGTGCAACTTCTTGTGCTGCTCCTTAGGGTCTCTATCTCTGCAGTGAATCTTGTCAAGTGACATAGTGGGAAAGAGCATTCAGCAAAAGTCACCAACTTGCTTCCCTCCCTCCCTCCGGAATGAAACAGGACTCTGGTTGCTTTTATCCTATATATGGTTCTGCTCCTCTTACCCTCACAAAAATATTGTGAGGAAGGTTTGGCTGAGAAAGCAAATGGTGAGCTTTCATGGCTTTGCAGAAATTTGATCCAAAGTCTTAGTCACACTATTCCAAACATGGCAATGGATCTATTCCCAACCAAATCATACTTCCTGCCATCACTGTACTTTTTATTCTAGACTTCATAATTTATGAATATCTGTCATGCTGCTTCATGTGGGGGAAAATATAATAATATGGATCTCTATTAGCTGGGATGTAGTCTCAGTCTGTTCATTTAATCAGTTTTTAATTGAGCCTTGTGAAGTTATAGCCTCAAGAATGAGGTCTACAGTCTACAGTCCTAAATGCTTTTTCTAATTTACAGGCAAAATTACTTATGCTAAATATTGTATTGGCTGTATTTGTCCCCCTCCCCTCCCTTTTTTCTGTATAGCATCTTTAGCTGTTTGCTGCATATGTGCATTTTTTTGTACTCCTCTTTTCTGTTGAATACAGCCAGAAAAGAATGTGCTGATAGCCAGGAACCAGCATGGCTTTATCAAAAATTAGTCATGTCAAACAAATCTTATCTCTCTCTCTCATATATATATATATATATATATAGAGAGAGAGAGAGAGAGAGAGAGAGAGAGAGAGTGTTACTAGTTTGGTAGATCATGGGAATGTTGTAGACATAGTATGTCTTGATTTCAGAAGAACATTTGACAGTTTCCCATGATATCCTTGTTGACAAACTCATAAAATGTAACCTGTGTGATACTGTTGCTAGATGGATCCATAGATGTGAAAAGCTTTTAGGTATTTCATTTGATCATAAGCAGAACATGAACCACAGAACATAGGAAGCTGCCTTATACGTAGGTAGCCAGACTATTGATCCATTAACTTAGTATTCTCTATACTGACCATCAGTTTCTCTTCAGGGTTTCAGACATTCCTACCTTTACCTGGAGATGCCAGGGATTAAATCTGGGACCTTTTACGTACAAAACAGATGCTGCACCCACTAAACTATGCTCTTCTCAAAATTTTAGGTTGCATTAACAGAAACATATTGTCCAGATCATGAGAAGTACTGATCAGTCCATGTGTGTTGAGTTCTGGCATCACATTGACCAACTGGAACATATCCAGAACATGCCAATCAGGATGGTGGGTGTTCCAGAGCCAAGTTTTATCAGGAAGGGTTGTTAGAATTGGATATATTTAACTTGGAGAAGAGAAAGTCCTGGAAGTATCTGAAGTAGTCTTGAAGTATTTGAAGCATTGTGCAGAAGATAAAGCAACCTTGTTCTTTGTTGTTCCAGATTGTAGGGTTAGAACCAATGGGTAGAAATTGCAGGGAAGCAGATTCTGGCTAAACATTAGGAGGAATTTCCTACTGGGAAGAGCTGTTGAGCAGTGCAACAGACTATCTCAGGATGGAGGTATTTTATACAGCTGGTCAGGGGTAGTTGCATTCTGCATTGCACACCCTGCACTGTTAAAAGTGTTGGTCTAGTGACTTCCCAGATTCCTTCCAGCTCTGTGATTGTATGTGCATATCAAAATGATGGTAAGAATACATTGTTAGCTGATTTGTACAAGACAACAAACCTTTCAAGATTTGTTTTGATACTACAATTTGCTTATGCATGCTTTACACTGATTTTGAAGGGAAAGGTATTTCCTTTAATCAATGCAATGTTAGTAATGATTGAAGGTTCATTTACATGGCTTATCAGCTACTGCAGGTTACAAGACAGGATTTTTTTCTTAAGTTATTGTGTAACTTCTACTAGGACAATAAATTAAATTGGGATGGTCATCTAGTCAAATCCCAACTGAAAACTCTATCCTGTCATTGAAAACATTTGCAGGTTGGTTCCCATCTAGTTTTTACTTATACTCCCAATGCTTTATGGATTTTACAGCCACTCACCCTTTTGATTTTACAGCTCAGAGGCTCTTGTCTAAAATGTAACCTGATAATGTTTGTGTGTGTGGTCCCCCCCCCTTTCTGTGATCAGTATATTTGGTTAACCATTCTTATCTAAGTAATATCCTTTGGAAAATATTTTTATTGTGAAGCTGTCGCTATAATCTCTAGTACTTTTAGCATGTCTTCTTCACGTTTGTCTTCTAAATTTATTATTATCATATTAGTCCCCACACTACCAATCTATCAGGTTTTTTTTGGGGGGGGTCTTGATAATGGGGAGAGAACTTGGGCCTGACCTGGGCTTAGGGTTTCCTTCAGCCAAAGGCTCTCCTTGGTTCTAGGATTGGATGCCATAACCAAGAAAATGCTCAGTGAAGCTGCAAGAGACCAGTCTCCTTCCTAGTAGGCTATCGTGGGACAATGTGGTCAAATCTGTAGTGTTAAGAGCAACTGAAGAGAAAAAGGAGGAATCCAGCAGCAGGAAATAAATGGGGTTGTGAGACTGCCACTGTTTCTCCCCCTTAAGAAACTTGCTGCCCCAGCAAATCACTGCCAATTGCCCACCCTTCCATAGCTGCCACCCTTCTCCCTGAGGAAAATCTTGACTGCTGTCTGCTATGGGTCTCTGCTAGCATTTTTTGTCAGCCATTTTGGTTCATCTAGCTTGACCCTAAGAGTAGCCGAACAGGTAAGCTGGAAACAGAACAGGATGTTGAAAAGTACTCTTCCACGCTGCAAGCTTCCTGTATACGTAAAAAGAAAGCAATTTCCTACATACTTACCTGCCTCAAGGGTCCTCACCCCTGAAGATTGATTTTGCATGGAGGCTGAGGATACAGGCAACCAGGGAACCTACAAGGGCAGTGAAGACTGGCTGTCATTGTTAGGGGAGCTGTAGTGGGTAGCTGACCTCCATCAGTTGACAGCTCAATGACAAGCTAGGATTCTAGTACTGCGTGTTAGGATTCCAGTATGCCAACATTTCCAAGACTATCTAGTGGAGCAATTACTTTGGTAATCTTTAAAATATTGTAAGACATGTCACTGTTCTCATTTCTGTATTGTAAGAGGTAATGGTGGAGGGCTGAAGGTAATAAAATAATGGCTTGGCTATGGCTGTCTACTGAATTTAATATTAAGAGGCAAGTTTGGACTTTCTGGTTCAGCTCACTTACAGTAGACTATCTGAATATCATGGCGCTACACAAGCAATACGATCCTTGTCTGATTTATTTAATGCACGAGGAGGCGTAGTGCCTGATGGTATACTATAATTGCAATCAAGTCATATTTGGTTTCTGCTCTGTGAAACTGTTCATCTATTGCAGAATGTGAGCATTTCAAGTATGCTTAAAAGTTCCTGTACTTTCATAAAAAAATTAAATACCCACCAAACGTAACAGGCTGCATTCAGCTAAATGAATTGGGGAGTATATTTCAAGAGATTCCACATTAATTTAAATAGCGTACACTCATACTTTATTGATATGGAAACAATGCTGAGAAATGTTGAAAGCCCATTGTTTCCTTCTAATGCAGTCAATACTGTGCCTTTTTGATGCTGTTAGTGGCAATGATCATTACTAAGTTTACAGAGAAGGAGCTTGGTTCTGTTGCAGAGGTGCAGTTGGGCTAATGCTATCTTAACAACTAGTTCAATTTTAAATTGCTCATGAAAAATTAATCTGTTTAGAAAACTTGATATAGCAATGAAATGTTGCAGGGAGAAATAGAGACAGCACAGCCAGTAATTTGTTGTACAGAAGTTTTCGGAAGCAAAAATATTTAAAATAAAAGCAAACAATTCATATATTTAGTGTTTATAATTTTAATATTTTTTCCATTTTATCCTGACTCTGTAAAGTATCTTACAGTGGTGTATTTTTTTTAAGAAAACAAGTGATATTTACATGTATTGTTTCCCAATAATTCCAAAACAAAGAACTATGTTGCTTTATGGGAATTATGCAAACTTAGAAAATATTGTCCCTGTAGTATGAAAATAGCAAGTAATATAAAATTACTGCAGCATTTATTGGTTTGAAATGGAATCAAAGCATGATATGGAAGTGTGTTTATAAATAAACCAGTGGTTGTAACCACATGATATTGCTAATGAATACAGCAGCAACTTATGGAGTATGCCAGATTGGAGAATGAAGATACACTTACTTTTGGGTGTCCTACCTGGTTTTATAAGAGATCTCAATAAAGTGGAACTATTGTCATCTCACATTTCAATCACGTATTGTACTTGGCTACAGATTTTAAAGAATTAAATTGTCCCTCCATAAAATTCTAAATTGTGCCTGAGTGATCCTAAATGTAATACAATATGATACGGTTTACACACTTGCAGAGAACATTTTATTACAAGTTACATAGTATGGTACGATAACACAATATGTAATTTTGAGCAAGAATATGTATTTTACCTTTTGAATAGAGGAAATGTAGGAATTAAAATTTGTCAGCGTTTTAGGAAAAATACTCTGTTCATGTATATAGAACATTTAATTTAGTTTCATTTTTTCAGCTCCAAAATGGTTTCCCAGCACCTCTTTTTCCACCTTGATACCTGTATAATGTAGCTTTTGTGTTACTTGGCAACAAGCAAAACACTGTTTTTGTAGATTTGTATGTAAATGGAAACCCATGAGAATATGGGCTATTTCTGAAACACACAGATCAAATGCTAAGAATATCAGAGAGCTGTTTGTTTAAAATACGTGTAGTCGTATACTATCCTTACTTTGGCCCTGGTACGAAAACACTTAAACTTGTTAAGGGCTGTAAACCAGCAGATATTTACCATACATACCAGAAGAGTGCACACTTTTTCGTTGTGCATTTCTTGCAACTAACAATCTTTAAGCCCAGCAACCTTTGCATTGATTTAAGTCCTAATCTGGTTTTGTGTTGGTGGGGTTGGGTGAGGCGAAGGGGCAGTGAAGGCTGCGGGGGGGGGGGGATGAAAAAAGCCCACATATGCATGTGCAGTTTTCAGCAAGCACATTTATAACTTGTGAGATAGTGATTGTAGAGCTTGGCTATTGACCCAATTTATTGTTGTGTGAGGGGATGAATGTATAATATAGCTGGGCTTCTGTTACTGTCACTGAACAGTAACTACCTGCCTTGGATGGCAAACTATATTTTAAGATTTGGGGGAATTTTAATATGAATTTTTGGGGTGTATTATGGGTTATAGTGTCAGCAGAAGTAAACAGAAGTCTCTACATGTGTGGACTTCCAATTTGCACTTCTCTGGATCAGGGTAATTGCCATGATCCTCTTTAAGACCATGCATAAATGGTCATAGGAACCGAGCTGCTCTGTATGTGAAGATGTTTGCAGTATTATAATAAACATCTTAGTTTAATATACATATGCTTATATTTGAGGATTTTGTTTTCATAAAAATAATATATTTTATGTTCTGAGATATTTGGAATTCTAAAATATTTATGGTGGGATCTTTTGTAAACAGGTTTTGAACTTTAATTAAAAACATTATAAAATACATTGTTTCATTCTCCCCCGTCCAACATAAAACAATTGCACTTTCCTTCATGGCACGGAAATACCTTTCTCATCCTTCAGCTTTCGCAAAAAAATATTTTGGAATATGTACAATGATTTGTAGCCCTCTTGGAATTTTACTAGAAAGGTGTGAGTTTTTCGTTAAAGCATAAATAGGAAGTACTGTTTGAAGCTGACCATAACAATCCCATACTGCATTTTCATAACTCACTAAATGAAGCATTTATCTTCCCCCTGAAAATGACCAAATTGCTTTTTGGGGGGATCCATATAAAATTGGCAATTTTAAATAATGACTTTGAGATTGAAGTAAGTGGAGTATAGCATGTCCACACACTTGTTTCTCCTTTTATTGTGGAATTCTACCAGTAAAATTATTTCCCCTTTTTGTTGCTTTCCAGTACTGAAAAAAATGCCATTTTAAGACAGGAAATTGTAGACCTAATACCTTGCATATACCCTGTTGAAAATCAAAC
Source organism: Lacerta agilis (assembly GCF_009819535.1). NCBI lineage: Eukaryota > Metazoa > Chordata > Lepidosauria > Squamata > Lacertidae > Lacerta > Lacerta agilis. The sequence goes on along the minus strand of NC_046316.1, from coordinate 39,925,876 downwards.
TATGAAGGATCTGATAATTCTGACTTAATTCTAAAGTTTACAAGGAACGTCATTATAACATACTTTTTCCCTCTTGAGACATGATTTAAAAATATGGGAAAAATTCAGGATACAGCACAACCAAATTTAAGAACTTCCTTATTGTATTGATATTGGTGAGGATTTAGTTTTCAGCTTCCTCCTCTTGAAATTTGTGGGTAATAAAGAAAGTGGATGGCTCATGCCCAAGGTTTACAGTTGAGGGTGAATTTTAAATGTTACTCATAAAGTTGTATGTTTTACACATTTTCATTCAAGGTTTTGATCTGTTAATACGGAACTAAATATGGAGGTCAGGATGGTTGGCTGTCTTTCTTGAATGCGCAACTAAATAAAATTGCCAGGCTCTTGTGAACTTTTAAAAAGCACAACACATTATAAAATTTCTGGCACAGTGTGTCTATAGTGTTTTTCAAGACTGAATTACAAAAGAGTATTAAATTGTGGCAGCTGCCAATGATCTGTTACTTTAATGTTATCCATCTCTTCTCCCCCCCCTCCCAAAATATGGTGCCAAGAATATATAATTTTAGCTGTTGGGTACCAACAGATTTAAAATGATATCTAAGAGAGCTTGGAGCCCCTAGCTTTGACCCTGTCAACTTTTCAGTGATTAAAGGCATGTCCTGACTTTGGGTGGCTTTTCATTGCTCCCCATATAAAGTGAGCAGTAGGTCTGGCAATGAAAATGACACTAAATAAAAGGTGCCAGCATTTAACTGAGATGCAATCACTTGGCTTAATGCTACAGCACATAAAGGCAAGTTTACACATAGTCACATCTTAAAGATTATTCATGGTCTCAGACCATTTGAAAATATTGTGCTTTCCTCAGGATTTTATGTGCTGAAAATGGCACTACCCAACCCCAGCATATTTGGAAAATTAGATGTACTACAACAAAGGCCTTTGGAACCAAAAGGCTTCCTCTTCGCCTTCACAAAAACAAATAAAAACAAATCTTACTTGAATTGATATACTCAGATGTAAGCAAGATGGCAGTTTGACATTAAAATGTTTCTTTAAAAAATGATTGTGGGTTAAGGGACTTGGGGGAGAGTAGTTTTACTTTTCTAACCTAAATTTCTATCCTGGTTTTTTAAAATTCTTTTACATCCCACACTGGTGAAATCTGGATACAAAGTTGGCAAGGAGTGATTGAACGCCTTGCTCCTGAAAGTTAGTTCATAGGTACAAAGGCCTTTTTGGTACATATGGTGAGAACAGAATGCTTCTTTAATATTGTCAGTATAACACTTGCTGACAGTCACCTGCTCAGATTACCAAGATCCCTTTTTTAAAAAATTCCACAACTTTGCGTGTGGATGCATTTGTTTGTTTTTTGAAGAAGGCCTTAAAATTCCATATATTACGGAGTTAGTTAAAGAAACCAGAGTTTCCATCTTCCGTGCTTTTTTGATTCAGTTTTGGATTTTTGCTTGGGAGTTGAGGAGTAACTCTCCTGGGAATAAGGCAAAGGTGCAACCTGAGTTTCCTCAATAGGATGAAGTTTTCTCAGAACTGGCTGTAGTTTGTCTTCTTGCTGCTTAAAATCTAATTCCACACTAAATAGTGGAAGGAAAAAAAGAAAACCAAAATCAGTTGTCAAGGTAAATATTTTAGGTAAGTCAACATTGAAAATGAGTGTGACATGCTGTAGAAAATCAAATGTCTACATTCCTTCAACAGAACACATTGACAAGTATATTATAGTTACGAAGAAGGTTGAAATGTATAACAAACTTTAAATGTGTCAACTAAAGAATGATGTGAGACCTATGGTACCCCATAGGATGATACAAAGTCAGACCATTTGGGTCAGTATTTTCTACACCTGCCATTATCCCTGACCATTGGCCATGCAGGCTGGGGCTAATGGGAGTTGGAGCCCACAATATCTGAAAAAGGCCATATTGACTACCCCAGACTACAATTACTGGTAAAGGCGCTTCTGAATTTTAGGCAGAAGTCTATCCCACAACTACCTTAGATGCCATGGATTAAAACTGGGATCTTTTGCATTTTATCTTTTGAGTTATGTGCCCCTTCTCTGCTGATGACTCCTCTATCCCTCTCCCCAAAATATTTAGTTGTAAGATGTTCTTGTACTTTGTGCACTTGTAATCTGACATTATCTGGGTCTCGGTTTGGGTTGAGGGTTTGGCATCTGTAGTCCCTTGTGTAAACATGGTAATTCATGCACCTGCTAACTGTACGGTATCTCTGTGTGTCTGGGGATATTTTTAAGATTTCAAAATTATGCCTCCTACTCCTAAAGATATTTAGTGTGAAATGAAAGTTGTGTTGCTCTTTTAGAAAATATCGTTATTCAATGCACGGCATCCAATACCAGAACATTATGAGACATTGGGGTAAAGGTACAAAACTCCCCCTGGGAGAGGGACATGCAAAACAATACAGGGTTTTATGTTAAACACATTGTGTTTCTGACATTTTGTAGAATCATGGAATTGGGGAATTGGAAGAGACCCAGAGGGTCATATAGTCCAACCCCCTGATCCAGGATAAATTAGTTTAACCCTGTAGTAGCTGCAGTCTGATTTGGATCATAAAGTATGCTGCAACAACCCCTTGGATGGTTCACAGTTACCTGTTGGGAATTACCTCTAAAACCATGATAGAGTAAGCTAGCAGCTAATGAGGGATAAATTAAGAAGTTCCATCTGCTTGGGGTAAATAACTGGGTAAAAGCCCTTGCCTAGCTGTTCTTAAGCTAGCAACTTCACACACATGAAAGGGATCAGCACTGTAGGGTTCTGAATGCATCATCTGAATGAATGAGCATCACAATCTGATTTATATGTATTTGAAAAAGATCGTCTTCCAAGCTTTGCACAAACTTATTGAAATAATGACCTCTTTGCTTATGCTTTGTCTCTATAAGGCAAAATCCTGGCTGCATATAATGTAGCTCAAACTTGAAGCTCCGCCAATTATAAAGATAAAGCTTGTCAAATTGGCACAGATCATCATGTTACTAAACAGAACTTTGAAACATAAAGATTGCAAGGGAGAAACAAATTCAAATCTGTTACTCATTTGAAGGTTTAAAATTGCCACATAAAAGTAAAGTTAAGCTCATAAAATATGCATCCTAAGTTGTAAGCAGTATGTGGAGTGGAAAGCCCTGCTGGCTACCCTGCAGTTAAGGAAAAAAGATTCAGAAGAAATTATAGCTAAGAGATCAACATACATTAGTAAAATACATTTCAGATTTAATTTATAAAAACAAAGAGGCATGATTTCACGCTATAGCAAAAGGGTAATTAGTAATGGTAATGCACAGCAATCTGGGCAAGGAGATACACACACACACAATTTTGGAACGGCAATTCTTGTGTAACATGAATTAGGTTAATTATATAGCAAGTTTCCTCACCTGTGTGTGGATCCAAGAAAGCAAAAGTAATGATGGAAAGGCAAAACAATCATAAACTTAAGCGTGGCTCATAGCTAAGGGAAAATTTAATGTGGTTTATAACCTCCCCCTCCCCCACAAAAATGGGAAAATATTACACACGATGACAAATCCCTTTAAATCTAATGTATTTGTTCGCTCCTATAATTGCATATCCATGTGAAAAAAATAGGACTGAGGATTCTTTGATGATAGAATCTGCGATACAGGAACAAGTAACCATTTTGATTTGTCACCCCATTGTGTGATCCCTATACAAACTGAGTGTGGAAACTCAGTCTAACAGTAATCCTATTTTACACGATACATTTCAGAGCTTCTAAGATATAGGAGATACTTTGCATGATATTATAAATTAATTAGCACAGGAATCTTTCAACTGTATATGTAAGATTTAAAGAGAAAGTGTTGCCTGGATTCTAAGATACATTAACTTAAGGAGGTTCGTAGAAGAAATTTCCCTTTGTCTCATTGCCCCCTTCCCATGCAAAGCATCTCTGGAGTGTTGGAGGTCCCCTCTTGCACAATTTGGGGTAGTATTCTGGGCGGTTGCTGGAGGAGAGGGGGATTGCCTAAATTTAGGATTGAACTGAAATGCTTTAACAAGGAAGTTCATGGAAAGTATGTTTCCTATTGTTTTCTCTACTCCGGCAGCCCTGCTCCCAAGGCCCTTATTCAGAAGGTTTCCTGACCACCCAGAGAGGCTCTTTTATGAGGGAGACAGGGTACATATGGCTTTAGGCAAAAGTAAGGAATGGGGAACTTATCTGTGGACTTTACAATAAAATTTGTTGTAATAGTATCTGTGGTGTCAGATTGGAGCTTGGACTGGGTTTTGTTGATTTCTCTCTCCCCTCTGATCCCCAATGTCCAATATATTGGACAGAATTGTGTCAAAGCAATGGCTGGAACAATGGTACATTGCTTGTGTTTTTGCTTCTACGTATTGAAATATTAGTACAAAAATATATGTCACTTTAAATCTATGCAGCATAAAGTCTCTGGTTAACAGATTGAATATAGGACTAAGCTTAAGTTACTTAATGGTGAGATTCAAGGATCAGAAAGGACCCAAATTGAAGAGTATGCATGCCATTAGAAGGGAGTTGAATATACTTGCATCAGGCTTAAAGAGCTTTTTTGTTTGTATGTTTGTTTACAAACCAGTATAGTTTGGCCAAGTGTTTTGCTGTGTTTTGCCTGAGCTAGGTTTGTGTTGGGGGCTGACAATTCAATATTCCCAATCAATTTCAGACCAGCATATGTTATAGGTGAGAGGTATAGATAGCATATGTGAAGCATGGTGAACAGGCAAACTGCTTTTAAAAACCACTGACCATGCTCAATGGTTTTCTTCTGTTGAACTACTTTGTTAGTGTTGCTATATATGTAATAAAATAAATAATAATAACAAAAACCTATACAGTGATTTGCCTCTTGAGCTGTGGGAAATCATGTACCAAATTTCCAGCTGGGCACATGGTTTTTTCCCCCCTGTGGGTAGATGCATATGCCTGTACCACTTAATCATTAACATTTCTAAGCAGCATGGATCTCTTCTTTAGGATCTCATGGCAGGAAAATAAGCACACAGCTATACTTGAATTGTGCACCCATAGAATGACATGGCTTACACACACACCAGCTTTTCCAGGTGCCATAGCCCAAAAGATCCAGTGAAAAAATGAGTATGGTTGGGGCAATTATAGATAGGGCCAGTAATTGGCTCCTGAAGCTACCCTGAATCATCCTGTCCCAAAGTTCCTCCCACATTTCCCCTTCTAAATTGTTTCACGTGCCACTGACTCTCACATTTGCAAACTCTTCCTGCTTGCCCAAATCTAAGCAAACCACAGCCCCAACATCCACGCCCCTTTCTCACATGACATTGCTTAGCCTCCTAAATAATATTGCATACCAAATTAGAATCCTTTCCCTCAATTCTGCCAACTAAACACCCCTTACCTGAAAGTGTGAAGGAAGATCCCTTTTAGTTTATCAATTCTGTCTGTCTGTCTGTCTGTCTATCTATCTATCTATCTATCTATCTTGCATCCAACACATCATCATGTTGATTTCCCTTGTAAGCCTCCTCTGTGCAGGCAAAGTGCTTATTATCTTGTGTGTTGATGTTTACATAATCCACATAATAAATGGGAGCAGCGGCAGCAGATCAACCCCTTACTTTTACCCTACTAATATACTGTTTTACCTGTAATGTGTCCATGAGCTGAATATCATTCTATTGCCTTTTAATTGTGACTTGAAATAATGACACACTTTAAACTGATCATATGGATGTAGCCTAACAATTTGAGAATTATCTGTGCTACATTTTTAGAAGTGTCTCCTACTTAGGGTAGATTGTAATCCAAGTCAAAGTTGATGAGATAAGCAACACACTTTGTGGGACAAAGGGAGAATTTGGTCTATTGTCTATATACCCATGTATCTTTATAGTATCCTTTTTATCTTTTTAATTTTTCTTTAAGGGTTGTTCTCTGTAGTTTGCATTAACTAAGTTAAACAGGCTTTGCTTCAAGAATTACTGTGTCATGCTTTGAGAACTTTAAACACTGATCCTCAAATCTCTTAGGCATGTAGATGCCCTATTGAGACATAACTTAGTGGTGATTTTGTATCATCTAATTAGCTTTCATCTACTAAGATCGTCTTAACTTTTTCATTTGCTGCTCTGGACTTGAAGATTGTATTTCAGATTGTAATAATCTGTTTTTAGCTGAGTCAGAATTTAGCACCAGGAGAGCCATAATACCTAGGGTAAAATTAAATTATTGCGTAAAGCAAATACATATATATATATATATATATTAAATTCAGAGGAACAGAAAATAGCCAAATGATACATTAGCATGGCTTTCATGAATATTTCTCAATAACTTCTGTAGTCTGGTTTAATCAGGTTTTTTTTCCTTTTTGGCTGCAGAAATTAATCAGTATGCTTTAGATATGAAATCTTTTCTGAACCTGAAATAGCCTTGAATGAGCACTTCAAGTGCTTCTGACTTTCCAACAAAAGTGGATTCTGTTATGAATGCTTTAGACGGTTCTTCCATTAAGATAATTCATGGTAAGTGCCTAAGATCAGTGTACAAAAAAATTAAACAAAAGCTGTTTTTAACTGGGGTAGAAAGAGCAGTTCTACTATGAAATAATCATAGAATGAATATAATTTTCAGTTTTTGTTAAAAAGTTACTTTGGACAGGCTAGGAATAGGATTAACACCTTTTCCTGCATACAAATACCATTACTTTTCAACAGTAAGTCATAATAAGGCAGAAATATGTGAGCTCTTGGCTCTATCTTGATACATTCATACCTCATGTTAAGTTTGCTTCATGTTACATTTTTTTCAGGTTGCGTCCTGCGGTGACCCGGATGTACCGGAAAGGGTTACTTCTGGGTTTCGCCGCTCACGCATGTGCAGTAGCGCTAAATTGCACTTCGTGCATGCGCACAAGCGCCAAATCGTGCTGTGCACCTGTGCAAATACGGCACTTCAGGTTGTGGGCTTTTCATGTTGCGAACGGGCCTCTGGAATGGATCCTGTTCGCAACCAGAGGTACCACTGTAATGGTGATAATGTGTAACTTTTTAGCTGTATTAATCTCTTTTGGTGGTACTTCTGCTTTGCTGTTCTATAAAATTAACTGATTCTGAATGGAGGATATAATTGTTCTTCTGTTTTGTGATCTTAATACTAATGGGATAGATTTTCTCAGCTTGAACATTTGTCGGAGCGAAACAAAGAAATAATTTTATTTTATTCATTATATGAAAGCTTTAGGGGTTTTATCTGTTTTTTCCTTATCAATACTTTGAAAAGAATTGCCACACCAGCATATTATGAATTTTTAATGTTGCCATTTTTTTCTCAGCTATGTAATAAATTTGTATTTTTTTAAGAATTCATTTAGTCACTAATGAGCTTGGGGCTACCTTAAATTATAAAGTTGAGGCTTGGTCATCTATTCTAGCTTGTGATTCAGTGCATTTAACAGTATCTTCTCATAAGACAAATTACAGATACCGGTAGATAATGCAAGGTTTTGCTACTAACTACCGGTAATGGAATATTTTTTTATGTAGAAGTGTCTACATATGATATACATGCATTGCATTATGTATCTGCTATCATACTTTTCTGGATTTAGATCCCCCTACTTTATAGATAAGAGTTGAATGTGTAAGATGTTAGACTTTGATCAGGGAGACACTTGGTTGGTTTATTAAATTTCTGTCACTCCCAAAGTAACCCGGGATGGCAAACAATAAGAGCAAAACCACGGGAGGAAAATCAAATACATTTAAACAAATTTAAAAATCAAATATCTTTACAGCTATATGATTTCATTGGTTGCCAGGAACAGTATATTTCAACCATGCCTAGATGAACAAGAATCCAGGAATATCCTGGACTACAAATCTGTTCCTTAAATGAAGTGCAACCTTCTCTCCCCCAGGCTTGTTACCCTCCTAATTCATAGTCAGCCAGTAATATTACTGTATATCGCAGTTCATGCTATGGGAATGTCAGTAACTCTTCTCAGTTTCTGCCAGTGAAATCAAATGAGCAGTATAAACTGATACTGGGATCCATAAGGCTGCTTGGGTTAGAATGGTGGCATGGTTTTTAAAAAGTACTGAACAACTGACTCCCATATCCCATCACAAAATACTTTTGCAGACCTCTCCTTATGAATGGATGCTCTTTGAAGAAAAAAACAAATCTGAAGCCCACATTGGTTGACAAAGAGTGTTCTGTAGTGCTGAGCCCTAGACAATATTCCTTGTGGAAGAGCAGGCTGGCTATCCTTGCTACCCTCCTGCCTTTTTCAGTAATTTAGTTGGGGACAGTGCTGGATTTATGTATAAGCTACATAAAAACCCAAGTAGCCAACTGCATACTACTATGAAATCTGTCCAGAAAGTAGGAAGAAGGGAGAAGAGCTTAGGTGTATATTAAAAATATTAGGCACTGATAAAGTTGGTCAAAGTAATCAGGTATTTTGATGAACAGTAAAATAAAAGAAAAAAACAGAAAAAGAAGATTTAAGTTGTTTGAAATCTTCATCTTTCATGCCATGATGGTCTTTAATTAGACACTAGCTATTGTGCCATGGTACATTAACATTCCAAGAATGTCATATTGAGAAAAATTAATTACATTTAATAATTTCTACATTTCACTTTCTCACTTGCTGTACTTGACATTAGAGGATGCAGTTGGGTAGTCAGGAGGGCAATAGATTTATTGCTGTAAGTCTGCTTTTTATGCTTCAGTTAAGGCCAGTTTAAAAGGGTTTCATTTATATGAGTTTTCTAAGCACATGCTACCTCTACCCCACGATTATGTTCCTGAGTTTATACACAGCCTCTTAAGCACATTATGAGTACCTCTTAAATAGCTGCCTTGGTTCACAACAAAATATGCTTTAATCGGGGCAGATTTAGAAAATTGTTTCTTGTCTGTAAGTGGAGGTGCCTAGAGAGGGGCATTCTCTCGTGTCTACTATCTCACATTCAGACTGGTTCTCCTGTTTGTACATTGAGGTGGTTTTGCCACATGAATGAACTTCCTTTGATTATGTGTTTATGACTGTGTGTGTGTGTGTGTGTGTGTGTGTGTGGTGTTGGGCACAGAGTGAGCATGAGAGGCAATAGTTTCTGGAGAACAGTGCAGTGCTTTTCTCTGCTGCTTCTTGCATTACAGTTGCCAGAGAGGAAAGCCCTCTCTTTCTAGCTCTTTGGATTTTATTATTGTCCTGATGGGAATGTGGACAGTGAAGTTTATCACTGTAAAAATATGGATGGAGTGAAAGGTGATACAGTCTAAATATGCAGGGACAGGATAAAGAGGAGAAAGTTTTAGACAGCTGGCAGGGGAGACTTTCATGTCTACTCATCTTGGATGCACTGTTTACCCGTTTAACACTTTATGTATGTTTGAGTCTAATGTTTGGGTGTAGTGGATTGTATGTATCACCAGGTATTTATATATGTTTCCCAATGAGCTCAGACTTCCATGCTGGTAGATACGGTTCTGAGTGCTGACTGAAAATATAACAACTACTATGGCTCCTGTTTCGTTTGCCACCCACCCAAGCTATACATTACAACAAAATTGTGTCTAACATTAACCAAACAGCTGCTTCTGGAAAGCGTGATTTGCAGCAGGGAAATAGGATGTGCAACTCTTTCTCCACTCTCTCCTTTATTCTAGAAACTTTACTCCAGGACACCCCCCCCCCCAAAAAAAATGGCTTGACGTTTTTTTAAGGTAAACATTGGTCTGGAGCCCTTACATGGGTGGAAATGTTTGGAAGAGGGGATTTAATGAAAAATAAGGAAAAAACAAGGTTTTCTTAAAAAAAAAATCTGGGACATTCTTCACCACAGGGTGTGGTGTCTTGGTGTCCTGTTACCCTCCAGGTATTGTGAGACTCCAAGTCCCATTCTGCCTGAGCCATCATGGCCAGTTGTCAGGGATGATGGAAGTTGTAATTCAGCAACATATGGAGGACCATAAGTTCCCCATCTCCTCTTTACAGTGTTAAAATGCAAACTGAACTGTAGTATTTAATGTATCTGATGTATATGTTTCTACATATGTTCATGCTTCTTTATGAAGTTACTATTTTAGTCCACCTTAATATAGAATACGGTTAAAAGGTAAAGGACCCCTGACAGTTAAGTCCACTCACAAATGACTCTGGGTTTGTGGTGCTCATCTCACTTTACTGGCTGAGGGAGCCGGCGTTTGTCCGCAGATAGTTTTTCCGGGTCATGTGGCCAGCATGACTAAGCTGCTTCTGGCGAAACCAGAGCAGCGCACGGAAACACTGTTTACCTTCCTGCCGGAGTGGTACCTATTCATCTACTTGCACTTTTTGGCATGCTTTCAAACTGCTAGGTTGGCAGGAGCTGGGACCGAGCAACTGGAGCTCACCCCGTCGCGGGGGTTTGAACTGCCAACCTTCTGATCGGCAAGCCTGACTCAGTGGTTTAGACCACAGCGCCACCCGCGTCCCCATAATGGTACAGAATGCCAAATATTAACTTTTAACAAAAATAGCTTTGAATAATGATGCAGCAAAAGTTATGTTGCAGGACCCTCCCCCCCAATGCCCCACCCCTTCAGTTTCTCGGTTTGAGTTCACTTAGCATTTTTAATGAATGTATGTTAAATTGATACCTGTGATATGTACCCACTGAAAATGTGTTTGAAGTAGAGACATGCATGTTATCATGTGTTCATCAAGTAAATAAGATGTGGAAGTCTGTGACTGGCTTTCTTTTCATAAAGCAAAATGAGTGTGTCTACTTCTGATGTTAATACTTTTAGTAGGTACATACAAGAAGTCTGGAACATGAAGCGCAAAGCACTCTTGAGATTTCACTGAGTATTGCTTTCACGTTCATCAGCATTGCCCCTAAGCTCAAAGTTCTCATGATGCTGAAGTTTTCTGCATGTGCCTGGTGTAAATACAGAGCACACACGTGTCCATGTCTCATTTCTCTTTTATATCTGAAATATTTTATAAATTGAATTTTATAGTGCAATAAACATTAATTTCCTAGTCTTCTGTGCATTCGTGCTGAAATGGCAATTTAAAACATTGACTTGCTTTCGATCTTCCACTAGAGAATAAAATCATTTTTACCCAATTTAAAGGAACATGGCAATTATTAACCTACCTATAGATTATACATGCACTGTTCCTGCATGTGTCACAGTTAGATGTGTCTTGACCAGTCCGATATGAAAGCCTGCAAAGATAAGAACATGAAATGATTAAAAGTGTTTGCTTATTTCTTGTTTGCTTTCGTTTTCTACAGCAATTAACACCTCATTTTCCCCAGTTGGTTGCTGGCCATACTTTTACACCTGTGCTTTGGAATATAAGAATGCCTATGTACTTTGATATTCAAGGGCAGACAATTTAAGCAGATGGCTGCACTTAAAATATGTAAAATGAACAGGATGTTCATCTATAATTTGCACATTATAGATTATCATACTTAGCAAAAACATAGTGGGTGACAAGTTCTGCCCTGAGTGATGTGCATTGTCCACTCCCATCAGGTGAATATTCTAGTCGCCTGTGGTAGCCAACAGGAATGAATAATATTACCATAACTAAATATTCAAAGTCATTATTCAGCAGCAGGGCTTTGTTATGAGGAAAGGCATACAAATCACTCTCACTCTTATAATTTGCTCTCTAGCTCCTGGACACTATTTCTGGAAATACGACATATAGCACCTGAACATTTGAAGGGACTGCTTTGCACGAGCTATGCGTGGCCTGTGGGCTGTCCATTTTTAATGTAATATAGTTAACTAATTATTGTATAGCTGTAATGCAGGTGAAGCTTTGAGAAAGCTTAATGCTACAGGCCAGGATGCAGGTAGCTTTGCATACTGCAAAGCAAGTGTTAAAAGATAACGTCCAAATTAGGTGCAAGTCTTTATCCCAAATTCTGTAAGAGATTTTTTTTTAAATAGTTTGTAAGCAAGTTTAAGATTTAATTTAGTAAGCCACTTGAAAATGAGGTGAGGCATAGAATGCTGGGGTTTGGATATAAATATGTGTGCAAGGATGATCTAGTTTGAACTCTGTATTTACCCTGCCCTGGCTGCATATAAAATCCTGTGGAAAGCTTCTGTGCTCCAGAAACAGCACTGGTGAAATTGCTATTGCTTGTGTACTTATATGAATCTCAGTGCTATTTAGACCGCAGTCTATACATACCTGGGAGTAAGTCCCACTGAACTCAGTGGCAAATACTTCACAGTCAGAAAAGGGGGCGGGCAGCAGAGGATTGTACCACATGCCACATTTAAGGTCCAGCAGCATGAACAGAAGGAAATATACTCAATATTCCTGGCTGTCAAGGCCATTTAGCGTACACTCAGCCTTATCATTTTTATTTTCCATTTCTGGGGTGCACTTTAAATCCAGTCCATTCACCAGTGAACTGTGAAAGTGGTTCCATGAGCTGGTGTGTGTGTGTGTGTGTGTGTGTTTAAATAGTAGCCTCCATCCCAATGCACCGTGATCAGTTATGTGTTTTTTTATATCACAGTTATCAGTGTGCATAGCACTTTACAGAACACAAGAGGATAGGTCCCTGTCCTGGGGGAATTTGGAATCTAAAGTTTATACTCTGAGAAAACAAGGGGAGGGGAGGCAGGGGTACATCATGTTAGTCATCTGCTTCAGCAAGTGAGGTGAATTTCAAAAGCAGCTTGTGATATGAAATAAGGCTCAGCTTATAATAACATGCTCTACTGTGTTATTATAAATGCCTTGCTTCAACTGAAGTAGCTCTTTGGATCCTAGCCAAGGTATACCTGCCAGCCTATCAATTATTGACTCCCAAATTATCCCAAATGCTCTCTGTGTGCTAATGTTTGAAACAAAGCAAAATAAGGGGAGTTATTGCCACATTGTCCTGCTTTTGGGCTTCCCTGTTTGGTTGGCTGCTGTAGGAAACAAAATGCTGGACTAGACAGACCTTTTCTCTAATCTAGCAGGGCTCTTCTTATGTCATTGCGAACTATAAACACAAATTTTCATCTACCAACAAGCACAAAAGTGTCAGTCTATATATAATTTTTTATATTAGAGTGCATATTTTTATGTATCTCATAGCACTCTTCTTCATCTGGTGGGTCAGGATTCACTGGTGGGTCACAGCCTGATCCAAGGTAAGGTGGGTCTCAACAGGAGCAATACCACCATGCAAATATATGGTAAAAGATTAATAAATGGGTCCCCAAATGTTTGTGCTAAAAGTGCATCCTAGGTCTGAAGAGGTCTCAGATGTGTCACATATCATGTTTGCTTCCTTAGAACATTGGTTCTATTCATTGTTACCACTTAGAGCAGGGGCCAGCAAGGTTCACCTCGCCTGGGATAGTTCACTCATGCGGAGATCGCTCCGTAGCCCGGATCGCGTCTGTGCAGACGAGATTTCCGGCGCCGCGGAAGCGAGTCACCACTCCACGCTGTGCTGGTTTCCCCCAGCGTGCGGGGACTCACCAAATGGGCGGCTCGTGGGCCGTTTAAACGACTCCCATGGGCTGCTTGTGGCCCATGGGCTGCAGATTGCCGACCCTTGACTTAGAGGAAAAGTCAGTTCTTTTAGGTCCAAACTGGACCAATGGCAGATTAGCTCCAATGGGGGATTTGCCCAAAAGCAAATTGCAGCTTTAGAATAGGACTACAGCAAGGGAAGGAGGGATTGAATTTCCCCTTTGCATGCTGGGACTCCAGCATTTGGCTGGCCTCGCTTATAGATAAAACTTACAGTTTAAAAACTAGCACATGAAATGCAGAGATCATTTAATGCCACATATACTTGGCCCTTAATCTGCCTTGTTCTTGAAAGAAGTGAAGAGCTTTTGGAAAAACTTATCTTGTCTGAGTCAAGGGCATGTTAGTAGATGGGAATAGAGATCACTATATTTCACCTTCCACTTTGTACTTCAGTAATAATATTTACAAACATGCTCACCACTTAGAAAGATGTCAGATGGGATCAAGTAACACTCACATTTTGAATAGATAACAGTGACTTGTCTGTATACAATGATAACCCATAAACTGAAGCCTCTAATGCACATTAGTGCAGCAATTAGTTATTGTAAATATTTGCCAAAATATGTTTCTGCCCATTATAATGTATAGCAAGTTTCAAGTAGCTCTGCCTGCCAAATCTTTGAGACAGTTTAAGTTTAACTGCTGTGTCCTGGGATACTGTCACCTCCAAATGAGGTCCGTTCACGCTGTCCCTGTGAAAGAATGTGTTCCTATAGAGTCAGCCATATTTCTGCATTTCATCATTTAACCTTGAAGAATGCAACGTGAAGCCTTGTAATAGATTGTGACTCAAATGGTTCACGAAAGCACCATTTCAGTTCCTCAAATAATAACACTTCTTTTGTTTACTTGGGGGTGGGCAGAAGGCTCAAGCCTTCCCCTCCCTTTCATATAAATCTGTGGGCCACTGCTGTGCATCACATTGAATTTAATATAATGAAGTTCAAAGTGGGTCAGTCTTTGGCTACTAAATTTTGGAGCAAATATCAAACATGTTACTTCCCTCAGGATTTTATCAGTTAACTAACCAATAACTGAACAGTCTCATTGCATCCCTTCATAACTGGTCTTAGCCAAGTAGAAACGGTTGCCTTATACATTCCATTGGGCCCCTACCAATTCACCCCTGCCCTGTGCCAAATTAATTTAAACATGAATTACTTTGCTTTCAAGGGTTAGGCAGGTTGATGAGTTTAATGGCATAACTGTTATGCAAATTCTTTTTGACTGGCTTATACCCTCACAAGTACCTATCAGTTAGAATCCCTAGCTGAATTAGCTCTCAACTGTTCAGTGATTATTCTACTTCATGGACTGTGGCTAATAGCCCTTAGCCAGTCTGAGTGCAGGGATTAATAATATCCTAGTTATTATGTAAATGAAAGCTCCCTTATCCAATCGGATTCTGCTGAATTTCACAACTGAGTACATTTAGGGGTCAGTGACTCTAATATCCTTGGGCTGTGGTTTGCTTAGTTCCATTTCAGTATGCTAACAGTGAATGTAGTGATGTTTTAGTACAATTACAACTGCCACCTCTTATCTGGTTTGCAGTCGGCATGTAAAGCACAGCATTTCGACAATAAAATGTTTTGAGTGAAACTAGAATCTATGTAATTACACAGAGAAAAAAATTACTGGCTTGAAGGAAGTGTCACCACTCGGGAACCCCCCCCCCCCAAAAATAGGACAACAGTGCCTGCTCTTTAGGAATACGAGAACAAGTCACTCTTACTGAGAGCCCCAGATGCATTGTTGTTGTTGTTGTTGTTGTATAAACAAAATTCTTCAGTGTGTCTGCTTTGCCATTCTGTTAAGTGGAGCAGCGATTTCTCTCTCTGTTTCTTTTCATATGCAGAACTACCCCACCACTAAAATTTGTGCTGCAATTTGCATGTATTTGTACCTACACACACTTAGTACTGTAGGCATTATATTCACTGTGCTTGAAAGGGTTAACTGGATTAATTTCAGCAGCTACTGCAGTGAACGATTGTCATGCGCTTTTAAAAGACTGATCTTTAAAAAAAAGTATAGGTTTCAGGGGAATGCTGTGGACAGAGTGTATCTTGATTTCAGTTAGGCTTTTGACAAATTCCCCCATGATATTCTTGTGAGGAAGCTGGTAAAATGTGGGTTGAATGAGATAAAAGGATTTGTAGACTGATCGAACCCAAAGAGTACTCATTAATGGTTCCTCATCATCCTGGGAAAAAGTGACAAGTGGGGTGTGAGGTTTCTGTATTGGTTTCTCACGAGTAAACACGCTGGACTCCGGTCCGTCTATTTACAGGTTTATTGTGCAAGTATTTACACAATATATTCAAAAGTTCATGTCCATCTTAGTCACTCTCAGTCTCCTCCTTCCCTCTTTGCTCCCCCCTTGCTAGTCTGGCTGGGTGAGTGTCCAGGCTCTGGAACATCCCCCAGCCCTCTCCCCTCCAGGTTTCCCTCCTGCCTTTCATTCCGCTGGATGCTGTCCCGCTCTCCTCGCGGTGCTGGGGCTCTGTGTCCTTTGACAGCCCCTGCACCACCCCGCTGGTCTCTGATGGTTCCCTGACATGGGGTGCCTAGAGATGTGAAGGCCCGGAAAAAACTGGATCCCCCCCCCAAATTGGAAAAATAAACAATAGATTATGGAATGTTTTAACATGATGAATAAAATATTTTAAGATAAGGGGTTCAAATATTTTATAAATCATTTCTAAAAAAGATGTATGGTATCAGATTATTCTAATTTCTTTGAGGACAAGCAAGTCCTAGGTTACAAACTGAACTCTCGAATGCAAGAACAAGATACATTTCTTCCTTTAGGAGGTGCTGTTGTCACCAGAAAAGAAAAATATTTCAGTTTTGTTTTTGCATGTGTGTGGTATACATTGGTTCTGTTCCTCTTCACTAGGCCTCAAAGCACTGGAAGAAAATATAGAGCAACAAAAAGGGCCTGAAAGTATATGCTTAATTATAGCTCAGAAAATGATTCTGATTAAATTTCATGCCCATTCATTGAAACTTAGTCCCACTTCCTTCTTCAGTTCTTTTTTTGAGAATGTTTTTTTTAAATACTGTGGAGAGGAAATATGAATAATTGTTACTTCTGGATTTGTTACAAATACAGATAAATATTATTTTAAAAGTAAATTATGTTTGTAATAATTGTTTGGATACACTATATTTTTAATATGCTAGGTGTGATAATTTTATGCCCATTAAAATTGTCCATAGTTATATTTTATGTTTCTAAAGTAACAGTATGACTTTCAATCTGGAAAAGAAAAAAGAAGTGCTAATGTAGCATTTTTTTCAATTTTTCTGAAAATTTTCGTTTCCCCCCGGAAAAAAACGGATTTTTTCCGAGCTTCAAAATTTCTGGAAATTTTACATCTCCAGGGGTGCCACAGGGTTCTGTCCTGGGCCCGTTGTTGTTCAATGTCTTTATAAATGACTTGGATGAAGGAATTGAGGGGATGCTCATCAAATTTGCAGATGACACCAAACTGGGAGAGGTAGCTAATTCTGTTAGATGACAGAATCATAATTCAAAATGGCCTTAACAGATTGGAGAACTGGGTGCAAGCTAACAAAATGAATTTCAACAGGGACAAATGTAAGGTTCTGCACTTAGGCAGGAAGAACCAGATGCACAAATATAAAATGGGGGATACCTCGCTTACTAGCAGTACATGTGAAAAGGATCTAGGGGTCTTGGTGGACCACAAGCTTGACATGAGTCAACAGTGTGATGCAGCAGTTTTAAAAAAATGCTATTCTAGGCTGCATCAACAGAAGTATACTGTGGTGTCCAGATCAAGGGAAATAATAGTATTACCACTCTATTCTGCCTTGGTCAGACCACACCTGGAACACTGTGTCCAATTCTGGGCACCACAATTTAAGAAGGATGTTGACAAGCTGGAATGTGTGCAGAGGAGGGCAAGCAAGATGGAAACCAAGCTTTACGAGGAACGGTTGAGGGAGCTGGGTATGTTTAGCCTGGAAAAGAGAGTGAGAGGAGATAGAATAGCCATCTTCAAATATCTTAAGGGCTGTCACGTGGAAGAGGGAACAAGCTTGTTTTCTCCTGCTCTACAGTAGGACTCAAGGCAATGACTTCAAGTTACAAGAATGGAGATTCCAACTAAACATTTTTTTTTGGGGGGGGGGAATTCTGACAGTAAGAGCTGTTTATCAGTGGAACAGACTCCCATGAGAGGTGATGGACTCTCCTTCCTTGGAGGTTTTTAATCAGAGGTTGGATGGCCATCTGTCATGGACACTTTAGCTGTGATTCCTGCATTGCAGGGACTGGAAAAGATGACTTTTGAAGACCCTTCGAACTCTTACGATTCTCTGTTTACAGCAAATTTTGTGAATATAGTGAATTTAGCTACAAAAGCTTCCATTAATTAGAGCTTCATTATGGTGGGGAGGGGGACAAAGCTGAAAGCAATTTTATCAGGTTGGAGTATGCTTATTTCTGTGTGTTGCATGTAAATTATTCCCCAGTAATGTAAGACAGGGATGGGGAACCTCTCTCTGGCTGAATGTCATGTTCCCTTCTAAACTTCAAGAACCGAATATAATTGGTGGGCAGAGTTAAAACCAAAGGAGGTGAAACAACGAATGTGAATTTCACCCTTGTACAGTAGGCTTTTTTTCTACCCATCCCTCACACACCACTGCTATCTTGTGCTGGCAAGGAAGAAACAGGATTCGAATTCAAGGACATTCTAGCCAGGCAAAAACCCTCAAGGAGGATGCAATGAGCTTCTAAAGAATGTAGCCTTGGGAGATGGTGCATTGCTGGAGAAGGGTTTATGACAAGCGTAGGCAAACACGGCCCTCCAGATGTTCTGGGACTACAATTCCCTTCATCCCTGACCACTGGTCCTGTTAGCTAGGGACCATGTGAGCTGTAGTCCCAAAACATCTGGAGGGTCGAGTTTGCCTATTCCTGGTGTACGACCTACATATGGTCCTAAGGACCAGATAGAGAAAGCAAGAGGATTGCATATCGTTGAATCAAGATATACAAAACAAGGGTAAGAAACATACTGTGCTAAGAAGAACAAGGAAACCTTTAGGGGAAAGATGCCAAAAATAATTCTCAAATGCTGAGTTTAGTTTTTCTATGTATAGGTTTAGCAGTTCTGGATATTGCTTTATAAATTGGTCACCATATGTCTTCTTTTACTTCAACGGTTTTGCACAGCCACTAATTCTTTGGAGAAAAAAATATGAAACCCTACAGTATGCCATACAACTACTACCACCACTGAAACCTTTTAAATAATATAGCTGCTAGTTCCTGCAGTGTGCATAAGTTTGGCAATTCCGAAATTTCAAGCCCTCAATAACGGTATGTAAAATCCATTTTAAAAAAAGCGAACAAACTTTCATTCTGTCATTAGTCTTCCGACACATCACTCTAGGAATCTTTCACTAGTGGAGAGAAACTGTGGGTGGGTGGGTTGGTGGGTGGTGCTTCTTATCAGCATCTTAGTGCACTTCTGTGCTCTTCTCTGGGGTTGGGCCCTTGCTTCCTTTCTCCCACTGTGAATGGGGCAGCTCTGCCTATCCCCCCACCTTCATATCTAGGAATGATATGGATTGCCTGACATGAAATCAGTGGCTGCTGTTCCTTTTCAGGGGCTGGGGAAGTTACCTTTAGACATGTGATTTGGTCTTTGCACCATTTGGCTTCTTCACTATTTTATCTGTGGCTGCCATTTTGTGCAGAAGCATGTTATCTGGCACATGGAGCTCAGAGAATAAATTCATCAAAGGGGATCTGCCTGGAATTTCCCTGCCACTTCTAGATGTAGAAACTTTCCATGAAATGCAATAATCAAATCATTTTCTTTCTTGTGGTGATGATGAGGAAAACCAATCTCACTTAAAAAAAAAAAAAGGTCACAAAAGGCGAAAATAGCCATTCAGGTGGGAAAAGAGAAAAAGCAGTGATCTACTTCCTATTATAACTGTCCCTCAATTGTGCAGGAAGCATCTTGTAATCACCAGTGTGTTAGAGGTCACAACTACATGGAAGGATCATCAGCTACTGACACATGGGTGCTGTACCTGGAATAGATTGGGATTCCTAGAAGTGATGTTTTGTTTGGTAAAGTGCTTCACCTACAATAACATCATTCTTTCATTTAACATCTACATTTGTAGTGGTTGAATTGTAGAATTCCAAAATATATTTGTTCTATTCTGGTGGTCATAACTGACATCTTCTTCTATTCGGCAAATGCCCCTTTAAACTTATCTCCCTATAGCAATGCAATTGCTATCTCTACCCTTCCAGAATCAAATTGCTCAGCAACTTCATCTGTTAGTGGCCATCTCATCAAAGAACTTTGGAGCCCCCCAAATGACGGCTAATTCCTGTAAGCAAGTCACACACTTATTACAATACTAATTATTTGTTTTGGGGGATCATCTTTACAATCTAGTGGCACAATGGATCTGCTCCAAGCCTGAAGCTGGGATATCATATCATTCCTAGATATGAAGGTGGGGGGATAGGCAGAGCTGCCCCATTCACAGTGGGAGAAAGGAAGCTGGGGCTCCTGTTTCTCTTACTTGATACCCAGATTGGGGGCAGGGTGGCAGTTTTGAATGTAGAGTATCATCTGAGTTTGTAATATTCACCCACTACTAATTCAGATTGAGGGCACAAGGAGAAGGGGATGACAGAGGACGAGATGGTTGGACAGTGTTCTCGAAGCTACCAACATGAGTGTGACCAAAATGTGGGAGGCAGTGGAAGACAGGTGTGCCTGGCATGCTCTGGTCCATGGAGTCATGAAGAGTCGGACACGACTAAACAACTAAACAACAACAACAACAACAACAACAACAACAACAATTCAGTTATTCATACCTCCCTATAGTGAGAGCCATGAAAGTGGGGAAGGAGCCCACTCATGTTCACTTCCCAACTGAAAGCTCGTGGGATGAAGTGTAGCTAACATGTAGAATACTACTCAAGTGAAGTCCAACCGAATGTATAAAATCCCTGACAATGTATACCAAAAGTTGTTGTTGGTAGAAACAAATAAATATACTTTTGACAATTCTCCTTCAGAATATATATATATTTTATTCATTAAGGGCAATTGACATGAGATGGTTAAATAATTGAACACTGCTCTGCTCTGAAGTCCTTTGTTGACCCTGTGTAATTTATCTAGTAGTAGTAGTAGTAATAATAATAATAATGTTATTATTTATATGCCATCCATCTGACTGGGTTGCACCGCCATTCTGAGCGGCTTCCAGCAAATTACTTCAAAACGCATACACAAAGCCTGTTTTTAAAAAGTTTGCGCAAGCTTGTGGTTGCTTTCTGTGAGCCATAATTAAATGATTGCATTGGTAATTTTCAATAAAAAAGCAAAAAAATTCTTTCTTAAGTGATAATCTCTTTGAAAGTCTCATAATTAAAGCTCCTCTTACTAGTGTATGGTTGAAGGTCAAACTGACCCCATTTGTAATATCTTTCTTAACTAATACGAATTCATCAGAGTTGATAACTCAGAAGTTATAATGCTTGTTGTTGTTCAGTCGTTCAGTCGTGTCCGACTCTTCGTGACCCCATGGACCAGAGCACGCCAGGCACGCCTATCCTTCACTGCCACCCGCAGTTTGGCCAAACTCATGTTAGTAGCTTCGAGAATACTGTCCAACCATCTCATCCTCTGTCGTCCCCTTCTCCTTGTGCCCTCCATCTTTCCCAACATCAGGGTCTTTTCCAGGGAGTCTTCTCTTCTCATGAGGTGGCCAAAGTACTGGAGCCTCAACTTCAGGATCTGTCCTTCTAGTGAGCACTCAGGGCCGATTTCCTTGAGAATGGATAGGTTTGATCTTCTTGCAGTCCATGGGACTCTCAAGAGTCTCCTCCAGCACCATAATGCTAAAGAACAATGAGGACTTCTGGAAATAAAATCTATGCAGACTTCATAGGTCCCCTCAAATCACCTGAAATTTCACACAGCTGTTCTCTAACTTACATAGTTCTTGTTTTGTGCTGTAATCAGAATTTTTAAAGATGTCTGTTAGGTACAAGCTGTTAAAGCAGAAGAGAGTTGGAAGTCTAAACAGTGGAAAGCCACCCATACAAATTTTATTTTCTACACTGATATCCTGCCTTTCACCAAAGAGTTCAGGACTTCATTGCAGTCTCACAATGAAGTGAAGAGAGAAACTTTACCTAGGTCCCCCACTGAACAAAGCTGACTAGGTATTTGAGACTGGTTTACTCACAGAGAAACTATAACCACTTTATGTAGCATGGCCACAAGCCTGATTTAATATCCATTACGGGGAAGTTGTACCATTCAGATAGCAGAAAAGTAGGGTTCATTTGGATATCACATTTTATGTCTCTTCAAAGTCTCAAGTTTCCCTTAGCGTCAAACATATAAAATGCCTTAACACACTTGTCTATTTCAACCAACAGTGACTCTCCAACATCTTAGAAGTTTATCCTAGCCCTATTGTTTGGAATGCTTTGACTGGAGATGCTAGGGAATAAACTTGAGACTTGCTGCATGTAAAGTAAGTGATATACCACTGAGCCATGGGCCTCCCTTGCTTGTGCAAATGTGATGAGTGAACAGAGAAGTCATGGCTAGCTCTAATTTCTGTGATAGCAGTGACACACTTTTTTCTTATTCAGTGATATTTATAAGCCTGGCTGAGGCAATATGTTGTCATCCCCATATGACTTGCATACAAAAAGATATTAGGATATGTTTTCCAGTTTGCCCTTAGTTGATGCACAGGGCAAGATTGGTGGGTACTCCCATCATTATACAGTTGAATATATTAGACATCTTAACCAAATAATTCTAGGATATCCTGCATTTGTCTGGCTTTCAATTA
Source organism: Lacerta agilis (assembly GCF_009819535.1). NCBI lineage: Eukaryota > Metazoa > Chordata > Lepidosauria > Squamata > Lacertidae > Lacerta > Lacerta agilis. The sequence goes on along the minus strand of NC_046316.1, from coordinate 39,903,375 downwards.
TCCTGCAGATCAGTATGTTGTGCTACTTCACCATTGGAAGTATGGGAGGTGGAAAATTTTGCGCTTCTTTCTTCACTATCTGGGCCTCCTGTTGTGTTTCCTGAAATAATTTTGCCCGGGGCAGACATACTAATGATTCTATGTGTGCTTCCCTGTAGCTTAGGTTGCTTTAACCATCAAGAATGGTGTTTATTGAACTCATTCTTAAATTGTGGAAGCACCTGTGGCACACTATTCTGGGTTATGGGGTTAACTTTTGGGGGCAATGTATTGCAGGATAATGGTCTGTGTATGTGTTCCTGCTTTTGGTCATGTGGATCAGTGTTCCTTACCGAACTAGTCTTTGAAGCTAAAGGACAGCAATTACATCATTTGGATGCCGAATTCTAGCTTTTGATTTGAGGATAAAAAGAATCTCCAGTTCTCAAGTTCAAGGAAACTGCTTATAAGGCATCTAAAATAATGAAGGTTTCGTGTGTGTTTTGCAGATAACTATTATTTTTAAAACTGAAGTTAAGAAAACCATAGCTGAGAGGCATTTTTGTTGAGTAGTTTTTTTGTGTTTTTTTTAAGGAGAAGGTATTTTCTTTTTGGAATGAGTGCAAAAATTAGAGGATCAACTGCTGTTGCTATTACCATGGGCAATATCACAGAAAACATTAGAAATGTTCAGACCCCTAGGACAAAAGTTTGTGATGACAGCGAAAGGGGCAGCACGATTGAAAGAACATTCAAGGAAGTGGCCACTGCAGGCAAAAGTCAGCGTAATACTAGCTTGTACAGAATTATTCTTGGTTTGACAAGGGGGAGATGTCGAAATAGATTTGCAGTATTTGCTGCAGAACAGTGAATTGTTACCGCCTCTGAGCCATTTTAGCACATCTGCAGTCAAGAAAGTATCTATGAAAAGTGCACCCTCAGAATTATGGCCAGGCTAATTTGGACAAAATAAATGTAAACTTCAGTATTTTAGATTATACTCTTGTTGATCTAACCATAAAGGCATATGAAAGCAACACTAAACGCAAAGATAAAAATGACTTAGTCTCGATTAATTCAGTTATTTACTGTTGGGGTAGAATACTCATAAATGGTTACATAATTTTTTTGTAGCTGTCATAAAAATTCCAGTTTTAGTTGTATGAATATGCATTAAAGTGATTTATTTTTGCTCTTGGACTTCTTAGTCCAATATTTGGTATACACCCCCCCCCCCCATGCAGTGGGATAATACACTCCCTGGAATTGTGGGAGTGGATTTAAAAATAACTTATGTGGATTTAGCTTATATGAATTTGTTTTGCCTCTCATCATACCTGGAATGCCTACTGCACATAGCATCTTCTGCTTGTTGATAATTGAGTCCTCCCTGCCATTTCCAGGAAGGCATTTGGGTGTTTTGTAAGAGGTTTTATGTGCATGTATACAGGGCATCCAGGACTATGTTACATACGATAATTTACATAAACAGGTTGTTGATTCTTCATTGTCCCATTTGCTCCCGCGCTTGCTAATTCCCCTAGAACAACACAGAGGAACTAGTCAACTAGAGAACTAGAGGCTTCTACACCTGCTTTGCACAAGCATGCAATGCCGACATTTTATGCCAGTGTGAAAAGCTGTGTTCAGGTCTCATCATGATATGACTTGGGGTGGAGGGGGCATGTTCAGTAGAGGGGGGAAAGAGGTATAGTGTACTATAGTGGAATTTGGGAACTCAGTGTGGAATCTCCCAGTGTATTCTGGCTAGATGATGCCCAAATATGTTGCTGAACTTGGTGCAGAATTTGGCAGTGTAAGAACTTCCTATGAGGATTGTATTAATATTTCTATTCTGTTTGTTTGTTTAAAGCCACCCTTAATTTACTGGATCAATGATAAAGTCATAGATTCCACCCCTCCCCTTATTGTTCCTATATCTGAACTAGGTTAATATAATTTAAAATTGATTTATAACAGTCCAGTCGCACTAATAGTAGAAGACTTACTTTAATGGATCAAGTCTCAACAAATGAGAAGAAGCTTTCATTACATAGTCAAGGTCCGATTTCGACAAAAGGTTTTTCCCCATGGAACAATATCTGTGAAAGAATACATGTGAAAAAATTATGTAGGGAATTGGATTCAAAATCCATGTGGATTTTGCAAGGGGGGGGAATTGGACAGGAGTGAGCAGCAATGTAATTTTGCAAACCCACAGATTTTCACAGATATTTCGCCAAACATTTCTTTCCTGCAGTGGAGAAACACTAATTTGGACAAAAATGGCTAAGAGCTGATAACTTAATTATTATAGTTATCAGCTGTTCCAGTAGGAAATGTAGAGTTTGCAGAGGAAAGTGCAATGAAAAATCATAAGGAAAGTCTGTGCATGCTTCCAGAGCAGTTGAGAGAATGTCACTTTCCTGAGTCTACCTGCAGGATAGTTTAAAATCACAATGTCCCACTTCCTAGTAGGAAGGAAATGCCCTCAACATAGCACTGCACTGCAGGCAAGCCAGATGTAATATTAAGTCAGGGATCAGGCCTAAGTCTAGAGCTAGCTCCCAATTTGGGGGTTTACTACGTCAATTTCACATAATCGGCTTCAAATTTTGAGGATTAGCTTTAATTCTTGTCTGTTGCAAAAACTGACCACTTTGTTGGCTGTACATTAGAACTAGGATCATTACTGTTCAAATGGAACTGTTCACATGCATGTGAATGCTGTGCACACATGATCTGGGCTTTATCAGGAGTTTTCTCACCAGTAAGCTACTTTTTCATTGGATGTGGTCTGGGCACAACAAACTCAGTCTTGACAGTGGTAGACGTTCACTTTGAAATAGAGAACTCAGCTCTTCAGAAGCTGAAGAGTAGGGTGCATTTTAATCCTCAAGATTTATTACCCTTGTGTGAAACCTGGAGAACTGCTTCCAGTCAGTATAGACAGTACTGAACTAATGGTCCCAATGGTCTGACTTGGTATAAGGTAGCTTCCCATGCTCCCTCTCATAGTGGTTCTAGTTGTGGTTATGCATTTTTTCCCATTCAGGAAGAGAATTTTGTTGCATGCATATATGATAAAGTCAAGTAATTGAAAGTTTGTCCTTCTGTAGCCAACATGGCACCACACATGAATGGGCTGGAGGAACCCTGACACTCCCTCCTCTAACTCAGTGATGCCTGAGCAACTTTAGGGTGTGTGAAATACTCTCTGCTGGGAGAGAGGGATTCTGGAAGAAGGCACTGCTGATTGACTGGAAGCAGTCCACACAGCAACCTTTTTTTTTTTTTTTGCAGGTTCTATCTATGCATCCTTTTAAACTATCTTGGCTCACTGAATGCTTGTACTGATACATACTGAGAGAATAAACACGGTATTGCTTATTTGGTCATTTATCCAAAGGTGAAAGGGAGATTAGTTAAGATGTCCTAAATATTCAATGTGTCTGTAAACTTCATTCAGCCTCTGATTTAATAAATTGGAGATTGATTGGATTTTAGAGTCTTGATGACATAAAGAGTAGTCTGCTAAATAAAAATTTTTTATGGCATCTTCCTGCATGAGTCACGTAGTAGGCATAGTCAGGAAAGTTTGCTTCATTTTTAGATTAATGCATTGGAAAGCAGTTTGTGTGAACTAAATAAACAGTTGCTGTTATTAAATAATGAAATTGACTTCCCCCTCCCGTACATTTTTTTCTGTGATTGGTGAGTAGTATAAAGGAAATTATTGCTTTCTTCACTGTGTGGAAAACAGTGATTACAGATTATTTGATTTTTTTTACATGACAACCAATTTATTATAATATTTGAGTCTTTTATATTTTTATGGCTACATGTTAAGGCTGTTTAGGAATACAGACAACATTTTTTGTAACAATATATATATATTAATAAAAGAGATCCTGGTTCCTTTTGCATTTTCTTTCTTTTTCTACTGTTCACCCCCCCCCCCGGAAGACAGACTATGTTGAGTACGATTCATAAGCAACTTATTGTGCTCTCTGCGATAAGAATTATTTCCACAAATACGAGTTTTAGTTGTCTTTGAAAAATACATAGGCATTCAAATATACTTGGAGTGAAAGAGACATATGAATGTGTTCTGAATAATCCAAGGCTTGGGAAAAAAAATCATTCCAGCTGCATAGTCTGTGAATACAAACTGGAAAGAGAAAGAAAAGCCCCCTCTGCTTGCTGCTGTGAACAACTGCTTGCTCTCTCTCTCTTGTTTTTTCTGCAAAATAATTTTCAGTACAGCAGGTTGTTACTATTTCATCAGTCCTCAAACTGGGAGCATATAACTGGCTTTCAAAAAGGTGAGCAGGGATATCTGAAGAATGATTTCCTGTATTCCTAGCATGCTGATATAGCTGTTATAAGTATAGACACAATCAGCATCATACAAGGCCTCCAGTGGATTTGTGAAAAGAAGTCTGCTAAGCACTAAGATCTCCCAGTCTCATTAAAGCACTTATGAACTGGAACTGAGAAAGGATCAATTACTGTGTCTGCTGTGCTTGGTTGTTTTAACAATAACTAACATAAACATTTGTTAATACTTGGTTTGTATGCTAAGTATCAGTTCAAGGCTTGTAAAATGGAAAGTTCTAAATTTTGGCAGCTTTTCTTAATAAGTAGTTTGCTTATGCGTTATCCATAAAATTCAGTTCATACACCAATTAAAAATCACTATTACTGTGCTGACGTCATCACTGGTTAGTGCAGGCTGCTAAAGGTGCTATTGGTAGCCAGAAGGGGCCTTTGTGTAAGCACAGTGTGGTAGAACTTGCACCAGACAAAATGAGCATTGAGGTGGACAATGGGAATCATGAGTGGTCACTGATAGCCAGTGAGGCATGGAGGTTGGGGTGTTGGACCAGGACCTGTGAGATCAGTGTTCAAATCCCCACCAGGACATGAAGGTAACCGTGCAGTCACTGCCTCTCAGCCTAACCTGCCTAACAGGGTTGTTGTGGAGATTAAATGAGGAGAGGAGAATGATGTAGGCCACCCCAAGCTCCTTGGAGAAAAAGCTAGAATATAAATGCAATAGTATAGAAACCAAGCAGGCTGGTAAAGGAGAGTTGTTCCTCCTTTGGAAAAATAAGTTTTCAAGAATAAATCTGAAAATGGCTGCTCTGATTTGTGTTTATTGGCGGAATGCTGCATTTGTTAGAATCTAGAGCTAGTTGTTTAAAATCTTGATCCAATGGTATACAGGTAATCTTTCTAGTCTAGACTAGAAAGATTACTAGTCTTTCCTATATAGGAAAAGGCTTCCACCTTAGATGTTAACTGCAAAAATAACTGTATTGATGTTAAAATATCTTCAAATAGTCCAATCTTACTTAACAATAACATACTTTCTCTTCAAGGATCCAAACTAACTACCTGTACATAATAAAATAAACTCCAGATGTAAATATATCTACTTTGTGAGATACAGTAATTAGAATAATTCCTAACACACTTGCTGCTGCACTTAAGGGGTCTTGTATCTATCACCTTTGAAATAAGATTCCAAGAAACCCTTATTGTAGCATGTGCATAATCTTTATGCAAAAGGGTCATGAATTTAATAAAAGAAGGCAGTCTTAAATTTAAAAAGGAGAAAATCCCACTTGGTTTAGGGTAAATAATTTGTAGCCTTCAAGATGTTGTTGAACTCAAACTCCCCTGAATTCCCAATGGTAAGGGATGTTAGGTTTCGTTGTCCTGCAGAATCAGAAAGGCGACAGATTGGCCACCCCTGATTTGGAGACCTTAGTATTTCTAATATTACTAAAGCCAAGTGCTGTGTGGTGTGTTGAACTAGGACATGCAAGACCAGAGTTCAGATCCTCCTAGTCAGCCATGAAATTCACTGGGTGGCCTCAGGCTAGTCACTGTCTCTTAACCTAACCTTCCTCACAGGGTTGCTGTGAGGATAAACTGCCCTGAGTTCACAGGAAGAAAGGTGTGCCATAAATGAAACAAAGAAACAAACAAAAAAACAAAGAAACAAAACAACATACATTTTCTATTAAACTTGTTAATTTCAATGAAAAACCTCACATTAACATTGGCCAGCATGATCTTCTCTGTAATACATAGATCTATTTACTCGATATACAAGCAGTTGTGCGTACTACTACAGTATTTTAATCACCAGAGGTCCATGCGTTTGGGCTGACCTTAGTAGCCAACCTAAACTTGTTCTTGGTATGACCCACGAAAGGGAGTGGGTCATTTATTAATAAAGAATATTTATAGACCACCCACTCATATAAATTGTCAATGTGGCGTACAGCAAGTACAATAAAGCATACCATTAAAAAATCATAAAAATTGATGAGTTGTTTTGAAAATGTTTAAACAACTGAATAGGCCTGCCAGCATTAAAAAGTCTTCAAGAGGCTCCTGAAAATTAGCAGTGGCAATGCTTGCTGAATCTCTGCTGGAAAAGTATTCCACAGCATGGGGCATGTAAAACTAAATGCCTGACTTCTACATGGGGTACAACTAAAAACCACTTTTCTAGATGATCTCTGTGATCAAGCAGGGATATAAGAGCTCTGGCAGTCCTTAAGGTAGCCTTGGTCATTTACCTTTTACTATTCGTCTTACTTAAATAGATATTAAATAGTACTGGGAACAAAATAGTGTCCTGTGGAACCTCATACCACACGTGCTGTGTGGGCAAGGAGCACTCCCTCAATGCTGCTCTCTGGGTGCAGGTAGGAATGGAAACTATATAATACAGTTCCCATCCTGAACATTTGATCAAGGAGGGTGCCATGGTAAATGGTGTTGAAACCTGCTGAGAGATCGAGTAAAAGGGACAGGGTTGCACTGTAGAGTGAAACTTAGCATATTCTTCCCTGTGATTTTTTAAAAATATATAAATAATATAAATATTTCTTAACTATTCTTCACCCAGAACATGCACATAACTTGTAAATATAATTTCATAAAAATACAAGACTACTAAAAAAAAAAAAACCTAAAAGCTAAACACAGAATAGGACTTGTCTCCCTAGCATGGACATTGCAAATTGGGGTGCCACCACAGAAAAAGCCCTCTCATTTAAGTACAGTATAATTTAGTTCATAATATAATTTTCATTTTTTTAACCCATATTAACTGAGGAAAGTACTCTTTTGCTGAACAGTGTGACATGTTCCGGGGCACGTGAAGAATCTTGCTTTACTGAAGGAAGTTAGATTGGATCAAGCCGTTTTGGGGGAAGGCAGGAAGAGCTTAGTATAGTCTCCTCAAAGAGAACATCAGTAATGGCAAATAACTCATTTTCAAAGAGAGCTTGCACCACTGTCACTTATCTTCCCCTCCAATGTACTGTTGATGTGACATATTCAGCATGGTCTATGTCATGCATTCAGTTCACAAATAACAATGCTTCAGTTTCACACGGTCACTAGCTCCAGAACTCTGCCACATGTTGAGAAGGGTTCTGTGAAGATTTGTTTCAAACCACTGGAATATATGATTAAATTACAATATGCAAAGCTTATTCATTGGCTGGTTATGTCCTTCTGTTGATGAGCTGCCCCAGTTACACAGTAGCTTACAAGGCACTGAGGTTGTAGGCCTTTTTCATTAATATTGTAGGCCTTGGAAAAAAAACAACACTCAGGCATTTTAATCTGCTGCTGATATCACTGTGCTACTGGAAGGAATTCATTTTTTATTTTGTTTTGATTATGGCAGACCAACACGGCTACCTACCCGGAACTGGAACTGTGTCCTATAGTTATATTGGGGCTGCATTATTAACTCTTGTATTGTTGTGACCCACCCTGGAATAATTTTGATGAAGGGCAATATATAAATACAATTGTTCAACCAGTCAGTAAGATTTTGCACCTGAGGGAAGAAGGAGTTTCAATCTCAAGTGCATGAGAGGTTATCCATGCTTTAGGCTGAGTTCCTAAAGGCACACTTACTTTAAAATAAATGAATCCAGACTAGACTACTGCAATTATCTCTACTGGACTACAACAACTCTTGTGTCCTGAAAAACAGCTTGGAAATGTAACTTGGTCCAAAATGCATTGGCTGCAGACCTGTGGAGCATCTGAAAAGGCTGCTATTCTATTCTGGTTATGTATGTATTTCTGGTTTCAATTAAAATGTTGGTTTCAGAGTTGAAAGCCCTAAAAGGTCTTAGACTTGGTGATCTGTAGAACACTGCTCCCATATAGATCTGCCTGAGCTTTAACGTCAGCCTTGAAGGCTCTGCTTCCTGGGCCATCAGCTTGGTTGTAAAATAGGGCTTTCTTGGTAGCGGTGTTTTAAAAAGGGTTGATAGTGAGGGAAACATCACACTTGATTGTTGCACAGAGAGTTGAAATTTTTACTGCTTTTGTAGTTAGTTAGCTTTGCATTTATTAGGATTGGTGGAAGGTGCTCTGGATGCTCTATAAGCAGAAGAGCAGGGTACAATATTTAATATAATAATAATAATAATAATAATAATAATAATAATAATAATAATAATAATAATAATAATAATAATGGAACCTATTTAAACAAAGCTCTCTAATGAAGTCAGATGATGTTGCCATTTGCATGGTGATAGCTTTAAGCTTTTGCAGAATACTTCAGGCAGGCAGAATAAGAACTGTCAGATAGCAATCTATCTGAAGATCTTGAAAACTTCCACACTGATAAATCATCCACTGATAACCAGTTAAATCAAAGGGATCAAAGCATCACCAAGTAGATGGGTTTCTGACTGACTTGAAAATATGCTGATCCTTAGACTATATGTAAGAGAAATGCATTCGTTATTTGAAAGCTGAAGTTTTGAATGAAACAAACTGGCACAGATTTCTGAGTTAGTTTAGGATTTGTATAGGAATAGATGCAAAACCTCAAAAGGGTCGTCGTTATTTTACACAAGTCTACTCAAAAGTAAATCCCATTGAATTCAGTAAGTGAATACAGAATTGCAACCTCAGTACTTTAAAAACTCTCTGTTCTTACTAATACAAAGGGAAATATATATTTAGACTGTTCACAAGCAACAGAACTTGGATAGAATTTTCCTATTGTAGAAAGGTAGTAAGATATTATGCTGAGAAACCTAACACCACCAGTGAGAGGAATGAATTACTGTATATAATCACAAAGGATGTGCAACAACAAAAAGTTCACATTTAAGCAGCTAAAAAGCAGGAAATGAGTCTTGCTGTATTGAGAATTGTGTAAACTGACCCAACCACTGGGGATATGGTAGGCTATACATTTAAATCAACTCTGTAAAGCTGATAGACCAAGCACCTTTTTTGGGGGGGGGGGTGTTAACGACATTATTCCAGGGAACAACCTGCTTCCATTTTAATAAGGGCGTGTACACTAGTCAGTTGCTTACTTAGGGTGAGAGTAGCACCAGGAGCTTTGCACAGAACACAGTGGTACTTTCCATGTAAAGAGTCAAAGGGGGAATGTTTACTGGAGTGGGGGAAGCGAGAGCTACATAAAACAGTTAGAAAGCATGGAGGTGTTTGAAGCATGCAATCATTAATTTGAAAAGTATATGTGTGTTAGAATGCAGTCGCTGAATTAACCAGCAAATGAAGACAATGCATCTTTAAAGGGGTGAAGGAGGGGGATGCATATGTGATGCCAAAAGCACAAAAGTTGCAATTATCAGATAAAGACTTAATTAGCTGAGCCCGAGTAAATAGCTATGCTGGTACAAATAACACTGAGTAACACTTTTATAGGAAATTGTAGAACAAAAACAGGACCGCATGCGTTCATGTTTAAAATACTCTCTGCATTCCCTTTCTGTCAAATGACGCTGCTGTATATTTTGGATTGTATTAGTATTCCGTTGAATGCTTTCCTGTTAGCCTACTAGAGCAATCTGTTTTTAAAGAACTAAGCAAAGATTTCTTAACTTTACTATTTTTAAATGACTTTTTGATTTGAGACCAATATGTAAAGTGATTATATTTAAATTTCAATATTCTTTTGAATCAGTTGTGTTGATATCAAAAGTATGTTTATCTTATGAGCACAGTTGTTCTCAAATTCTAATTTATAATATGTGCATTAGAAACAAAATGAAATAGACTGAAGGTCATTTGCAGCATTAGTATGTTAGTGTCAAGCTAGACACTGAATTATGTATTGCAGGTATGGTGAATCAGGTATAATTATCTCGTGAAAATACTCCAAGTTAATACAGCAATATGATGCAAATGCAGTTGAATGTACTCTTACAGCAGTTCTAACACATTCAAAGTAAAAAATTAAGGGCACATAAACATATAAATGGAACTGTAAATTGCTTAGTAGAATTCATTTTAACTATTTTAACAAATGATGCGATCATGCATATTAAGGAAGATTCCAAAAACAGCTTACCCTTCTCTATGAGCTTCTCCTTTTTCCAGCTCCTGAATAACACCCAACAAGACCTTTATGGTTTCCTGGCTTGAGCTGATCAAGTTCTCCATCATCTGTAGCTGTGCTTTCAAGTCTACCACTTCTGTGTGAGGCACAATTTGTTGGCATCCTTCACTCACAGCAACTGCTGTCTGACAAGGCTGTTTTCCTTCCATAGGTGAAACATGTATCTGAAGGGTCTGTTCATTACATTCGGTTGATTGGCACTGTGCCTGCGTTGAACAGGCCTGAGCTGCACTTACGGCTTGTGATTGCAGACCATTAAGATGCACTGTTCTTTTTTTGTCCTCCTCGGTCGGGCACAGAGACCAGTCATTCCCTGCTGCAGATTTTTGCAGGTCCGTCAGTGAGACGTGAGAACTGGATGCAGGCAAGTAGACAGAAGCTACTTCTGTCTTGAACACTTTTCCATGGGTGGATGGATTAGCCTCCTCGTTCCCCAACGGCCCACTGTGGTGTTTTGCTTTGTCATGCAGCTGGTAATCAGGCTCTTCTAAAACAGAAGCTGCTGAATTTTGAAGAGAAGGAGGTTCTTTAGTACAGCTGTGCAAATCAGTGCTTCTACATGTCTCGGAACAGTTGTCACTAGAAGGCTGCTCTATTGCATTCATGCGTTCATTAGTATGTGAAATAAACTCAGCTGTCACAAATCCAGTGACTTTCTTGCTACACTGAGCAGCCTCCCCTGAGATTTTGCTGTCTTTATCTTTAACATCTATTAGGAATCCATTGTTTTGACTTGGAAAAGTGTCAACAGAAGCTATGCTTTTGATGATACTCCCCTTTTTCCGGTCCAAGGGGAATGTCTGGTAACACTTTTTAAGTTCAGGCGAAGTCTGAACTCCTGTACTTTTAGTAACGTTAGGGATTGATCTCCGAGCAGGCACTGTCATATATTTCCGGTAAGCTGCTCTGTAAGAGATGGGCTTTGCTTCCTTTTTGTCACTCTGCTGTAATGTAGAGAGCTGTTTATCTCTCTGCTCATTTTGGGCGTCACAGATGTCTTTGAATCTCACCTGCAGGGCTTTGTTTCTTTTCTTGATCTGCCGGTTGGGATCCAGTGCGTATTTCATCTCTAAGGCAAGGGATGTTGCTGGATCAACTTCACTTTCAGAGGCTGTAAGCAAGCACTTGCTGGGTTCCTTACTCTCCATGGTTCCTGTATTCAGAAACAGTTTTTAGGAAGAATTTTATTGCACTAAGTATGTAGGTGTTTAATCAAAACATCTGAAACTTTGAAGGAAAAAGAGTAAGTTTAGGGTCTCCTGTTGGTTGGGTGGGGAATCTCCACATGTACATATATTGTTGTTCTCTACATTGTTTTAGTTTTCTGGTAAAACAATGGATAGTATGCAACTCAGCTTTACACAGAGTAGACCCATTTAAATTAATGAACATAGCTATGTTAGGTTCTTTAATTTCAGTGGGTATACCTTGAGTAAAACGTAGCTGAATACCACCCAGTGTAATCTCATGGGTAATGTCAGGGGGGGAAATCAGTTTAGGTGAGCTCTGGCTGAGCAATGTGGCCTTAATGATGATGATGTGGTGGGGGGGGGACCACTTCAGGGGTTCCAAAGCTTTTTACATAATCTTAGGTTCCCATGCAACTCTTCTGTAATGCCAGTATTAATGCCTCCATAGTGAGTACCAGTATGGCATATTGGAAAGAACAGTTATTCCAGCCTAGATGCCTCTAGATGTTTTGGGCTATGACCCATTAGCCCCAGCCAGTGCGGCCAATAGTCAAGGACGATGGAAGTTGTAATCCAAAATATAGCAAGGTTGCAGTTTTGAGCCGCGTATGGGACAGCTTCCTATTCCTGCATTGCAGTGGTTGGAGTTTTGCAGTTTTGAGCCGCGTATGGGACAGCTTCCTATTCCTGCATTGCAGTGGTTGGACTAGACCCATGGTTCCCAACATGGGGGGCAATTTGATTTTTAAGGGGGGCAATTTGGAACCTTGTTTAGACCAAGTTAATGGCCTTTTAGGCTTCCTCCACGTGAACAGGGGTTAACTTTCTGAATAATAAGAATTATATGACCTGGGGGGGAGAATCAGGGTTTTAGAGATGCTTAGATGGCAAAAAAAGGTTGGGGACCACTGGACCAGATGATCCTCAGGGTCTCTTCCAACTCTACATTTCTGTGATTCTACCTTGACAGAAACAGGTGAGGAAAGACTTGAGATACTGTGTTGGATTTGGAATATTATTTAAATTCCTGTTCAGCTTGTTACATGATCTTGGATCAGTCATTGGCTCTCACAAGGTTGGGAGGATGAAAGTGTGTGAATATTGGGGGACAGGTGGTGGTGGAGAGAACCATGTGTGCAAGAAGGGGATCCGTGTCTGCTGTATCACGTTCTAATTTGTTGGAAGCCACCCAGAGTGGCTGGGGTAACCTAGTCAGATGGGCGGCATATAAATAATAAATGATTATTAATTTTCCATGATGATTAAAAGGATTGGTCAGTCCCTACTCATACATATGTCAGTGAGAGTATTGGAGCCTGGGGCAAGTGCACTGAAGCAGCTGTATACAGTTAACTTTGCATTCTTCTGTAAGGTAGGAATAACAATTTCCCCCTCTTGGAATATGAACTGCAAAACGGATGATAAAGAGTGTCCCTTTGTCTAAAGCTTTTTAAAGGGGGGTATTTTTTATTTTGCAGAGTGGTTGTCAACAAACAATGGTGAGTTTCTGTATTTCTTTAAGGTGCTTTTCGGTCCTTAGAGGTCCTTCATTTATTAGATTTGAAATTCAGTTGACTATAATGAATTTTTGATAATTTCATCATTAACATTTGAAAAGATAAACACTTAAAAAAAAATAAAGTCTAGGTGTTATAGTGTGGGCACAGATGTGCATGTATGACCAGTCATTTTACAGTGAGAATGGAGCTAAGCGGGGTTTGGTTGTGTGATGCATCATATTAACAGGAATGATTTTAGGGGATACACTGCTATGCTTGAGCAGTCATCAAGATTACTTAAAAAAAATGTTTCCCTGTAAGCAAATCCAATGTTTCTGAAAGTTTGCATCTTGTTACTGTAATTCCTTTCATGGCAATGGAAACATCAAAATTTATTTGATTTTAAATACCGAACAATTAGTGTTCCATGGTGAAAATACTGTATTGCACTATTCAGTCTATGTTTTTCATTTAAAATGTCATTTAAACAAGGAAATCTTTATAAATAGCAAAATACAGAACCTTGAGTTGCATATTTAATATTCATATTGTGTTCAATTATTAAGAGTAGCTAAGATGATGCAGGTGGCTGCTCTGTTCTGTTGAGGGAATACTCAGAGGGTCACACCTTAGTTTATTATGCTGCCTCACAGCTGTTTTATACACATGGTGAAGTTTATTTGATTGCTGAAGTAAGAAAATAAAAGCTGATTTCAGAGGAACTGTGCCAAATTGAGGAGAGAATTCGGCCATGTTTGATTCCTTATCCATTTTTATAATGTTTTTGTGGGTTTTACAGTGAGGAAAAACTGTAGCTGGAAATTAAAAAAAAACCCATCCTAACTAGCTGAAAATCACAAACAACTAATGCTTGTTTTACTACCGAGTACATTTTCAAATTTACATGGGACCCAGGTGGCGCTGTGGGTTAAACCACAGAGTCTAGGGCTTGCTGATCAGAAGGTTGGCAGTTCGAATCCCTGCCACGGGGTGAGCTCCCGTTGCTCGGTCCCAGCTCCTGCCCACCTAGCAGTTCGAAAGCACATCATAGTGCAAGTAGATAAATAGGGACCGCTCCAGCGGGAAGGTAAACGGCGTTTCCGTGCGCTGCTCTGGTTCGCCAGAAGCAGCTTTGTCATGCTGGCCACATGACCCGGAAGCTGTCTGTGGACAAACGCCGGCTCCCTTGGCCTATAGAGCGAGATGAGCGCCGCAACCCCAGAGTCGGACACGACTGGACCTGATGGTCAGGGGTCCCTTTACCTTTACATTTTCAAAATAAAATAATATATACACAATTCAGGTGGAATAACAGCTGCTGGTGCTTGTTTGCCTTTTCTTTCACTTCCCTACGGAATAAGGCATTGCAGATAAACATGGCCTAGGCTTAAAACAAAAAACTTAGCCAAGACAGTCCAAATCTTAGCAGGAAGCAATCCCTTCAAAATGTATGTGGAAGGATCTGGGTGGCCACATAAAAGGGTGGCGGGAAGGAGTGAAGATCCTTTATATCACGTCCCCCCAAATGGCATAGCTCCCTTGGCTACCTTGCCTGCTGCTTCAAGCCAAGTAGTAGCATAAAAAGGCACGTAAGAAAACAAGCTAATCTACCTACGAAGCAAGAATGGTAGACAGGATAAATTGCTAGTTGGATGGGAAAGGGAAATGAGTGGTCTTAAGGTTTTTACCTCCTAAGCAAACTATTGTGTGCTTGCATATAGCCTCTGAAAGGTGAACCCACAACTTGAAGATGAAATAGATGCAACAGATGCGTTGAATATCAACCAAGATCAAGAGAATTAACTTTAAAAGGGTTTAGGAGTCACAAACTTGACTTTGGCTAATCCGAAAAAGACAGCGGTTTGGATCAAAACGGAAAAGCTTCTTCTACTGGCAGAAGGCTTTTTATCCAGGGGAGGTAACCTGCTGGCAGAGGTGGCTTTTGTTGATTCCTTTCTTTCCACTGCAGTCCCCAATGCTCCTGGGATGTGGCACTGGAAGCTGCTGCTGGAGGAGTGAATCAGCAAAGGTTACCTCCCTCCCTCACCAGCATGCATGAATTCTGTTTCCAACCCAAAAATTCATGCTTTTACCTGTTTGTATCCTTTCTCTCTTCTTGCTTGAGCACAATACAATGGCAGTGAATCAATTAGAACTGTACTGGCTTTCAAGTGCTGCAATCTCAGAATACTTTACCATGAAAACATCACCACATTCCTGGGAAACCTCTAAATATGCCTCCTGTTTTATGGAAGGCAGAAGGCCTAGAGCGGTCAAGGCAAACCAAGTCAACTCTCCACACAAGGTGTGAAGAATGGCAGCTTCTCATACACAGTTTTGTATCTCCAGCTAGAGATATTGGAGTACAACAAACAAAGTCTGTTTAACACTACAAGAACCCATTATTGGCATTCTGCTGGACTTCATGATACTCCTTCAAAAGGCAATATTACAGTATAGTAATATTGGTAGCATGGCTTCAATGGGCAATAAACTGATAATTTATAAATTACTTGGGTATTAACTTGAATTAACTAATCTAAAGAAGCACAGAATCACAGCATTTGTAGAGTTGGAAGGGACCACGAGGGTCATCTAGTCCAACCCCCTGCAATGCAGGAATATTTTGCCCAACGTGGGGCTGGAACCAATGACCCTGAGATTAAGAGTCTCATGATCTACCAGTTGAGCTATCCCAGTTGTGCATTTTAACTATATTTAGGAATATAAATTGAATATTTGTAATATATACCTGGGTCACAAAGTGACCATAGTCCTATTCTGATACTTAATTTCGGTGATAATTTATTAGGCTAGTTAATGTCTTTGGTGTATGAGCATGAGCTAGTATAAGGGACATGTGCTAGTAGAACAGAACTTTCCCTTCTTCTTTGCAGTCTCCTGTATGCTCTCAAAATCTTCTCCAGAGGGTTGGGGGATGCTCTGGAGAAGATTTTGGAGTCACGTGGGAAGAGGAGAAGAAATGGAAGTGCTGCTGTGGCAGCAGAACTCTGCTGGTACTACTGTGGGTACAACCATACATATGCTAGTTGTAGCAAACTCATACACGAGTAATCAATTGTTGATGTACTCATGCTAGTTTCTATTAATGGGATTACTCATAATGCAATGCCTTGTTGTAGATTTTTGTAGAAAGTTCCAGTTAGATAAGGAAACTAATGTTTTTGGAGTTACTATTATACTTCTGGTTTAAATCTTTAACACATGTTGCCAATTTTTTTTAAAAAAAATAGTTTTTGCTTGGACCTCTTTTCCCAGTGTATTTATATATAGCAATATAGCGCAGGTTATGGGTTTGTTTTTTCTTAAGAAGGAATGTGTGATGTAGATGGCAGGGTGTGAAAGACACCCTCATGCTACAGTTCACCATAAAACTTGATGTATTTAACGGAGGTAGCCAATGTGGTAGCTTCAGAGGTTGTTGGGCTACAACTCCCATCATCTTTGATTTTTGGCCATGCTAGTTGGGGCTGATGGGGAATTGGCTGCTCCTGTTTTTATAATGCCAGCAAGAACATGCAAGCTGCCCCAAAGAGGTTTGCACTTCTGCACAAAAAAACACTTTTGCGTGAATTGTTTTTTAAAAATGTATAAAAAGTATGTGCTCTGCTAAGCCATGTGCAGTAAAGTTAAGAACAATAGTGATACAAGCTGATGAAAAATGTTAAGCAGTTCAGTTATGTCAGGAGGTGAGTGGTTCAAACTTTGTGTTCTATGTCATGTTAGGAATTCCAGGAACCCACTACTTTGGGTTTAATGGTGTTAAACTGTGTTTGAAAACAATGTACAGCAAGCTCTCACCTTGAATATTTTGACAAATCCATAGGGCAATGACAAGAATATCCTAAAATGAACGTATATATTTTTCTGTTAATATTCTTCATTTTTATTAAGAGGGCCCATTTAAAGATCTTGGTGTTCAATACAGTAACAAAAAGGACTCAAATGATATGAACATGGATATGGTGCAGTTTGATATGTATCACGCTCCACAGATCTTAGCTTTAGAGCATTTCAGAGCTTGAGTTGAATCCTGAAATTATGAAGCAGCAATAAATGGGGGATAAATGTTGTGTGTGTGCATGTTTCAGTATGTGACAGAAGCAATCATCATTAGCTCCACATACCGGTATCTAGTATTAGAGAGAGGCTGCACAGTGTGACTTTAGGCAGCAAGTTCATTGTTAAAAAGGCCAAAGTGCTGTTCAGAAAGAAGTGTGTGCTACTGAGGGACCACATATTTTACATGCAGGAGGTCCCAGTTCCTGGCATTTAAAGTTAAAAGGGATAGCAGGTGATGTGAAAGACTCCTCTGTCTGAGCCCCTGGGCAACTACTGGCAGTCAAAAGTAGACAATACAGTCATGCCTTGGTTGTCAAACGCCTTGCGACTCAAATGTTTTGGCTCCTGAACGCTGCAAACCCAGGAGTGAATGTTCCGGTTTGCGAACGTTCTTTGGAACCTGAACATCTGACGCGGCTTCCGATTGAGTGCAGGAAGTTCCTTCAGCCAATCAGAAGCTGTGCCTTGGTTTTCGAACGTTTTCAGAAATTAAACGGACTTCCGGAATGGATTCCATTCGAGAACCAAGGTGCAACTGTATTGGACAACATGGACAAACCAGTGTGGACTGGCAACATTTTGTGTCATAAAACAATCTATGTGTAGGTATAAGAAATCCTGTTCTATGCTGTTTTGATGCACTGTGTTGTTTTATTTGTCTACCTATACATTCAAGCCATATATGGCTTGGACATCTGCAGTACATATTATGGGCTTGTGCAGCAAATCCCATTGTTCCTACATACTGTTGATAAGGATGTGGTGAATCCTGTTATCCTGACTTTATCAACAACACATTTATTTTTTTAAAAAAGATGATTCACTGTTTTAAAATTTAAATTTTGTTCAAATTAAAAGGACAATATGCCTGGTGTAAGGAAAAGGGGTTAATGAAGTAGCTAAGCAGTCCACATTTTGACCATCTGCAATGAAACAAAGGGCCTTTGAAGTGAAATTGTAAGTAAGGCTAAACTTGCAGAAAGACATGTGGGACTTGAGACAGTGGTATCATAAAATGGCATGACTAATTACTTACTGTCACTATTAAGGGATTGTGAGGCTGGAGACGAAAGATTCCACATCTCATTATCAGCTCCTTTAGCCATCTTGCCACTCACCTAAAATACAGGGCATATTGCATTACTGGTAGGTCTCATGTTCTCTCAAGGAAGCTTAATTTGTTGTACTACAATCCACCTATGGCAAAATCCACTAGTTTACAGAGGAACAGCACTGACCTCATCCCTTCAAGAGAGAAAAGGTGGCATTATTATTGTGTCGTGCCTTCTGACACTGCAATATTTATGTCTATTCAATGAAATTCTTCCTGCATTTGTAAAAAACACATTATTTTTTTTGAAAAAAGTATGTACAACACAACCTGGTTATTGCAGCCGCATACAAACTATTACCGGTAAATGGGCCATGTGTATTTATTGTTGTTGTTGGAACAAACCTAAGATGGCAGCTATGTCACCTTTAGCAGTTATACTCAAGGTCTGTTGAATATGAAGTGAAACAGCATATGAATTATCCCGATGTAAAAAAAAGCATTATGAAACATAATATTTTGCCATTAGAGTTGCAACTGGTATTTAAGAAAATGAATATGATCTCCTTGCTCATTTGCAAGATAAAACTGCTCATCGTGGCTTTGAATGACATTTGCAGACATCTCATATTTATTTGCAATTTATAATGTGCAGGTCATAAACTGGCAAGTTTTTTTTAAGAAACTAATTTTTAAGACATTAGTAGACAAACTAATGGTAATCTACATAAATACCTAGAAATAGAAAACATCCCGCCAAACATAAATGAATTTTCAGACATAAAACATACTATTGATTAACTTGTGTCTCATTTTTATTAGAAACTATATTTAACCTTATGCTTGAATTAGTAGGTTATAATCAACAAGTGCAGTGGAGCTGTGAGAATTTTTTTGCTCAGTTTCTTATTCAAAGAAAATGACAGACAACCCCATTGAAAGACTAATAGACTTTCAAGTGGAATCTGACGTGTAACAGCTGGCTTACTCAGAAGAACAGATTTACTTGCTTATGTTTCACATGCAATTCAAGGTGCTTAATAAAACTGGCTTGGTTTTGCATGGTTATCCTACTGACTCTTCCACTCAACCAAACTGTATGGCTGTTCCATATGACATAGAAAGTAACAGGTGGTGTGTTTTGAGCTAAATCTGGGAAGAAGTGCCAAATCTCAAGGAAGTTGAACCTAGGGTCTGAAGTGCAAACAGGCAGGTGGCATCTACTGACCAGGCAACTTTGAAAGACCCAGACTCTTAGTATTTATAGCTTACCAACTCAAAGGCCTCACACTGCCTGTCAATCACAGGGGCAATTGTCACTGAGACAACATCATAGCTCCAAATAGCATTTGATAAGTAGTTACATGTCCATCACCTTACGTGCTGAAATACCGGTAAGACAGAAAGCTCCCTTGGCTAGGTCTAAGCTTTGGGCCACAGGGTCACCAGTTCTAGCCTTGAAGTCTGACACTTCACAACACCACTTTTTGTCATAAGAATTGTGTGATGATCTCTGCATGCCCAATAGGCTTTGGACCTTAGTAGGCGATGTTCTTCATATAGAAGGGGGCCTTTGAAACTTTGAAGAGCTTCAAAAGCATATTGGAAAGCAGTATGGAATAGGGGCTCTAGCTTAAAAGAAGGCATATGGAATCAAAAGTCTTGCTTTTGGGCATTCTTAAAGGTGTTTTTTTTTCACCCCGTGGACTTTGGTCACACTTTCTCATCTAAAATGTGATAGCTTTTCATTAGAGCAGGGCTGGCCAGATGGTAGATTGTAATATACTGGCACATTTACAGTACATCAATAAGGTTTTTGATTCCCAATTGTTTGATGAAAGGCGCAGCAAAACTTGTTTGATCTTTGGGCAAACTGTGCATCCCTGACCGTCTATTTTCCTCATCTATAGTGACTTCATACTTACGAGTCATGCCACATTAATACTCTTACTTTGAGCTGCTAATTATCAAAATATAGTCATTGTCCTGTTCTCTTCTTTCTCAGTCTTCATTTTCCCACTCTTGTGAAATGTATTAACTGTTTACTTTGGACTGTTTACTTTGTGTGGCTCTGCTGGCCAGTTTTAAGTTTTTGTGTAGGCAGTCTTGACCTATAGTAATAACACATATGTAGATTTGTTTATGTATTTGCAGGTTATCTCAGTGTATGATTATAGTGTAGTAGGGAATTGCCCCAGACCCTTTGAACTTCAATTTCACATCTGTTTCCATTCATTGTGTGGCACCTGACTCTGGGTGATGGACATCATGGTTCTAATAACAAATAAACAGATCCTTTAAGCCTGCCCATTTTACATTAGAGAACAAGCTTTCCCTAACAATCATAACTGTATTGCAAACTATTACCTTTGTTTGTGCTGTTTCATGCAGAATTGGCACTTGGTTCAACTGAGCCAATTCCTGTCTCCCTTCAGACAGAAGTGGCTTACTGAGTGGGTTGTAGCCATTACCATAGCTTCCTGGCAGGTGGGTTGCTTACTGGGAGTGAGAGGGGCATAGAGGTTGATGCACTGCAAACACACTGGCAGGAGTGCCAGATTGGCTCCACTGGTGTGTTTTCATTTTGCTGATCTCCCTGCCACTTTGCCCCCTCTCTCTTGTTAAGTAACAGCATCTCACCTGCCAGGAAGCTGCTGTAGGGTGACTTGCTTCTGCACTGAGCTACCTCCCCTCCAAAACTCCAACAAGAACAAACCACCCACCTTTTGCAATACTGAGCAGACTATCCAAAAAAAAAAGGATGTTAAATAGAAAAGGGAGGTGGATTAAATATGAGTTTGAGTTCTGCTACTGTTCTCCAAGGCTCCTACTGGAGAGTATAATACATTATGACTTTATTTTGCGAAGCCTCTTTAAAAAAAGTGTTTATGAAAGTATGATTTAGAAGTAAATAACAGCAGGAAGGGAAATTCAGACTGTGAAACCGTGTTCTCAAATTAAATTTGAAGCAATGAGGACAACCGATAGCAAGACAAAGCTGCAGGAAATTTGGTCATGAACTGAAAGAGTAAAAGGATATCTCCGGACTGGAGATATGAATGGAACAATAAAGAGGAGTTAATGATGAGCTAACAATCTTTCACACTGTACTGTTTTATTCAAGTATTGGTGTAATGTCATATCCAGCAGCAGGAGGGTTATCTCTGCTAATCACACATTTCGCTGACATAGGTGGCTTTCTGACAAGTGGATTTAGAAAGATCATTCACATCAGAACAATCCTGTACACCCTGTTGTGCACATTTGCCTCTTGTTCATAAAATCAGATGTATTTTAATGGATCAAGAAGCAGCCCAGAGTCTTCACCAATGTTGCACTTTTTTTTTTTTTGGAAAATATGTCATGACTAGCTGAATTCATGCTCAGTTTACCTTTTTATAATTTATCACAGGCCATTTAGCCTCTACCCTTCAAGTTGAATAAGGTATCAAACATCATGTTTCCTCCCCCCCCCCTTAAATTGCACCTAAATCCAATTAAACTCTAGCCATGGCCAGATTTGCACCTTATTCCACCATATCCACTACCTCCAGTTGCATGCCTCCAAAGAGGAAAGCTACTCTCCATATTTTTTCAACCTTGCTCTGTCTCCATGGAAACCAGAAGGCCAGACATTATACATAGAATATTACTTTTGCCCTTTGTTAGGGATTCAAATAGCCGGTAACTACATCTTCAGGAGATGAGCAGCATCATGCTGAGAGGAAAAGCAGGTGTTGTTTGAGAGATACTTTGGACAATGTGTGATTTTTTATTATTATGAATTAATAAAACAGTTTTTCAAAGTGTGAGCTTGAACAGCATTCATAAAAAATTATGAGGGCCATGAAAAAGACCTTGATGAGAGAGCACTCCCACATAACCCTCCCCAACACTATCTGATGAGAATGTATGGTGGAGGATGAAAACAAAACAAGTGCCTGAAATTCTGAAGTTCCCTATGGCTACTCAGCACACTAAAGCATACATTTTACTTTTAATGGCTAAGTAAACTAACTAAATAGAGGGACACGGGTGGCACTGTGGTCTACACCACTGAGATCGGTGGTTCAAATCCCAGTGGTGGGGTGAACTGCCGTTGCTTGGTCCCAGCTCCTGCCAACCTAGCATTTTGAAAGCACGTCAAAGTGAAAGTTGATAAATAAGTACCGCTCTGGCAGGAAGGTAAACGGCATTTCCGTGCGCTGCTCTGGTTTCAGTGTTCCATTGCGCCAGAAGCAGCTTAGTCATGCTGGCCACATGACCCAGAAAAACTGTCTGGACAAATGCTGGCTCCCTTGGCCTGTAAAGCGAGGTGAGCGCCGCAACCCCAGAGTTGTCTGCGACTGGACTTAACTGTCAAGGGTCCTTTACCTTTACCTTTTAGACTTACTAAATAGCCTGGACCAAGTCATTCAGATGATAAAATATATGTTCTTTGTTTTTTAAAGCAAGTTTGGATACATTTCCATCTTAATGACTATGTCCAACCACCCTAGCAAATCCACATTTAGCATGACTGCAAATGCTTTATGGCACCTGTAGCATTGCTCTGGCATAGTTAGACAACTTAATATTCTAAACTGCTGGGGGGAAATGATATCATAACTCACAGATCTCGCCATTTACAGTGGTACCCCGCTAGACGAATGCTTCGCTAGACGAAAAACTCGCTAGACGAAAGCATTCGTCTAGCGGGAGGCTGCCCCGCTAGACGAAAAAGTCTATGGGGCTGCCTCGCAAGACGAAAAAATTTCGTCTTTTTTTTTTTCGTTTTGCGGAGCGCAGCTCCCATTGCCGCTCCGCAAGACGAAAACCCCGCTAGACGAAAATTTTCGCGGGACGAATTATTTTCGTCTAGCGGGGCACCACTGTATATCAAGTTGGGTGTCATTTGGAACAACTAGTTTTGATTACCGTGAAGTCAAATAACGTTATGGTAAGTGTGTGTCTGGTTTGATGGAAGCCTTTTACAAGTGTTACTAAAATGTAAAGGCACTATATAGCAGGATAGACTTGTCTGAATTGTCTAGCAGTTTATAACTTGGATCAAGCTATTTTGGACACAACTTTACGCAGATAATATTGGCAGAGTGGAACTGCTTGACAGCCATACTGCAAACATGCTGAGTAAAATATTATTGGCATTTAAGCCCCTGTTCTTTAGACCTCTGGGCCATTTCAAGTATTTTTATTTATTTCATAAAATTTATATACTGCTTGATTGTTGTTGTTTTAAAAAAGAACCCTCAAAGCAGTTTACAAAAAACAATACTTTAAAACATACAAAAGTTAAATTACTAACAAATAACAAAATGTTTAATTACTAAAATGTACTGAAATTCGCATCAGCTTTTTTAGCAGGTGTCAAAAAGAAAACACTGAAGGCACCAGTATTTTGAGTTTCTCTTACAAGTCTACCAGCCCATATTGTTTTTTCAACCTTTGAACTAGTGTGAAATTATTTAAATGGGTTATCCTTGACATTATGTTAAATGAGATAGATGGCATTCATAAATCATTACATCACTGAAAAGTATTTGTTTGTAACCTTTAGAATTTTGTCCAAAACAGATACTTGAAACTACTTCCAAATTATGTTTCAAAGAGGTTTTCCTTTCATATCTATTGAACCAGGTGCCAGATGCAGGAACTTTATATGAAATGCCACGTTTTCTGGGTTAAATTTGTTAAAAGTGTGCTGCTACATGTTTGTGCTGTGGGCACATTGATAGAGGCTTGATTTTCTTTATAGAAAATAAGGAAATTGTATGCTAAGTTTTCAGTACAGGCATTTTACATAGTTGAGATGCACATTGTTTTGATTGTCCTAAATATTTAACATCATAATTGTAATCTTATGCCCATTCTATGTACTCAGCTGTCATGGGAATTAATATTTTCCTTGTTTTAAAAGAGTTAGACTGCAATCATGTGAAAATATATCTGAGTGGAAGTCCCAATGGACACAGTGGGACTTGTATATTGAGAAAACATGCAGAGGACTGTTAGAGTAGCATAATAATTTGTCATCTTGGGATATAAATGCTTTATTTTGAAAATTCTGAATCACTAAAAGCATACATACATAGATGTGACACTGATATCTTTAATTATGTTTTAAATAAGAATGCTGGGGAAAGCTGCTCTTTCTTTGATGGGTACTTGAAATAATTTATAGCGCATTGTCTGCTTATTTGAGTGTCCTTTAGGCATCCCCCTAGCTGTATGGGAAACTCCTATCTGTGGAAATGACATTTAAATGACCATGCCTCACACCCCAATCCTATGAATCTTCCCCATGTACTCTGCATCCTCCCTACTGCAGCAGTGCATATTCCATGGGAATAGCCTACAAAATTGTGTGCAGCCCATGTATTTGTGGTCATTTAAATGTCCTCTGTGCCTCACAGGAGCAGCTTATGGATAAGTGGCTTTCAGGCACCTGTGAGGAAGTTTAATGGGTACAGCAATATATGGATTCTCTAACACCTGTTATCGGTCCATAAGCTAATTACGTCTTAAGAGGAGTTGCTGGATAATAGAGGTTGTAGTGGTTCTTTTCTTCCTGTTTGATCTTTTCTAATCCTTTGCTCGTTACAAGTGGCACTCGCACATCAGTGAGTATTCAAATATGTTTCCAAAATAGTAGGTGTATTATTTTCAAGGTGTCCCAAAATCTCTAGTTAGCAATTTGACTGCGGGGTGTAAAATAAGGTCTCTATAATTAAACCCAGCAGCATTTTCAAATTCAAATAAAAAGAGCGAAACTGTAGGTTTCTAGCCCTCAGGAGTCACAGAAATATGGGGCAGGGTGGGGGGTGGGGTGGGAGAGAGTTAGAAAACCCAAAAGGTCTGAAAGGATTTACAGAGGTCAGGATGTGAAATTGCTCCTAACACTGCTATTCTATTATTTATCACATTTGTATTTTGCCCTTTCTCCAAGGAGTTCATGGTAGCTTACATGGGATTCCTATTTAATCACAACATTGCGAGGGAGGTATATACTAAGAGGTAGGAACTGGCTGAGCTGGGATTTGACCCTAAATCTCCTTAATCTAGACCCAACACTCTAGCCAATACACTACTGTTTCATCCTCCTGGCCATTTTATGATCCTCTGGCTATTCCAGGGCTCTTGCCTTCACACCTACCTTGTGTGATTTCAAAAGTCACCTGGCAAGCTACTACAGAAAACAGAGGACTGGGCTAGAAGGAACTTTTAGGCTGATTCAGTCGGGCAAGCATTAATGTTATGTTTTCTCAGTCTCACAATTCCAGTGATTAGTTTTGGAGAGTTATTTTGCAAATTGCAAATTCGAGCTTCTGAGACAAATTCTACACGTCCAAGATGAAGCATCATGGGACCTGCTGCAAATCTCATGGCCTGAAGGGCTATGGCAGCTTACAAAAACACACACACAATACCTAAGAAATTAAAGTCAGCTAGATAATAATAATTAAAAGTCATTTCCTGTTAATAGTTTAACCCTGGACATCAAAACATAGGTCCGGTTTGCACAACCCTGTAAGCCAAACTGTGGCTTACTAGGACAGCATGAATGTTTGGGCTCCTGGAGAGAAGCTTGCAGCTGCTTTGCTTCTCCTTGGTCCTGGGGCTTGTGGTTAGTGAGGAGAGAGCCTAACAACAAGCCCAGATTTGGGTGAAAGGCTTAGCTTAGCACATGTGCAAAAAAAAGACAAGGGAGGAGTAAAGAAGCTGTGAGCTCTTCCCCAGGAGCCCGCATGTTCCTGTGGTCCCATAAAGCAGTAGTTTGGCTTAGTATGTCATGAAAACCAGGCCAGACTAGGGAGCTCCTATAGGGCTTCCAGGAGTCCCTGTTATGGCAGGTTTCTGGCTAAAAAGTAGACACCTGCTTTACAAACTTTAGGATGTTGTTGGAGTAATCAAGAGGACTTTCTTAACAAACCTGTGATGCTAAAATCATCTGTAATCGGGCGTTTAAGGGTTATTGTTTTAATACCTTCTATAGAGTCAAAGAGGACAACAGATACTATTGTGAACTACTGTTGTAATTTCTAATGTGGCTACTGCAGTAAAGTGTTGTTGTTTTTCAAGAGGGAAGCACCAATTCAGCTACTTGCCAAGGGCTCAAGGGACCCTAGGCTAGGTATTACTCTGGTTCTGGTCAGAGCCTTGAAAGATGACCTTCTGCCTGCAAGTCTGCAACTTATTCCCGAGTCCAAAAAAGTAGCAAAAGGCTAGGTCCTTTTCATCTTGCTGTGATGGGGAGAGACAGCTTTAAACATTAACATGTCAGGGAAGATTAAAACCCCTGGAATGTTGGAGCTATTTTTACACGACAGTACAAAACGTGTGGTATCCCATACCCGTATCTGGTGAACAGCAGAAATAATGGTTTCTACAATACCTTTCACATGCTCTTATAAAACAAATCCCTTAGTCAAGTTTTCTCCAGTTTTTCCCTCTCCATATCCCGTTTTCCCCAATACTTAATAAACACTTGCTTAATTTCTTGACTACCGGTATATTTTCATTGCCCTTTCCCATGTACCAATTTTCCCTAATACTTAGTAAGCTATGTTTACATTGCAGTTTTTGTGTAGCTGTTTTTTGTTTTTTTTTTGCAAAGGAACCTATCTTCATTAAACTAATAAAAGTACAACGAAAAGCAACCAAAGATTAATAGAGCAATCCAGATTTACAGCCTGGAAATGTTGGCTGGACTTTTGATGGAGTGCATATGTCCTTCTGCCAAGTCCTGCCCAGCTCGGGAAGCCTCTGCTGACACAGCAGCTCTATCATCAGTGGGGAAGTCCTGCCTGTGAGAAGCCCCCCATGCACCCACTGAAAGATTGGTATATTCACCAGCAGAAACCCCAAAGTTGGGCATGTTGGGGGGGGGATAGGTGGAAAACGATCACAGCTACTGGATCTTATGCTGACCCTGCTGTCATCACGTGACTGCAGCTGGCCTGATCAGGCCTTTTATGCTGTGCCAGTTTGAGAGCTGGTGCAGTGAAAGGCTATTTATCCTTTTGCCACCTTCCACTCTGACTGGTGCAAGCAGCAGGGCTGTGGCTGTAATGCAGATTGTGCCATTCCCTTAACCCTCTGCTGCCACCCAGGAGTTAGGACTGCACCCTTAATAATATATTCCTTCAGTTTAAGAAAAGCGCAAGAAGAGAAATCCAAGACTTTCAATGGGGTTAAATTTACAAAACAATACTATAATTTCAACTAATAAAGCAAAATGATCAAATGAGTCGGTGAGATGCAAGGTAAAGAGGCTCCTGGTTTTATTTAATACTTTGTCTTCTTCATCTGTTCCTTAGATTGCAAACGTCAAAGAAGACCCAGTCTCTTTCATGGTTATGTAGTATTCACACACAAACAGGCACAGCACACACACTGTAGATTCATTTTGTCAATTACTTAGCAAGGATGCAGATATTAAAAGGAAATAAAACATGCTAGGGCTTGTGAAATGCTAGCAATAATTTGGAGGGAAATTCAATCATTTGTTTATCTTGGGAATAGCTTTCATTCCTTGGAGTTGCTTCAACAGTGGCTGCTTTTTCTACTTAGAGGTGTGCAGTTAAAAAGGTTGGCTAGAGAGATCTGATTGGTATGGTAGCTCTACCTCCTGTATGAGTCTACAATTGTCATTGGAATAATTTTGTCCTGGGAATGTATGTCATACCATTAGTCAACAGTTTAGTTATAAGTGAATTATATTGCAATGTATTTGGGCTTTAAATCACTCATAGGTGGCTCATGAATGAGGATATCTGCAAACTTTAAACATGTTGTGTTCACACTGACAGCAACTTGACATAAATCTCTTTACAAGTTGGCGATGTAGTCTCATGTGGTGGACTTTACCAGCTGCACTGGTGTGAGTGGGCTGACCAGTAAAAGAAATGGCGGGGAAGGTAAAGGGACTCTGATGTCTAAAACTCAGTGAGGATACTATGCAAAAAGGTATGCACACAAAATAGACTTGCCTGTGAAATGTTTGCTGATTAGCTTTGTGCTACATGCATTCAGTTGTTATTATTCTTTCTGAAAGTGATAAACGGTGCAGTAAGTAGGTTTCGCAGTGCCACAGAAGAACATCTGATCATGTTCTGTATAATTAATAATGAATCTTAGGGCTTCAAAATATGTAAATGTGAATACCAGACTAGTTGTACAACCTTGCATGTTGTCATGTAACACTGTGTCTTATTTGCAGCTCCATGTCACTTCTCCAGTTTGGTGGGGGGGAAGGCCTACATGGTGTTATATTGCACCATAGTCCTTAAAATCCTTACTTTTGTAGTGCTTAAGCAAGTGAGCATTTGTTCCGGCTGGACCACATCAAGGGTTACAGATGAGGGCCAGAATCCTAGGGCCAGATGCTTCCAAGCTAAATTCTTACTTGGAATTTGTGTTATATTCAGCAGCATTCCTCACCCCTGGTCTCAAAAAGCAACTTGTCATGTAGTAGTATGAGAGGCAGATATTTCAGAAACACAAGTCCAAGCTCCCATAAAGCACGTGGAATTAGTTGCATACTTGTTTGAATATAGATTTGTTAGTCCTCTGCCTAGTCTTAATACCTAGAATGGGATTTCTGCATTAATTTATTGTGTGATGATGCAGAGCATTATCTATGATATAAGCAAATTCTGTCTACTTTAAGAAACAATTGATGTTAACTAGCCCTTTTTTAATTAAAAGATGATTAGAACTGTTCTGTGATAATTGGAAGAGGGTTTTTTTTTACATACAATGTTTGTTGAATTTTTATTTCCAGGCAAAAATATAATATTGTCTGTCTGCACGCGTGTTTCTATGGTGGGGTCATGGAGTTACTCCATAGCCTGAAATGGGGGGGAAATGACAGTGCCAGATAGGGGAGAAGGGCAGGAAAAATATTATTATTTTCCTTTTTGGACCAAGTTGGTTAGAGCGTGGTGCTGATAATGCCACGGTTGCAGGTACAATTCCCATATGGGACAGCTGCATATTACTGCATTGCAGGGGGTTGGACTAGATGATCAGGGTCCCTTCCAACTCTACAGTTCTATGATTCTGTGACATACTAATATTATTGTACAGCCAGTTCACTCCACTGCTAATCTCTTACACCCCAGATTCAAATAGGAAGGTAACTGATGAGAAGACTGCAACTGGATTTAAGCCACGGCATTACTGCACATTACAGGCAGAGCAGCACTCAAAGGATGATGTAGGAAAAGGGCTTTATAACATGCAGAACATCTTTCAGGTATTTGGTGCAGGAGTGCATTCAGAGTGTCTGCCAAACAGATTGTCCCTCCAACATGGTGGAAAGTCTTCGATACTGCAGTCCAACACCTTTTGGAAGAAGCTGGTGAATGTTTGAAAAATATGTGCATGAAAACAATGGGGCAATGTGAAAATCATTGATAACGTTCAGAACAAGAAGCGATGGACACATATGGCAGGCCTCTTCAGCTGTTCATAAAGTATGCTATGGAAATGTGCAAGGGGAGAAGCTGCAGAGAAAGAGATTTATTAGCCCCCTTCCCTCACTTTTTTCCAGATTCTAAAATGCATGAGGAGTCTCCACAAGTATAAGAGGCTTCCCCTTCAGAAGGTCATCCGATAACTCATGAGAGCTAGTGACCATAACAAGGGGTGGAGCTTTTGTTCCCACCCCTGCAGCCCCCATTTTCAAGTTTTCAAGTAATACACACTACTTCAGAGTCTGAGAAATAAAACTGTTGAGGAGTGCTATTGTTCTCAAGAAAATATTATTTACTGGGAAATATTTATATACAGAGAAGATAGGGAACAAACGACCTTCCTACTCCCATCACCCTTGGCCAGCCTGGCCCAACATTCATGGATGATGGGAGTCCTAATTCTGCTGTACTCCAAATTAGGTACTCCTGTTCTATTTATTGCCCCAGCCATGCATGATGTTGAAAATGTAATTGCATTATAAAACTGTAAAGAGCATTTTTCTGTAAGAAAGATTGAGTTTCTTCTGCCTGTGCAAGACAACACTGAGGCCTACATCTAAGGCAACATAAAGCCTTCATTTAGTTTGCTACCATGTTGATGGTCTGCTTTCAGCTCTTCCTGCCACCAACCCCAAACTGGCAAATACCAATGAATATTTATTTTTATTTCAACAATTGTATACCGCTTAATCAGAGTCATCTCTAAGTGGTTTATGGGACACCTAATAATGAGTTAAAACTATAATAAAATCAGAATATACTGCTGAGTGCATTTGTAATTGTTGTTTTAATAAATGAATGCATATTTATGAAGAATTTAAAATTATGATTTTATGTGTTGTGTGACGAATATTTCATGTTCAGGTACATTTGGGGCTAATAAGAATGCATAGCATGCCTTTCTGCCTTTTGCTCCCTCAGCTTGCTAATTTATATCTCCAGTGCTAAGCACCCATCACTGCTTTGTTGCTCTTGTTCTCTACTTGCTTGTTGTTTGCACCCTTTTATCATTGGCTGAATTCAGTTTAATTTTTTTCCTGATTTCTAGTTTGGATGTCAGTCCTGCAAGAGTGGTTGCTTGTTAGCTTAATGAACAAACCTGTGCACTGAATGGCAAATAGTTTAAAAGCCCCCCTCCTCATCAGTAACAAATGGATTCTTTACTGATTATTTCTATTGTTTAAATAGCTATACTTCTGCATATTTACAATTAAGTTGTACTAATTTATTGAAAGGAGCAGCTGCCCATTTTGTTCTTACATTTTTTTTTAATGAAGGGATAACTTCACAGCATTTTGATTAAGGTTCCAACGATACTTATTCCACTATAAAAAACTTATTTATAACACAAGTTCATGTGTTAAGTCAACACCACAGCATGCTGATTTTTTAAAAAGCTATGCACAGAGTGTAACAGCAATTCTCCCAAAATACACAAACAACCTATTAGATGAATTATGTCATCTGTTTGGACAACAGACCATTACTCTCATCACATATTATAGCTCTGAATTTATTTCTGCTTATACGCTGGAGTATAAAAGAAATGCTAAAATGAAGTATATCTTGATTTCAAGCATTACTTTCCCATTTATGTTCTTTCTAATAGCAAAGGACATAAACATTAACAGACACATGATTTTTCTTTGATTTCACGCTTCGCATTTTTGCTTAAACATTTTGTGGATCGGTGTGATTAAAATGCATTGCAATGGTCACATCTGACGATTTCTAGCCAGTAGTTTTTCATCCAGCATCTTGGTGTTAACCTTGATGTGCACAGAATCAGAGAAGCAGAATATAAATATGAAAGGCATCCCCATAGTGGGGAACAGAAACTTAAGAAAGGAATCACATATGTGCACCGATGCTTTCTGTGTCAGTTTGCTTTACACTATAGCAACATACTGGTGGCGGGAGGGGATGCGATTTCTGGAAAGGAGAATGGATCTGTCCAAACTTTCTAGTTCCGAAGGAGTTAAACACTCCCTCACTATGTGCCTGTGTAGGATTTAAGCTGTTTAGACAGACAAGGTCGAATTTAAACCGCTTCACTGCCTAGCCTAGCTTTGTAGTACAGAGGGCGAGGAGGGAGAGTTGCTGCTCCTTTGGGACAGACCCCATGAGATAGATATAGACACACACACACACACACACACACACACACACACACACACAGTATCTTTCGACCCTCCAGCAACCCCCCCCCCCGTAAAAAAAAAAAAATCCCCTGGCTTGCTAGCTGCAATCTATGTTGCCCCCTGATTGCCGGAGCTCGCTCTAGCGTTTTATGAAGTGGAGAGAGACGGAGGTCACAGGAGAGGATTTTTATTTCGAGTGCTAAAGACGCAAGGCGGACCCCGCTCCCCCCCCCCCGCCAGTATGAGGCTGCAGGACGCAAGTTCCCGGCGCGATATGGCCCCGGTGACTTTGGAGCCTGAGGCGGGCGCGCTATTGCCCTTTCGTCTTGCTCGCCTGGTGCAGGTGGACGAGACTCCCCATTTGAACGTGTCAAAAGTGGGGAAAGCGCAGCGTCAAACCAGAACCCGTTGAACCCTTTAACATATGATTAAGGATTTTTTTGTGGGTGGGTGGGAAGGCTAGCTGTGACTAATCTACTGCACCGCAAGTTACCGATGAGGAGGAGATCTGCTCGTAGTGTTCTCCATTATCATGCAGATCAGTGGCAAAATCTAATTAGTCCCTTCGCTGGGGAAAGAATGGCTGGGTTGGCTGGTGCTTTGGGGCTGGAGTCTTGAGAGGCAACAGCCAGGAGGAGTTCGCGGACAGCAACACCGGCACCTGAGCACTTCAGCAGTTTGTATGATGTGAACTGAGAACGACCCGGCTAAGGTTTATGGCATTTTTCTAGAACGCTCAAATTCTAGCACATGTGAAGTGGTATTCTCCCATCTCTCTCTCTCTCTCTCTCTCTCTCTCTCTCTCTCTCTCTCCCCCTCCCCCCCGCGCGCTTCTGCCGTGAAACTTATAAGATGCAATCCCGTTACCAGGCAGCCGCGTACTACTATTGCATAACACGACTCTTTCCTGCCCCCCCATAACAAAATTCACGCTTCGCATATTTGCTCACACTTCTGCTTGTGAAGTTTTAATTAGGCAGCCATGGTAACTCACTCTCTGCAATGAAGCCTCGTTCCAGGGAGATGTCGAAGCTCCCGAACACTCTGATCCCTCTGAGCAGCTTTTGGGGGGTTTGGGGGAAAGTGGGGGTTATTTTTTTCGGGGGGGGCAGGTAGTGTCCGCACAAAATCTGGGCTGATGCTTACCTTTTCCTACGCTTCCTTACAAATAAGTAAAGATCTGTGCAGTTCCTTTGCGATGATGCATCTCTCCCGGCTCACTTCTGCAAGCATGCAGAGCAACGATCCACTCTTGTAAGAGCATCTGCTGCAAGATAACACCAATGGGATTTTTCTTTCCTTTTTTTAAAAAAGAAGAAGAAGGGGGGTGGAATTGCTTCCCGGAGACTTGGTCACCGCTGCCAGCCAACCGGCAGCACCGCCACTGCCGCCTCTTCTTCCTCGTTAGATTTCGCAGTGAAACGTTAATTCAGCCGTGACTACGTGAAGCGATTGTCAGGGTAGCAGCAGCAGAAGCCACGCAGTCTGGAAAATGTCCTCATTTACTGCAATTCAGTGTCTTCGATGTGATCTCATATACGATAAAAAGGAAGCCGGTGGGGTGGGGGGTGGGGGGTGGAGGTTGTTATGGGGATGAAGGGGGTGGCGGGGATCCTTTCTAGCAGCCCCCGCGTCAAACCTGGCTTCTTGATGTGTTCACTTTGAAGCATTCTCTGTAGTCCTCCCGTCTTGCAGGCAGAGGCTTCGGGCGAGCTCCCTCCGCTCCTACTTTTGGGAATGCACGAGAGAAAGGGGAGCGCGTGCTGTTTTGCTGGCGCTCGGTGCGTGCGCGCGTGTGTGTGTGAGAGTGTGCGCGCGTGTGTAGCTCGGCGGAGAAGAGACGAGAACTGGCGCTGGCTCTCCGCTAGGGAGAGTTCTCGTGTTCCCTCTGATGCAGGAAGCCGGTGTGACCGGGAACTTGTTGAGTTCCGTATGCAGTTCTTCCAGTGATGGGCTCTCTTGGACGGGGAACCGGTGATAGCACAAGGAAGACGAGGACGGACACCACATGCAAGCCTCTTGATCCCTTTGTAAACTGGGGAAGGGAGATGGGATCTTTCCAGAATGGATCTGGATTCCCCTTCTCTTTACAGCGTTGCCCTTTTGTCATCACAGTTTAAATGCATTTCCAGACTCAGGGCATAGAGTACTGTTTACATTATCTTGAGACTGAATTGGAAAAGGAATACAGTAGAGCAGAGTTAGCGGTTTTGATTATAACTTAAGTCTGTGTATGGTGTTTGACTATAAAATGTAAAACACCCTGCAGTTAATTTGTTGGGGTGTGTGTGTGTGTGTGTGTGTGTAGAATTTTGCTTCAAAATATTCTGGAACTGGACCTGCCTGGCTGCCCTGTTCTGACCTAGAAGAAACCTCTGGCAACACCAGATGCATGTGTTTGGGGTAGAGTAGTTGCTACAGTTTCTCAGTTCTCAAGGATGGGGTTTTTAACCTGTTTTGGATGCAAGAGAGACATTGAGTTGGGGGGGATGTTTCTCCACCAATTATACACATGCAGTGTAAAAAGTAGTCAAGAATTGTTTTGTTTTTTTTAAACGAAAAACCCCTAAAGTCAATAAGTTTCAGAATTTAATAAACCACCCCAGGTTTCCACTAATTTTCCAGTAGGACGTTGCTGACATGGGCAATAAGATCTAAAGCAAGCTTTCTTAAGGCGTACATCTGGCTGAGTTCAATGGGACTTAATAGTCAGTGGGTTTATGACTGTACCGTTAATACGAGTTATGTATATGCATAGGTTTCAGTGTGGCATTTTGAATGCATTGTAAAGATCAGTTAAATTTCTGCATAATTTGCATTTTCTGGTTGATTGGGGTTTGTATGTGCATGTATTTTTAAACTATAAATCATTTTTTGTTCTCATTGTTCGGTTTTCTCAAGTGTGTTACTATATTGTAACATTTATAACATGCCTAAAAATTAACAAGTGCAGTTACATTTAAATATAGCACAGTCTCTTCCCACAAACCTATGTTTTCATACATGGGATTCCCATCAAATTTGCAGATGACACAAAACTGGGAAGGGTAGCTACAGAAGACAGAATCAGAATTCAAGATGACCTTAACTTAACAAATTGGAAAATCCCCCCCCCCCCCGCAATAAATTTCAACAGGGACAAATGTAAGGTTTACACTTAGGCAGGAATAACAAGCTGCTCAATTATAAGATGGGAGACACTTGGCTTGCCGGTAGTGCATGCGAAAAGGATTTCAGGTTCAAGTTACAAGAAGGGAGATTCTGACTAAACGTCAGGAAGAATTTTCTGATAGTAAGAGCTGTTTGACAGTTGAACGGACTCCTTCTGAAAGTTGTGGACTCTCCTTCCCTGAAGGTTCTTACTCAGAGGTTGGATGGCCATCTGCCATGGGTGCTTTCATTGAGATTCCTGCATTGTAGAGGGTTGGAATAGAATGACCCTCAGGTTCCCTTCCAACACTACGGTTCTATGATTCTATAATACAATGCAAAAGGAAAAGGGAAATAGTAGGGAAGAGAAAAGCAAGCGCTGGAGCAATTGATAGTGCCAGGTTGGTTTTTCCCCTTGTCATGATGTTCTTCCTGGAAGGCACATGTATAGCTTCCTACTGCCTACGGCCTATGGTAGTAGAGGCCAGCATAGGCCTTTCTTCTGGTCCAGGTAACTTGGAGTTGGAGCAGAGTGTCCTTTCATGCAGAGAGGGGGATCAAGCTCCCTGTAGTTCATACTCTGGAAGCTGGGTAGGGGTGAATTAGTGGTCTCCTCATATATGATTAAACAGTAGGATCAGTGGAAGGTGATTATCAGTGATTGCCTTCAATCATTAGTTGTGGTTTGGATATGTAGAACACAGAGATGTGTTTCAGGCTGGTCTCTTAAAGATTAAAAGGTAAAGGTAAAGGGACCCCTGACAGTTAAGTCCAGTCGCGAACGACTCTGGGGTTGCGGCGCTCATCTCGCTTGACTGGCCGAGAGAGCCAACGTTTGTCCGCAGACAGTTTTTCTGGGTCATGTGGCCAGCATGACCAAGCCACCTCTGGCTAAACCAGAGCAGTGCACGGAAACGCTGTTTACCTTCCTGCCAGAGCGGTACCTATTTATCTACTTGCACTTTTTTGGGTGCTTTCGAACTGCTAGGTTGGCAGGAGCTGGGACTGAGCAACAGGAGCTCACTCCGTTGCGGGGATTCAAACCGCCGACCTTCCGATCGGCAAGCCCAAGAGGCTCAGTGGTTTAGACCACAACCCCTTCTTTAAGATTATCCTCAGATAAATATAAATCTGTTTATCTGTTTGCTGTGTAACTGCATATAATAGTGCCATTGCTGTGCTGTTAGCTTTAAGGCAAAGGGAAATCCTTCCCCTTTGCTCTGGTGCCAAGAGCTGTTCAAACTTTGCACTGGAGCAAAAGCTGCCATCAATTCTGCTGTGCAGTGGCAGCCATTAAACAGGTCAGCAGAACAGGGTTTAGGATTTATGGGGTAGATTTAAGGCCTGGTCATCCAATTCACTGCATTGTTTTCCATAGAGAAGCTAGGATTAGCTTTAATGATATTGACACGACACAGTTCACAGAATAATGCCAGCTCCAGTGCCCAATGCAGCCTCTGGTATAATTGTTCCGGTGATCTCCATAAGATGACGCTGTGATGTGTTTTAATGTTGGGGCAGAGACATGGCAGCCAATCATTCTGTTGTATGGTTTCCTACTTGTTAGGTGTCTTCTGCAGACAGGAATGACTTGATCTGAACACTAAACTAGCCAGAGTTAGCAGTAAAAGTGTTAAAGCGTAGGTGTGGAGGTAGATTTGCTGCATTGCCAAGAATTGGATGCTCTAGTGACTAGAGTGGATCCATCGGGTAGCAGCTGCCTTGTCTTGAACATTTATGGTGAACATTTATTGCATGCCACAGGATGAAAATGAAGGACTTACTCGTTTATTTAAACCTATAGTGGTGTAGAACAGTTAAAACACAAACCAAGAGTACTAAAAGCACAAAAATGCAGCAAAGTATTGTAATATATAAAAAGACAAGGTCAGCTTACTGGTCAGGGAAAGCCTGGGGGAGGAATGTTGGGGAGCTGGGGTGGGGAAGATGTATAAAGTAGGTAACTGGTGGTGCTTTCCATATGGTAGGGGAAAGAGGTGCCAAGTTGCCCTGAAGATTGAGGAAGCTGCATCATGTTGTTATGTTACGTGGCATTTCAGGAGGAGCCAGGGGACACAGCCAAATGCAGTGGCTGGCAGCTCCTGCTCTCTCATGCTCAGCAGCCTTGCATGGCAGGAGGAGGAAGAGCTGGTCACTAAAGCTGTGCTCAGCTCCATGCTCGACCTCCTCCAACCCCTGACAGTAGGGAACATTGGGGGGCTGCCCCCCAATATTGTGGGGCTCCAAAAGTGCTTGGCCCCTGGCGTTGGTGCCCTTGGTAGAAGAAATAGCATTCCAACAAATAGGGCAATAGCAGGAAATGCATGTTTCTGAGTCACCACCATCCAGTGGTTTTCCACTGCAACTCTAAGCACATGAGGAGTCGGTTATCTGTTGTCTCAATCCACAGGCAAGATAAGAACAGGGAGGCTGCTTCATCTACAGGACACCTAGTTTATCATGCGTCTTGAGCCGCATGATCATTTAAGAGTTATCCTGTGGGTGTAGAATGCCCCCCCCCCAAATGATGGTCATTGTTAATGATAGTTTCTTATCATCGTTCCAAGGTTTAATATCACAGTTATCTTGCTGTGCAGTTTCTACAGCATCTCAGTAATGCTGGTCACTGTCTCCAGTCTTCTTGTCTATTAAGGCAGCTTTGATAGGCTGTCTATTTCTCCAGTGACACCCCCTCCCCAAAGAAATGTATTTAGGTTGGGTTTCATATAAATGTCTCAGAGCTAGGTAGTCACTATGCCTTCTTGGGTTCACTGGCAGGGATAACCAACTTCTGATTAGAAGGCCAAGGCAACCCTTCTTCTTCATTATTTGATGTATAAAGACTTCTAAATGAATCCCTCTGCAGATTTCTTCATCTTCAATGTCCTTTCTCAAATTGTTATGAAGATGCCCAGCTCTTGGATTTGACAGGTCAAAAGAAGAGATGCAGCATTATGACCAAATCATAGCACAGAAACATAGTATATTCCCCCCCCCCCGACAGCAAGAACAGAAGAATCTAGCTCTTTACACATTGATGATGCAAAAGGGTGCAGACAGTATCTCCTGGTTTGCACATCACAACTTTGTAAGCCAAACTATGGCTTAACAGGACTGTGGGAATGGACAGGCTTGTAGCTGTTTTGCTCCTCCCTGGGCTTTTTTTACTCCCATGCCACAATGAGCTAAGTTTTCCAAACTCAGGCTTGTAACTAACCATGAACTGTCACCAAGAAAAAGCCTTGGTGATTATACAGCTCCTCTCATAGTTTGGCTTATCACAACATGCATACCAGGCCAATATCTAGCAGTGTCTAGCTAAAAGATCACTAGTAAATATTTAAGATCACTTGCTAGTTCTGAATGGAAGAAACATTTCTCTTCCCATTTCCAAATCTATGAACAATGTCAAATGTGAAACAAAATGGAGCACCCTAGTGATTTCTTTAGAAATCACACCAGTCCATTCAATTCCCAGTTGTGAGAGTCTTTTCTGTCCTTGCATGAGAGGAAGCAGTCGCCAGCTTGAGGTATCAGCACTGTACATGTAGATGTCAAATGTATTAAAATTGTCGTGTTTGTATCATTGCTTGTGATTGAAATTCCTATTTAATCTTCTAATTTAAATTAACCACCTTCCAAAATCAAATGGAGCCAGTATCTTTTATATTCATCAAAATGAGTGATATTTAGTGCTGCTTAGTCTTATTTTGAACACCTAATACTTACAGTCTAATACAGTTTGAGCAATTCCGACAGAGTGGGTGTAATTGCAGGCATTACAATATTATCTAGGTTACTCCAGTAACACTAGGGCCGTTCTGATTTCATGTCAAGAGTCTTGGTTTCTTTAAATTGGAAAGAGAGAGGGTTTTGTTTCAGAGATGAACTGTGTTTGGCTGTTCATTTCTGTAATCATCTGGGACCCGCAACATCATTAGATGTTCTGTTGAAAGCAATTATTTTCATATTGCTGAATTGCTGATGTTAAATAAGCTGCTGGCTTGCACTACTGTTGTTGCATAGTTTCCGGCTCTAAATTTTCGCAGTCTGCCTACAGTTGGAATGGGGGATGGCACAGGTGTTACCTTCGACACTTGTTCTGAAAAGCAAAGTTATTACTGTGGTTTGGATTCATCAACAGTTAATTATGTTGCTTTCCCTTAACGTTATTGGTGGACTGGTTGGTTAGTTGTCAATTACTTTGTAAAATATGCAGTCAAAATGAGGATCTTTCACTAATTACCTGATACCGCCAATCTCTGTGTAGGCAGAACAGCTCGGTGAATCTAATTTAAGGCTCCTGGCACTGTCATTAGGCAGCTATTAGTGATTTCTTTGGTGCAGAGCTGTGGTGCTGTGCCAGAGGATGCATCTACCATGCTAGTGGTGGTGACTGGATTGGGGATGACATAGCAATACATTATCACGTTGGCCAAAATACTACAAGGTATGATAGAACCTGGCGAGTAGGAGTAAGGTTCAATGGTGGAAGTTTTGCTGTCCCAGGGCCACACCGTTCACCAGGATTCAATTCATATGATAAGTAAATCAATGCTGAAAGATCTTCATAACAAACACAGCTCTGTATTGCTTAGTCTAGCAGTAGGCAGAAGGTTGAACTGGATCTACTGGTAGATTGCTGGATGATTTGCAGTAGATTGGCAAAGTGTGTGCAGCAGTTTGTACCCCTTTATGATAAACAATTTCGTGCAGTTGGGGTACTTTGATATATTTAATATAAAATCTAAATATACTAACACTGTTGTTGTTGTTAATATACCACCCTATACCCGGAGGTCTCAGGGCGATTTACTATAGATTAAGTCCTAAAACAGAAAGATTTACTTAGGAGCAAGTAAGTAGGAATACCCTATCAATATTTATTATTTTTGGGTTGTATCCACTGCTTCTGTTCTCCATTCCCCTGCATCCTCAGTACTTTATAATGGGCAGATGGACACTATTTCTATACAAGTTCAGTTATGTTCATTTTAAATGTCAGATTTCAAACGTGTTAGATCTCAAAACCTGCTTTTTCGATCTAAGGAATGGAGTGTAGCTCTAAAGGTTGAAGGAATACTTGCACAGTACTTTCAACAAATGTGAAATATTTCACAATCCAAATTATTTTGCAGTCTGTCTAGTTAGGAAATAAATGAAGATCTAAGAATCTACAATAGCATGATATATAGTACCCTAAATGACTACAGTTTGCTCTTTCTTGAGCAACCATTTAGCTTGTCACCATTACGGATGATTTGTAAGTTTTGCAGACCTATTCTCCAGTACAGAATATTTTCGACCATATAATAATTTTTTCTCTCTCCCTAATTTGCTCTATGAGAACAAACACAAAATTATTTTTGTTGAATTATCATGTGGGAAATTGTGTTAAGATTGCATGGTGTGCTACAGCTGGAGTGCATACATAAAATACATAAAAACAGGAAAGAGCTGTTTAGGAGACTAAGGCTTGTTCTTTGTATGGAGCAGAATGCAGTAGAAATTAGGTGGTGAAATGGACTGTGTCACATCTGACTGTGTGTGTGTGGTAGTGGGGCTAACTTTTAAAATTGCGTTCCCATGTAAAAAATAAAAATAAAAATAACTATCCATATATGGTCCCCCAAATGTTGTTGAATGACAGCTTTCATAGCTCCTAACTAGAGGCTGTACTGGCTAGGGCTGATGAGAGTCAAAGTTCAACAACTTATGTAGGGCTACAAGTTATCCACCCTCTCCTCTATCAGTTCAGGAGTCTACTGCCTCATTTTGCTGCACATGTTTACCAGGCTTAAGATTCTCAGAATGCTGGTGAGTGACTCAGCACAGAACCAGCATCCATTCATGGCCATCTGGTTATATTCAGTCACTGTAGGTTTTCCAGAGGTTTATGTCACATAATTTGAATGCTGTGGTGCCCAGGCCATTGTACTCTACTGCCTCTTCCAGTACCATAAGGGTGCCATAAAATTACAATTTTATGTTTCAGTATCCATGTTTGTAATAAGAAACACTGGAAAGAAAATGTCACGGTGCCTCAATAGAAGATATTTTTAGCAATTATTCTAAATTTGTTATATGATGATGATAATATATGCCACATCTTGTGTTCCATTTTCAATAATATGTGCACAAGTGGTTTGGTTTTTTTTTAAATTACTTCACACACACACACACACACACACACACGGCTAAGGAATTTATTAAGGCTTGATACTCTGCTGTAGAACAGATTCAGTGACAACAAAACACAAAGAAAAACATACTATTGTTGAGAATAAAAAAAAGTAAAAGCCAAATCCAAATCATTCCTCATCCTCAATGACCAGCATGGCAGCCTTTAACACTGTGGTGAGACATGATGAGGTAAAAGGAATTTATGCATCTATTAAACTAAGAAAGCATCTGCTTAACCACCATGAGAAATATGGGTGCGTGGATCTTATAGATGGAAAAGGCCTCTTTTATGTTTGTCCTGTAATGGTATATTGAAAGATTATAAAGGAGGCCATATTTAAAGATGGTGTAATTAGAGGGGCAACATCATGGTTTCAATTAAAGGACATCCCAGAGGCCAAATTGCCTTCCTTACAGCTTTCCATATGTCAGTATGTATGTGTTAAAATTTGAAGTGGTTGAGGCAATTGGTATAGGAACTAAAACCATATGGACTTTGTCTGAGGAAGGTTTTGTGATTTGCAGGAGAGCAATACTATAACAGTTGACTTAATTTTTTTCCTGCTCCTCGAATCATTTCCACATTCATTTATTTTCTGAAGAATGCATGCATGTTGCAAAGGAATTTAGAGGGCATTTGAGAACTGACTGTCATTTTGTATAGACTGCTGGTCAGGTCTGTTTAGTTGTTGATTGGTGCAAACCAGATTGCCCTAGAATATGCTGAAAATACTGCAATGATAATGGCTAAACTGTATTTCAGACACCCTGTCCCCTATTACAAATTAAGCAGTCACAGAGGAAAGAGCTGCCCTCCAATCACTGGATAGTGCTTCTCAAACAGAACACATTCAGTGGAGGCTGTTCAGTTGTGAGTTCTCAAGTGATAAAACATTACCACATTGATTATGATAGCAAGTGATGTGTGAATTTGCTATTAAACAACTTTTCATGCAGTGTGTTGTACTTGATAGAAGAATATAAATTACACATGTACCAAGACTAGTTCCAGGTTTATGTGGGTCCAAGCAAGAGACCAGAAATAGGTTCTTGTTCCACCTCCATTGGACTCCCCATACAAACACAAGATGGCTCTCTCTCAATGTAAGAGAGGGAAATACCTTGGATTGAACATAAGAGCAGCCCTGGTATATCAGACCAAAGACATGTCTAGTTCAGCACCTTGTTTCCCATATTTGTCAGTCAGACATTTATGGGGAGCACACCAGCACTTTCCTACTCATGTTCCCTAGGAGTATCTGTCATTCCTCCTTTTGCTTCTTCGTGGAGGCTTCTTGCCAATGGCCATCCTCCTTTATCTCATGGCTAAACCTGCTTTATGCTCTCTAGGCTCCCTTAAAATAAAATTGCTGTGGCTGCCTGTTACTGGACTCTTGGTGCAGCTGCTAGCTGAACTGGATTGCATGTGGTGATGGGGAAACATGAATATCTCACCAGCTTTGTGCTTCCTCTCTGCTGTCCCTGAGCCTATGATCTGCCATAGGAGATATGCTCAGTTCTGTCAGTGGTGGGCAGCTAAGACATGGATGGAGCAGATGCCCAGACATGTCAATTCCTGATGCCATATTTGTCCATGTTGGTTGTAAGAAAGTCCTACATATAGTATATGCAACCATTTTACACCTTTTCCCTTCCTAATGAATTCCCTACAACCTCTGAAAAGCTGTTCCTGAAGGTTGGATAACCCTCTGGAATAACATGGGAGGCAGCAGGAATGAGCAATCTATGGAACTGGGGATCCTTCTTTGCATGAAGAGAAATATTTTACACTATCACAATGGTTATCTTTAGATGTAAGCCAGTCTTCTTTTAGATTAGCTGTTCTTCTCAGCACTCCCCTCCCCTTTTTTTGTTCCCAGAGCAAAACCAACAACACTTTTCTAAAACATCATATCCAATTTATTTCATTTTGCTCAAATCAGTTATGTCTGGCGAAGTTTAAATTCAATAACACTGGATTTTGAAACAACTGGTTATTTTCTCCCCAAATATACCTTTTATATTTTCTAGGTGTTGAACTGACCAAAATCTGTTATTACTTTTGTATGTTGAGGGACCTATGGCTATAAATCTTCTATCTTTCTTACCCATACTCAGAAAAACATTCATTCTGAAAAGTCTTGATTGCCGTAAGTTGTATTTTTCAAGAGAAATGTAATATAGGTAGACGTTTAGAATCCAGTGGCTTCTGCATGTGGGTAAAGTAACTATAAAATTATTCCCTTTAAAAAAAAATATTATTTTTTGTTCAAGCACCATAAAATAAACAACTCGGTATTTTGATAGTAATATAAAATAAGGCATATCAACTCTCCTTTCCGAACTTCAGTGTAGCAAGCCTTCTCTACATGCCCATGCTTGAATAATGTGGGATGGATCTAGTGACACACCATGCCACTTATTTTTCATGTTAACAGCAATCTTCCTTTAGAGTCCCCAAATGAACTAATCCTATTTTTTACTGAGAAAAAAAAAAGCCGGGATGAAAGTGCTTTTCACTTCCTCCAGACAAATTTATCAGGTGCCAGTGGAAAAGTTAAACAATTTCTGGGTACATTTCAGAAATTGTCGCCATGCAGTCTGTTGAGTTCCCCAACAGTAGATGATACTTCTATTGTTCTTGGGGTTTTTTTTTTCAGTCACCAATGCCTACACCTTATTTGCTAATATGGTATTCATGGTGATTTCATTCTGAGATGAACCCGGAACCTCAAGGTATCTCAGTGGATATGGTATTTCATATGCACAACACAGCAGACAAAGCTCCCTGCTTTGACTGTATCTCTTCGTCTTGTTTTTTAAGCGCTCAGCTTGCTGCAAGTAAACCGTTCTCTTATGTTTAAACCCCCAGAGATATTTCTTAAAACTTTTCATTTCAGCGTTTACAACACTGAGTGCTTTTATTCACAGTTCTGTTTCTCTTGCTAGAACATCTAATTTTCTTTTCGATTTTGGTTATCTTGGTGAAAATGCATCGCATTTTTCTTCCCCCTCACTTCTCCAGCAACTTAATATCTATCAAAAGGGTACCTTATCCCCCACCCCAGACCACAAATTGTAAAATAAGGACTAATTTCAGTGAACTTTGGGAAGTTACACCAATATAAGAAGATAAAAAATATTGCTTTTTAGTGAGTTCTCTGGGGTGTATTTGAAAGAGGACTGTCTGACCTGTAAATATAAAAATGTCCAAATATAGCTTTGGGTCAATCTTGTAACACCACTGTTGCATGGTAGCTACAGAGGAAAAGTGCCCTTTCCCCTTTAAATCTCTTTTACTGTTTTCTTGAGATTTTGATGAAAAACAGAGTAGC
The DNA here is from genome assembly GCF_009819535.1 of Lacerta agilis. Classification (NCBI taxonomy): domain Eukaryota; kingdom Metazoa; phylum Chordata; class Lepidosauria; order Squamata; family Lacertidae; genus Lacerta; species Lacerta agilis. The sequence goes on along the minus strand of NC_046316.1, from coordinate 39,858,855 downwards.
AATTTGGACAGGGACCTAAATTATTGTTTACTGAGATGACAGATTGATGGGCTCACTCACATAGCTACAGCCCTCAAAGGGTTCATTGTAAAGCAAGTAACCTGTTTTCCCACAATTCCCTCTTTCCTATATTACGGCAATATGAGTGGGTGGTGAAGACTTACTTAGACTAGGGCAGAGCTTTCCAAACTTTTCATGTTGGTGACACATGTTTTAGACATGCATCATTTCATGACACAGTAATTCAGTTTTACTATCAAAGCGGAGGTTAAACTAACCCTTTTCCAGCCCTGGGAGGAGTGTGAGGATCGTTTGCGTTACACACCTACACACCTACGGTCCTGTGAGTGAAGAAGGACATTGTACTCTCTAGGGGACAGGGGTCCCGTGGACCGTCCTCAGTTATTTTCTTCTGGGGCACATCACCCTCAATATTTTCTCTTCCCTGCTCCTCCTGTCTGCTTTCCCAGCTTCCTCCCTCTGCTGCCTCCCCCCAGCCACATCCCTCCTTCTCCTGCATGGCAAAGAGCAGACAGGCTTCAGCCCATGGGCAGGCAAGCCAGTGGAGGCAGGGCCCTCCTGCGGTGGAGACATAGGGCTCCCAGGGAGAGAAGCCCCCAAACCTCTGTAGGGACAGCCTGAGCGTGAGGGTGCCTGGCCAGCTGACCCAGGGAAGGAGGGGGACAGAACAAGCCCCCCTGCCATGCTGCCCATGCCCACGTCACCACCGGCTGCCAATGGTCACTGCTTCTGCCTGGCCTGACCCCTGGCTTGGAAGGAAGGGGGCGAGGGGCTGGGGCGAGACGGGCCTGCAACCCCCCAACCACTCAGGTCGGCGCCACGACCTCCCTGCACATGTGGGGGACAGATTCCCCATGGAATTAACCTACTAAAACGGTCAGGGGTGTCTCCTGTGGCCGGTGAAAAACTCTCTTATGCCCTAGGAGACAGAAAGGAAAATAAAAACAGAGGAAGAGGTTACAGGTGGGAAATGTCTGGAAATGCCAAAGTCTAAACTCAGAGCCCCTGGCTTATGTCTTGCAGGAGGACTCAGGATCCACCCTGGACCTCAACCTTTCTCTGTTCCCTCCCTGTGTCATATTAAAGATTGTAAGCCCCCACAGGGCAGGAACCTTTTTATCAAGGCTCACACATGTCAGGAACGGATTCCCCATGGAATTAACATACCACAATTTCAAGTGTAGCTTTCTCATTTTTACAGCGCCATAGCAGCCGCTGTGTCCTGCATGTCTGAGGACCTGGGACACAGAAAGGAAAATATAAACAGAAGCCCTGTGTTGTCACAGAGGTTACATATGGGAAATGCCAGGGAACCCAGAAGTCTAAAGTGTCGGATTCAGGTTTATGCTTTTCAGCAGGACTCTGGGACCACCCTGGACCCTCAACCTTTCGCTGTTGCCTCCTTGTGTCAAATTAAAGGAGTTTAAGGAACCTCTTTGTAAAGGGTCACATGCAGTGATGCTGTAAACAAATAATACCAAATAAATCTCACTATGTTACTGCCTCATGTGAGCTCAAGCCTGCTAGAGACTTTAAAACCATAGGCTGTGTAGCCACCATACCTTTGGGGCTCATCCCCACTTCTCCTTGGGTCGTGTGCCCAGCAAGCTCAGGTGTGTTAACAGATTTGCTATTTACTAGACCGGCTGGCCTGGTTTGCAAAAGTCAGCCCAGGGATTCCTTGCCTGGCACAGTTCTGCAAACCTGTACTTTCATTGAAATCCCAATTAATCATAATCCTACCATTTATCAATTTCTAGGGTCTCCTGCAAATGTATAACAGTACTAGCTGTTCCCGGCCACGTGTTCCGTTGAACTCCCGCCTGCCTCCTTTACGCCCCACCTTTCTTCCTCCCTCCCAAACGGCTTCTTTCATTTTTCCGCCAAAATAGCTGGCTCCGCCCCCGCGCGCACACACAGGGGAGTGGGGGCAGAATCCCCTCCCCAAGAATGGACGTCCCGGTAAAAGTGCTGGCTCCACCCCCCTGCACACACGACCCCACTCACTGACTCTCTCTCTCTGTAGTTTGTGCTCGCCTTCCCTCTGACGTGGGTAGGATCTCGCCTCCAAGATCCCCCTCAGACCATCGCTCTCCCAATCCCCCCTATCTCCCTCTCCTCTCTCCTCCTGGGCTGTCTGACCTTGTATAGCCTGTATGTGATGTGATGTCACTACATTGACAATGGTGGTGGCTATGTGGCTATGTAGTATTGTGATGTCATGGTGCTCACTAGGGGATTGGTTAGGATCTAAAAAAGTATGTTTTTTCCTTTTTACCTGTCGCTGGTGTGACTTCTATGTAATATTTTTGCATAAAAACAGTCCACGAAAGGAACCCAACGTTGTGTCAAAATTTCAAAGCGATCGGTGCAGTACTTTCGGAGATTTGATGTTTTGAACAAACACACATTTACAACTACCAGACCTTTAGAAGACATCTGAAGGCAGCCCTGTTTAGGGAGGCTTTTAATATTTAAGAGATTATTGCATTTTAATATCTGTTGGAAGCCGCCCAGAGTGGCTGGGGAAACCTAGCCAGATGGGCGGGGTATAAATATATTATTATTATTATTATTATTATTATTATTATTATTAATTACTGCAGCTGACACGCTAACGCGTCTTAACACACAGTTTGGAAAGCTGTAGGGTTAGTCAATTTATTCCTAGATAATTAAGGCAAGGAAGCTTGCCACAGGCTACAGGGTAAAGCAACATTTTAAATTTTATAGCCAAGTTAAATTTATCTCTGAAAAAGAAAATTGTCTTAGTTGTTTAGTGCTAGTCTCCCAAACTCCATAAGGCTGTCTAGTGGACTAGTTGTGGAATATATTGAATTTCTCTATCTTTTAGTCTTATTCCCCACCCTCTTAGAGTACATTTGAGATCCTTCGGGATTTAGAAATAAAAGCATGTAAGTGATTCTCAACCAATGTAAACAGTCTTATCTTATGCCAAGGATCATATAACTGCTAGAAGTGGATTCCGGGAAAATCCAACCCACAAGGTTGAGTTAATGAGGGAAGGTGTCTAATAGGTGATTCGGGGGGTGAACGTAAGTTGAATTTATTTAGTATTGTTTTAAAATAATTTTTCCTCTGATATAAGATAGTGCCAGATCAGGCCCTCCTGCTAGGTAGACTGGGGCAACTGCTTCAGGTGACAGATGCTCCTAGGAAGGGTGCACCAGTGAGCCTTTGAAGGGCAGAACTGTATATGCCAGTAGACTTGCCCTGTGCCACCTAAGCCAATTAGTGATCTCATCAGTGTTGAAGTAAGAATCAGCTGCCATTATGGTTAGATTTTGTACATGGGCTGGGAGATGGGTGCTATCTTGTCCTTCACCTCAGGTAGCAAATGCCTTGGGGCAGTCCTAGATGGCGCTGTCTAATTTCCTGGTGAGTCCTCAGTGCAGAAGAGAATTCTGAAGGCCTCAAGGTTTTCGCATATTTAAATACTTTAAACTTTCCATAGTCATATTATGTGTCAACTCTTACTTTTCGAAGGCTTTTCTCCTTGGGAAAGGATTCTGCAATTTCATTTGTCTCTTAAAAGAGCCATTCTCACCTGTGACTTTTATTGTTTTTGTTGTTGATGATGATGCTGATAATTCATTTACTAATTTACCGTGAAGCGTTAACACTGCAAAATTAAAAACAAGATTCGCTGCTAAACCTGAATGAAAAAAGTACTGTCTGTAATGTGGTATGAATTTTTATTGCATTTGCTGAGTCTGTTTTTCAATTCAATTTGTATGAGTCTCAGTTGCACAGTTTGGTTTTGATCTGAGCTTTATGAAAACAAAAGTGCATTCTTTGTTTCATGTTTGACAGAAAAGTTTAGGGGGGAAAGCCCAGTTGAAAAGCAGCAGCATTCCCCAAAGGGAAAGAAGAAGCAGCTCAAAATGAGCTGAAGTTATTTATTAGAGACACTCCCTCCCCACAAATCTGCACTTGAAAATGATACATGGAAAAAAGAGCAAGAACATTTTTCATACGTCGTCTAATAAACTGTTGGCTGCATTAAAGCAAGTGATGCTAGTTGACTAAAACCATCCTTGGGTTTATTCTACTTGTGGAACTCTGTAGTTAATAACTGGGATATGATAACAACGTACTCTATAACCCACTGAATAAGATTTTCGTGTACTGAATGCTCCATTCTTAAAAATGGCTTTATACTTTTAGACAAGCTAAATTATAGGCATAATTTCCCATTTCTACTTTAAAATTTAATCCTTTTGATACGCCACCTTATCTTTCTGTAGAGCAATATTGAAGTAAGAGAAAGGTCACTCTTAAAAGCATTAATGTAGTGATATGTGAAGCAGATGAAAACATTAAAACATATTGGAGAATATTGTTCACATAATATTTTGTAGTTATTTATCTGAAAATGTCTTTGTTGAAAAGACAATATTGAAAATTTCTGTTATGGTTCTGGATCAGAACTTGGCAGGGTAAAATCTGTTCAGTCCAGTTCTGAAGGGGTATTTTCAGTTATTTTGTGGGAGTACAACTGTGGCGGGGGATTGTGTGTGTGTGTGTGTGTGTGTGTGTATATATATATATATATATATATATATATATATATATATATATATATATATATATATATATATATATATATATATATACTGTCAGGAAACCGCCCTCGCCGGAGCTGGAAGCGGTGCCGGGGCTTTTTCAGTATCGTGAACCCCCGTCTCCGCTGAGCAGCTCGTCATTTTCCCCCAGTGGAGGAAGCGACCACTCTTCCAGTGGGGAGGGGGAGATGGGGACAGGAAGTGGGAGCAGGGGCTGTGGCAGGGACGGAGAGCCTCTGTCCCAAGCGGGAAGAGGGGAAGAGGGACCCTTTCCATCGCCCCATTTTAGCAGGGAGGAAGGACATAGAGGGGGAGGTGGGGGTTCAGGATCCCGCGCCTTTTATGTTGGGCAAAAAACCAGAAACGGACATTCCCGGACTCTGCAGAGGGATGAGCTGGACATCTTTATTTTAGCTCCACTGTAAATATCTGCACAATAAAGAACTTAGTGTTTATAAGTTCTGCGTTTGCCTGATTTCTCATGAGCAACCACTGAAACACACACACTCTCTCTCTCTATATATATGGTTTTGAAAAGGTGGTAATGTTGAGGGTAGTTAAATAGTAGGGTAGTTAAATAGTGTGGTAATGCAAAATGAAATATGTAGGCAGATTGAAAAAGGCTGCAGCTCCCAAAAAGGCCTGGTGAGTAGCAAAGGACAGCCCGCAATTGAAAACTCTCTTGTCCCAAGGTTTTCAGCAGTGAGTTGCTCTAATTCCCACAGAATTTTCAGGTTGAAGCCTTTTTTTAATCACTCTGTTCATTTCAATTGAGGTATTATTCCAATTGAAGGAAAGTTTAAATAAACTTTTTAAAAATAAAAATAAAAATATGCTTTTATGGAAATGTGCATTCTTAGAATTTAGCCACCTGTGTCCCAAAATTCCAGTTTCCAGTTGGCTATAAACAGGGAAGGAAACAACTGGATAATCGCTTCCATAAACCAAGGCAATGGTGCACTGCTGGAAACTACTTGAATGTAAAATTCAAACTTACTATAACTTAGAGCACTATGAGTGCTATAAGGGGTGATGCAGCATTCATTTGAGGCTAGTGTTTTTTATCTTCTTTTATATTGTTAGGGACTCTTGCCTCACCATTCTTTTGCTGTGTAGATTGCAGGTTAATAGTCCAGAATAATCTGCTGATGGGAACTACAGTAATGGTTGGATGAGAGTTGGCAATCTCCCTCTCTATGGGAACAAGATACCCATCAAAGTTTGGAGAAGGAACAGGTGTGTGTGTGTGTGTGTGTGTGTGTGTGTGTGTAGACAGGCAGTTTGCAGTTTGTAAAGTACAGTGGCAGAGAGAGTGAGAGTGAGTTGGCTGAAGGCACCTTGAATTTATGGCCTTTTTCTCTGGGAACCTGATGTGGGCTTGCAAATTTATTGCATTCTTGGAGCTACCAGTGTCATGTAGTGGTTACAGTGTGGACTAAGATTGGGGATACCCATGTTCAAATCTCCACTTGGCCATGAAGCTCATTGAATGACCTTGGGTCAGTCTTTCATGCCTAACAGTTGGCAGCTGTCTGCCTTAAGAGACAGTGGAGTGCACGTCGGGGGGGGGGGGTGAAGTCCCATTGGCTACCTTCACCTGATCTAGCTGGCCAGTTGAAGCCATTCCTGGGTGTGGTCACTGTCGTATGCTGACAGCTTCTAGGAGCCACAGGTGAGTGCAGAGTGGGGACCAAAGGTGGACAAAATACCCCAGAAAGAGCACAATGTAGCCTCCACCAGAGGTACTGCCCCTCCCCTAATACCCCACACATCTCGCAGTGGTGATGTTAAAACAAAAAGGGGGAAATACCATCTACGCTGCCTTCAGCTCATTGGAGGGTTGTAAATGTTAAAAGATAAGATAAGATTTATTTATTGTCATTGTCCGTATATACACAGTATACACAACAACGAAAATCAAACACCCAAATACATAAAAATACATATTGTAAGTAAATATTTTTTAAACTAAAATAAACAGATAACTCAACTATTTGTTTTTTTAAGCAACAACCAAAAGTCTCCATTTCTCCCCCATGCAAAGGAAACTGGAGTGAGGTACCATTAACCCCAGGAACTTCTCACCACTTGGGAAAATGGGGAGCATGCTACTCTATATATGGCAGGGTAGCAGCTCCCCTATCTCCCAGAAAACCCAACAGCCTCAAAGAGCAGCAAAAGAGAAGTCCAGGACAGAGAGCTGTTGTCAGCCCCCAGGTAGAACCCCACTGCTACCTTCCTAGGGACTATTCACAAGTCTGTGCACTCTGAGGGGAAAGCAAGCAAGAAGCAGCACATCCTTAAGAGCCCCCTCCCACACACAAACACACATACATGAGTACATACATATATAGGGAGAGGGAGGGAGAGAATGCGTAAGAGCATCCACTACTCAGACAGTAAACATGGGTGGACCAGTTGCTAGTGTCATTTTGGAAAAAAAATACCATGCCACTGAACATGGTGGAATTGTGCGCTAGTACAGGTGTTTTAAGAAATGGGTCCTCTTTAGATGCACAAACATATACCTGCTCAGTCATCATATCTGTGAAAAATTTACAGCTGTATCAAGTGTGGGCTTAAAGGGACATGCAAATCTGTCTCGCTGTCATACCTTCTACTGAGAAATTTAAGCCTCAAATCACAATGTTACTAGTTCCTCCACGGAAAGGAAACATGTTGCTTTGTTTTTCTTGCATTTTCTGTCTCAACAATACATGCAATCAATGTATATGCAGAGGCAAGCAAGTAAAGCAGTAGAGCAAATTACAGCCATATTTTATATGCTGTTTTCATAGTACATATGAAGCTTACAGATGTCTCTGTGGAAGCATATGCGAAAGAGTTCAAAAACAATCCCCGCAAAGCTCTTTGGTTCACAAAGACTTGTCTATTAGTTAAAAGTCCCAGATGATGTGTCATCCATACAACTGCAATGCTTTAGCAAGCATTTTGAAAATCCAGTACAAGCATCAATGGGAAGGAATGCAAAAGGGAATGTTTTTATTGTGCTGGTTTGTGTATGTGATAATGCCTTATGCATACTTTGCCCCATTTGGATGATTTTACACTGTATGTGTTGTATATTGCAAACTCTTTGCAGTACTGACATTCTGAATCACACCCTTCTACATATTTTCTGTAGGATTCCTCTAGGATTGACTGTCAGCACTGATTTATATAGTGCCTTTTGCCTTCAAAGCAGTTGTGATAGGTGTAGTAATATATTTTTTACTCATAACATTGTAAGTTGAAGTAGTGGTATTAATGATTTCTAGTGGGAAGCTTAAGGTAGGGAACATAAGAACTTGCCTGAGGCTCTATGAGGAATTGTTCTTTTAGGCTTAGAATGTAGGAGTTCTAGGCTTTATGTTGTTTACTCAGATCAATATTTTTGGGCTTCTCTTTATGTTGTTTTTGGTGGAATTTTTTTTAAAATATGTGCCTCAGTGAGGCTTTGCTTCTGTTGATAAGATGGTCAGGGCACTGATTCAACAAAGCCCTGAAGCGATGCTAGAAGCACATTGATGCCATTATCTACAGTAGGAGATCTTGTAAGTGGCTCTTATATTTTCTGCTACACAAAGAACAGTAAGAGCAGTACACTACTTGTGTGTGAGCCTACTCCTGACACCTTCTTTTGCGTGGCAAGGACCCAGACCCCAGAATAAAACACATTCTTCCTCAGAATAAAACACACGAAAACAAGTATATTGGGTTAATGGAATAACTAAGGCCACAACTTTATTGGTTACAGATGTGAGCGGTATTGGCTTAGGCAATTGGGTGAAGCAAGACTAAAACCTGACTCCTGCACACCCGCAGGAAGTCTCTTTGAAGGGTTAACCACCGGAAGGGGGGAGCCCTCTGATGTACATCAAATGAGCCCCCCCGTCACTGTTAGGGATGTGTCTTGGCCCTAGCCCACGCCCAGGCTTCGGACAGGAACCACACCCCCGGATCCCTTTAACACAGTGTTTCTCAACCTTGGGTCCCCAGCTGTTGTTGGACCTACATCTCCCATCACGCTTGACTACTGGTCTTGGTAGCTAGGGATAATGGGAATTGTAGTCCAGCAACAGCTGGGGACCCAAGGTTGAGAAACACTGCTTTAACGGGATACCCTTACTGTGGAGGGGCAGGCGGAGGAAACAACCTCCCCTCCCATAAAAGGCTTACCCAATGCCTAACCTCACAAAGTTGTGATGATTGCTACTAGGTAGGTGAAAACCACGTGGCTTGACCCAGTTATGCCGAGTGGAAAAATTCCTACCCAACCCCAACAACCAGGTGACCGACATAAATCATAGCAAGTCATAGTCGAACCACAAAAAAGAGGGTGGGCGGGCTGGGAGATCCAACAACTGGAAGCAGAAAAGGCAGCATCCCCGGCCGCACCAACAGTTAAGCGGGCGAAGCCACGCCCCTATGCAAGCCCTATTGGTTGGGCTGAAGGAGATGCGGCCGGGGACCCTGCTGACGTGGGCGGCTTACCTCCGCCCATTCCAGGGTCGCTATGGAGACCCGGTCCCCGCCCACAAAGCAGCCCCTCCCTAATGGGGAGCTGACATACCAAACCAGTCCCCAGCCATAAGTCATCGACGACGGTGGCTACGCCTCCCATTTTATACTATGTACCTTTCCTAATGGGCAAAGTATCTATCTGTACAGGCATGAGTGTGTGTTTGCATGTGTTTATTCACACACACACACAATTTTGCTACTATGCATTAGGGCTGGGCAATACACGGCTTTCAGTATTGCAATATATCACCAGCTAAACTTTGCAATATGCCAATATATCATGATATTTGAAACTAGTGGTTTCAGCCCGTTAAAATAACGGGCGCTAGAACATATGTGGTGAATTTTTTTAAAAAACTCACTTTTAAAAAACATTTCTTCTTTTTTTGGGGGGGGGGGGGTTAGAAAATCCACCAACCTGGTTTCCCAGTCCTGCCATGCCCTTCACACATCCTTCGCCCTGTTTCCCCTTTTCTCTTTCTGTCCCTTCCCTCTTTCTTCCTGGCACTCCAGTTCTCTCACAGCCTTCCTCTCTCTCTCTCTCCCCCCCCCTTATACAAACACACACACACACACACAGAGAGAGAGAGAGAGAGAGAGAGAGAGAGAGAGAGAGAGCGCTGCTGAAGTGTGTGGAGAAGAGACAGGTCACTTTTAGTATTGCTTGCAGAGGATTCCCTTCTGCAAGCAGGGATCCCCGGAGAAGAGGTGTGGCCCCCCACACCTCCCTCTCGCTCTGGGCCAGCGGACGACACGCCAGCAGCCTCCTCCTCCTTCCCCTCTCCCTCCCTCTCTCCCCCCTTCCCCCCTCCCATCCTCCCTCCCCCCTTACTGTCTCTGAACGGCCGAGTCCTCCCCCGCCAGCTCCGGGCCTCAGACTCTTCCTTTCCCTCGAGCAAGGCAGAGCTTTCGCCAGCCAGGCTGGGCAAGCCCCGACGTCGACGCCCGCCATGGACGTCCAGCGGCTTTGCAGGGGCCCGGCCGGCTCCGAGCCCTTCTGGGTGAGAGTGTGGGGTGGGGAGGGAGAGAGATGGGGCAGCATCCCTGGACCCAGGGGCTGGGCTTTGTGGGGCGGGAGGGGGGTCCCCCCTTGCCCGGCATCGGCGAAGCAAAGCCTCTTTGTGTGCGCGCCACCTCTACCCTCAGCAACTGGGATTCAATGGGGAAACTGGCAGGGTGGGGACGACGACAAAGTTGAAGCGGAACGTCGGCGCTCCACGGGGCGGGCTGCCCTGTGCTGTTCCTGGGCTGCTAGCCTTCGAGGCTCGGCTTTCAGCGGCAACAGCAGCAGTGTGGCCTCCGTCCTCGGCCTCCCCTCTCTTCTGGCGCGCCGCCGTTCCATTTCAACCGCCCCGCTTGAACTGCCGACGCTGCTCCCGGCCCGGTGTCCCTCCATCCAATCCCTGTGTCCCTGGGGCACATGCGCAGTAGCGCAAACCCAGAGACACAGGGACTGGACGCAGAGACACTTGCATTTTATATATATAGATAAGGATGGAGCCAGTGCTTTTTTCCCCGGGGGGGGGGGGGGTACGCAGGGGTACACATACCCCTAAACATTTTGTGAATCTAAGTTTGGCCTCATTGAGGGGCATTATTTCAATATGAATAGGAAAATGAGAGTACCCTTAAACATTTTTTTTAAGAAAAAAAGCACTGGATGGAACTAGGTAGAAGTATTGGCTGGCTTCACAGTTTTTCCTGCATAGTGATTTTTGCTGGTGCCTACTCTTATAATTTGCTGCCCGCCTGCATGAGGCAGGGGAGAGCTGAGCCAGCAGAGTTAACAGGGGCTGCATGAATCAAGAGAAGCATTGGCTGGCTTCATGTTTTTTCACACATTGTGATTTTTGCATAGCACACACACATCAGGATTCGCAATATATTGCCAAGTCAAAAGCCATCAATCCACTATCACAACATGAACTTCAAATCAGTTTTAGACGATATATTGATATATTGCCCAGCCCTACTATGTGTACTCCTTTGCTTATGATAGTTGCACAGTAATATCATGGCTGTTAACTCTAAATGAACATTACCATGAGAGTAAAGGAGGCAAAACAAAATCACATGTGATTTTGTCTAATAGAGCTTTGTTGTTGTTCAGTCGTTCAGTCGTGTCCGACTCTTCGTGACCCCATGGACCAGAGCACGCCAGGCACTCCTGTCTTCCACTGCCTCCCGCAGTTTGGTCAGACTCATGTTGGTAGCTACGAGAACACTGTCCAACCATCTTATCCTCTGTCGTCCCCTTCTCCTTGTGCCCTCAATCTTTCCCAACATCAGGGTCTTTTCCAGGGAGTCTTCTCTTCTCATGAGGTGGCCAAAGTATTGGAGCCTCAGCTTCAGGATCTGTCCTTCCCGTGAGCACTCAGGGCTGATTTCCTTAAGAATGGATAGGTTTGATCTTCTTGCAGTCCATGGGACTCTCAAGAATCTCCTCCAGCTAATACAGCTAGGTGCGAGAATAGCTTAATAAGACTCAGCAAAAGAGGGATCAAGGTGTTGAAACGGGAGCCTAGACACTGAATAAAAGCAGAAAGAAGAGCAAGGCAGAGATTACAGGGTATGGTGAAGAGAGGCAGGATCTAAACAGAGCAAGGTAGTTCAGAACTGCTACAACAGGTGCTTGACCACGGCAAAGATATAGCAAGCCAATGCATCAGCTACCCATTTATCCTGTGCTACACCTCTTTTCTCCTTGTTTCTCAAGCTTTATAAATCAGAATGCATAAATAGAGAAATAAAATGACCTGTCAGCCACCAAAATTCACTTGAGACTTGGTTGTAGTAATTGAGTCCTGCGGGATTAGCGGAAGGCCATGGAACCTTCGCATATTTCCATCCTCTTCATTGTCCCAAACTATGGTGGTGCAGCAATTTATTTTTGAATGTTACATCCAGCCTCACAGACTGAAAATAGGATTTCTATCTTATATAAGTTCTGTGGTAGAGAACCTTTCAGCTGCAACTCACTCGCTGAGACGAGATCTTAAACGTGATCCTCAGCAAGCACAACATGCTTATTAGTGTGGCATTCCACATGTTCAGTTACACATTTGAAACAGGCTTTCAGCTACTGTGTGTGAGTCTTTGGCATGCAAGTATGGGCAACCAGCCCACACCATGGGAGCCCTGGGGTGTACTTGTGAAGTATGAAATAGGGAATGCAGACGGGAAAGGTGTATGTGTGTTTGATTGTTGTTGTTGCATTTAAATTCCAGCTTTTGATATTCTACTTTTGTTCTAAAGTCAGATATTTTATATAGAGAAACTAGGTCACTTTTTATTATCCAACTTTTTCACTTTGTCCAGGCAGAATTGAATCCAGAGAGATTAACTATAACAGCTGTGCAAAAATAACACTTACCAGGAATGTTTTGTTTAGCATCCATTAGGAAAGTGGCGGTTATGAAACGAGTTCTTTTTCGATGAACAGAATAACTTGAAAATAATTCGTGCATTCTTTAGGTATTCTCCCACTTAATCTCTGAAAGTGTTATCCTGTCAATTTCATTTAGCAGAGAATCTATTTTAAATTAATGGGTGCCATCAGTGAAACATTTTAATATCAACATTATTATTGCTTTTTTCTGTTTGCTTCACAACTATGTGCCCTAAATTGTTTGATACACTGCTGTGATCAGTTTGTGCATCATTCATCAGAGTGACCCAACTCAGCCTCTAAGCTGAAGGTGATTTCGCTGTTTCATCATTTCATCATACAGTAATTGTCTAACCCCCAGCATCTGAAGGAGAAAAGTGTGACACATTCTAGGTATTAAGAGAGCAGTTAACATTTTCCTCTTTAGTTCATGTATTTTTTAGGATAGACACTACATTGGTGGTTAAGTAATGCAAGGTAACTACTGTCAGAATGACAACAAACTGGATAAAAGTTATGCATTCTAGAAACCTTGAAGCCTCTAGGGGTTCTCACTCAGCTCAGAATACAGCCCACTTAGGGGCCAGGCAGCTTACTGGGCCCTGCAGTCCTGGGCTTCCTGGAGGGCAGCCATTCCTATTGTTGATGAATTACAGGATAGAAAGCTTCACTTGAGGCTGTTTTTGAATATACTAGATAATATTGATGTGTTCTGTTTTGGAAGCCATTATGGAACCGCAATTGGTTGAGGCTGCAACACTATACAGTGGTACCACTTTAGCTAATGGGGCCTCCCACTGCCGCTGCGCCGCCACCATGACGCGGTTTCTGTTCTCGTCCTTAAGCAAAGTTCTTAACCCGAGGTACTATTTCTGGGTTAGCAGAGTCTGTGACCTGAAGCGTATGTAACCCGAGGTACCACTGTACCCAGTGGGACTTGCTTCTGAATAGTTGATGTGTATAGAATAGCACCGTTAAAATCCAGTGCAGTTTGTACCACACTTGTAGCAGTGTATTGTTTTGGTACCATCCATCTCATGGAATGGCACCTAAGAAAATACGGAAAACTGTCAACCTCTCTTCACCCACCGCTCTTTCTCAAGTGCCCACGTGGATCATGGAGGAAAGTAATTTGTCTCACTGAGTTCTACTGAGCACAGTTTCTTTCTCAGCATCATGTGTTTTGCTTTTTTTTAATTTGAAAAGGCTGGTTTATCTGAGTATTCTATACTCCTTATTTAGAAGAGAGAGGCTGGGCAGCAGGGAGGGATAACTTCCCATTTCTGTCTGACGTCTTTTTTGTTTTGCTCATCTTGGCTTCTTCAAGTTTTCAGGAATTAATAGTGATCAGTGGCTGTTTACAGCTTGGAAGAGTTCATTTGGAGGCTGCATGGAGGGTCATGGTGTTTTTACAGGCAGTTTTTATTCAATTTTGTTATATAGCCTGCTTCCCACTGGTCTGAGTGACCAATTTGTCTTGTAGACTGCTGCTTGAGAGAATCTGAGGACAACTTACAGGTCAATAGTCAGTTGGCCACTACACACTCAGATTTCAAAGTGACAATGACTCTTTTATTTTTCAGCTGTCAGGTATCAAATTTTAGTATACACTAGACTTGAAAGGTAAATGTTATGTCCTTATCTTTCACAAAGCTAGCTCTGCAATTCCCTGGAACTCTCCAAAGTTGTTTGAAGTGTCACAATTTAAAGTTCTGACATCTGCTTGACAGTAAAAGATACATAGCTTTGTTCAAATGAAATCAACCAAGTTAAAGCAATAAAAAGGTGGGTGTGCTTCAGAGTGCACAACACTAAGTTATCTCAAGCTACCATTTTAATTGGTAACAAAATGCAGAAACAAAGTTGAATAAAAGCCCCTTTTGTTGATAGCACCAAACATATTTGTCAGTTCAAAATTCAGCCCTCCATTTCTTAAATTGGAAAGTGGGGCATGATGTGTATACTTGCTTGCTGTTTATAGAAAGGGTTCTGGGAATATCGGGAACAGGAAAGGATAAGTTATATACAAAGGCAGTATTTTAAAAGCACCACATATAAATTGGTTTCACAGCAGATGATGCCAGAAAGAGAGTCCATAATTAATAAATTAAGCAACTATTTTAGGTTGCCTTTCAGGGCATAGCATACGTAAAATAGCCATTAATAATAAAATAATAAGCAGCCAGTTTAAAACATCATAGCATCTTAAGTTTGTAGTGTGAGCTGGCAAGACCTGTTTTCTCCACCCAAAGCCTGCAATTTTTTTAAAAAAAGATGTGCCAATCTACTGATGTGTCCCAGAACCCCTTTCAAATGCTGCTATTTGCAAATATTGCACCATCCCATATAGCAATATAGAGTTGTGTTCAGTATCCTTTTCAGCACTCTAAAGGGGAACTTGGAACACAACTCTCAACTTATGTGGTGTATCCCCACTACACCTAAAAACATTGCTGCCTCGAGCAGTTGCTTGAGTTACTTGTACAGTGGTGATCTGCTAGAAACTGTGCATGCTTGAGGAAACAAGCAGATAGTATCAGAGCTAAGCTTTCTTAAGTAGGGTTTGGGAACTGTAAATAGTCTCAGCCCTGTTTTGCCTGCACTTCTGCTTGCCAATTATTGAGAGTTTTATTATCACATTGATTTAATATTCAGAGCACACTGAAGCAGACCTCTAAATTCCTTCAGCTGGAGCAACATCATGTCACTGCATTTCTCAGAGGGGTTTTAGCTCAAGCTAGCAGGTACAGCGGTACCTCGGGTTACAGACGCTTCAGGTTACAGACTCTGCTAACCCGGAAGTAGTACCTCGGGTTAAGAACTTTGCTTCAGGATAAGAACAGAAATCGCGCGGTGGCAGCAGGAGGCCCCATTAAGTAAAGTGGTACCTCAGGTTAAGAACAGTTTCAGGTTAAGAATGGACCTCCAGAACGAATTACCGGTAAGTTCTTAACCTTAGGTACCCCTGTATTTCATTTCTAAAAGGAGAGGTGGCCACATTAAACCTTGAAGGCCACAGCCATTGGCTTCAAAACACGTTTCCCTTCATTCTCGATGAGGAAAAGCACTCTACACATGCTCAGGGGTACTCCCATGATTATTTATTTGCATGTCTTGCAGCTTTCTCTGGTTTTGGACAGTCTGGGGAAAGAGATATGGGGAGTTTTGAGATTAAGCAGAAATTCAGAGTCTCACTTAGAAGAATGAGCAGGATGGTCCCCAAATGTAACAGGGCTGGCTTAACACAATCTGAAGTAAATGAAATAAGAACCCTTAAGTCCACAGTCTACAATAATCTAAATGCACCACTGATATTAAGCCCCGAACCAGCTATTGGTGCTATTGTCTAAATTACGTTCAACCAAATTTAGAACTGTAACGATGTGGATTATATTTCATCAGCCTACCCACTGGAGAGCAATAGTAAGTAATGTTTTATATCTTTAATTTTTAAAAAAATCTTGAGTTGGTTTTAATACTTAATTGGATCCACAGCATACTAATGTGCTGTTTTGCCTCTCCCATCCCCTTAATATAGCATATTGCTCTAGGCAGAACAAAGAAAAATCTAATTTTCTGAAAATCAATTTCAATTTTACACTAGGAGTAATTGTAAAGGTGCATTTATGTAGCCACAACAAAGGTCAACATATGGCCTTCTGGCATCCGCATGCAGTTATTCCCTGTTTATCAAAAGAAGCAATATAAACCTTTAAGTGCTTCACAAATGTCTGTACTTACAAAGTGTGGAATTCCATAGTCAAAAGGTACAAATATAATAAAGTAAATGGACATAAGTGAACAGAGTATTAGTAGTTGAGCCATTGTAGCATGGCAATGTTAATGGATAGGGCATATAATTCGTCGTATAATTAACAATGTGACCCTGAAACTTCAACGATACAGCAGCTAAATAACTTTCTCTCCCAACTGAGATAGTTGAAATATCAAGATTACTTAAATTGTGTTCCATGATGTACTGTGCCTTCAACCAGATCTTAATAGAAGCAGGAGTAATTCAGTCTTAATAACTTCTCTGTGGTGGGAGAAGGATCAATATCTCAACCCATTTAAAAAAATGTTGACTTCTGTCTATAAAGGATTCTATTACAACCTGGATTATACAGTTTATTCGAAATGGATTTTTGGGTGGAATGTAATTCAAATATATAAATTACAAAACCTCTCTCCCTTCATATCGCTTCCTTTGCAAGAATTGAAAATAGCAACAATTACATTAAGTCAGCTTCATAGATCATTGCTGTTCAACAAAGATTATATTTTGCTTTGCAAATTCACATTCACAAATAAACTGCATTCTTTGTATATAGACCAAAAAATGTATTTAGACAAAAAAAAAAAAAAAAAAAACAGATGGGAGAAATTGACAACTTAAAGGGTATTTTTTGGAGTATTTTCATATATAAAGTGTTTCAAGAGAAATGCAAATGAGAATTAATCCTGGCAATTTTAGTTATTGGAATTGTATAACTTGGTCATCTCTGCAAAAGGTATCTACAAATTAGGATCAGCTGCTATATACTGTGAGACACTTCCAGACATCTGCAGATATGTCATTTCTTTTAGCATCATTAAATAGCATAGTTAATGAACAAGTTACACACTAAATAAAGCAAAGTTAAGTGGAAAAAATAGTGATTCTAGAATAATTAAAATAGCTCTATTCAGAGGATGTCCCATAGGAGAGAAAATGCAAGGGATGGAGGTCTTCCTGGATTAGGATACTTATTGTAAGTGCTTCTTGTAATTATTGTATTACAATAGCAATTGGAGCAACAATTATATTTCTGTATTCTTGGCACAAAGGTTGTTTTCAGCAATAGTTCCCCATTAAATCATTCTTTCTAACCAGCAGGTTTTGTCTGTCATTTGAAGGAGGAACATAGCCAGTTTGAAAACCCAAACAGGCAATATTTCTGTGGCTTAATTTTACATACTTTGCTTTTCATCAGAACTGAAAATCAAAGACTTCTCTTTGTCTGTAACCAGTTAGATTATAGATATAAGGACTTTATAGATACACTTAGCATTGAGATACATGTGTCTGTGCAGCATTTGAAATGAATTTCCAAAATTAACAACAGTGTTGGGATAAAAACACTCCATTGTGCAATACATATGCCTTGAATTATAAAGTGAAGTATAAATGTGTTATATAAACAAAAGGTTAAATCTGACAGTAGGTTCAATTGTGTCTTGAATGCTACGATAAAAATTAAATTAGCACCAAACACCAGTTTCTCTGACCTGAATTACACTGACCTAAGTGAAATAGAAGAAAATAATATTTTTATGTTGTAAAAACTAGTACTTACACTCTCGAGGGAAATCTATTTCTGTGTTCCTTTATATGTATTTTTCAATGCTTCTTGCAATATAACAACACCTATAATACACATTATAGAAGATCAGAAGCATAAGGGAGGGAAAGGTAATGGGTGAATTCAAAGTAGTGTTAAGGAGAATGTTCCAACAGTGCAGGCATTTCTGTGAGCGGGTGGGGGGGCAGTCGTCCCATTGTGGAAGCGGGACTTGTACTGGCTCCCTCTAGCACAACTCTTGAGCTTGATGCAGTCCAGTTAATGCAATAGATGGTATTCAAATCAGTTTAAATTTAAGCGGGTCTACTCTGAGTAAACCTTAGTTGAATACCACCCTTGCCGTCAACCCTTAAGTACCTGAGTGGGAAGGAGTATTAGACATCTTTCCGTAGACATCTGAAGGCAGCCCTGTATCAGGAAGTTTCTAATGTCTGCTGTTTCAGTTGTGCTTTTATATTCTGTTGGAATATGTTTCTGGGGGGAAACAGATAAGCAGGGTTCAAGTAATAAGTTGTTGTTGTTGATGATGATGATGATGACATTCAGAACAGAATGGTTTGCTATTGACATTTCCAGAGAGCGAAGAGAACTCATGTGACAGGCAAAAGTCTATCCTGTGGTTGCCATATTGACTTATTAGCTGGTTTTTGCCCAGAAACCATGTGTGCCAATAGCCACCAACTGCTATTCAGGCAAGAACGCTAACAAGGGAAGATCAATCTGGCTCAAATTCCATATGAATGGTTGTACTCACCACTTGGTTCTAGCCTTGAAGATCTCCCTGTGGTATATTTTCCTTCCACTCTTCTCCCATCGGGTGCCTTGTCTTTTTTATTTGTAAGCTTGGTTGGTAGGGCAGCTCTTCTTTATTCACATGAGCGGCTTTGTGATATTATAATTGTCTGAAAAGCAAGATTAAAATGTGGGAAATAAATAAATATTATCCAGTGTAGGGTGTAGGGTGGTCTGCATCTCCCACTTTCTGTTTCCACATTAATTCAGGAGCAGTTAGAAAACAATGGACTGCTGTAGCAAAGTGGTTCACCACATCTCCTCCCCCTACATGTTCTGTTGTGCTGTTAGTGAAAAAGAAAGCTGAGGCAGATGAGAGAGAGATGTGCGGGGGGGGGGGTACTTGCCAAAAGCAGAAAAGATATTGGTAGAAAGTACATAATGCTAATTAGGCTTACCAGATTTGAGGGCCTGGATTATGGCAATTTTGGCCCCTCCTCCATATACCGCCCAGAGTGGTTAGGGAGGCCCGGCCAGATAGGTGGGGTATAAGTAATAAATTATTATTATTATTATACCTTACTTTCTTCACTAATGGAAATGCACTCAGCATTTTTATTTTGAATAGGATTGCATGGTTAGTCTTAAGGTGAGAATTTACCTTGATTTTGTTTGCAAGATAATGTTGCCTATTTACTGAACGGTCATTCTAATTTCTTTTCAGGGAGGTAAGATGACCTTGCATCAAGCAAATGTTATCTCACACTTTCCAGTGCATTCTCATATCACTTTCCTTATTGTAAAATATATATATATAAATATATAAATCTGATCTTTGGGGGAATCTGGTATTGTTGCAGCAAATCAGCTTTACTTGAGCAACCTTAATTTGCCGGTATGTTATTGAACCCCATCCAAAAATAGAGAAAGTATGGAAGTGCCTTCATTTGCCTCATTCCTGAACTCTTTTGATGCGATCTGTTTTTTTAAAATAAAAAAACAACTTTGTGCCGTAATGAACTCATTACCATCTTTACATGTTATCCTTTTACCCATTTTATAGAAGTCAGGTTTTAGTAAAAAAAAAAAATCTTTTTTTTTAAAGTATTCTCCATTTCTACAGAACTATAACAGTTAGCTAATGGGATTAACCTATTCATCTCTCTAGCTCAACTATGCTAATTAATAAGATTTTTTTAATGTAATTGTCTCTCTGCAATGATTCATCTTCTTTATTTGCTTATCAGCATAATCGTAGTAATTCCCATAGAGAAATACTGTGCAATTACAAAAGAGAGGATTAGGATCTCTTGATAAATGCTGAAGGTATTGGCAGATGAAGGAGAGGGTTTGTGTTTACACACATTAATCTTAAATAATTAGCCATTTAAAGAGAAAATAAGTCACAAATGAACATGAGATAAAAGTCTGTTTAAGTATCCTTCTTTAGTATTGATACAGTTAAAGAACTCCATACAGTCTAAGCTTCCATTCATATAGAAAGTTCCCATAATATTTTCCCCCAGGCCCCATATTAATCTCTTGGTTGTTGCCCTTCTTCATCATAATTTAAATTGCTAAACAAACAGAATTAGGCTAGCATATGCATATGATCAAAGCTGTTAACCAGAAACAGAAATAAATGTAGATAATTAGTCATTGAGGCCATGAGTTTGCAAATCACATCTGAGTACTGTATAGTCAGTAGCAAACAATTCCACTGTCATGAGGTTGTAACTTAAAAGAGTGGTTTTAGAAAATGCTGTAGTTGTATTAGCCATTTGGTTGTTTTAAGTATAATGAAGCACCGAGCACAGGAAGAAACTAGTGTGTTTTGGTTTCATCTCATATGTGTGGATCAGTATGTTTGCTATGCATGACATTACAGTTATTGCGAGTTTTATAAATCATGTGACCTTGCATATAAATATATCATGAAAAATGAGTGACATCTCAAAGGATACTTCTTGTAAGAATCATTTTATTGCACTTATTTGACAGTGAGATTATGAGAGCGCTTATTGTTTTGGTAACTTTCCAGTAATGCTTTGTAGTGAATTTTATACTATACTCTATCAAATTAGGAACAAAATATGCATGCATCTGGATTGATTGATTGAATGAATGAATGATTGGTCTGGATCTAATGGAGCTCTTGCATGAGCTGAAGTCACTTCCAGTTGTGCAAGGAAGGAAAGTTTTGGATGTTCTCAGACCAGGCATCCCCAAACTCTGCTCTCCAGACGTTTTGGGACTACAATTCCCATCATCCCTGACCACTGGTCCTGTTAGCTAGGGATGATGGGAGTTGTAGTCCCCAAACATCTGGAGGGCCAAGTTTGGGGATGCCTGTCTCAGACTCTCTCTTGCATATGTACCTTCCTGCATAGCAAATGCTGTTCTGGAGAGCCTTCTAAATTCCAGGATTCTCTTTTGAGTTTATAGGATCCAATGGTTTCCCTTTAAAAAAATAAATAAATTATAAAGGGATGGTAAATTGTATATTGTGACTGAAGCTTGTAGAAGAGAACAATATACCAAAAACAAAAAACAAAAAACCCTTTGGTGATGTGATTGAAAAGATAGCAGAAGTTTAATAATGTTTAAAAATCATATACGTAAAACAGATAGATTTGTAAAGTACATGCTGCTGTGTAAACATGGGAGAATGTGTTTTGGATTATATTAAGTAATTTCATTAAAATATTCTGACTTGTACGTTTTGCAACATGCCTACAGGAGTTGCCGCAGTACAGCTGTGTCTTGTGTTGCATAATTACTTATTTAACTGATTGTCTTTCTTCTTTTACAGGGAAACTTTGTTGCAAGCATGACAGCTATTTTAAGACAAATGGAAGACTATCATTATGCCCATTTAATCAAGACCTTTGGGAAGATGAGATCGGATGTTGTTGTAAGTTCAACCTGAAACTTTGTTTCCTCCTCCTTCCTGCATTGCTGTTTGTTTTTGTTGTTATTTGACAAAGAAAGTTATAAAGCTTATATAAAAAAATATGGGTGCCATATGACCTGACATAAAAATCGATGAAGCATTGCTTACTTCCTGAGTGAAGAGCAAATATTGTTTCATTGCCTTGATACTAAATGATGAAACAACTGATACTCAAGGAAAATCAGAATTTGAAAACATGGCTTAAGTTATTGGTGTTGGGGTAGGAAAACAATATTTTATTCAGCTGAGTGCTAGACCTAATCTTAAACCAACCTATAAGCTTCAGAAGTTACTCTCGGGGTATTCCCTTTAATGTTCTCTTCTAATGTTTTTCAACTGGAATCATCCTACTTTGTTTTAAGCTGCTGTTATATGCCAGATTTATTTACTTTAGTTAAAATCATTTTTATTTGTGCATCTGCCATTTTAAGCAATATAATCTCACATGCTAGGTTTAAATATATGTTTTATTATTAATGACGGTAATGAGTGAAACTCTTCAAGGTTCTTTGTAATCTTTCTTTCTGAGTGCATAGTACAACTTAATTAGAGCATAATAGAAGGGAATTTATAGCTAAGTAGATACCTCTCTAATGACCTGGAACTATCATTGCCATATGGCAAATGCATGCTGCAAAGTAACAACCAAACTTGTTGGCTGAGATCCATTAATTAGCAGATGACCTGAAGTCTGATCAACTGTGTTAGATTACAAATTCTGTTACCTAGGGGAGTTGGATACTGTGGTACAGCATTTTAAAGAGTTTGTGAGAGAATTGAATCTTCTGACAACATTGTGGAGGCAAAGAACAGACATATGATTTCTCAGTTTTTTGCAGATGTGATTCAGATATTCTCCATTGTATCCATTAGCTTGAGCATATATATGGTGGTTTATTTCTGTGTTAATGAACCATAGTTAGCTATCATTTCTGTAGTGGTGCCTTTTTAGGCTGGGTATTTCAGCTACAGCAAACCAGACAGTGCCATTTTAATAATATTTTGTAACCATGTGTGAGTAGTAAGAGTTTTTGAATAATAGGAATAGGAATAATTTATTATTGGCCAAGTACATTTTCCAACATACTTGGAATTTGTTTCGGCTACATTGCAATGTAAACATACAGACACTGTTCCTCTCACAATACAAAGAAGTAAAGAAACCCCACCCATATTTTACCTCCCCTTAAGCTATACAACTACGAATTTAACAATTTAATGGCACAAGGGAAAAAACTATTCTTGTGCCTGGCCGATTTTGTATATGAAGTCCTGTAGCGACGTCCAGATGGAAGTAAATCAAGCAGATGATGACCGGGATGTAAAGGATCTGCTACAATTCTCTCTGCTCTCTTCCTTACTCGGGTAGCATAAATTGTCTCTATTGAAGGCAAGCTAACACCAATAATAAGGCTAATTCTACAAAGACAGCTTCATATTCAACCTGTGAATGAAAAAGAAAAAACACACACATTTACATATATTATCAAACCCATGCAAAAAGTAAAAAACAAGTCTAGAATCCAACTAGGCTTCAAACTATATTTCTGAGGGTTGAAAGATTTGTTTATATTGTTCTTCCCCAAGGTAAAAAAAAAAAAAAAACATTACCTAAGCTTTGGAAATAAATCAACTATCTAAATTTAGTGTGTGTGTTTTTAATGACAGTGAAAGTAATTTGTCCTTGCCATTATATGTAAGCAGCTTAGATGTTGTACTGCAATCAAGAGATATAATTTTTGTTAAATGAATAAATTAATTAAAATATTTATTTTTAAAGATTCATTCCTTGCCTTTCCACCAGTCATATCTCCATGTGGCTTATGTAGAAATAATCAATGAAAGCACTACCATAACTATATGCTGCCAAAGGCTTGAGAGAACAAAACATTGTGCACCTGGCATCTAAAAGATAGCTGGAAAAACTTAGGAAGGACCTGAGGTGCCACTGCAGAGAAGGCCTTCGAAGCCACTGAACTAGCCTCTGAAGGTAGGGTCTCTGAACTAGGATCTCACCTGAAGTTCCTATCAAATGAGCAGGTTTGTGTGACAGTAAGAACTTCACAATGCTAGTCCAGGCTGTTTATGACTTATAGATGAAAGCCAGCACTTTATTGTGCTGAGAAACAAAATGGCAACTATTGAAGAGCTTTGAGTTCTGATACGAAAAAAGTTATCTTCTTTCGAATGGGAAAAAAATATTTTTCAAAAAAGTTGTTACAACCAGTGCTCCAGTTATAGTGGTGCACTGTTGCTTTGACACTGCTCATGGCCTTGAACCCTTTGTTCCTCCTGGACACATGAAAAATAAAGTGATTTCTTTATTTATGAATGATTATTTCACAATACAACGCTAGCTTCCTTTTATTTAAGGATTATCTGAGTGCATCAATTTCTTGAAAATTTGGGTTGCCACTTTTTTGCATCTTTCCAAGCTCTACAATTCCTTTGAGATATGAGGCAACCTGTACTGTATATTCTTTCTCCTGCCATTCCCTTAAATCAGGCCAGGATAGCCAACATGCTGCATTTCAGATGTTGTTGGACTTTGACTGCCATCAGCCTGGGCTAGTATGGACAACGGTTAGGAATGTGGTAGTTGCAGTCCACAATTATTAGGGGGTCCCAGATTGGCACTCCTGACTTTGGCAATAATTGTGAGACTTTTACAGCCCAGTTCTAAGCATATTTGCATTAAGTCCTCTTGGATTCAGTGAGATGTATGCCCTCTGATTAGACTTAGGATTTTCAGCTTTAGTTGCTCACATGAATTGTTATAGAAACATATTCTGTTGTTTCTGAGCCTGAAAAGAATTCTCTATGTAGATTCTATTCAGTCAGGGTCAAGCTTTTACTTTCATTTTAAGAGTTTAATTGCCCATTGTGTCCGTTTAAGTATTGCTTTGGAAGTCTGTTACCCTGACCCCAATACTATTGGGAAATGTGGAAATTACTTTCATTGCTGCTTTCTGTTATAAAGCAGTTGATCTTTTGGCTTCATTTGGCCTCTTTCTTTCATTTTGTAAACTCCATTATATCTTGAAGACTACCACTAGTGGCATAAATGGAACAAAATTCTTTCTGCAGCCTAGCACATATGTTTGCTCTTTCTCAAGTTAATGACCACTCCTGGGGGGAAATACCTACAATGTAACTGACAGTTTCAACAACTGTTGGTCAATGGCTAGTGTTCCTTCTTTGGGAAAGGTTGTGAATGAGTGATGGCCAGCCAGCTGTAAATCCTCATGGCCGAAACTGATTTTGTAAATCCATTTCTATCAGGTTTGGGGCCTGCTTTTGATACAGAAACTGCCATGGTCTTACTATGGGATAACTTCTGCTGAGACAGCTGCAGGCAGAGTGTGATCCTGTTAACTTTCCTAGATCCCTCAGTAGTTTTCAGTATCATCAACCATGAGATATCTCTTTGAGGATGTCCAAGTTGGGTGTAGGTGGTACTGCTCTTCAGTACCACTAATACTGGGATGACCACCTCCCTCTGCAGCATATGTTCCCACAAGTCCCATGGGTCCCCCCCCCCCAATGTGCCATGTTAACATCTACATAAAACTTCTAAGTGAAGTAATTGGATTTGTCAGTGTGCTTCTGATTCTATAGAACCCCACATTACTTGAGGCCACACCAGGACCAGCGCAACCATGATGCAAAGTGAGATGACCACCTTAGGCGGCAAGATCCAGAGGGGCAGCAGGTCCAGCCTCCGAGGAGTGCATTGCCTGTGGCTGCTGCCACCAACAGCTGCAGCACGCTCCTTGGATGCCAGATCCACCGCCTCCTTGGCACCGCCTCTTGATGAATAGGGGCTGCTGCAGGTCTCCTCCTAGAGACAAAATAGTGGTGGCTGCCCTCTGGGCTCTCCTGGGTTCTGCACCTGCCCTGTGTGATTCAGAGTGGGCCCCTTTCTTCCCCCATGACAGTATTTGATTTCCACTGCAACCATCGGGTAAGCTTGATTTGATTCATCTCCTTGCTCACCCCTTCTTCTTTGGCAGGAAAAGGGTGTCATTTTTTGGGTCATCTCAGATGGCAAAATGTCTTGGGCCAGCTCTGGGTGAGTTGATGTGAAGGAATGCCTCTGCCTATGTCAACCTCCCCAGCCAGGCCTTAAGATCTTTAGATCTTGGTGGTCCTGCCCCCGGCCAAGATGTGGGTTAGTGGTACAATACTTTCTTTCTTTCTTTCTTTCTTTCTTTCTTTCTTTCTTTCTTTCTTTCTTTCTTTCTCCAACGCTTCTCCCTTAGGTCGCAATGCAGGCTAAAGCATTGAACAGCCTTCTATGGCAGCTGGATATGCCAGTTATGTGTCACATTGTGCTTATACTGGGTTAGTCATGATTGAATTGCATTGACTGAATTTCTGATTCTACATTGTTTTAATGATTGTATTGTATTCGTAGTGAGCTATATGTTGATGTTGGATACATTGATATTGTTTAACTGGTTTTTAAGATACCCATAAGCTGCCCTGGAATTGTCAGTGATGACTGAGCTTAAAAATTTAATCAATCCATCAGTATTATAATATTGTAATACAGTGGTACCTCAGTTTTTGAGCGTCTTGGAAGCCGAACGTTTTGGAACCCGAACGCCGAAAACCTGGAAGTAATTGCTTCTGTTTTTGAACGCACCTCGGAAGTCGAACGGTTTCTGCTGCATTTCTTTATTCTTTTTTTCCCCATTGACTTTGCTGACTGCACTTTGTGCCTCGGTTGTCTAACGTTTCGGTAGTCGAACCGTCTTCCGGAACGGATTACGTTTGACAACCGAGGTACCACTGTAAGCAGTTGCATCAAAAACTGGCCTTCTCACCAAACCCAGCTGACATGCTCAGTCCAGAAAAGGTAGAATTATTATTAAAACATAGCTTGTCTGTTCATGTGTCCAACCTGCCCTGAACGGGATGGCAATTCACCCAAAGAACGAGGTTCAGGTTTGGCTGCTCTTTTTTATCCATTTTTGACCATAGAGACACAGAGGAACCCCTGCTGTGCTTGACCTCTATACCCACTTGTCAGGGAACTATCCCTGACTCAGCGCAGAGTGGTGCAAGGGCTCTCAGGATGTTACAGAGGGCCCCAGTCCCACCTTGCCAGCAGTACCTCCTCTAGCAGTGGGAGGAGTGGTGAGGCATCCAGCGAGGAGGGGGAGGTCTCTCAGGGGGAAAGGAGCCAAGGCTCTGGGGATGCACGAGAGACCCAGCACTCACACAGTTCAGCGGGCGATACAGGGGGTGCGCAACTTCCGTCGCCCCAAATGCGCCGTGGGGTGAAACAAAAAGATGGGAGGTGGGGTTTTCGTATCCCTAAGCTCTTTTGTTGGGGTCAGAACTGGAAGGGACCATTCCCGGATTCTGACACTGCTTGATACAGACAGGGGGTTGGACTGGACTGTACATAGTTGGCACAATAAAAACCTTAAAGGAAACATAGGAGTTCTGGCTGCTTACTCATGAGCAACTAACTGAGAACCTTACACCACTTAAATGCGTTTTTTGTGTCCAGGCCTTTTACATCCCTGTAGCCTTTTAAATCTGTTTTAGCCATTGTTTTATTTTTCCACTGTTTGTGTTATGCGGCATCATATTTTAATATATTGTTTGTGTTATTATAATTGGGTTTTTAACTTGATTCGTTTTTATCCTGTAATGCTGCCCTGAGAGCCTTTCTTATAGGCCAGCCTGTAGATAACCATAAGTAAATAAACAAAACACTTTAAGCTGGAAAAGCTCATGTTGCATGGTGTGTAAAACATTTGAGAGCCTGATGGAAGGGTGAGGGGGAGCATATTCTTTCCTGTTGCACAAAATTGTAAATTGATAGGCAGGATGGAGTAATAGTTTACAATATTAATCATGCTGCTTTTCTGTGTCACAGCATCAACAAATTCCATTAAAAGAGGAGTAGCCGAGTGCCTTTCCAAATATGCTCTCAACCTCACTCTTTTTTTACAGTCTCTCTAATATATTGTCATTCTGCACTGACTGTGCTGTAACGTTATTACAGGTATAAGTAGGGTATTAGATCTGGTGTTATAATTATAATGCTCTTTTGTTTTCTTTGGGAGCTATCTTGAGTAGCTGTGGATGAGGCAAGGTGTAAATTTTTAAATAATAATAATAAAGTACATGCTGGAGCAGGCAAGGCTGGTCTACCTTGTATGCTGTGCAGTCTTTGTTATTCCTGCCTGGCAGGCATTTGATCTGCCAGATGGAGGGATTTTAATGGAATTGCCCCTTTTCTATTCAGCTGTTTCTAATCTGCTGTATCTGTCGTTGGTGTTACTGTTTTGTTGTGAGTGTGGTATTTTTTAAAAGTTGCCTGGCTTGTGTGCAGCTTAAGAATGTAAGATGATTCTGCTGGATCAGGCCAGTGGCCCATCCAGCCCAGCATCCTGTTCTCACATGTCTGTGGGAAGCTCACAAGCAGGACATGAGCACAGCAGCACTATGCCCACACCTGCGATTCCCAACAACTGGTATTCAGAGGCGTATTGTGGAGGCAGAACATAGTCATTGTGGCCATTGATAGCCTTGTCCTCTGCGAATTTCTCTAATCCTCTTTTACACCCATCCAAGTTGGTGGCCCTCACTGCCTCCTGAAGGAACGAGTTCCATAGTTTAACTAGGCGCTGCGCAAAGAATTGCTTTCTTTTATCTGCCCTGAATCTTCCAGTGTTCCCGAACATCCAAGCTTTTTTTAAAACAAAAATAAAACTTATTTTTTGCCAATCTGAGCACTTGGTCTTCTTTGGAAATCCTCTCAAAAGAAAATGATAAATAAATATGTCAGGATAGTTAAAGGAAATGAGAGTTATTTTTTTCACCCTTGTTGTTGTTGTTGTTCAGTCGTTCAGTCGTGTCCGACTCTTCGTGACCCCATGGACCAGAGTACGCCAGGCACGCCTATCCTTCACTGCCTCTCGCAGTTTGGCCAAACTCATGTTAGTAGCTTCAAGAACACTGTCCAACCATCTCATCCTCTGTCGTCCCCTTCTCCTTGTGCCCTCCATCTTTCCCAACATCAGGGTCTTTTCTAGGGATTCTTCTCTTCTCATGAGGTGGCTAAAGTACTGGAGCCTCAACTTCAGGATCTGTCCTTCTAGTGAGTACTCAGGGCTGATTTCTTTGAGAATGGATAGGTTTGATCTTCTTGCAGTCCACGGGACTCTCAAGAGTCTCCTCCAGCACCATAATTCAAAAGCATCAATTCTACGGCGATCAGCCTTCTTTATGGTCCAGCTCTCACTTCCGTACATTACTACTGGGAAAACCATAGCTTTAACTATACGGACTTTTGTCGGCAAGGTGATGTCTTTGCTTTTTAAGATGCTGTCTAGGGTTGTCATTGCTTTTCTCCCAAGAAGCAGGCGTCTTCTGATTTCGTGACTGCTGTCACCATCTGCAGTGATCATGGAACCCAAGAAAGTGAAATCTCTCACTGCCTCCATTTCTTCCCCTTCTATTTGCCAGGAAAAGGAAAATAGTTAATTTCCTTTAACTATTTTTCACCCTAGCACACTCCAGTCAGTATTTTCCCTCTTTTGTGGACAGTGAGAAAAGATAGAAGACTAAATGTTCACCTTTTTTTTCCCCTGACGCAGCCTGGCTGGATTTCCCTTGGAAGAAAGTAAGACAGGAAATGAAAAACCAGCAGTGGTACCAGTGAAAGGGGCATCCTGCCTTCATTTAAATTATTTACCCCAGATGGGTGGTTTGTAAATAATAACATTATTAAAATTATTTTTTATTATTATTTCCCCATCCTTTTGGTTATTTCAAGAATTGAGGGAAGGCAGAAAGGTGATTAACATCTGTGCCCAGTGAGATTCACAGGGCAGGTGCAGTGGGAGAACAGGTACCAGCATTCCTATTCTTAAAATAAGTAAAACATCATAATATAAATATATAAGCAATTTTATCCTGCTTTTGAGCCAAAAGGACTCCCACAGTGGCTTATGTAAGATAAATAAAAACAAGACAGGACTGCCTATTGGCTTACAGCCGAAAAGACATGGCACAAAAGGAAAAGGGAATGAGGAAGGAAGAGAAAAACAGCAAACTCAGGCACCACTTCCTTAAAGTATATAATTTCTTCCAATTACCAGTTGTAACAGAACCTGTTAGGGAGAATGCAGGTGCTCTGATGCATCCTGATGGAATGAAAGTGATATTAAACTTGTTTTTTCTGATTATAATCTGAGAGCATTTAAGCATAAATGCAAACAGATTAAGCATGTGTCGCTGAATCAGCAAATCAATACCAAAATCTGTTCCTTCAGCTTCATGATTAGTAAAATATTCAAGTTAATCTGCAACGTATATGGAAATACTTCTTGCACGCAGCAGAAAAAAATAGGAAAATCCAACAGCAGAAGCACTCTGTACAACTAATAAAGTATGAAATGAAATCTACTTTAAGAGAGCATGCATCTGCAACCATAAAATATTCAGAGTTAACTATGTAGGTCCAGATCTGCCCCCATTCACATAAGCATAAATCCTACTGAAGTCTCGATTATTAAGTTATGAAGCAAGGTAGCAAGGAAGCAAACCGTTTTATTCAGAAGAAAAACATGCATCTAAATGAAAGCAAGACTCTGTGATAATTCAGTCAGCAAACTATTTAGGCTGATCTGGAAAAAGAAATGTTAAGCTTTTACCAAGATACCGGGGGGGGGGGGGGAGTAGTAAAGTATGCAGTTTGATCATTTAAAGTGAGGACACATTTACTGAGCTTGTTAAGTATGTGCCTAGAATAAAACATTTCCCTTATGTAACGCAAACAACACATGTTAACCACTGTCAATCACAAATTCTAAGTCTGCGATGCAAGGTCATTCTATTCTTGTCAAAATACTGTTTCTCACCAATGTCTTGGATGCGAGTCAAGACAGTGGTGACTGCACAGTAGTCACTCTTCGAATTTAGTGATTTGATTCAAAATCAATGTGTGTGTGCCCCCTCCCTCCGCCTAGTGAATTTTTCTTCAGCCAGTTTCCATCAAACACACACACACACACCCCTTCTTCATATGTTTTCCTTATTCTTTCAGGACTTCTTGATGGAGACATTTATCATGTTCAAGAATCTCATTGGGAAGAACGTCTATCCCTCTGACTGGGTTATCATGAACATGATGCAGAATAAGTAAGTACAAGTGAAAATCACTGAACATTGCCTGAAATTACTAGTTCAGTACTGATGTGTGTTGATGTGCAGTGTTTGTATCTGCACACTCTCAGTCTATTAAGCTTAGTTTCCCCTTTTCCGATGTGTATTTTTCATTTTGTTTAATGTTTTCTCAACAAACCATTGATTCTCTGTTGTGCCACAAGTCACGGGAACGAACGTTTCGGTACAGGTCTTCTGTGTTTTCTCTTTAAACCATGAAAACTGTTTCTTGTAAAATGGATGTATTTGTACTGTTGAAATAAATTTAGTGTGGGATGTCTGTTTAGAATTCCATAACCCTCACCTGTTTTAGCCAGCCAGTCAAAGTCATTATAGGAGCCCACCGGTGAAAGGTGAGTGCAGGGTCGGGACCAAAGGTGAACAAATTACTACAGAAGGAGCACAGTGTCCCGTCCCCCACCAGACATACTAAAGGCAAAGGTAAAGGGACCCCTGACCATTAGGTCCAGTCGTGTCCAACTCTGGGGTTGCAGCGCTCATCTTGCGTTACTGGCCAAGGGAGCCGGCGTACAGCTTCCGGGTCATGTGGCCAGCATGACTAAGCCGCTTCTGGTGAACCAGAGCAGTGCACGGAAACACCGTTTACCTTCCTGCCGGAGTGGTACCTATTTATCTACTTGCACTTTGACGTGCTTTCGAACTGCTAGGTTGGCAGGAGCAGGGACCGAGCAACGGGAACTCGCCCCGTCATGGGGATTCAAACCGCCAACCTTCTGATAAGCAAGCCCTAGGCTCTGTGGTTTAACCCACAGCACCACCCGCATCCCGACAGCCATACTAGCATTCCCCTAATATCCTTGGCCACCACTAGATTTAATCAGATCTCCCCTAGTGCTACTGAACTGTTTATGCTTGTATTTTCTAAGTGCCATTTAACCTTCATTCTAAATGAGTACATGAAAACCTTATAAAAGCCTATTGAGTGCTTCTTTTGTTACTAGCTACCTGGAAAAGTTCTGTGAATGGGGGCTTAAACATGTTATGGGAAGATTTCCCCCCCTTGCCCTCTGCTCCGCTCACTTCCACATTTTCTGCAGGTTCTCAAGCCAAACTGCCTGAGTGGTGTATTCAACACACAATAGGTACTTGTATCAAAGTTTTGCTTTTGGAGTGCCTTCCTCAGATATAAGATTATTGCACTTGAAATCCTTTTTATGTGTGTGTTTTATTTCTGCCATAGAGTTCAGCTGCAGCTGTGCCAAAATATTTAAACTATGATGCCTTGGCAGAGAAGATACAAAAGCTTCTCTCAAATTAATTTTATTGAACTTAATTAAAATGAAAGCAGGCATATTTGAATTCTATGTTCACTTGTTATTGACAGACATCTTTTAAAAAATATATGTACATTTGGAGGTTTGGCCAAAAGCTTGTGTATGGTAGTGTACTTTTGAGTAGCTATTTCATGTGATGTGGCTCTCAATTTTCATTAAAAATTGATGAAGTATATTTGCATGTTGCCATGCATGGGATTATACTTTTTGCTATTTTAATGTGGAGGCTCTTCAGAGTTCTGTTTGCTTTGGCAATTTCACTGCATTTATACATGTAAGTGGCTAAGAAAGAGTTTTGACAGAATTTGCATTTGTTATCCCACAGCAGTTTATGAAGCTGTTGCCTATCACCTGTCCATTATTTCTTTTGAGGGAGACTTTGGGCAGTGTGTCACATTAGTTATGAAAGAGATGGCTGTGGTTTAAAGAGGAAGAAATTGAGTAAAACTCTGGAAGGCGGATGAGTTCCACCTGACACAGATGTGCATGTTACAATTGTCATTTGAAGATTGTTTTCTTGGCACAAGGCAAGGGTGCGACTCCCAAGAGTGTATTTGTGTCTTTCAAAGGGAGTGACAAACAGCTCTGAGGCTAGACTGGACAGGAGTTCTTGTCAATGCCTTGTTGTACTCATGTAGAAAGCTGATTAGGAATACAACATGTTTCTTTCCCCCAAAATGCCATTAACGATAAATCTTAGTTGCCCACAGTAACTGTCATCTGCTTGGCCACAAGGAAAACGAATTCCCTCCTTTTTTCAGAAGGTGGTATCACGTACTTTGTACATATTAGTGTGTGCTCTGTGGTGCTAGTAGGAAAACTGTGTAGCCAGGAAGTTGCCATTTAAAAATTAAGTATTTTTAATTGTTGATCCATGTTTCAGGAAGTTAGCAACACTTTTACTAATTGAGGGAAATTAGGTGGGGGGATTTTTATTGAAGCAAGACATTCTGATTTAATAACATTTAATGAAGGATTTCAACAACGCTAATGAGGAAATCAAGGGCAGGGAGAATACTCCAAGTCAGAATGCTTAGTTAGTAGATTGCTGGTACTGAATATAGATGAATACAACACTGTATAACATCGAAAGATGTATATGAATGCATAGTAGCTTTGTTCAGGTAGAAGAACCCCAAGACAAAAGTCAATTGGGTGAGTTCTTAATTAAAATGTTTGGGAGCATCATTGAGCAGCTTACTTCATATGCTGTATCACACGGTATAAAATGCTACCTTTGTCCCTTTTAATCATACTGGTCACTAACTCTTAGCAGAAGCATCTCAATAAATAATATGTCAACCAAATAACTGTTGTTGTTTGCCCCTTCCATTACTTGCTTAATGACAAAGCAAAAATATAAAAACATTATTCAGTCAAAGCTTAAACCTTTTGTTCCACTGTGAAATGTCAGTATTTCCATTCATTTTTAAATGTGCATTGAAACTGAATGAGCTTCATGTCAAAAGTAAATGGGGCTCTGATCCATTTAAGGGGGGTCACATTTCATTTTCTTTTTGTTTATGAGACTTTCACAGGCATATACTACTTCTCTCTTTAAAACAGAATACAGTATGTTTTAAATCCAAAGTGCTTGACATATCTGTGCTCAATAAGTATTTATAGAATACAGTATAATCTTTGAAATGTATGAAGTCACTTAAACAGGAAGTGCTGCTAAATGACTTAAAACTACAGGGTGGAATTCACTGTCTCACTAATACGATCGTTCTGCCAGAGCAATAATTGCTGGTTCGTCCTGCTTGTGTACCATGTTAGTCAAATCTGGCCAATAGGTTTTTTACAGTGGCGGGCTCATGCGTGACCATGTACGTGTGCAGCACTGGGAAATAATTAATCAATTCAATTCAAACCTGGAAATGGTGGGAGAGAGCTGGAGAGTCCTCAGGGCTCACAAGAAGACCCTCCCCAGAGCCCAAAGAAGATGTCGGTGATGATGGAAGAAGCCCCTGAAAGACCGGAGACACACTAGGGCTTTGTTTACGCTGCTCAGCCACCTCACCTAACAGCTGAAGTGCGGGGTAGCACAGCAGAAGCCACTTTCCTGCATGTCCTTTAACCTCCTGCCAGCCCCAGAGCTTCAATTCTAGTTGTGGATATTTTTGGAACAGTCTTTTTGGTATGGGTTGAAGAGAGAGAGAGAGCATTTAATGGGTGCTCCCCACTTTATGCAATTTCTCCCCAAAACATAACCCCTAAGTAGGGAGTTACTTGTATACAGAATTCAAAACAAACATGCCATACAATGTAGCCCCTCTTCCCCTTATAATATGTCAGTACTTTGTTAGTGACCAGCAGATTTTGAGCATTATATGCTTTTCAAATTCTCAAAGTAATTCCCAACCACCACAACGATAAGTAAGCATCTTCTGTATATCTTCTGTGCCCCTTACAACACTGATTCTTTGCTTTTATATCTTAAGTTTTGATGGCACATCATATTCATGTAAGTGTGCATAGGACTTCAGCCTTAAGACTCTGCTTTCTCTGCACATGACTTCCATATGCACAGTGCTTGTAAAATCAAATTAACATCAGCTAGCTTTAAAAATTTATTCATCAAGGAATTACGTTAGAGGATGTAATTGATTTCCACTAGATTTTTGTCCTGGTTGATTGCTACCAATATGCTCCAGAAATGTTTATTTGGTGGTGGTTGACCGAATAAAGCAAAACATTTATCATCATGATTAAAAGGAACAGTCTCTGCCAATGCATTCTTGGATGAAGTTCACTACATAATTGTCCAGAACATTTTGTCTTGAGTCATCACGCACTCCCAAATTTCCTATTGGTGTGATCCTGCCTGTTAAATGCTTCTCCTTCATCTTCATCATCATCATCATCATATTTGTCTTCATCTTCTTCATTTTAGTATTCAGTTAAAAGATTTTACAGATACAATCAAAATAGATCCTCTCTTTCCTACCCACACGTGCCCCAGAACACACACACCCCAACCATCCAGGCAAGATTTGAGGACACTGCTGGGGATATTTAGAGAGAAGAAAGGGGACAGATTTTGTTGCTCAATCAGATATCATTTTGTTTGTGCAGAGATTTAGTGGTATTCAACCTGTAGGATCTGTTGTCTTCACATCAACATCAAAACAAGAGCAGCTTCAACCATGCAGTCAGGGAACCACCACCTGGCCCGCTGAGGGGACCGGAGGCTCTGTTAGGATACAGAGAGCCTCGACGCCAACTGAGCAGCAGTACCTCGTCCAGCGCAGAAACCCACCACACCTCCAGTGGGGAGGAAAGGGAAGGGGCCAGCCTAGCGAGGAGAGGGCTTGGGGATGCCACAGAGAGCCCCAGCGCCTCATCCAGCCAGGAGTGACAAACAGGGAGTCTGGTGGGAGCAGGGCTTGGGGAGGGTACAGAGCCCTTGTGCTCACCTCGCCCGGCTGGTCAGGAGGGAGGCATGCCAT
Source organism: Lacerta agilis (assembly GCF_009819535.1). Taxonomy (NCBI): domain Eukaryota; kingdom Metazoa; phylum Chordata; class Lepidosauria; order Squamata; family Lacertidae; genus Lacerta; species Lacerta agilis. Next base: position 39,823,373 of record NC_046316.1, on the reverse strand, counting down.
TTCCGTCGCCCCAATTGTGCAAAGGAGTGAAACGCAAGGAGGGTAGGAGGAGACTTGGGGTGCCGAAGTTCTTATGCTGGGGAAAGAGCCAGAAGGGGCCATTCCCGGATTCTGCCAGCGACTGAGACAGCGACTGAGATTTGGAAGCTCTGCACTGTAAATATTTTGCATAATAAACCTGTAAAAAGACAGGTTGGGCTCCTGATTCGTTACTCGTGAGGCACCAACACTCAAACCTTGCACATGTGCAACAGCATTATTTAGAAACATTGTCACAATCTGTCTAATGCTGAAGTAAAAAGTATATAGTCTATTGTACAATGCCTGTTTGGATTTCTGCCCCCTAGTGTGTTTCTATTGATGAATAAGTCAAAGCCAAATTACAATGGCTTTTAATGTGATGGAATATTTGTAGACTGTGTTTGCTGTACAGTATGTATAACATAATTTTCCTGTCAATAAATAAGAGCCCTTTGAGAAATAGTTATTTACCTTTTCAAGCTAGGTTCCCGTTCCTATCCATTTTAAGAAATAGAATTACTGCTTTGTCAGTTGCAGTTGAGTCCCCCGCCAACCTTTCTTTCTCCTCACGATTAAGTTGGTGAGTTGGCCAAGATTGGTTCCATCGTGACTGAGAGCTGTCACCGCAATGCAAATTATGTGGGGAGAAGGTTACAAATTCTTAAGTATCATATAATGTTTACTGCATCCTGGAAGGCTTATAATTTTAAGCAAACCCCTCCCCACCGTTTGAATTTTCTTAAGTGTGCACATTAAATGCAAAAACACATTTAATGCCATGTCTAGTTTGACCCTAAATAGTAGGTCAGAGCAAGTAGGAAATGATGGGACAACTGCCATGGGATTTAAGAATGAAGGGCGGTATTCAAATTTACTAAATAAATAAATAAACTCAAGGAACCATTTGAAATTCTGCTGTTGTCATATTTTAAACCTAGAGTAATGATTTATGCTGAGCTTGATCCACTGCTCCGATACATTTTCCTCAACCAAATTTTCTATCACTTAATTAGCCAGAAGATGAAAATAATTAAATCCTGCATATCTAGCCAGGGTTGTCTCAGATCCTCTGCCTTCTATCTGCTGCTGATACTTATTCCATCCTCAGGCTGTTGTCCAAGATTGTGGTGTAGTGAGATGTCCCATTCTGCTAACCCATCTTGACCTTCTTCCAAACTCCTCTTTAAATTCCAGATGGTGAAAAGAATACTGTTGTTAATACCTTGTATATGGGAAGTTGGGCAGAACTCTCCGTTCACTGCAAGCGTTTATAGTGACCTCAGAATGACTTAAGATAATGGACATGGGAGTGCAGCCAAAACACCCTGGAAGATGTTTTATTTGTATGAAAACTGTGAATCAAGTAATTAGAAGAGTAGTAGGAAATGAACTCTGGGTATCACCAGTTGTACGCTGAAACTTAAGAAATGTGGCCCACATTTTAGCTATTCTTCACATGCCGTAACTATTTTAATATATTTATAGATCTTTAAAACTGTGAGCATGATCTTTCTCTGTGTCGGTGTCTCCTGAACAGATCAATACATTCCTGTTCCTCCCCTTCCTCCTTTGGTGTACATGTTCCAGGTGGGTGTGGTCTGTGCAATCATTCAGGCAAGCTTTCTATGTACTTGACAGAGCTGAAGGGATGCATACAGATCTTCTATTTCCGAGACAACTCTGCCATGTATACTTGGGGGAGTAGAGAGTAGGAGAAGTAACAGGGCTTTATGGAGCTCTGTATGGATCTGTTTGCGTGCAGGCAAGAATCATCCGTAATATACTAAATGTTTGTATGTAGAATAAGTTGCGATGATGATGATAATAATTATCATTATTTTTAAAAGAATCCTAGCTTTGGAACGAGTTCCACAATCCCTTGACCTTTAGCAGAACTTTCCTTTCTGTTGTAGCTGTCATGTTTATATTTAAAAGTGAACACACACGTTATGTTGTTTAGATCCTTATTTCTCCTGATGCTTTTCTTATGTACACCTAACAAGAAAAAGAAAGAAAGAAAGAAAGAAAGAAAGAAAGAAAGAAAGAAAGAAAGAAAGAAAGAAAGAAAAAGAAACCTTGGCGTAGTGCTTCTTTCAATTGAATGGAGTTACGCAGCAAGAGAAAAAAGGCTCCTATTCCAAAATTTTATCTTTGACAGTCAAGATTGAGGCAGTTTTCTGCTTGACATTAGTATCCTGTTGATAATGACATCACATATGTGCTTAGGGACTTAGTATTCTAGCAGCGTGTGGACTATAATGGATCTGTTTTTTAAGCCATCTATTTCCTAGAACTTTGATTTATCGTAGCAAGCCTATAAGTGATAACTCTGCATCAATGAAATTGAACTTGTCAAAGGTACTGTTGTAGAGATGAGATTCGGAAACAGATCTAAGCCGATCCCTTTCCCTTCTTAATCCTTATAGGCTCCCTTAGTTTCCACATTAATTACTTAAATGCATAATAGAATAGGTATACAACAAATGTTGCATACGTTATCTGTTAGAGTAGTATGTAGTAGGCAATGCAGTTGGAAAGTTCTTGGTTGTTTGGTTGCTTTTTAAAGGCAGAAAGCATTTCTGTGATTCATCTGATCGTTTTGCTTCTCTAACACATCTCCTGTTGGCAGGAGCATCCTACTCTTGTGTAGGACCCTGGCAGAGACACATGCCCGGCTGGCATGTTCTCTCCCTCCTGGTCAATCGTTCGGGAGCTTCAAAAGCTTTCTTCTGCCCGAACATCACAGCGACTGATACCAGGAAGCATCAGCACACTCAGGGATCCTCAGAGTCTTCGCAGCATGTGTAACAGACCTCAGCAACTCAGCATTGTGGCTAATCTGCTTTATTTACATATAAACACACACGGAGAACTGCAACATGGCTCCATCTCTCTCTAGCATCAGACAGCAAAAAGAAAGAACAAAGGACAATAGTCCCACTTCACGGAACACAGTAACACAAACATCCTGTCTCCGTCACTTCCCACTCTGTGGAATGAAAACATACACCGTCATGTGATAACAATCCCATGACTGCAGACATGGGGAATGAATCTCCAACACCTGCCACCCCACAGAATAGTATTTAGCGTTCTTCTGCCCTTTGGGCGGTGTCTGGTATCACTTGAGCAGGGCACCTGTTTCCTTGGTACTGGAACTGGCCTTTCTTGTTACGTCTGTGGATGGCCATGCTGAATCCACAGCTATTAGCTTATCACTTTCTCAGTGTCCTCAATCTTACTGGCATTTTAGAGGCTCCCACATTTCATTTGGTTCGATGAGGGTCAAGTGAGGACAGAGCAGAAAGGAAAAAAGGAGATTCAATGGGATGTGGAAAGGCAGTTTTGAGGATCTCAAGCATACTGATAAGATAGAAGTGAGCTTTAATGTGAGCCTCAGTAATTTCCAAAATCATTATTGGGGGAATACAATTTTGACTATATTGCTAATTTACTCATTAAGATTTATTTTATTTTGATGCTAACCTGTTGCGCTTTACTGGAGAGGTTTTCATGGTTTTGATCTTTAGTGAAGGTTTTCTAAATTGAATTGGTTTCCAAAGATACCTCGTGTGCTGTAGAAGGTTGTGCCACATGCTCTAGAGTACACTTAAGAGAGTGGGTCAGGCTTCTCAGGCATCCTCAATATCCTGTACCATCTAAGTTTGAGCGGAGGAGGGAACAGTTGCCATTCCTCTTCCCTCCACCACTCTTCCAATGATAAAGAATCATAGAGTTGAAAGGGGCCATGAAGATCATCTAGTCAAACCCCCTGCAATGCAGGAATATGCAGCTGTCCTTTATGGGGATTGAACCTGCAACCTGGCCATTATCAGCACCAAATTCTAACCAACAGTTTTAATCCCAGTTAAACATGTGAGTGGGAGCAGTGCACGGGGAGGAGAGGCTGCCTTTTCAGCAGTAGGTTCTGATACTCACCCATCCTTGAATCAGGAAGGGTTATGGATTAAAAGCTCCCAGTAAAACGAACATTTCCCTCATTGTTTTAGCGGGAGCTTGCAAGGTGTTTGAAGCCCTGACTTTAGGAGTTCAAAGCACATTGCACACGATGTCATTGTGCTACCAAGTGATAGCCAGGTGAGCAGCCCCACTCACCTGACAGATATGGCCCATGCAGCCAAAAGGTTTGTCCCAGAATGTACCCAGCACATTCCTAGGAACATTATAGTATATTGCAGAAGAGAATCAGTAATGGAGAAGCTGTCCTGGGAAGCTTGCCCAACAGTGCTGATGTTAAGATGGAGGCAGAAGTAGCTTGCCAGGTGGGACAGAGCCGGTGCTGTTGCTTACCGAAAAGGAGAGGGGCAAGGCAGCAGGGAGACTGGCACAATGCAAACACGCTGGTAGGTGCAGCAAATTGACTCCACTGATGTGGTTGCATGGTGCCTACCTTCCTTCCCATCCTCCCCAATAAGCAATAGTGACTCACGTGCTGGATAAAACATAACATCTCTGCTCCAAGCTTCCAAAACACATCAGGGTTTCCCATAACAAGATTGCATCGATTGCTAATTGAACTAGAAATGAAAGTAAAGATTGAACTTGAAATGTAAAGGGTAAATGAGAGTAAAAATATGCTTTGCAGGAAAAACCAGCAGCTGGAACATTTCTAAAACTTGAAAAAGCAAGGGGGGAACTGACTTCTAAATAAAATGCATCCTACACAATCTGATATTTTTGTGCTTCTGCAGAGAATTAATCAATGATCACAGAAATGGAGTTGGAAGCCTCTGTGTTCATTAGTGACTTCTTCTCAAACATTGATGGAAGGTATAATATTTTCAAGACCTTCTGAATGTTAAATGTATTTTATGAAGCTAATGAGATCTATAAAATTAAAGTGCTCTTTAGTTCAGTGAACTTCCCATGGACATCCCTTCTTTTTATATACGATCTTTTGTGTCTGTATTGCTGGAGGGGTCAGCTGCTAGATGATCTTATTTAGTCACATTCTCCACTTCTTTTTATTTATTATTGTCAATGCTTGTTCTGCTAAAATGGTAATAAGCAAATTGGGTGCAGCTTAAATTATGAAGTATTTGTGTTGTGGAATATTTACAAATAAACAGCAAGGTGGTGGTTTTGGAGAAATCTACTGGTGTCATGAACTGGCAAGATGACAGGGAGGAGGAAGAGGAAAAAGAGGACCCCAGCAAGGGGTGTAGCCAGGACCGGAGCAAGCAGGGGATGGGAAAAAAGTACTCACAGGGTGATAGAGGATAGCAAGGGGATGGAAGTTAGTGTACAGGAACCATAGCAGCACGACCCAGAGCCAGAGGGGCCCCTGTCCCGATGAACAAGGTGGGCTCTGAGGCATAGGTAGTAGCAGGCATGGCACTCTAGGATGCTGAGGCAGGTAAGGGCCCACAGCCCAGCTCCCTAGTTGGCCAGGTGGGGCTCATTAGCTCTCTGGGAGGAGGTGTGCTATTCCTCAGCTGGAGTTGGCTCAGAACAGGTGAGGGTCATGTGCCTCATCAAGCCCAGATGCTGCAATCAGCATGCAAAGTATGAAAGGGAAGCAGAGCTGAGGTGCTGTGTCTGCTCAACTGCTCATGTTGATGGAGCTTGGCTTGGATGCTCATGGAGTGTGCTTCAGGTTTGACTCTGGACTATGTCCTGACTGCTGGACTTCAGACTTGGCTACTTGGACTGACCCTGGGCTGCGTTTTCTGACCTTTGGACTTTGCTCGTGTGGCTTGATCCCTGGACTTAGACTTGACTTACTGCCAGGTAGGCCAGGGGTTCAGGACAACTGGACTTTTATTGGTGGGGCAGGAGAATCTCTGAGCATTTTTATTCCTAAGGGATCTGAGCTCTTTATCCAAACTATGTTCTTGATATGAGTGTTTCCTGATGAATTGCTGTTGTTCTATTTTTGTTTAGTCCTAGTCAGCAAAGATTTCAACATCATTTAACAAAGGGAGGCTTCTTCTGGCCCACTTACTTGTATTATATGGCAGTCGATGACAATTTCAGGAAATATTTTGCTAAAATAACTTGAGAAACATACTGTCTGGGAAGACGGGCATCTGTAACATGCCCAGCACTTCATTCAGATTCAGGGGTCGCCCAAACTTTGCTTGTCCTGTCCCTAGAAAGCAGAGGTCCAAGAGATTTTCCACAGTCCTGTGCTTTTTAAGCACGATTCCAAGTGCTTTTCCATTTGCCCCACAACTTTCCCTGGAAACCTGCTCTTTATGGCTGAACTGGGGCAAACATCTGTCCTCGGAAAACCTGATTTACATTTGTTCTGTAAAGAGTGGATTTCCCCAGGGAAACCTGCAGGCCAAGCAGAAGTATGGATGAGCCCTAAGTCAGGAAAATATTGCCTTGCAAATCTAGTTCACTGTACATTTAATGCTAGAGAGTGGAGGAATGCAGTTATCTTGTTACTAAAAATTAATGTAAATAATTGAAACATACAGGAAATAATTTCAGCAGAGGAACTGAGATGAAATGTTTTCCCTGAAATATTGTCTTATTGAGTGGATTTGTATTTAAAATAAGAAACTGTTACTTATTTTTATGGGTCATAGTTAATATTCACCTCCTTGAAAAACAGCATGCAACTGAGTCAATCTAACAATACTGGAATTAACAAGCTATCTGATACTGTTCTATATATATTGGTTGGCCTGGGATTTTTTATAAACCAAAGAACACTGATTTTTAAATTGATAGTTTAATTTGTGAGTTTACTTTTTTGAGTTTGGACCCATCACACCAAAAATTGGGTGAAGCCACACCAAAATCATGTTTCGCTCTTCCATCTCGATTCAAAGTGACAGTCAACAAAAACTGCTGCCTCCACCTTGGAAATCCTCATGCAAAGTCAGGTAATAATATCTCAAGAGGATTCTGAATTTAAGAGAGAACAAACGGAAAGACAACCCACTTTCAAAAATAAATAGTAGCTTAGGTGTGGCAATCCTGTGGCCCTCCATATGTTATTGGATGTCTTTCGGTCTCAGTTAATATGGGACACTGGTGGCTCTGTGGTCGAAACCACTAAGCCTCTTAGGCTTGATGATCGGAAGGTCGGCGGTTCGAATCCCCATGGCAGAGTGAGCTCCCATTGTTCTGTTCCAGCTCCTGCCAACCTAGCAGTTTGAAAGCATGTCAAAGTGCATGTAGATAAATAGGTACCACTGTGGCAGGAAGATAAACGGTGTTTCCGTGCGCTCTGGTTTCCGTCACGGTGTCCCATTGTTCCAGAAGTGGTTTAGTCATGCTAGCCACATGACCCTGAAAGCTGTCTGTGGACAAATGCCAGCTCCCTCAACCTGAAGTGAGATTAGCGCCGCATCCCATAATCGCCTTTGAATGGACTTAACCGTCCAGGGGTCCTTTACCTTTTTTACCTTTTAATATGGCCGGCGGTCAGGGTAATGAGAGTTGTAGTCGAACAACATATTGTGAGCCACAGGTTTCCCATTCCTCATTCCTGATATAGATAATAAAGAAAAACACTGAGGATGTGAAAAGTGCCTTTGCTTTTGATCACCATAGGGATACCACAAGAGAGTGTTAATGGTGAGCTATTCGGGGATGCACTCCCAACCTCCCTGGAGCTAGCCCGAACTGGTATGTCAAGCCTCTGAATATGTTTTGTTTGTTTGTTTGTTGTTTTTTGCAAAATCAGCTTGAATACCTCTGAATTAAGTAAATCTTTGCAAGAGCTTGTTCTTTATATAAAGCAAGCCATTGAACTGGTGTTAGTCACATAGCAAGCGTTGCTATTTTCCACTCTGTCATAGCAAGTGTCAGGAGCAAGAACGTGTTGATGTGTTTGTTACTTAGAAAAGCTATGGTGTGAACTAAGTAATTAAATAGAGGCAAATGTGTTAATTTAAAATAGAACTACTTCAGAAAGTTTATCATAAGTCATTATCAGGTAGTAGCTATTTCTGAAAAGTGGCTGCAATACTTTTCTTGTTTTTCCAGGGGCAATTTTCACTATATCGGTACAGGAATTGTACAAAAAAAAAGGATGTTTGTAGCATTTACTGTTGCTGATCCTTGGCATCATGGCACAGGAAATTAAGTACTGTTATTACCATTCAGATTGTCAGAATATTAGGATTTGTTCTCCAAATCAGGATAACAAAGATAATCAGAGTTTATTCACACCATCTTCCTTCACTCCAAACACCATACTCTTATCTGGTAATAGGTTCTTGTATTGATGATAGAAATGAGGAAATTAGAAAACATGGGCAGAGTTCCCACATATACACACATACACATCAGTCTGGATTCAACTGCATCAGTTGAAGAGAAATTTGCATAGGGGAATCTTCTGTCTCCTTCCCTCTCCTCACCAAACACAGATTGAAGTGTACACTACTGGTTGCTTAGAATGGCAGGTCAGATTGCATGTTTAGAAAGAAAGCAGTGTAGGTAGATGAGGTCCAGACCCATAAATTACTTGCTTATACCTGTGTGGGAAGTGGGGGCAGTAGAAAATTCCAGTGAACTCCATGGTGATTCTCAGTAGCTAGTAACTCTTGCATATAGTTACATCAACCTAAGAATGAACCAATCTATGCAACAAATACATTTTTGGACACGACTATAAAAATACAGGATGGAGACATAGACACAACCTTACACTGTAAACCAACTGACCGAGAAACATATCTACATGCTTCTAGCTACCACCCCAAACATACCAAACAATCCATTGTATATAGCCAGGCCCTACGTTACAGCCACATCTGTTCCAACTCTACAGACAGAGACTCTCACCCCAGAGATCTGAAGCAAACCTTTTTAGAACTTAAAATATCTGCCTGATGAAGTTAAACAACAGATCAACAGAGCCAAACTGATACAAAGACATTGGATTCTTATCTCATTATACATGACAAAGCTATTTTTAGCCATCTCACCCCTTGCTTTTTCCTGTAAGACCAATTGCAGTCGTTAACAGTCAACAGGTTTTCCACACCTATCAGCCAATCACCCATTCCCACCACCCTTCTGAGTAATACCCCTCCCCACACTCTCACTATAAATAAGGGTCTGGTGACTTCTGTTTCATCGTATCTGAAGTGTGCATGCACATGAAAGCTCACACCAAGAACAAAATTAGTTGGCCTCTAAGGTGCTACTGGAAGGAATTTTTTTATTTTTTTATTTTGTTTTGACTATGGCAGACCAACACAGCTACCTACCTGTATCTGGCATATGCCTTAGCCCTATTTTAGGCTGTATTAAGAGGCACATTGTATAAACATCAGTCAGTTATGCACTGGTCATTTCTGGATACTATATTTTAAGAAGGGAATTGACCTACTGGAATGTGTGCAAAAGAATGGAACCAGATAGTGAGGAGCCTGGAAACAAAGTCCTATGGGGAATGTTGAATGAGTTTGGTATGTTTAGCCTGGAGAAGAGAAGATCAAGGGAGGAGACATGTTAGCAGCTTTTAAAATATCTGATAGGCTGTCACACAGGAGGAGAACCAGTTTTATTCTTCATTGCTCCAGAGGGCCGGAGTAGAACCAGTTGGTGGAAATTTCCGGGAAGCTAAGGATTAGGAAAAGACATCTTAAGAGTAAGAGCTGTTCACAAATGGAGAAAACTGCCTCAGGATGTGGCAGGCTCTCCTCCACTGGAGGTATTTGAGCAGAGGTTAGAAGGCCATCTGTCCAGGATGCTGCAGTTGTATCCTGCATTGCAAATTTTGCCCTGAGGATGGACTAGACAACTGCCGAGATTATTTCCATTTCTATTATTCTAACAATTACCTAATTAAGTATGCCAGTGCTTTATTTTTTCCTCTCAAGACTGGAAAATTCTATAGACAAAGAAGCTATGCTAGATATCACGACCAACCTCATGTTGTCCCCCCCCCCCCATCCTTTATTTGAACACCCTGATCTTAAGGAAGAGTTCTGTATAACTTGAGGCTGTAATTTTAATACAAGTTGCTCCTAATTTGACTTGCTCTGTGATTTTAACAACGAAGTAGGTTAAGCATTCTTCCATCTTTCAGAAAAGAGACTCAATTTAAGATTTTCAATAAAAATAATATGCATTTTCATTGCAAATACAGGATATTGTGCTGGGGGGGTTAAAATTAGTGGGGAAATAAAATAGCAAGGTTTTCTGTGCCCATATTTTTTTTAAGTGAAAGTAAATTTATTCCTTAATACTTACATCTATGAGGCCATTAAGAAAGTAGATGGAAAATTATATCCAAAAGAAAATGAACTGCAAGATTGCCTCCTCTTGGGGCAAATCAGTTTTAATCTTCCAAAGCTATAGTACTTTGGCTAACTGCCATATTGACTGCTTTTTTGCTGATCATGAGGAGTGAAAATGACTGGGAAATATCAGAGGCAAAGGTGCTAGTGTTTCACATTTGTATGCACCAAGAATATTACTAGAGAACATAAGGAAATGAGTTTTCTGATGATGGCGCTAAAGGAAAAAGGCTTTAAACCTGCTCTATGTCTTAAGCATTTTGAACAACAAAACAAGAACTTGCAGAACTGTCAGACTTTTCTTTTTTTCTTCTAAACTAGACGAGTTCTATGTTGCAAGAGCATCAGGGTGAGTAGATGTAGGCCCAAATTTCAAGTGTTCAGCATGGCTACACAACAGCCTTCTGTTGTAGCTACTAATTCCTGAATACAGGTATATCCAGCTTGCTCCACTTATGATTCAAGTTCATATCCATTCCCAAGTACTCCTTGTATTTTTCATCACCAGATGAATACTTTTTTTATTCACTTGAGGCCTATTAAAAAAAGTTTTTTAAAAAAATAATAATCTGGACTTCTCAATTTTATGATTCATCATTCAATCAAATTTTATGCTGTTTTGATTGCTTTCTTTTGTATGTTAAATATTTTATTTTAACCATTTAATTTTTGTAAGCCACCCAGAGAACATTTCCTTATGGGTGGTTATACAAAATTAGTTTGTTTGTTTGTGTGTGTGTACACACACACACACATGTACATACACATACACACATATACACATACAATAAAATGAAGCTCAGTTGGTGGTTTTGGGGGGAAATTGTTTCTTTAACCTGCATCAGTGAGGTTTTTTGAGGATAAATGAGATGTTAGCAAAATACTTGTTACCCTGGAAAGTAGCGTTCAGAAAACATAGCTATAACAATTATATTACCAATGGAGTACAATGTTTTGAGATACTGTTTGTCCATACCAATGGAATCAAAGTATTTGGTTACCTTAATGAAACTGATATAGCTACATATAGTCCTCGGAATCATTGCTTTAAAAGTAGGCTTTTAGCTTTCTCATCCTGTTGGAACAATGATATTTCTGGATTAATAGCCTTTCCTTCTCTAGTAGTTCCACTGGATAGTTGTTTTGAACGTGGAGCTCTTTCATTCTCTTGAAGAGTAGGTAGGACTCTGGGTCATGTAGGCACTGTGGGCAGGTAATATTGTACAGCCTGCTAAAGCAATGTGATGTGTCTGTTAATACCAGATTCCTTCTTGATAGCTTGTTTAATTCCCTCCTTTATTTATTCAGTTTATGTTGCAATTCAATCTGAGAGACAGGTAATCATTATAAGAAGGATCAACAAAGATTATAGGACCCATCCGATTCAAAAGACAGCCTGAAAATCTCTAAACAAGCATTCTCATTCTCTTGAGTAATGAGTTTTCTGTATCGTTTGTTGCTTAATAGATCAGAAATAGAAAAGGGTTGGTTTTCCCACCTCATGATGCTTTTTGTTTTTCTTTTTTTAAAAGCTTCTGCTATGCTTCTTTGGCCAGCAGAGAAGATTTTCAAGCCAGGCAGCAAATGGAACCAGGAGTTTGCACTGTGTTTCTCTAGAAGTATTGACCGCATATTGGTGCTTACACCATTTGAACTGGCCAGCTCATTACAAATCTCTCTCCATTTCAGCTGAAGTGATTTTGCTGTCAAAAACAGTGAAGTGTGTGATTATTGAGTGAATCTGGCAGAGAAATTGGCTGATTAAGTAGTATGTGGAAAAGGCTGCTAAGAGTTGGTGTTTTGGGTGCCAATAGTAGAAGGAGTTGGGTTTCCTTTTTGGTTTTTAATGTTTGAAGTATTTTTGTCTGATATGCTAAATGTTCTGCTCAATATGTCAGTGTTGCATGTAGAAGCAGGGTGCATGTATTAATCAATTTTCTTGAAGTTCCTCCCTTGTGCCTTTTTCCTTCTATTGTCAACAGTCCAGAGTATCAGATGACCACAGGCAGCATCCTCAGATGAAAGATTAAACCATTGGTACTATAAAATCAATACATGATATGGCTTGAGTTCAATAACTCATTGCACACAGCATGCTTGTGTTGCGCAGTGGGAATTTCTGCTGGTCAGCTTCACAAGATATTCTAAGTCAAAGCTTGGGCGCTTGGGAAGTGATATCTGCAGTGCTTCCCAAATGCCCAACAGCTTAGTTGTTGGGCATTTGGGAAGTGCTGTACACCAGGCCAAAAAGTTTTCCTACACCTGGCTTAGTGGAACCACACAAACATATTGGCTTCCAGAGCAGAGCTTCCAGCTACAGTACTTTATACCTACTCCGGAGAACAAAAGCAGTTTTGCTTTGTATGCTCCTTCCCTGTCTATTTGAGCTTTGGGCTCATTCAAACATTATTTTGCTGAGTTGGTTTGTGTAGGACGGGGGTCTGCAACCTGCGGCTCCGGAGCCGCATGCGGCTCTTCTACACCTTTGCCACGGCTCCGGGGCGGATACGCCTGTCCACTTCTCCAGCTGGCCAGCGGCCCGCCCTCCGGAGGCTGAGGGTGCTGCTGCTGTGCTGCTCTGCTCATGCGTCGTGCCTCGTTTCTGCCAGCGCAGGCGCAGCAGCAGACAGCAGCAGTTTCCCTCCAGAGGTGTGCATCGAGGCGACGAGGTAGGCAGCTGTGGGCTGGGCCAGGGGCGGCGGGTGGTGGGCGAGGGTGAGGGGGGAAGCCCTCCTTTTAAAAATGGTCGAGGAAGCTGTGCCTGTCTCCCTGCCGCTGCCTCCTTCACTCCTGGTTCCGCTCGCAGCCTCAGACCGCGCTCTCGCGGGCGCGCGTCTCTCTCCGCCCCGTAGCAAGGCCGGGACTCACCCTTGCCTGGGACCCGCGTCTCAGGAGCCAATGGGTGCATGTGTCGCGAGGGGGCTTGGAGGCTCCTAGGAGCCCGAGCACGCACAGCAGGGACATGGCTGCTTAAAAAGGCTGCATGGAGGAAAAGGCAGTTGTGCGTTCTTCCGTAGCAGCGTCAAGCGGAGCCGCCGCCGGACCTCACCAGGCAAGGTTAGTCACGTCGCCCCCGCCTTCCAGGGCGCAAAGCTGGGCTGGCTGGGAGGAAACCACCGTCGAGCTCTCTGCCTGCCGTGGGCGGGGGGCTTTGCAACCCCCCAACGAGTCCCTTGGGGTGGGGGACTGGGACTGGGGAGGGGGAGTCCAAGTTGGCCGCCTGCACCGCGCCCTCCGGCTGTGGCCTCTCCGGCTGTGGCCTCTCCAAATGCACGGCGCAAAGAGCGGCGCCTTGGCTTTGCCCCGGTTTGGTTGGGCAGCCTGTGGCTGGAGGAGATCCGGGGGATTCCTCCTCGGCGGCTGAAAGAGGGGCTTGTTCTCCCGCGCTTTCTTTTCTCCCAGTTCTAGGTCACTCGACCCACAATAGCACTTCTTTAGTCTCCTAAAGACAGCCCACCAAAAAGAAAACTTGTGAAAATGCTTCCTTCGCGAGGGCAAGGAGTAATAGGGGTGGAGATGGGCCGAAAGTCCAAAGGAAATGATTTATTGAAGGGGGAGGATGTACTACGGGAGGCAGAATAAAGGGCTGGTTCTCACAGAGACATGGGTAGGAGAATGACGCCCCAAAAGGTTGCAGTTTTTCCTCTGTCCTGAGTGTGTGTTAGGGGAGCCTTGACAAAGCACTTGTTGGCGTGGAAGAGAGGAGTCCTAACTTGGATCTGTGTTCATGTGCAAAATCTATCGCCATTGTCATTAAGGGGGCAGGGAACTCCCCTAAAAAGGTTTGAACACTATGAACTACTACAGCCACCTGTATGCAAGTCAGCACAAACATCACAGGCTTCTCTGGTGCAATTCTGTGCTTTATTTAGCAAGAGAGGAGGTTGGAAGAGGTGAGCATAGCCTCTGGTCTGGAATATTAAGGGTAAAAGACACTAAGATTATTGTAAAAGCCAGCAGTCTTCAATTAGACATGGGACAAACATTCACAAGTGTGCAGTTGAGGACTCATTTTTTTAAAAAAAAAAAACAACAAATCAAATATTTGTATGCTGTTGCAACCCACCTTGGATCAGGCTGTGACCTGGTAGTGGTCCCCAGGGTGGATAAAAATGATTTAAAAAAATAAAAAATAAAAAAATGGAATTTTTTTATTTAAATCAGATTTTTTTTATTTAGATCGGATTTTTAAAATTTAAATCGGATTTTTTAAAATAAAATGCAGTGTTATATTTGTTTTAAATGTCGCAGTGGTTTTGCGGCTCCCAGTTTCTTTTTTTTCCTTCAGAAACGGGTCCAAGTGGCTCTTTTTGTCTTAAAGGTTGCAGACCCCTGGTGTAGGAGATCAGTTTTCACACGAGATGTTGCTTGATCAGAAGTGCTTCAGGTGTTGGAATTTTTTTCCCTAACTTCTACCAGTTCATAGTGAACATTTTTATAGGTAAGTTTCCTCTCTGCAGCAGTAAATTTTAACATGGGACACAGTGCTAACTCAGGAGTGCTTTTAAACAAATGCCTTTATTCTTTGAAAACTTAAATGGAACAATATTGTAGGAGGATCAGCTTGTAAGATAGCACTATTAGAGTGACCACAGCTCTATGTTTTGAACATGAAAACCGACAGGATGTTTTTGCACTTGACATCAGTGGAGGTTAAGCTAAACAATTTAGGAATGTGAGTGGTTTGGGCTGTGACTGAAAGAGTTGCATGGGCATTATGTGATACGGATTGTTTGTCACATGAGCTAAGTGGCAGACTCCACATCACATAATGCCCAACTTAGGAGACTTTTGATCCCAGTAAATAGAAGTATACAGGCAGCATATTTCAGGTTTTGAAGCAAATCCAGAGAAGACTAGCAAATAGCATAAATGGGCTATACCTTGTCTGTGTGTGAAGAGCTTCAAAACTTTATTATTATTATTATTATTATTATTATTATTATTATTATTATTATTATTATTATTAAATTTATTTTTTAAGAGTCCACTCTTTGGATTATGTAAGGAGTTTGGAAGAAAAAATTATTTTCCTTTGAGTAAGATTTCAATAGAGGAGAGAAAAGGAAGACAGTTTTAGGGAAGGTTTTGGACAAAGCAACTATATTCACATGTTAGATACTTTCCAGCTGTTCAGATTGATGATAATAGGAGATACATTTGTGTGCCCCTTTCTTCATATTCTTTTAAACATGTTGTCAACAATAGGAAATCATTTTAGTTGGTGAAATGAAAATTTCCTGATGTCAACTGCATCTGTATGTTACCGTAGTTCTTTATTTAAATGTCTGAGCAAAATGTAGCTGTAAAGAAAAGAAAAAGGGGAGGAAATAGCGCTTTCATTGCAAACTAGTAACTAGTTTGCTATTTCAATTGCTGTTGTAAAACATCAGATGATGCCATACCTGGTTGTCTTGGCTGGAGTGCAAATTATTTCTTTTCCTTTCAAAAGGGCTGTTTAAATGTCCTGGCCCTAGACCATTTAGGTCTGTCGAGTCAACACAAGAACTTGCAATGGTTCTTATTCATAAAGTTATAGCAGTACTTTCAAAGGCATCCCCATGCAGAGAACATAACACTGTCTAATCTGGAGATTACTAGGACATGAGTGACAGTGACCAAATCCTTCCAACCCAGGAGGGGACACAGCTGGGATTCCATCCTAACTGGAGTGGGGGGCAGGAATCACTCCTGGCCACCATCAGGAGTAGTGCAGCCCCCCCCCCCAACAGGTTGAACACCTATCCCAAGGACATCTGAACCACCAACCATCACTATCTCCATCTTATCTGGATTAAGTTTGAGTTTATTCACCTTCTTTCAGTTCAGGCAATTGGTCCATCTACCTCAGTATTGTGGACATTGGCTGGCAGCAGCTCTGAAGGATTTCAGGCACAAGTTTTTCCCAGCCTACCTGGATACATCAGGAACTGAACCTGGGACCTTTTGCGTGAAAACTATATATTCTACCACTGAGCTACAGCTCATATCCCCAGCTAATCATTGAGTTACTGACCAGAGTGTCCAAAGCAGCATCAGTTCCAGAACTTTGTCAAAATCTATGCTGGCATGGATCTAGATAACCTATGTCAACTGGGAATATTTGGCCCTCGAGCAGCATCACACAGATTTGGGCACTCTTCTTGTCAGAATAATATTTATCTATCATGAAAAATTACTTCTGAAACAGCAGCTGATTGGATCTGTGAGGAAGCTCATTGTGGAGGAATACCAAGCACTGGGAAGGGAAAGGGGGAGAGGACGCTCCTCCTCTTCTTATATCTTCAACCTCCCATCACTGAAAAGGGAGGAACTTCTTGCAGGTAAAAAAAAAAACATTAACCATGTCTCCCCAGCTACATCATTTTGTCTCAGCCCTATAATATTCACAAGCTAATGGGCAAGCTATTGACAAGTTTGCTGTTATTAACATGCATGACTGTGTGTTGCAATTAACACGTTTTCCAAAACACTGAGAATTAAGTTCACCAGATGGTATTCTACATAGTGATGTGAATGCCAATCAGACTTTTTCTTTGAATTAAATGTGGATGACATAAAAATGATGTGACTAAGATGGAATGTGCAAAGTTAGAGAAGTCCATCTCTACTTTTTATGCCTACCACCTCCCAAACACATGTTTTGTAAACCTACAGTCAGCCCATGGCATTCTACTCTATCCTCCACACTCCGGGGTTGTTGCTGTTTCCATGTCTCGGGTGTTTCCATCTTATGTGACTGCTACCTTCAAGGCATTACAAGGTGTGTGTTTGAACCCACATCAAAGTGTACGCCAAAGAACCTGTATCTGATGCCACACCCACACTATACATAACTGTCAACTTTTCCCTTTTTAAAAAAGAAATTACCTTATTCCGAATAGGATTCCTCGCAAGAAAAGGGAAAAGTTGACAGCTATGCACTATAATACAGTGGTGATAGTTCTTGTCACAGTACTGGAAAGAAGTGTGTTAATTACATGCCTTATGCAACGCATAATGAAATGACCACCATACATTGGCATTATATATGCCATAGACTGACACATCCTGGCTTAGTCCTACTGTTTTCTGCTTCACTCCCATTTCATTCTTTTTCTATCACTTGAGACTTTTGCCTCTTACCACTTCCTCATCAATAGTCTTACACTCTTCCTTTTTTTAATTGTGACCTTCAGGGTGCCATCCTATGCCACTTTCCAGAATTAAGTGCCATTGATTTTCTTCTGAGTTTACCTGCTTAGGATTGTGCTCTTTGTTTTGAAGTACTCCATTTTCAAAGCAATTATTACATAGTTTTTCCGTGATTACAAATTCATACAAGGAGGCAAACATAATATGGTTGCTTACCAAAATAGTACTTAAAGCAGCTATTCAAATGCTCTCACCATCTTCCTTCCAGTTAACACATACTATTTTTGAGCCTTGTCAAGGCAACTGGTAAACATGAGATGAAGCTTGTGCTCATCCCTATAAATGTCCATGTGATTCTCTACAAGTAGTCCCAAAATGAATTATGAATAAGGTAACATTTACATTTTTAAGACTAAATGTGTTTCGCAGGAAAAAGTTAAAAGGGCCAGGCTATCAGCACTTAACAGTAGCCTGTAAAATGGGCACATGCCAGTAATTAGCAAAGGAAGAAATGGTGAAATGGGATAACCAAACCTTAAGATGCTGCCATTGACTGATGCTGACTGAACAAAAGAAGTGTGTTGTTTGTCTTGTTTTATCAAAGACTATTAAGTACTGCTTTATATGTCGGTATCGCAAGGAGGTGAGAGCAATTTGTATGTGTTGAGCAAACAACGCAGTCTTGCAGGTTATTCATAGCATCTAGTTGACTGATTTGAAATAAGAGGTGTTAAAGTGCAAGGAAACAGAACATTTGTTTAATCAAACTGTTGTTTGTTTTGACCCAAGTGCTGCATTCCAGTGGTGGGTGAGGCAGATATGGGTGGGGTAAACCTCCCCAAAGACAATGGCATGCACTTCTATCCGCCCCCACTGCTGAAAAGTTCTGCTTCCTCTCTCTACTATTGCCAAGTCATGGATAATCAAGCCAGAGTCTGGCTTATTGTGACATTATTCCAAACCCATGCTTGTAGTTTCTTTTACAAACCATGTAACCAAGGTTTATTCTTGGCTTGCTAATTGTGGTTTGTTTAGTGGGAGAAAACCATGAGCCCAGGTTCAGATGTCTGTCTTATTTCCTGGTGATGGTGACAGCAAGAGGATTGGTGGAGGAGCAGAGCAAGGAATTTTCAGCATCGGCATTCTGCGTGTCCGCATTAAAGGATCATTTGCTTTTAACTTTGGTTTAATGTGATCTGTGAGCTAGGCCAGTGTGTTAAGAGACTATGTTGTTTGTTGTTTCATAGCCTGGGTCTATATTCCGCGCCCCCCCCCCCAAAGTATTTTAGCTAAGATTGCAAAAAAAAATAAAAGAAAAAGGAAGGGGGTTGTCAAGCACCTGGGAGGGAATTGCATGTAGTTGCTGAGTTGTTCCTGAGGAGATCACATGTGGTGCAGAAACAGAAATATCACTCACAGCTAGTTCAAAGGATGCAAGAGAACAAAACTCACTTGAGATGTTACGTTTAAATGGAACAGCTTTCTCTGCATTATTATTAGCTCTTCCACCCTTGGCCACACACCTTATGAGGCTAAAAGGTTATTTGGCATGCACACATTTTGTCTGAAAGGCTGAAAGTAACAACTATAATAAAATTCATTGTGACAAAACAACAACAAAAAGAAGTTACGCTGCAGAAGATAAGGCCAAGGGGGAGGCAGGGTTGCTGTCAGGAAGGAAGAAGGGGAAGGTAAGAAGTAGGGTAGTGTGCTCTTGGCTGTTCAGTTTCTTACACCAGCCCTGTAAATACCCAAGGCATGGCCTTTCTAAGAGGTTGCCCTCCTTAACAATGTAACCAGGGCTTCTGTAATCTCCTCAGGGATCATAAGTCTAAATCAGACAGTTTTGCCTCGTGTTACATTTCAAGGTTAGGTATTTAAACAAAACTTTTAAGTGTTTATAACTCAAAATATAACATAATGTAAACTCCTATGTTAAACAATAAGTGGTTTCTCCACAGGCTGAAATATTATTTATTTATTTATTCATTCATTCAGATGTCACATAAGAATTTGGAGATAGCAACCTTAGTTATTTTTGGTTTCAAAAATAATGGCTGTCTAATTTAAGGCAGATGCAGCTGGGGGGGGGACTGGCATATTAAGAGCAGCATCTGTCAATTGGGGGAGACTGAATCGTGTGATTGATGGACCATCTTATTATTTGGTGATTGCTAGTAGCCGAGTAAGATGGTCTTCCATGAACACGGTCTTAACAGTGAGTCCGTAAGTTACTGTGGAGGCCAATTCTGGATCCACACATCCTTCCACTGTGGGGACATAGGTTTCCAGGTGGGAGTTGATCACACTGAGGGTTTACCAAGTGTGCTTTCCTCTTAGCATATTTCTTCCTTTCATCCTGAGTTGGAACGTCTTCAAAGCCCATGACACCTTTGGTAAAGGCTGTTCTCCAATTGGAGCGGTCACAGGCCAGTGTTTCCCAGTTGTCGGTGTCTATACTACATTTTAAAAGATTTGCCTTGGGAGTCTTTAAACCTCTTTTGTTGACTGGCAGCATTACGCTTTCCATTATTAAGTTTGGAATAGAGTAGTTGCTTTGGAAGACAATCAGGCATCTCAACAACATGACCAGTCCAACAATTGATGGGTGCAGCCCGGCACACCGGAATTCATTGACTTTTTTTACACTCCTCCTTCCTTGTTGTTTGATACCTGGCAAAGCATGGTTGTATTCAGTGGTGCAGAACCAGTTGGGAAGGTATAACCATTTCCACAATCTGGTGTTTAGAAATTAGGAATAACCAAATGGGAAAACATTAAAAAGTCAGAGTGCTCTAAGGCCTTCGCTTTTGATTTGTATCTTTAGTACGGAACCCTTGGAAGTTTTATGGTTTTCCTAGAGATGTACAGAAAGCTCCATGTATTCACTTCTCACACTACCATTCACAGACTTCTTGGCAGGAATGTTTCAGGTGGGTAGCTGCAGGATTAATCTGAGTTGTTTGCACTGAGTAGTAGAGCTGATTGCTTCTATTTTTCAGGAGATTTGAAACGGCTAGTAAATTAAAAACAATTCTAGCTGCAATCAAGGTGTCTGTCTCCCTGGTAGAAGAATCAGTTCACTAGGAGACAAACAGAAGATCCCTGCTTCCGTTTTAGAGCCTCTCATGATAGGCATTTCGTGTTACTGTATTTTAAATAAAGGCTGTATGATGTCTGTGTTTAGCTGATCTCTGAACATTTTAAAAAATGAGGCTCACAGAGACCATGCTGTTCTTTAGCTTACAATGCTATTATATTTTCTCCAACTTCAGAAGTTCTCCACAAAGTGTTCCAGCCATTTGAAAGGTACCCCATCATTTCCTGAAAATGTGAGAAAATATACAGCAAACACAAATTTTATTTATTTTGATTATTTGTATTCCCTTCTTCAGCCCAATAGCTCCAATACACAACACAAGAAGAAAAAGGGATTAGAAGAGAAGGGAAGGGAAGTGAGGGAAACAAACTCAGATACCAATCCTCAATTAAATAGCAGTTCTTAGAACAGTCAACTGTAATGGAAACAGTTCAGGAAGGGAAGTAACCAGGTGGAGCTGAGCTGATGAAATGGTCGTGCTTTCAATTCTTTACTTAACCTGTAGATTTCTGGTCGGAGATTATAATAAAAAAGTTACTTGACATTATGATACAGTGCCTTCAATTATTTTGCTCTCACAATTATAAAAGCCATTTTAACTTATTTAAAATGCGCCATGACAAGTTTGCATAAATCACACTAGATAAATGCCTTCTGTCTGGAGGAATGCATCTACGAAGTACCTGTGATGATTCTTTTTAAAGAATGTCATTGCCACTGACTGCAAGCTGTTACAGAAGTACTTGCACTGTCAAGAAATGGGTATTAGACTATTCCATAGTGGATAAGATTATTTCTGTCAAAGAAGGCAAGCCACTTCTGATGGTCAGTGGCACTCCAGTGGGTTCAGCTGTGATACCGGGACTAAGAGGGGAAGGGTTCACCAAAAATGGAGCAATCTTTCCATAAACAGAGCTCCTGTTCCCATTCCCCCCCCCCAGCAAAGTTACTTCTTCCATCTTCCTACCCTTATAAAATAGGCAACATGTTTTACATTAGTAAATTACGCTAGAAGATTTGAGCGTCTTGCATTTAAAGCTTGAGCTGTAATAACTTTGTGCCAGATTAGCAGGAATGCAGCGGTGCTGGGTAAATAATCCTGTTTTGTACTAGTTTATAATGGATTTGTTGATGGGAAACTACTTTTCTATCTGTTTACATCATGGTAATTTGATAACCCATTTGTATTACTTAAACTGCATATTTTGTAAATGTTGTCACTGCAAAGCAATTTGTTACAAGTACTATGTAGAAACTGCTCCCATAAAAAGTGTTTTCTAAATTGCTTTGCTTGCAGCTACAGAAGTTACCATAGAGAATGATTCCTCATATTGGATTTTCAAAGCCACAGGAGTGGCCACAGAGCAGAAAGAGAGACAACTTTATGATTTAAGACTCTGTAATGCCCCACTTGTGAAACAAAATGATATAAGCTTCAACAGGCATGCAGAACATAACACTACAATCTCCTAATGCCCCAAACAAGGTGGGTGATTTATCACCTGTTAGGCTTTATTTCAAAGGGGAAAATGCTGTAAGATATAGAAAATGAAAGGAAATTAAAATATAGATTATACAGTCATTTTTTCACAATTTTTATCCAATTCCAATCTTCATGGTTATATAAGCGGCTTCTTTTTTGTACTTATGATTAGATTTATTGCCGATAGATATACTATACAATTTGACAGATATACATAGATGATATAAAATTATCTGTTCCAGGCAGATGGAATTCTGTGATGTGATTGCTGTAAGCATTTAGGATCTCCAGCACATAAAAACATCATTCATTTTTTCACAATAAATGTCAGTCTGCATCCATTTCTTTG
Organism: Lacerta agilis; assembly: GCF_009819535.1. Lineage (NCBI taxonomy): Eukaryota > Metazoa > Chordata > Lepidosauria > Squamata > Lacertidae > Lacerta > Lacerta agilis. The sequence continues at coordinate 39,801,054 of NC_046316.1, read as the reverse complement.
CCTGATAAGGATATTGTAGTACAAAGGGGGATAGTTATTAATGCAAAGGACAGTTCACAAGTTATTGTGCTCTTTTAAGCATAAGCATATAGATTTTTCATTCAAGAATTCATTTTTGTGCTTGTAGAATAAAAATGTAGAAATAATAAAAGCACTGAATGCCGCAATTTGCTTCTAACACTGCTTCTACAACTCACTGAGAGACAGTTATAGGAAGACTGGGCCATGGAAAAGGTAGGGGAGCCCTAAATCAGGAGAATATCTACTTCCTAAACTCCAGCAGGGAGATTTTTTACATATAAAAAAGATTGCCACATCTCAAAAAGAACGTGATCTGAGTAAATCTAAATCAGACCTGCAAAACATGATGCTATAAATTAAATAAATCAAGAACAGTTGATCCCCTGGATACAAGCTTTGTTATACCAAACCCCCAGAGTCAAGTTAAGGACATTGGGGGGAAAGCTAGTGAATGCAGTGTCTATGGTTCATGTTCACTTATTCTTTACCTTGCAAGCAGAAGTTGTATGACTTCAATGTCACCTTAAAAGTCAGTGACCTGGAAAGCTGAGCAAAGTGTAAAATATATATGAATGCTTTTACATGTTCTGGGGACATGAGGTCATGAACCCTTGCTCTTCCATGGCATATTGGCTCCTGCAATGGTTAGATACAGAGCTGTCAACTTTCCCTTTTTTGCAATGGGAAACGGCGCTGGAATAAGGGAATTCCCCGTAAAAAAAGGGAAAGTTGACAGCTATGGTTAGATATTGGACGTGGGGTATGGCTCCCGATCATGTAATCAAATATTCTAACCCCTGGCTAAAGTTCCTACACTGCTGTGCCAAAAATAGAATCTAGAAAGAAGCTATATCAGGAGGAATCCTCCTGGACTCCTAGGTACAGTTCTTTAAGTACATAACAGTAGGGATGTTGCTCTCAGTTTTAAGAGTCCCAAACACCTTGACTCTGGTGCAGATAAGCAAAGAGGTTTTTAGTGGCTCACAAATCTGGAACTTTGAGCAGGCAGTGACCAATTTAGGCTCATCCAAATGATGCACAATCACACACGCATGCCCAGTGCTGAACCTGAAAGTGTCCCCAAAACATAAAGACATCATGAAGAGGAGGAAGATGCTTATTCATGCTCTGGTGATGCGCATGGGGGTCTGGAACATAACCCACGTGCAAAATGAGGATTGCCTGCAATAGAAGCTGTTACTTTCCTTATCCCAGTACCATGACACCTTTGTCAGGCTACTGACATGATTGGCTCTAGTGCCAGAAGGTAATATGTACCCTCTTTTTTATTTGCCATATACCTGTTTTAAATATCATCCTAAACTTAATCAACAGATTCTCTGTTTATGAAATACTCCCTTTAAAAAAGGAAACCCTTTTTAATTAAAGATTTTCTTGATTTACAAAGGTAGTGCAATGTCTCTCGTATTTTTTTCCATGTAACATTTTTACAAGTCAATTTTGTTTGTTGAGACATTAGGAGGAAAAGGGGGAAAGAGGTGGGCGGGATGGGGAGATGGGTGGGATGGGGTGATGATGTTTCTATTTTACTTAATATATGTAGGGTTTGGTGTCAGTGTTTTTTGTGCAGGTTCTCTGTTGTTCACTTGTGTTCCTTTAGTGGTGAGAGAGGTCAGGGTTGGTGTAGGATGTGATTGTTCATTTGTGGATGGCTGTGGTGGTCTTTGGTTTCCTGTGTGAGTGGGGTGGGTGAGTGTTTTTGGTCAGGTTAGCCATATTGATTTGTATGCTGTCGGTAGATTTTTGTCATTGTCTTCTTGGGCTGTGTGTGTGATGAAGGGGAACCATATTGGGGTGAAGGTGTCTTCTACTGTTTGTCCCCGTGTCAGTTTCAGATTCTTTGTGGGCATTATTTTCTTGGAAGATGTTTAGTAAGACCAATTCTGGGGTTATTTCTAGCACTTGCTTGGTTATATTACCTATTTCTCATATGGTTGTTGTCCAATAGTTGGATTTTGGGGCACTCCCATCACATGTGGAGGTACTGCCTGTGAAGGTGCACCCGTCAGCATTCAAGGGGAAAGGGATAAACCCAGTGTCCTTTACAACTCTATTGTTTCCTTTCTTTTCCTTTTTGAAGAAGACAGGCCATCAAGGGAACTCAGGCCATCTTTCTGGAGAACACTCCCCCTAAAATCGGTGATATGGTCCTGTTCTACCATTCTGATCATTGGTAGTTTATTTGAGCAGGAGGAAGTCTTCATTAAGAAGATGGATTTGAGGAAACATTTTTGAGTCAGCTCAGGTCCAGGTGCAGAAATTATACTTCATGAACCCTGGAACTCTTAATTCAGGTACTATGAAATTACTTTTGTGTTAAACCCCCTATTCACAGTGGTCTAAGTTTATTTTCACAAACTGTTAACCCTGGATAGTTAATTAAGAAATCTAGAATCACTAAGCCATTACTGCAATAAAACATAGATGTAGCTCTAAAAGATACACTGGAACAATCAAACAACTCTTATTTTGCTTTAAATAAGTATTAAGTAGTAGGTTCTTCCAAAGTGTGTGAAGTGTCAATGCTAATATAAGTTTTCTTTTTACCCTGTCTGATTTTTTTGTTTTACCCAAATGATTCATGTTTGTGAGAGGTGAGCTGCAAAGTTATCCATTAACAACACTTCAAACTCCCACTAGTTTCTAGCTGACACTTAAAACTTCTCAAGGAGCCTAGTGATGACCAGTGAAAAACTGGGGGCAACCTCAACCTTGTATACCAAGATGATTGAAGCCACAGGTTGACTTGTTTTTCTTCTGTGTTTCCAGACATTATTTAAACAAATCATGTACATTTCAGTATATCAGTGACACCACTGCAATTTTATGTTATCAGAAGAATACTGAATTGAAAATCCTAAGGCACATCCTATACTGCCCTTTCTCAATCCTTTGTGTTGTTGCATATCAACAACCTCAGATATGCTGATGACACAACCTTGATGGCAGAAAGTGAGGAGGAATTAAAGAACATTTTAATGAGGGTGAAAGAGGAGAGCGTAAAATATGGTCTGAAGCTCAACATCAAAAAAACTAAGATCATGGCCACTGGTCCCATCACCTCCTGGCAAATAGAAGGGGAAGAAATGGAGGCAGTGAGAGATTTTACTTTCTTGGGTTCCATGATCACTGCAGATGGTGACAGCAGTCACGAAATTAGAACACACCTGCTTCTTGGGAGAAAAGCAATGACAAACCTAGACAGCATCTTAAAAAGCAGAGACATCACCTTGCCAACAAAGGTCTGTATAGTTAAAGCCATTGTTTTCCCAGTAGTGATGTATGGAAGTGAGAGCTGGACCATAAAGAAGGCTGATCGCCGAAGAATTGATGCTTTTGAATTATGGTGCTGGAGGAGACTCTTGAGAGTCCCATGGACTGCAAGATCATCAAACCTATCCATTCTGAAGGAAATCAGCCCTGAGTGCTCACTGGAAGGACTGATCCTGAAGCTGAGGCTCCAATACTTTGGCCACCTCATGAGAAGAGAAGACTCCCTGGAAAAGACCCTGATGCTGGGAAAGATTGAGGGCACAAGGGGAAGGGGACGACAGAAGACGAGATGGTTGGACAGTGTTCTCGAGGCTACCAACATGAGTCTGACCAAACTGCGGGAGGCAGTGAAAGACAGGCGTGCCTGGCGTGCTCTGGTCCATGGGGTCACGAAGAGTCGGACACGACTGAACAACAACAAATCCTTCCCTACAAGAGCTTCTACAATACCTTGAACTTGAGGGTCAGGCAGTCACCTTTTATTTTGCAGTGGAAATGCAGACGTGTCACTACAGAGCTTTTCTAAAAATTGCTTTGAACTTGTGTGTTTAAAACAGTTAAGTTCATTGACACATCCTGAAAAAATGGATTATTATTTTTGCGCTTTTAGTTCTTAGCCCTTCTCTGGGATATATTCTAAACTGTATCTGTGAATGAACTGGGCCTAGTTGTTAATTTGAGAAGCTATATCTATGTTCTATGTATCTATGCGGGACGTGGGTGGCGCTGTGGGTTAAATCACAGAGCCTAGGGCTTGCGGATCAGAAGGTCGGCGGTTCGAATCCCCGCGACGTGGTGAGCTCCCTTTGCTCAGTCCCAGCTCCTGCCCACCTAGCAGTTTGAAGTGCAACGTCAAAGTGCAAGTATTTTTTTTTATAAGAATTTATTGGTTTTACAACAAACAACATACAAATATAACACCCACATTAACCCACCCCCAACTAGAAGTAAACAAATACACAAATACCAATAATTCTTTTTCTTATGCTGTAAAAAAAAAATTCTTGGTCGAATCTTGGTACAGACTTCCCCTGCCTTTTCACCTTCGGTTCCAATCCCAAATATTACTTTAATAACATCTTATACCATCATAATCTTAAAAAATCCAAATATCTAAAAATTAAAATTCAAAAGCTTCTTTTTAACAAATCCTGTTTCGTAATAAACAATATTTTCCCATTCTTAACTTAACATAAATCAAAACATGTTATAACTTCATATTAATTCCACACAAGATTCTAGTTCTTATCCCCTTATTTTCAATATGCATCATAACAAATATCTTCATTCACTATAACTGCTGTTAATAACAAAAATTTAAAATACCTCTTTTCTTTCTCTAAAAGCTTAAAGTCTTGACACACCGGTTTCAGGTTACCATAATACATTCTTTGCCTTTATACCTTAATATCGTTCACCCTATCCCCCTTCTGTCCATTTTCTTTGGTCGTCTTGCTCCAGAGCTGCTCCTCGAAGTATCCTTTTTCTTTACATAACCACAGATCCAGACTAAATCCAAAATAGTCCTTGCATAGAACATCAGGGTGCGCACCTTTTCTCCCAGCCTCTCCGGTTCATCATCACATTCTTCTTTTATTTGTAGACATAAACATAAAGTTCTCACCTTCGCTCCCAAGCTCTCACCTTGGGAGTTAGATATAACAATTTTCTCCATCCTGGGTCTGCCACCCCCAAAAGACGATCCATTACTCCGGAGTAGCCATACCTTTTCATCCTGTTGTTCAATCAGCCCCTTCAGTTCTGTGCCAAGGCTCTCCTCCAATACAGCCATTTCCTGTACAGTCTCCTCTGTGGGATATAGCTTTTTTGACATATGACAGTTCAATATTTCCAATTTTCGGTTGAGCAGTTCCAGTCTCAATAAAATAATCCTTTCTTCATGGGTCCTTTCACAGTTCATAACCAAGTCAAAAACAAAGCCGAGCATGGCAGAAGCGGGCATAGGTGTCAAATTGCAGTTTCGGTTCTCAGACTTCTCCATCTTGCCAGTAACTTTCCATTCAGTCCAAGTCTTTCACGGCCATTTTCCCTGAATCCAGGGCGCAAGAATCGAAAATTTTAAAAAGAGATACTGTCCTCCTGTTTAATCCCCAAAGGGAAATCCAAAAGTCTCACTTGTCAAATTTTAAATACTTTGTAGCCATCGCTGTAACAGCAGTCTCTTAAGCTGGTTATTTTCTATCTCCCGAGGGGAAAAAGGCAGGCTCCCTTTCCAAATGTCCCCCAGGTCGTCAACAAAGCACAAAAACAGATCCAATCCAATACTCACGACACCGGGATTCTTAAACTCCAACTTTGACAGGTAGAACGTTAACGCTCATCGCGGGGGCAACCGCCGCTTCGCGTCCCGGTTGGGGCATGTCCCCTGAAGCCCGGCTCCGTTTTCCCTTCACCCCCACTCCCCCTTTACAGGGGGAGCGAGGGAAGGGTTCGGAGCCATAGTGGGCATAGCCGGGGAGCCCAGGGTGCGGGACGCTCTTCCCGCACCCCATCGGAGCCCCGCTTTGCGGTAGCGGGGCTCCAACCCCCGGGACGGACTGGGTCGCCTCGCAGCCGAGGCAACCCACGACCGCTCCGCGATGTCGTCGCCGCCGGAAGTCGTCAAAGTGCAAGTAAATAAATAGGTACCTCTCCGGCGGGAAGGTAAACAGCGTTTCCATGCGCTGCTCTGGTTTGCCAGAAGCAGCTTTGTCATGCTGGCCACATGACCCGGAAGCTGTACGCCGGCTCCCTCGGCCAGTAACGCAAGATGAACGCCGCAACCCCAGAGTCGTCCACGACTGGACCTAATGGTCAGGGGTCCCTTTACCTTTACCTGTCTATGTTCTTGGTTAAAACGAGTGCATGTACATACCTAGTATTTTCCATTCTTCATAAGCTGACATGACTGTTTAATATAAGAACTCTCAAATGTCTTGAGGTTATCATAGCAGCAATTTCTATTTATAGGGTTGCTTTAAAATGTGAAGGGGAAATTATGTAAATTATTTGTTCTATGGAAGGTAGATGAGTTAATGTTGGGAAATGTATGAAATTACTGCTTTTTTTTAGGAGGGGAGCAAGTACAACCAAAATTCAGCTCAGAAATATGTTTATTAAAAAAATAGTTTCTTCTGTGTGCATGACTTGAGCACCATATGTTGTAGATACTCTGATCTTGTCTGACATAACCAACACATAGCTATTGCTAGAAGAAGAAAGGGGCAAGGCAAGGTTATTTTACTATATACCAAGCTGATGTGTGTACGTCTTGTTAACATCTTGGTTTTCAAATCTTGTCATAGTAAACAAGTTTTCCTGAGGGCTGAATGTAGGTTAAGCTTTGCAGCTAGACAGGTTTCTGCAAGTGATCTTCATGCTTTCCTAGCAGCCATATCTAGTAACTGTATCTAGGATGTTAGGGAGTGATTTCTGTTTTTAACACATACACTCATTCCTTCTACATAGATTATTAGGGATCTTTGCAGGAAACATCACATAAATTCATGGAAGCTGCAGTGTATTGCTTTGATTTAAGGCAGGGAAGAGAGATAGAAAATGATGAAGTAGCAAATTCATTTGCTTTCATGCCTTAAATGAGGAAAAAGGCAAAAATAGTGTGGCCATTGCTCCATAGCAAAGATGATTGAAACAAATACAGGTGCCTCCCCATTTACGCAGGGGTTCCATTCCAGGGCTCCACACGCATACACAGAATTGTGTGTAGTGGGGAGCACCCTGGAGAGTCCTAGTGGCTCCCAAGGAGACCCACCTCAGAGCCTGAAGACAACTGATTTTGGGCTCCAGGGAAGGTCTCCTTGTGAGCTTGAAGGGCAGCAGGGCTTTGTGGAGCTACTTAGCTTAGGTTAGCACTGCAGCTGATCTTAGCAGAGTGTGTCTTTTCAGCTATCAAATCTTAATGAGCACATCAGGCAACTTGTTTTTTGTGTACAAATGAAATAAAATCTGTATTTTATCACAAATGTTTGGTACTGAGAAGAAAGTATAGGCCAATATTTATATATTGAATTAGGACTTTAGGGTTTTCTTCCTCCCCACCTTCTGCCAATGCAGTTTGTGTTGTACAGGCTCCATTCAATGACTCCCTCCTCTCACTCTCTAAAAAGTTCTTATATCTCTTTAAAATGTGACAGCTATTGTGTGGCTCAAAAGGAAGATTACCTAAAGCTTCAGTAAAGGTTTTTCTCTTTCCTAGCATTAGCGATCCATTTACAGCAATGTCAGCAGCACAAGTACTCTCAGACCAACAAAGCAGAACAGATTCTACAACTGTATTGCTATTTTCTATTACACCCTTGGAGAAGGACAAGAAAACACTGTTTTATACTTTATATTCCTATCCATTTCTCCATCTGGTTTTTTATATATTATGACAGATTTGCTCCTCTGGGCACTGATAATGGTTTGAATGTTAGTGCATAACACAGAATAACAAAAGTAACAGGAACAGAGAATAAAAACTGATATAGAATTGGGAGGGACTCTGAGGGTCATCTAGTCCAACACCCTGCAATGCAGGAATCTCAACTAAAGCATCCATGACAGATGGCCATCTAGCCTCTGCTTTAAAAGCTCTGATGGAGAGCCCATCGCCTCCCGGGGGAGTCTATTTCACTGTTGAACAGCACTTACCATCAAAAAGTTATTCCTGATGTTTAGTCATAACCTCCTTTCTTTGAACTTGAATCCATTCGTTCAGGTCCTAACCTCCAGAACAGGAGAAAACAAGCTTGCTCCATCTCCCATGTGACAGCCATTTAGATATTTGAACATGGTCATTATATCTCCTCTCTGTCTTCTCTTTTCCTGGCTAAACATACCCAACACTCTCAAATGCTTGGTTTCCAGACCCTGCACCATCCTGGTCGCCCTCCTCTGCACACATTCCAGCTTGTCAATATCCTTCTTAAATTGTGGCACCCAAAACTGGGCACAGTACTCCAAGTAGTCTGACCAAGTACTATTCCTTCTCTTAATCTGGACATTATACTGTTGATTCAACCTAGAATAGCATTAGGTTTTTTGTTGTTGTTTGCAGCTGCATCACACTATTGACTCATGTTAAGGTTGTGGTCTGCTAAGGTCCTAGATCAGGGGTCGGCAAACTAAGGCCGGTGGGCCGGATAAGGCCTAAGGGGCTCTTTAATCTGGCCCGAGGACCCTGCCGCCCGCATGGTCAGTACCCGCACAGCGACTGAATTCCGCGATGGGCACGTGGGCGGCTTCAGATTGGCTTCAGGAAGCTCCCGCAGCCAATCTGAAGCCGTCGACGCCTCTCGGCAGGCAGCGATTCTGGCCAATCCAAGCCTCACCGCCAGTGTGCCGAGGAAACCCGGCATAGTTTCGGATTGGCTGTAGAAGTTCCCGCAGCCAATCCGAAGCCACGGACGCCTCTGGGTGGGTGGCAACACTGGCCAATTCGATGCCACGTTGGGTTTCCTCAGCATGTGGGCAGCAAGGCTTCGGATTGGCCAGTGTTGGGGCCGTGGCGGAGAAGCCAGGGTGTGTGTTGCAGGGCTTTGGACAGAGCTTGGCACACCTGCTGGCCCCGTGCGTGGTGCCTGGGAAAGCTCTCCCAGAAACCAGTGGCACTGCCACCGCCACTGACTCCCAAATGCCGCCAGAGGAGGTAGGAAAGCAGGGAGGAGGGGCTGGGGGAGAGAGAAGCCCCCCTCCACTGGGGTGTGTGTCTGTGTGCATGGGTGGGTGGTCTGGCCCACCAGAAGATTTGAGCGACAGTGAGCTGTCCCGCTGGTAGAAATGTTTGCTGACCCCTGTCCTAGATCCTTTCCACAAGTACCGCTGGGAAGCCAGGTGTCCCCCATCTCGTATTTGTGCTGCTGGTTCCTCCTGCCTAAATGTAGGACCTTACGTTTGACTCTGCTGAAATTCGTTTTGTTAGTTTTGACTCAGTTCTCCAATCCATTATGGTAATCTGGAATCCCAACTACTGCAATGCACGCTATGTGGGGATACCTTTGAAGGTGACTTGGAAATAATAAAAACAATAAAAATTTCTTTCCAGTAGCACCATAGAGACCAACTAAGTTTGTTCTTGGTATGAGTTTCGTGTTCTTGGTATGAGCTTTCTATGGCAGACCAACATGGCTACCCACCTGTAATTGGAAATAATAAATATTATAATTTATTTCATTGCCCTGATCCACCAAGCTTGCCACTGTATCCCTCCAAAAATGAAATTCATCTGGCATGACTTGTTTTTGAGAAACCCATTCTAGATGTTATTAATCACAGCATCCTTTTCAAAGTGCTCGTAGACTGACTGTTGAATTATCTGTTATAGGACCTTTCCTGGTATTGATGTCAAACTGATTGGTCGGTACTTACCTGGATCTTCTCCCTCCCCTGCCCTTTTTTAAAATAAAAGATGTGGACCTCACCTATTCTTCAAGAATTTTCAAAGATTAGAGACAGAGGCTCTGAGATTATATCTGCAAGCTCCTGTAGTACCCTTGAGTGCAGCTCATCAGGCTCTGGAGATTTGAATTTCTTTGGAGTAGCTCTTTTCCTCTTGGGCTGCAGCTCCCTCATCTGGAAAAGAAATTCCTATATAGTCCTTCCCACCTAAGAGGGTGGGTGGAACTAGGTCAGACCTGGAAGTCTCTTTCTGGAGGGACCACAGTTATACTGTGGTCAGCAACTCCTGACAGTATTTTCTGGCTGTACCAGGCTCATCTCACCCTTACAAGCCTGTTTTGTTAAGGTAAGAATAATCGAATGTGAATGCCTACACTGGAGCATGAACATTTTCTTCAGGCTCTCCAATGCTGATTGTCACATGAGGATGTGTAGCTGGCCTTGGATCTTATTGGAGTTGAGATCCCCCCCACAAAAAAAATACTCAGTATTTTCTTCTAAGCTCCCTGGGGAGCCAATAACAATATAAAGTGATATACAAATATTTTAAATAAATTACAGTAGTGCTAGCACCCAATCATGTGCTCTCTTGAAAATAACAGAGTACATATTATGAAGGCGTTTAATGTTCTAATTCTTAGTGTTTTGTATCTAAATAGTGCTGCTGCTGCATATTGTTGAGTCACCCAGTTAAGTGTAATAAATTATAGCCTAATGTATCTCCTTCTGTTGCTGTTTTGTCTGCCAGTCAATGCATAAATGTGTCAGTCTTATTTGTAAGCACTGTGATTAAATCGTTATAAAACAGTAGTTTTAAAGGCAATTCGAAATGGTAAAAAATAAAATAGAAAATTCCAGCATTGTGCAGAATCTAGAACGTCATATAGCAACATTATTTTTAGGTATAATCCCACATAACCATGTCTTTATTTAGAAAAAGCAATTACTAACCATTACTTTTTATTTTCTGCATAACAGTAAGACAAACCATAGCTAAAGAAGAGTATGTGATCATGTGGTACTTACAGTAAAAAATATCTGAAGAAGTGTACATGCACACGAAAGCTCATACCAATAACAAACTTAGTTGGTCTCTAAGGTGCTACTGGAAGGAATTTTTTTATTTTGTTTTGACTACGGCAGACCAACATGGCTACCTACCGGTACTTGTAACTTTAATTGTTAAGTTTACATAGGTAAAGGTAAAAAGTTAAAGGACCCCTAGACAGTTAAGTCCAGTCAAAGGTGACTATGGGGTGTGGTGCTCATCTCGCTTTTCAGGCCGAGGGAGTCGGTGTTTGTCCACAGACAGCTTTCCGGGTCATGCGGCCAGCATGGCTATAATAATATAATAAGAATAATTTATTATTTGTACCCCGCCCATCTGGCTGAGTTTCCCCAGCCACTGTGGGTGACTTCCAACAGATATTAGGATACATTAAACCGCTACTGGCACACAGAGGACTGTGATGAGTGCTAGAGCACATGGAAATGCCGTTGACCTTTCTGCTGCAGTGGTACCCATTCACTTGTGCTGACGTGCTTTCGAATTGCTAGGTTGGCAGAAGTTGGGACAGAGCAACGGGAGCTCAACCCGTCGCACAGATTCGAACTGCCAACTTTCGGATCGGCAAGCCCAAGAGGCTCAGTAGTTTAGATCAGTGCCACCCGCGTCCCCTAAGTTTACATCAGAGCCTAAGGCAAAGAACATTTTTGAAAAAAATTAAGTCCAAGTATTATGTTTTCTGCATCACTCTAACCTGTGTGTTTCTTGAAACACTGCAATAATACTAAAAAAAAGAGTAATGCATGATTTCTTTTTCTTTAAGAATCCATGGTGATTCTTCCTCAGCAATATTTTCACCTTCTATATTAGCCTCCCCCAATTGGTGCCTTTCAGGTATTGCTGAACTTCAGCTCCAACTGGCCTCAGTTAATAAAACCCATAGCCAGGGATGATGGGAGCTGCAGTCTACAACAGCCCCCTCTAGGTTCGGAAGCCTGTTCTATATGGCTGATAATTTGAATATCGGCACTTTTCAGTTTACCTTGGACAGGACAGCTGTTAGGCTAACTTGCCTTTAATTTTCTGTTTATTTCTTATTCCTTTTTCTAAATTGGCTTCTGGTAAAGAAGCCGATCATGGTGTCAAGTTGTAAATGCTTGTTAAAGTACTAACAATTTCAGATTTGAATACAAATGCTCTGGTGTATGCCATCTGGACCCAATGACTGTTTAATCTGTCAATTAGCCCTAGAGCTTAATATTTTGTCACCTCTGTTTGACTAGTTCTTCAGATGCCTTTTTCCAAAAAAAGTACTGGTAAAGAGTTATGTCCAACATTTTTTTACAGTAAATTCATAGGTAAATTGCAGCTCCTTGTCAATTTCTCTGTCCACTTGTATCTGTACTTTTACCCTCTTGTCTAATTATCTGAATTCTGTGGGGGAAACAGAGAATCGAGTTGAGGACATCTTGTTCCTTTGGGATAATGGTGTAAGCTTTTTACACTCATAAAGTGGGGGGTAGGGTAGAACTTGGCAAAAACACACAAGAAGACATGTCACCTGCTTAAAAAGCAAGAAAATAGCTCTGAGCTACTCTAGGTTTCTGATAGGTTCACCACATGTGAGTTGCCTGTCTTCCACCATTTTGGCTTGAGGTTTCTTGCAGTACCATGCCGATTTATCGGTTTAGTCCAGGCATCTCCAAACTCGGACCTCCAGATGTTTTGGGACTACAACTCCTATCATCCCTAGCTAACAGGACCAGTGGTCAGGGATGATGGGAATTGTAGTCCCAAAACATCTGGAGGTCCGAGTTTGGGGATGCCTGGTTTAGTCTATTCATATCCCGCCCTACATCCATAGACCTCTGGATGGGTGACAGTAAAATTCCCAGGAGACAGAAATAATGATACAAGCACAATAGAAACAGTACAGTGGTGCCCCACTAGATGAATGCCTCGCTAGACGAAAAACTCGCTAGACGAAAGGCATTCGCTAGCGGAAGGCTGTCTCGCAAGACGCAAATGTCAATGGGCTTGCCTTGCAAGACGGAAAAAAAAAATTTTCCCGTCAAACCGCTATTTTCCCGTTGGTGCTTCGCAAGACGAAAAATTCGCTATACGACAACACTCGCAGAACGAATTCTTTTCGTCTTGCGAGGCACCACTGTACTTGAAATAAATCTCAAATACTAACCCTGCTGCCCAGTGGCTTAAGAATGAAACCTGGTGTCTAAACACTGGCTGCCTAGGCAGCAACTGGATTATTTTAATGGTGTAGGAAGGGGATTTGATATTGTTTCTTTTCTCCCTGACGTTGAATTTACACAGGAACGTAACATACCTGGCTGTCTTACCTTTTGAGGGTCTTTCTACTGTTGGAGCTGTCGCCCTTCTTGCTGCATCTCTGTACCATTCACAGTGCTGTAGCTTCCTCACAAGATAGGCCTAAAATAACTGCAGGCAACATCCTTTGTTTCTCTTATTGCTGGTTAGAATACAAATACTGGGCAGATAAGCCAATAGTTCAACTTAGTAAACAATTTTCTAAACATAAATGTGTATCCCCACCCCCCGTTTGTTTTTGCAAAACAGGATTGTGTATGTGGAATTATGTGCATTTGGAAAATGAGACAGACTTTCTTTAAAAATAAATTACATATTTTTTGTTATAGCAGTAATCCATGGGCAATAAATATATATATATGAGCAAATATCAAATGCTGGGTCCTGTCTGTAAAGTGTCTGAGGTAGGAGAGAACATAGATGTTCATCCTTAGGAAGAATCCAGAGCAAAAAGGAACACAGATTCAAGTTTATATTGTGCGTTTGTCCTTAACTCACCTAGTGATCCTTGACTTTTCTGTAAAGGACCTGTCAAAATGCCATATGTCCTCAGTTTCCAGACTCTTTTTATTGCAGGATACTGAAATGTATTAGGAGTAATTAAGTTTATTATCTGTGTCCTAATGTGAGTCACTCTTTCTACAGATAACTATTGTGCAAAAAGAGAGAGGTCGTTTAGAAAGAGTCTGACCTTTATTATTGCCATGCTTTCAGAGATAATGACACCAACCTACAGCGTCTGCAGCCTATTCAAAGGACATGTCAGTTTACCAAGTCATTAGTTGACATCCTAATAACACCAATTAAACAATTTGCTGCTGAAACATTTGCCTGGAAAGCAAAAATCTGGGCACTGAAGATTGGTTTACTCTTTGCAAGAATGTACAGTTTTGTATATAATACCTGTTAAGGGATGTTTTGTTTGTACCCAGTGTAAACTATGTTTCTCCTCTTTTTAATGTACTGCTATATAAGTAGAAGTTCAATCCATTGTTCACCAGCTGTTGATTCTACTTAAGTAGAGTTTAATTCTAAACCAATAATATTAGTACATGTGACTTTGAAAAGCAATTAATTTTTGCTTATCAGTAAATTGAATTGTTAATTATCTTTTTATGATATCATGATATTAAATCAAATAGAATGAATAATTTTTCCAAAGGATTGCTTCTATTTCTTTTATTCTACATATGCTAATTTCCTTGATTAATTTTGAGAGCATCTGAATATAATTCTGCATATTTAACAGTGGTAAGTTTTCACTGCTTTCCTAATAACTGCAGCAAATTCTACTTTCCAGACAGTCTTGGATTTATATCTAATTTGGGTGCCAAACTTACAAAGGTGCCAAAGTCTTAAGTGTGTAATTATGTAATTTTCTCTTGATCTTTCAGAGTCTTCCTGCGAGCAATTAATCAGTATGCAGATATGCTAAACAAGAAATTTCTTGATCAAACCAACTTTGAGCTGCAGGTAAGACATGAATATTGTCTCCATTATTATTATTTTTATATATGTGTGTGCGCATGCATCCTTTCCACACATTTTGCAGTCATTAAAAAAAAGGCATTTGAAGTATCCCTGTGAGTTGCATCCACACTTCTCACTCATTGTGTCATCTTGGAGAGCATTTTACTTTATTTTAAAAAATCGTCTACACCCTGCATTTGTGCCTCAATATGAGGCACTTGGGGCAGCTCAGACAAGATCAGAATTCAAAAACAAGTCAAAATCACACACACACACACACACACACACACACACACACGACTGGTAGCTGGTGACAAGCACACATGCACATCAGCTGTGAGGGAGAAAACTTGGAGGGCTAGAACAATAATTAAAAATCAACTAAGCCAAAGGCTTGCTGGAACTGGAAGATATTCTTCTTGGCAGAAAACACCATCAGGTAGAAAGCCAAATGGATATCCCAGGGCAGAATGTTCCAAAGTTTGGAAAGCACTTACTAGTTATTTTGATGGACTGTAGCTGAATCCTGCTAAGACACTAACACTGGATAAGTTCTTCCCAGGACTGAGAATTAGGGGATTTGTCTGTTTGGGATGGGGGTTTCACTCACACTCAAGGAACCGGTACGCAGCTCTTGCAACCATCTTTCTCCATGGACGCCCAGGAGGCCTCTGTGGCAAAAAGCACTTGTCACCAGCTTCAGCTGGTATGTCAACTGCTCCCTTTCCTGGGCAGGTATAATTTTGCCAAACCTCATGTTTGGACTATCATAATGCTCTCTATGTGAGGCTTCCTTCCCTTGCAGCTGGTCCAGAAGCTGCAGTTGGGACAGAGCACCACAGCCTAACCTGGTGGGTGGTGTTCCTTATTGGTCACATAGACTAGCTAAGGGATCTGCACTGACTGCCTATTAGCCACTGAGACAGTTTTACAGTCCTGCTACTTACGGTACATACAGTAGGTAAAGGTAAAGGGACCCCTGACCGTAAGGTCCAGTAACGGACAACTCTGGAGTTGCGGCGCTCATCTCGCTTTATTGGCCAAGGGAGCCGGTGTACAGCTTCCAGGTCATGTGGCCAGCATGACTAAGCCGATTCTGGCAAACCAGAGCAGCACACGGAAATGTCGTTTACCTTCCAGTCGGAGTGGTACCTATTTACAGAGTTGTCAACTTTCCTTTTTTTGCATTTGGAAACGGCCATAGCTGTCAACTTTTCCTTTTTTTTTAAATGGGAAACGGCGCTGGAATAAGGGAATTTCCCGCAAAAAAGGGAAAGTTGACAGCTATGTATTTATCTACTTGCACTTGGACGTGCTTTCAAACTGCTAGGTGGGCAGGAGCTGGAACCGAGCAACAGGAGCTCACCCCATCGCGGGGATTCAAACCGCCGACCTTCTGATCAGCAAGCCCTAGGCTCTGTAGTTTAACTACTTACATATAAAGCCCTAAATAGTTGGATCTGGCTACCAGAAAAAAACCATACTGCCCTCCATTGCCCATTAAGGGCATAAAGATCAGCAAATGGGAACCGGTTAGTTTTGCCGCAACCTGATAGTTATTGGCTTGTGGTTAGGACAGTAGTGGGTTTTTCACTGGTGACACCAGTGTTGTGGAATGCCTTCCCTGCTGATAGGGGAGAGTCCTCATCTGCACTGGCATTCTGCTGGCTCTTGAAGTACACATCAGCTCAGTGCGATTAGATATAGCTAGGAAATTAGATATAGCAATGATGGAGAACCTGTGGCCCTTACTATTGGCTGGGGCTAATGTAAGTTTCAGTACCAAAACATCTGGAAGGCCACAATTTTCACTTCCCTGAGGTATAAGATTGCAACCTCACAATAGCAGTACAAGCAACTGGGCCTCTCCTCATGAATTCAGAGATAGCCTCATATGGTAGGAAGCAGTCCCTTAGGTATCCTAATCTATATTGGTTTTCAAACTATGGTCTGCAGACTTCATTCAGGTGGCTTGTGGCATATATTTAAAAAATAGAATTAAAAAACATGCAGCATCTGGCACAGTGCATTAGTTGCTACAACAGGCAGAAAAATCACTAAGCGATCCACCAAGACCTTCAGCAATTTTCAAGTGGTCCATGGAAAAAAAATCTTTGGAAACCACTGTTGTAGTCTGAAGCTGTTCACGGCTTTAAGAAACAGTCTTGCTTAGAAGCAACCCAGAAA
Organism: Lacerta agilis; assembly: GCF_009819535.1. Classification (NCBI taxonomy): domain Eukaryota; kingdom Metazoa; phylum Chordata; class Lepidosauria; order Squamata; family Lacertidae; genus Lacerta; species Lacerta agilis. Next base: position 39,784,331 of record NC_046316.1, on the reverse strand, counting down.
CAGTGAAGATGGAAAACAGCAACTTCCAGTGGTTTTGCTCAGGCTCCTTCCTACCCCTGTACATCGTGCTAAACCATTGATTTATCTAATTTATTTGTATACCACTTTTCAAGAAAAAATAACCCCCATTGTTTTTTACAAGCCAGATGTCAAACAAAAAATGAAATTAAGTTTGACCATATAAAACACCACAAAAATCTCATAACAATATTTCAAATGTTCACTAAACCATGGTTTAGGATTGTGTACAAATGTGCTCTGTTGTTCACAATCATACAGAGATATTAAGGGATCTAGTTAATTTTATTATAAATTTATCTTTGTTTTAATCAAGCAAGATAATTTATTACTTTGCTTGACACAGTATGTTTAGAAATATCACTGCTTTACTTTTCCACAAGTCCTCTAACTCCAATTCCTTTTCTTTCTTTTTATTTTGCTTGTGCACATTTTTCATAGTTCAGTTGAACTATAAAGAACACTTCACATATTTCCATACTTCAGCATCCATTTGAGAAAGTTAGTGATTTTCTTTGACTTTCTGTACAACATAAACAGACATTCATGAATCCGCATTCCATTTTGCTTGAATCATCAGAATGCCTTTGATTTCAATATTTGTGCAGATGGGCAAGTTTGTTTAATCAAAACTGTGCACAGTGCGGCAAAATGCAATGTTTCTGTCAAAAACAAACTAAGCTTGATGTCTTATTACTGTTAATAATTATGCATATAAATTACATCTTTAAAAACTACCGTATGTTAAGATGTTTCAGTCATGTAATACTGATGATTCTTGTAATCTTTGTGACCTCTAGCTTTGGAACAACTATTTCCACCTTGCTGTTGCTTTTCTTACCCAAGAGTCACTACAGCTGGAGAACTTTTCAAGTACTAAAAGATGCAAAATCCTTAACAAGTAAGTTGCATTCAACATATAAAATCATGAGCAGGAGCACGAGGGATTATTAACATAATATTGCTTTAACTGCTTAGAAAATTCAAGATGCATTGAGAAGCAATCATAGTATGATGAAAGGTTAGTCTTGAAACCATGAATCAAGTATTTATCATATTCTTTAGACTCGCATCAAGATACAAAATTACTGGATAAAGCAAGTGTTTATCTTGTAGTATATTCATGGAGTCAAGAAATTTAAGAATGAACATATTAGAGAAATCTTTTTTAAAAGCCACTTCAGCTTTTTGCTTATCCTAATCTCATTTGATGAGAATGCTTTATTCCCTAATTCCTACAGGTCTTGTAGCTAATCTCCATAACTGCTGTGAATTTCAGTGTGATATCCCTAAAGAATGTTTTGTTGCCACAGACTTGTACCTTGGTTAAAACGGATTAACTTGCCTACCTTTCAACAAGGAATTTATTCACTTTATACTTTATTTCATAGCAATTTTTTTTAAAAAAAAACAACATGCTGTGGTATTCGGAAGAATGAACGTTTGTCCCTTTGTTTTCAATTGCCTTCAGTGATTTTAGCTATGATGCGAAATCTCCTTAATTTAATTATTTTTAAAGGACTTTTTTGTGTAAGGCTGAGCCTTAAAAGACATTGGATTGGAGCCAAAGATGCCATTCCATCACATATAAAGAGTCCTTCCTTCAAGACTAAGGCCTCCAAGCCAGTGAAAGGTTTCCCTTTATGGAAGGTGGGGAGACAGTTTGTACTTTCTCTCCCTGCATGCCAGGTTCCATGGTGTTCCACAGTGTTCTCTGTTTTTCTAGAGCAGATTTCCAGAGGCCTGCATGGGGAAGGGGGAATCCGCAAAAATCACCTCCCTCCTTTCCATTAGTGAACAGCATGAGTGTTCTTTCTGTGAATGGAACCGCACTGCATGAGTTTTGAATTTAATGCAGTGTTTCCTTGTGCTGAGGGAGACAAAATGTTGCATAATTTTAAACAATGTGAAGGTCATTTCAGAGCGGAGAAAAAGAATCACTCCTACATGGAGTACACAGAAACAACAATATGAAATACTCAGATTGTGATAATGCCAAGGAAATTGTATGCTAGTCCCTGCCTGCCTTAGCCCTGCCGTTCTGCATAAAAGTTTCACCAGCATGTAATGGTTAACTGCAATTTACATCTACACAAACCTAAATTTGGCTCATGTTTACCCAGAATTTAAGACACCCTGAATTAGGATTAGATGTAGCAGTGGGCCATAGGGTGATGGCAGGCTGTACAAATGTTTTTTAAGGTATAGTAAAGGATATATTAACAAAAAACACATTGATTTTAACATCACTCAAGATAGGAAATTACAGTTGTTAAGGACCGCACTCTAAAGAAGCATGTTATTTGGGCATTATTGTATGGTATTTAATCCCATGGTTAGTTCCAGCTTCACAAACTACCTTACAACTGGATGACAGTTAATGGTAGAGAGTGGTAGAACTTTGTCCTGGATATTTTTGTTCTCTGGAGTACTCATGGAGTCTTTGCAACAGAAGCTATCAAGCAACTGAAGCTTTTTATGGTACATTAATATGTAAACTCCACAGAAAGTTCTGCAGCTTTTTATTATTCCTGTGCATTAAAAAGGAAGGTTGTGGATGTAATTCTCATCTGCCCAAAGGACATTGTTCCAGAAGTCTTGTGGTTCGTTCAGATACAACTCTGAAAACCAAAGCTGTGCTGCCATGTTCTTTCTAGAGAGATGAGGCTTCCAAACAAACCACAATCGTTCAGTCTTTTTCTAATTGTACTGTCATGAATTTTAACATTTAACATGCTAACTGAGGCCTGTAGAGCCTGAGATGTACCTCTTGGTTGTTGTTGGGTTTTTTTTTTTGCAATTTCTCTGAGCATTGCATGGTCTGATTTTGGGGTGAGTTTGCTGGGATATCTGCTCCTGAGAAGGTTGGCAACTGTCTTGAATGTTTTCCACTTTTGAATAATCTTTCTCACTGTAGAATGATGGACTTGATATTGGATGGAGATGGCCTTAGAACCCTTTGCAGTTTCATGGGCAGCAGTACTTGCTTCTCTAAGAGCATTGTGTTATCTTTCCTCCTTTGCATTGTGTTAAAACACACCTGAATGCTCCAGACCAGCAAACTCCTAAAATTTCAACTTTTATAGGGGTGGGCACACTTGCTGATGATCAATTAAGCAAGGGCATTTGATTAGCAGCCCCTTTCTGTTACTTAGCCTCTTAATTCCTATGGAAGCAGTAAGGGTGTACTTAGTTTTTCACACATGATTTCTCCATCTTGGCTTTATTTCTTTTAAATAAACCATGACACAGTGTAATACGTCATGTGTTGCTGCTCATCTGTGGTTGTATTTACCTAATTTTAAGAGCTGCTAAGGAACAAATGATTGTTATTATGTCCTGATATGTAAAACCACAGAATTTAAAGAAGGTACGCTTTCTTTTTCCCATGACTGTATGTTTAGTTTGATTCATTCATGTACTGTAAACCATTGGCAGTCCTTGCATTTACAAAATGTTTTTTTATAAATAAATGTAAAGAGATAAAGAAGTGCATGGACTCATCCACTTTTTATGCATTCACCAGTTGCAAACCCAAAATGAAGTATCACTTCTGATTTCTGCAGATTTCCTGGATGTTCAGATCCATTGTAGTATCTCAGCAGATGTCGTGGTAGTTGTGGGAAGGAGGCATCCTTGGTACTTGCTGAATACAGTTCTTCTTAGTTCATTTTCTAGGCCAGGCAATGTATGCTAAGAATATGCATAAAAGTAAAACATTCTTAAGTCTGTGCAGTGTGTTTTCTCCAGCTATTAGAGACTGAGAAATGGATAATACTCTCATTAATCTACACAAACACCCCCACGCTCTCAAGGGACAGTTATGTAATATGCCGATAAGGCAAACTGAAATTCCCACAGGTGAAACGTTTACAGAAAATGCAGCATAGACGCTAGAGTAGAGCTTTTTTTCTTCCCTCAAGGAAGAATGAGAAATGCAGATGTTAGACTGGCAGCTACCATGCAAGCTTTTGTGTGTGTGTTTTATCATCTCTATGATTTGAGAATGTAATTTAATTTCTGCAAGCTTTTCCCCATACATAACAATGGTTGTATTGCCTAACAAATTCAATAGACCTAAAGATATAAAGTGCATTGGACTCCTAAATAACTAGCAAATCATTGCTTTTTTAAAAAAACAACACAGACATAATTTGATTACAATGCTGAAAGGGTGAAATAATACAAAGAGCATTTTTACCAAAAAAATTGCATTCTTTCTAGGTATGGCGATATGAGAAGACAAATTGGCTTTGAGATCCGTGACATGTGGTATAACCTGGGTGAGTAGGAACCCCACTATCTGATCCTTGAATAATCAGCACATCCTGATTAGCTGAATTCACTGCATAGCGCTGTGCTTATAAGGTTTGTAAGTTCAGGTTGCACAAATATTTTGGCAGTATCTAACTTACACATTTAATTAATTTTATTTATTGCAGCATCTACTCGGGGCTATTTCTTGTGTTGCAGCTGTTATGAAGAAGTGGCTGCCACCAGCATGCACACAGTTTCCCCCCGTTATGACTGGTACACAAAGGCAGTTCCCAGCAGTTTCTCATGTGACAGCCACAGTATAAGGATTGGTCTTCACTAGTTTGAACTTCCTTTGAATGCATTCTATCTATTTTAAGATCAGTTTTGCTGAAAGAGCCCTCTTAATCAGTTCATAGGATGGACAAAGCTTTGTTAAGCAAGCAAGTTGCATAAGTGTTGCATTGAATATCTATGTTAGTTGTTTTGTTGCTGTCATAGCATAAGTGAAATTTTTTCACACAGTCCTTTGAGATGTGTAGGCAATGACATTCTGATGGTTTTCAATAATCAACAGGCACACAGATTAACACCAAAGTTCTATGGAAGAAGTACTTTTAAAAACCTCTTCCATTGACATTAGAAATATTGAGTGACCATCCCATCCCTAAAAAAGAGAGCGTTCTAGATGTATTTTAGAAAGTGCATAGGTAATATGGAGAGGCAGCATTCTCAATGATTTCACAGATTTTGGCATAAAAGCTCTGTAATTACTAAATTATCTGTAATCACCAATAAGAAAAAATCTTCTTATACTAATATTTCCATTTATATGGACACTATACCTCTTTTGATGTTTAGCTGTGTCTTTGCTCTGAGTGAATTATATAGGATTTGCCATAATATAAATTATGACAACTGAATCACTTAAGTAGCTGCAAGTTTTTGATGATATTGTAAAGCTTCCAATATTACTTACTTTTCACCTGAACATTGGCTAACTTACTCTTGCTACATTCTTAAATGACTCTGAAGCAGAAAAAAGAAAGAAAGCAGCAACCTTATGTATAATCAGCCAGAATTGTAGAGTGTTTAATACGAAACAATGAAGCAGTCAAACTCGGATATATCTTCTGATTATTACATGTGTTTGTGATGAAAGAGAGAATTCACATTCATCTTTATATGATTTGGAAGTGCACTCTGTTTGAACTATGGCATTATGTAGGGAAGGAAGATTAGGCTTTTGGGGAATAGCTCAGTTCTGTTTTTATTAAAGACTTGAGTGCATTAGTGAGTAGAGACCAGGATAAACCAAAATACATAAGCATATACACGTGACAGACATATACCCGGAATGTCTTGTTTCAAAAGAGTAAACTAAGCTCAGCTCTTCCAGTCAATCACTACCAAAAATCTACTTTTGAGTATTTCATTGCACACGCAATCTGATCCAAGGTAGAGTACTTGGACCTAAGTCCTTTTGATATCACGTGTTCAGCCATTAAAAGGACTGGCTTCATGTGAACAAAGGAAGGCATGGTTCTCAGGCTGCTGAGTAACTTGTTTCTCCAAGAATGCCTGGTGTATTTCAACTCAATACAATGAACCCGCATCTTTCTTCTCACCACTCCCACTCTCATGTTCTCTTCTACCCAGGCATGGCCAGGCAAAGCCACTGAAAAAGCCAACAGAGTTGGCTTTAGTATATAGATACGGTTTAAATCCTGGTGTCTTGTCCTTTATTCTCAAACTATCCGGTTATCATTATTCTGATTGCAAAAAATAATAATTAAAAAATCAGTGCAGAGTGCCACAATAATCAAACTGCTGACTTTAGGTGTTTCCCAGTTGCCATCAAATGGTCTCCAAGCAGGTGGGAGGCCCTGCTGACCACCACAAATCAAGCAGCAACTGCAGCAGGGAAATGACATGGTTGCTACCTTGCACATGCTAAAATATGCTGCTTCTGAAGAGCACTGAGGCAGTATGCACAGGCTGATGACACCATGTACTCTTTTTTTTATTCTGTAATTTTGGGGTAGGTGGATTTCTTGCCCCCAACCTAAGATGGGACCGTCCCAGCACTAAAATGGCCTTTTATTTTCGTTCTTTCTGATAATAAGGGAAGAATTATAAACATACATGGTTTAAAAAAATATCAAAAGTGTATTCCATGTTGCAGGTTGGGATTGAAAAGTTGGTAGTTGATCCAAATGACCTGCATGTTACTGGGAAAGAGTGATATGGTTAAGAATTATACAAACATTAGTAAACTGTTTATCAGAAAAACAAGGAGGAAAATATAGTAAAAAAAATTTAAAGTTAAATTAAAATTAAAAATGTTACCAACAAAATCTAGGAATTGCCAAGGTTGTTGCTAAAAAGCAAAACTTTAGGATCAAGTAAAACTATAATTTCTTCAACACAAAAATTTTCAGCTTTATTCTTTGTGCTGTGTAATTGAATCTTCCATACTCTGGTAAGTGCTATTTTGAAATCCACCTGTCCCTGTTAAGCAGAGAAAGACTTTCTAAGATCATTGCCAATCCACAAAAAATGATGCTTTATACTCATAAATTATCTGTCCGCTTGCTTGCTCAAGAGCCTTTCATTGAGATGATGCAGTGATAATGCTGAAATAACAGAATGAATTAGTATATGTTTTATGTTTTACAAATGATACATTAGAGTAGAATTCCTAATATAATACCAAATAAGACATTAGTTAGTCATGTGAAATAAATTGTTACCATGGTAATACCTAATTTATAACACATGAATAAAATAATAAAATAATAATAAAATGACATGTTGACCATTTCAGTCAGTTTGTTGTGGGCAACAATCCATATAGGTTCTGTTTATAAAAACTACAGTAAGTATATAGATAGTATTGGAGAAGTTTCCCTGAAAAATCTTTAGGAGTCCTGGCAGAATCTCAGTCTCAGGGAATTATTTTCTTAATTAATATCTGCAGTAATTATCTTGCTACTTCCTCAGATGTGATCAGGAGTTAATAACTGTCACTTTGCTTCTTTAGCCCAGTAACCACAATCACCTCACATGCTGATGCCTGTGCTGGGTAGACTCATCTTATGTTGGAGGAAAGACCTCTAGCTACCAACATCCTTTAAATATCTGCCAAAAGCATCCCCCAGATAAACAGGTTTCAATTATTTTTTGGCATGGGATTCTATTCCTTCAAAGTGGTTGAATAGCTTCACTTAAATAGTTTGAACAATAGTACTCTGATTGAGGGACATGGGTGGCGCTGTGGTGTAAACCACTGAGCCTCTTGGGCTTGCCAATCAGAAGATCGGTGGTTCAAATACCTGCGACGGGGTGAGGTCCTGTTACTCGGTCCCAGCTCCTGCCCACCTAGCAGTTCCAAAGCATGCCAAAAAAGTGCAAGTAGGAAGGTAAATGGTGTTTCCGTGCGCTGCTCAGGTTTCTGTGTTCTGTTGCACCAGAAGCGGCTTAGTCATGCTGGCCACATGATCTGGAAAAAATTCTGTGGACAAACACCGGCTCCCTTGGCCTGTAAAGCGAGATGAGCGCCACAACGCCAGAGTCGTCTGCGACTGGACTTAACTGTCAGGGGTCCTTTACCTTTACCTTTACTCTGATTGCCTTGTCCTTCTGCGTTTAGTGACCAGGTAGCCCTGTCACACAGTTCAGTAGGTTTCAGGGGATGAGCCAGTAGGGTATTTCATGTCATTCTCTCTCCTGCTTCCTGCTGACACAGTGCCAGTTGATCCTGCAGGTGGGATATGTCAAATCTCAGTTGGCGTCTTTTCTCTCTAATCACTTCATTTTTCTCATTCATGGTAAGAAAGTATTCATTTGCCAGAACAGCGTGGACTCTGTAAATTTCCTTCTACTACTTCAGCCCAGCATTTTGCTTGCATAATCTCTGTAATTTGTTGTTAATACCATTGCCATCTCTTAAAATGCAGTTTATTCCCATCATAATTCCCTGGTGAAAGACATGCTTGTATTATTGGCATGCATTGCTGATTTTTATTTTTATTTTTAATATATAAAACTATTTTTCCAAGAATGTTTTCTCTGGTTTCCCAACAGCGGCTTCTATAGAAAACCAATAAGATTCTCCCCCCCTTCCCCCCCTTAATAACATCACTCATGGATTCTTCATAACCATATTACATCATCATCTCTATTCCTAATTGCACTTTTGCATTCAAGTCACAACTGTCATTTAGCCATCCCCTTCTCCCAAAGCTGTCCGATACTCCAGTTAACAGACCAGAAGCAATTGTCTTTTTATTTTGGGTAACAGCGTTAAGAGGGCTCATCTCCAAGTCATTTTTTCTGGCAATGACAGTGTTAGAGTCTTTAACAAATCCTGGAAAAGATGTACCGGTACTTTAACCCAAAACATTCAATTAAAAAAAAATGCCATGTAGCTAAATACTGCCATTTTATCCAGGCCTACTGTGCCTGGGTGCTGTTGTACTATTTGTAAATAGTAGGTTAACAGAAGCATGCTTGCGGGGGTGGGGGGGGGGCGACGACATAAAGTTCAGAGCAGCCTATAAGAAAGTGCATATTACGGCTGGGCTGCAAAAAAATCTGCTCCCATTTTCGCAGGTGGGTCAGTGCACTGTGAATGTGAGATCAGTTGTTTTATTAAGCAGTGCCTTAAGTACCAGGCAGTTGGAAAAGGTGAGTGCAGTTGAGTGTTGATTGTATTCCCCACCCCACCCCGGATTTTAGGCCCATTTCATTAAAAAGGTGATACCTACTTACTGTATTGTGGCATCATGATATATGTGGCACATGCTCAAGGTTCTGAAGATGCGTCATTTTGAGTTATTGCTAGGGACTGATGACAGTCAAAGGGGGAGTGGGTTTTTCTGAATAGTGTGAATACTTGAATACTAACATTTGGGGGAGGGGGAATAGTGTACCTTAGTGGGCTGTGGGTGTGAAAAGTATCCAAGAAAGCAGTGCTAATCTGTTCAGATTTACTTTATTGCAGTTATATCCCACTTTTTGTCCAATGAATTCAAGGTAGCATACATTGTATCTCACACATAATGTCTAGCTTTGTAATGACAACCCTATGAAGCAGTTTATCCTGAGTAATAGTGACTAGTCCATGGTCAGCCTAAGTATAGATATGAATCTTTATCCCTAGTCCTAGTCCAGTCTTCTAACTGCTGTACCGCACTGTCCCAGAGGCAACAATAACACTGTACTGGCATTTGGGTTAGAGACACTCAAAATTCATAGGAGCTGGGAAAATAATCAGTTGTAATAGAAAATGATTTCATTTGAATGTACAAATTAAATCTGGTATCCTGCATGCAGTTAACACACACAAAAGCCCATTGATTTGCACAGGTAATTAATTGCAGGATTGCAGTCTGTGAATTTAAATTACCATGCTTTTATTCGTGTAGGAAAGGCGCAGCATACTAATGATAATATGAATTTAAAAGCATCTGTATTCCAGCAGAGTAAGAGTAAATTATAAACTGATAAAACCAGGCACCAAGAAAAATACAGCAGATCTTAGTTTATGAGCTCAATCACATTGGCTTCAGAAATACACAAGTTACACGCAGTCACGTATGGGCACTTAGTTCCCACTGACAACAGGGGGAATCCAAATTACTCATCTAATTGCAGAATTTAGTTTGCTGGATAAAAGGTGAGGAATTGAGTTGGGAAGAGTTAGCAGCTAGCAGCAGTTCTGCTTAGCAGCTAGCAGCTTCAGGGAGCTCATGAACAAGACTCGTTGGCAGGGGCATTTGTGGGGGAGCTTGAGGGGGAGGCCATGGAGATAATCTCACACTCTGCATAGAACCAAGAGACATGGAGGGTGAGGGAGCTGCCACAGTGACCTGCAGCACATGTGCCATATTTGTCTTCTAGCCTGAGAATGTGCAAAACTACACTCTAGTAAGCATGGGTCTGAGCCATGTGCCTAGAAAGCAGGGGTCTGAACTGTTTTCTGTTTGCTCAGCCACTTTTTCAGCTCTTTAGCACTGAAATTGAAGCAAACGTCAATCTGTGCAAAACCTGATTGCTCCGATTCAGCATTAAAGATGGCGTTTCCTTCACTTGGGGTGAGTGGCAGGGCAGGGCAAGCGGAAATCTGGATGAGCCCTAAGTTCCTTTGATAATTTCAATAGGACTGCTCTGAAGAAAACTTAATTGGCCTACCACCCAATGTTCTTATATCCCAGCAAGGATTGGTGGGTGCCAAAGTACTACTACCTCATAAGGAAAGTTGCAAGGGATTTGAAGAGGTAGTACTCCAGCTTGAAACCAAACACTTTAGCATCATTGGATGACTTTGGATTGTGTCCTCTGCCTTCTCCAACCAGAACCCCAAAGGGAGGTGACCCTTCACGCCAATCTTGGTTGAGAAAGATTTACTTAGCCTGAAGATAATTGGTTATGGGAAGGGGGATGAAAGGCCCTGAGTTTCCAGCTGAACATGATTGAGAATCTGCAGGGTATCTTAGATATCAGATATGCTGCATAGCTGATTTGTGGAACGATATGTTTATCATCCAAAACTGTGCGGCTGCTGACTCCGCAGTTCTCATAAGCTTTTCTACTTGTTTTTCCTCCAATCCACCACTGCAGAATAAAGTAAATTCTGGGGAAAGCTGCCATCAAACACTGCAGCTGAACTGATAAGCTAAATGGCCTTCAGGCAGTAGAGGAAGGAAGATTTGCAGTGTGATTATACACATTGTAATATTTTCTAATTGCTTTTTCTTTCTTTTTTTCTCCACGTGGTACACGTTTTTCTCAAGCATTACTTTCCTAGGGAGCCACCTCTTCCTGCATTGATTTAAGATTTCTGCCAGTTAGACCTACGTGGAAGGATTTAATAGGAGGCACCGTACAAGTGACAAAAAAGGGGGGGAAGTGCTTTACTGCTGATTTCCTGATTTCTTCTGATGCCCACAAAATTCTAATTTTGAGATGAATTAGACATTAGAACATGTACAAAGAGAACAAGGGAAGGGCTCGTTCACCACCACACTTTATAAAATGGGGATGTAAAGCTTTCTTTTATTTTGTGGTGTTCATGATTATTACCAAGCTCAGATATTCTCTTTCATTTCCCATTAGAAAGACATTCCCCACTTGCTCCCTGATATGTCAGTTCCTTGTGGTCATGGGAGCTCCACGCATGCTGCTCCCTCTACCATTTGCTTCGATGGATTGGCCAACACTGCACATGTGGGTGTGTACCTTTGATTGAATTGCATAGGGAAGCCTTGCTAGTGCTGTCGCTTTGGACCAAGGGCATTCTCAATATTTTAAAAAATCGTAATCAAAGGTTTAAAATGTGTTGTTACGGCAACATGCTTCTTTCACGGATTTACTCCGAAACCAGCCATTTTTCTTTCTGTCTTGAAATTCAATCCCTAAACTTGGAGCCTTGTGATAGAACAGGAACTTCATGGCATTGATGGTCTCCCTGACAAATAACATTGTGTCACTATAATTCATTTTCTGATCTATTTCCTCTGACAGTTTTCAGGTATAGTACAAAAGAACTGTCACCTGGAAGACTGAATGGTAGTAATAATGAAATAGAAATAAATCTTTATACTGTTTTCATGTTTTTAAAAAAGTTTTTCCTGGCTTACCACTGAATATTCTGCTTAAGAGTATGCTCATCTATAATAGCGCTGTTACAATTTTATTGTAATATGTAGACTTTTATTTCTTTTTGGAGCTGTGTCCTGTTCAAGGGTATCTATGAACAGCTAATACTGTTGTTATAAGCAAAGTGCACATCTGTCATGGACTGGCTGGATGCAGAAGAGTGGTGGGAGGCAACAACTGGGGAACTCTCTAGGGCAGTGTTCCCCAACCTTGGGCCTCCAGCTGTTTTTGGCCTACAACTCCCATCATCCCTGACCACTGGCCTTGCTAGCTAGGGATGATGGGAACTGTAGTCCAAAAACAGCTGGAGGCCCAAGGTTGGGAAACACTGCTCTAGGAAACCCCCATGCAAAAAAGGCCTTAGAGCCAGCAGAGCGGTGGTGGGATGACGACAAATGGCCAGATGGAGAGTGTAGTTCAGACTCTGAGGCTGAAGTAGAGGATGGTCAAGAGGCTGGTGAAGAATTCAGGGAGTCTCCCCCTCTTACTGCAACCAGCTCCCCTCCCCCAGTCTCCAAGAAAACACACACACACACACACACACACACACACACACTGAAAAGAGCAGAACAGAGTTTAGTTGTGTGCAGATGCAGTTTGAAACTGCATGGGGGGAAACCTTGGAGATAAGGAGACTTAGAGAGGAGTGGGAAGGTGGGGGTCTTCAGTCCTCACAAGTTTGTAATCGGGGCAAAACCTACCAGGAAGGTTTGCTGAGACCTTGAATAAAGAGTTAACTTCACTGCCATTGGTGACTTATTACTTTAGTGCTGACCTAAGCCAGACTCGAGCCCTGACAACATCTCTTGGTTCAGGCAGTGCATTCAATATAGTTCCCTAGATAAATGAATTAGACAGAGGACCTAATTAAGCTATGGAATGTTTCGTAGATGTGACAGTTTTCATGGCTCAGAAGATATGGTGGTGGTCACCGATGTGAATGGCTTTAAGTTCAATATCGCTATTGCTCAAGAAATATAAAAATACAAGTGGGGCCTGCAACAAAACATTGCTGTGTACAGTGCTCCTGTTCAGTATTCCATTCATCCTAGTTCTTTTACAGAATACTCTTCAATTTCCTTCCCCCTCAGTTTTCATTCCCTCCCTTCCCAAGACATTGTAGCATGCTCAGTCCTCATTTAGTTCTTGTTGGGGTTCTTGCCTCACCCTCCTACTTTGTTCCCTAAACATTTTTTCTACTTCGTGCCTAACCAGCTGGTGTTGACTGCTGCTCTTCTGTCTGGTGCCGTGTTTGCAGAGCTTCAGAGCTTGTCCACTGCTGTGTGGTGCCATAAGGAAACAACTTTGAGGCAGAAGTCCAGATTTCATTCAGCAAAATAACAACTCCAAAATGCAGCAGGGTTTGCTTATCTCATTTTGAAGAGTGCATGGCAACTTACATTACCATCAAAAGAGAGCCTTCCCACCTCCACCCACTCAGTAACACTACTAAGTTTATAAGAGATGAAGCCAAGTGTTTCTTAAGCAGTTGAGTTCATTTCAAATTTATTTCCCATGTCCAGAGGTCTACAAGAACATCAGATTTATACTACTCCATGACTAGCCAACCTTATATGATTCTTCAAAATATATTTGGTTATCATTCTTACATAGATCTGTTTTGAAATTCTTGTTTCTGGTTCGAGCTTAACTTTGTTTCTACATATGGAGTGTGAATCAGGATGAAGTAAGTGCTAAACAGGTGTATAATTAAAATTTCTGATAATCAAATACCTGAAGTGTTACTTACTGTAGCCCTAGCTTATATTCAGCTTCATACCTTGAGATGTTCATAGTGATAATGAAATAATACTTAGGATTAAAAATACAGCAACATTTCCTTTTTGTATAATTTAAATATTGTATCATTCAATGTATGTACCTTTAAGCATATATTTACAAAAACCGTTTCAAATGCTACTTCTGTTGAACAACTATTAATTAATATTTCTAAGAATTCAATTTCTCTCTCCCTCTCTTTCACCACTGGTAACTTAAACTAGCACATCAGCTTGTATTATCAATCTGTATTGAGAAGAATAAGGGTTGTCTTCCACTTGTTGGAAGTTATTTAAGATTATCCTAAGATTCTCTCTATAAGGAGGCAACTTTGTAATTGCAACGTCAAAATATACTACAGATGAAGAAGGCAAATTACTGTGAAGACTTGCTTAATGTTAATTTAGGAAATTTGAATTAAGTGCTGATACTTAATATTTGTTCTAGTTCCAACTAAATTTAGATAAAAAGAATGCTGACTCAGCAGGTGATGAACTTGATGGTGAATAGATTGGCAGTAATGAGACAATAATGAGCTAAGCTTGGGAGGGGGGTACCTTTTTTAGTTTAAAGATATTGGCAGGTATTATCTAGTGCTGTTTAGATATCATTTCTCGTTATTTTGATTTTTTTTCTACAAAAAGCACTAAGAGTCCACCCTAAAGGGCTTAAACTCTGGCTAAGAGACATCTGATTATGAGCTTCTGCTTTGTAAAACCTGGATGGTTTGCAAGTTGCTTTTTGTGCTATGGCAAATGTGCTCTGTATATCTTCAGAATACTATTTACTATTGCCTGCCTTTTTTCAGAACAAATTTTGATTCTGAAAACTGAAGAGCCTTGGCTGTAATCAAGCCCCTTCTCCTAAATTCATATGATTTTGTCTCTGCAGGCCAACATAAAATCAAGTTCATTCCTGAGATGGTGGGGCCTATGTTAGAAATGACACTGATCCCTGAAACTGAACTTAGAAAAGCTACCATCCCAATATTCTTTGATATGATGCAGTGCGAGTTTCATTCTACCAGTACCAGAGGCTTTCAGATGGTAAGTACATTTTGTTTACAGAGTACCAAAATATGCTTTTCTTTTGTCCAAGGAAGATTCACAAAGCAAATTTTATTTTATCTGTACGAAGCAGACCGACACAACTTGTAAACCCACAACCTGTGACCTACATCTATAGTTTTGCCACCTGCATGCCTATAAGGATGGGACACGGGTGGCGCTGTGGGTTAAACCACTGAGCCTAGGGCTTGATGATCAGAAGGTCGGTGGTTCGAATCCCCACGACGGGGTGAGCTTCCATTGCTCGGTCCCAGCTCCTGCCCACCTAGGAGTTCGAAAGCACATCAAAGTACAAGTAGATAAATAGGTACCGCTCCAGTGAGAAGGTAAACAGCGTTTCTGTGCACTGCTCTGGTTCACCAGAAGCGGCTTAGTCATGCTGGCCACATAACCTGAAAGTTGTACGCCGGCTCCCTCGGCTAATAAAGCGAGATGAGCGCCGCAACCCCAGTCGTCCGCGACTGGACCTAATGGTCAGGGGTCCCTTTACCTTTACCTTTATGCCTATAAGGAACTAAAGGGGCCATGAACAGAGCACATTGCCAAAGAAAGCTTGGTGTTCCCTTCTGTCATTGCTGGGACGTTGCAAGCAGATTCAATTGTCATCCTGCTGAAAGTGGGCTATACATCTAGCCCTGATTTTGCTACCAGAATATTCAGTTCTTTGGCATCCCTACTCAGTTTCTCATCCCTAATAGTGGCGTTGAAAGACTCCTTATACTGCGTCAGATTATTGGTTGATCTGGCTCAGTAATGTCTATACTGGCAGTAGCTCCCAAGGGTGATTTTTTTCCTAGCCTTGCCTGGGTTTTGAACCTAGAACCTTTTGCATGTGCACTACCACCGAGTTACAGCTGTTCAGCCTTGGAAACAAATGTGGCTAGACTGTCTTTCCATGCAAAAAGGCACTCACACAAGGATTGCTATCCTGCTGTTTAAATTACCTGCCAGAAAGACAATTATCTAACCTTATTAGTCATATCAACAAAGTTTAAATTAGCTCCCTTTTTACAGCAGACCTACAATGTGTGAGGGAGGAATATTTCACAGCACGTTAATTTGAAAACATGAAGTCCTATATCATTCTCAGACAACTGTTGCATGAAATATACTCTTCTTTCTTTCTTTCTTTCTTTCTTTCTTTCTTTCTTTCTTTCTTAGAACTGTGTGCTGTAAGAATGACCTGAGATTAATAATCCTCAGAGCTAAACCTTTTCTGTTGTAATTAAGTCCGTTTACATGATCAGTTTTTCTAGGGAAATGTTAATCGAGCAGGAAATAAAATACATGTCCATGTCATTCTCCCATAGTTTCCTGTGCAAAATGCACCTGATATATGGCAGAACCACATGAAATGCAATATTACTTTCCAATAGCTAAATTTTACAAGAGTGCATATCAGGTTCACCAAACTGGGGAGAGAGGGGGTGTTTGTGTGAACAAATAACCTTGGGAATCCTATCGGGTAGCAATTCCTTGGAGAATTGATTACATGAACTCAGTCTTGGCACCAGAGTAGGTAATTACTTTGTAAGTAAAGATTTTCTACGATGGGAGTTGCCTTCGTCTTTACAGCTTCTCTCCACTTGGTCGTCGGGCAGAATAACAGCCACAAGTAGCAATAACTGATGTAGCAGGTTTGGTCCTGCTCCTGCTAATGTAAGGGAGAGCAATCTCATGGGGAGGGAGGAAAGGGACAAGACTAGTCAGATGAACTCAAGGCACCACAATTTGTGTCCTTTATCTTAATCTTTTATTTCGCCTCATCTCCTTTCTTTGCACATCCTTTGTGGTGGAAGCATCTGAAAGCAAGCCTGAAAAGTAGTAACCATTTTGCGAGGCAGTACCATTGTTTTTGTTCTGAATTATCTTTCGTCACTCTTGGTTTGACACACCCTGTTCTGTTTCTCCATTTTTATGGAAATCTTTCTCCAAGGAGCTCAGGGTAGCCTACAAGATTGCGTGCACACACACAAAAACAAACACACATACATACATATGTACATTTCAGCATCACAACAGCCTGTGAAGTACCGGTATGTTTGAGAAATCGACCCAGCATCACCCAGCAAGTTACATAGCTGAGTGTGGTTTTGAACCTCAGTCACACAGAGAATAATCGCACATTATGTACACATAAGAGTATTGGGTATGCCTGGCTTATTTTCATTGTTCAAATTATTTCTATCATACACATACTTTTAAAATCATGCACATGAGATGATAATATTTCCACCAGTGCTGTATTTTTTTAAGGAAAAAAAGTCAAAATAAGAAGTTTGCTTGAATCGGTGCTGTTATCTGCAAAGCTGTGCTGTGCAAAAGTTGTACAGTGAAAGCCGTCTCTCAAATGATTAACAGCCTATGTTCTGCACAGAAGCTTTGGGTGTAACTCTGCACAGTCACAGTGTCTGAGAAGGCTAAAAGCTTTGCACATTTGGGATGTTAATGAAAGGTTATGTCTTTCCTACTTTCATGGAGCATTTTGCAAGGCTAGTGCAGCTCCAATGCTCTGTACCAAATCCAGGATGCATACCCCAAAGGAGACCAAAGCCTAAGGGCAGAAATAGCTGCAGTACTTTACAGGATCAAGTGCACTGATTTGGTATACCCGGAAGCCACGTAAAGTTTGTCACAATCCCCATGCTGATCATCCAGATGTAGCCTTAAGTCAAATAGGTATTCCTACTGTTTTTGCATACAAGCATGTATCCTGCATCCATCTGCCATAGGCAGCTGTCAGAAATTGTGCTGGGAGTCTAGGAGGTCAAAGCACGAGCCACACCTGTGGAACCAGGTCAGGAGCCAATCCGCAAACAAACACAGAAGAACTTGAGCAGGTCTCTAATAGGTCTTTCCTATTTCAGAGGGCTACTAGCCAACTTGGGTGGAAAGGGCCAATACCGAGCCTGAGAATACTTCCAAGTGTAGGATGATGCCCCCAAATACATTTCTGCGGGGCTGACCACATGGGGAGCCATGTACAGGACCAAGCGCTGCCAGTTTTAGTTCCCATGGCTTATGACAGGAGACTACATAAGAACAGTCCTGCTGTTTTAGACTATTTCGTCCAGTGTTCTGTTACCCACAATGAGGTACCAGCCAGGTGCTCAATGGATATTCCTAGGTAAGCTGTAATAGACAAAGCCTTCTGCGTTATTCCTTCCCAATATTTAGATCTGAAGATGGAATCTCTAGCTACCGTAGCCAATACAATGAATTCATCTAATGTGTAAAACACAACAGTTAGTAGCAATTACCATTTTGTGTTATAATTTATTTATATTTTGTGTTATAATTTATAATTTATTATTGTGCAAATCTATATTTCAACAATATGCAACATGCAGTTGTATATCCATCTTGTGTCATAAAAAGCAAACGGAGCCCTCCAAATAAAATATTTAAAAAATCACACAAGGATATAAAATAAACAGATGGATAATACACATGATTGCTAACACAAAACTACTGATGCAAATAAAGCACCTCTGGCTAGAGTTCTGTTATGAAAAGCAGGTAATTGGGTTGGGACTGTCAGCAAGAAGAAGCAGAGGATCTTTTTATTCAATTCTAGAAGTTGACAATAAATTGTAATATCAATGAGATGGCACTGTCTTATCTAGTTGTCAGTGGATGTTTTAACTTCTATTTCCCCAGGACTTGAAAATTAATAATTGCTGTTTGCAGTACATATCACTGCTCCTGGAAGCACCATAAAATATTTAGAAACCTTAATGAAGTACTTAAACATGTAATGTAATACATATCTACTCAGAAGTAAATCCAGTTTAGTTCAGTGGGACTTACTCCCTAGTAAGTGTGTATAGGATTGCAACCCAAGTAATGTGGGTGGTATGTAAATAGGTATGCAAAGGGTGGGGGGTCATAAAGCAATGATGTAGCAGTTCTTATGGGAACTGCAGGACCTGTTAAATAACATGATCATGCAAATCAGTCTTTTTAACATTGTCTAACATCCAGCTATCCTTAATTAAATGCACCACATAATTAATGGACTTCGTTGAATCTGATAGGCTAAAAAGGATTATAGATGCTAACATTTTACCTCTGTTCAAAGAGGTGTTAACATGAATTTCTAATAAGACTCAGCTCAGCATAACACTTCTAGCTTTGTTTGTGAAGGATAAGTATACCTCTACTATGCAGACTAGGACAAATGCCCCCCTCAGTCATAGCGGTGATTATTGGCCAATAGACAAACAATAGCATTTGTATCCTTGTGAATAGTTTTTGATTGAGTTGTTTTATTTACAAAATAAATTGAAAATCACTAGCAAGGAAAATTTTCAGCACCACTAGATACACAGCTCTGGGGAAAGCGAGATTTTGATGCATCCTGTTAAATCAAATCATAGAGCATAATGATTTTTGTAAGCTACACTGCAATAATGTCATAACTATGATGGAGCATGGAAATTATTGACCTGCCACTAGGGTTCAAAGTAGGAAAGGGGAAACAAATGGTATGACAATCACATCCCATTTTATTTTGCAGAAGAATTTCATATGTTTTTGTTATGTTTTATACATTTAGAGGTAGCTTTTGTGCATTGTATTTTATTCTCTTCTAAACATCTGAAAAATGAAAGCTTGAAAACTAAGCAAAAATATCTTAAAGAACAATCTTGTTGTGCCATACCAAAGATCTACCTTGTGTGAAGTTTGATACATTACATTAATTTATTGGTATGGAGCAAAAAGTTGGAGTATATGTGTGTTTAAATTCTAAGTTTCCTTCCTTGGCCTCAAACTCTTACAGAAAGCATGTCTCCTGTTACCTTATCAGAGGGTGGGTGCATTTTCTTCTTGCTTTTTTCTTCATGCTTTCTGGCTGTTATAGAAATAACTACCGGTAACCAGACACGGCATGTAAAGTTCTTACCCCACCTCAGAACTGCCACCTAAATAATTGCATGGTAAGGAACGTGATGTCACTTTTTTATTCTTCATAGAATATTTAAAAGATGGGAAAATACATATTTGAGGCACAATAGTTTGGGATTGAACAGTGTAATACTTCACTCCAAGGGTTTTTTCCCTCTCTGCAATTATACTGCCAGCTTTGTGCTAATGTGGTGCTACTAATGTGGTTCTGGCTGGTTCCACAAGTTTCACAGGAATCTACTTGGACCTTTTTGTGATGTAATTAGCAATGAGTGACACAACTTGCACTTCCAATGGGATGTGATATTTTTTTTAAAAAATGCTTTCATTCTTTGATGGGTATGTGTTCCCCTACTGTACAAGATCAACATGGGAACATTCATCTGTCTTCTTTTTAAGTGGCAAATGTCAGCACATTTGTCTTAACAACCCCCATCAATCATGCCCCATTATTTGGCTGAAGCTTTTACTTAGTATTAAGTAATTTTCTGTTTCTTTGGGGGCTATTCATTCAGCCTCTTCTGTGACAGACACCCAGCATGATGTAAAACGAAAGGCAACTTTGATAGACTACAGAAGGCGTGTTACATCTCATGCTGCCCTCATAACCTGTGCATTAGGCACAGTACAGCTGACATTTTTTTTTAAAGTAAAGTCTGATAGGAGTATTGTGCAAATACAAAAATGCATAAAGGTTCAGAGTGCTCATGGATTCAGACTGTGTTATAATTAATTTATACTATTACAGAACTAATGGAGGTTGCCTATGTATATATGTGTGTTTTATTTTAATGTTTGGTGGCTTATACGTATCCCAATAAATAAATTTATTTCCACCAAATGAGAGAAGCCAGGGACCAGGAGATAAGTGACTTTTAATAGATGGAAAAGAGTGCAGAGATTATGAGGATGGAGAAAATTCCAAGCATGTTAAAGGGCAAGCAGAAAGGGATGACAACAATGAAACAATAGACACCTGGGTCATATTAGGACAAGTCTAACAAGAGAAGGTGCCAAGTAGGGCTGCAAAGTGTAATCATAGCTACAGGGAAGGGCAAAACTGTGAGAGAAGAGAAAAGCAACTGGAATGAAGTGAAAAAAAACTAGAAAGATGAAAGAAAATAACAAAGGGGGGGGGGAAACGGTGTGCATTTGCCTCCCCGGAGATTATGTAAATAACTCCCTTTGACTCATACCATCTTTGGAAGCTGGTGCTGATAAGTGCTGTCAGGCCCTGGGAATGTCCATAGCTGATGCTTTAGAGATAATAACATAATAAACATAGAACTGTGTTTGTATGGAATGAAATAGCTACTTGGCCAACTGAGGTATTCAAATAACCCAAGACGTAAGGATGTGCTGCTTCAGTTTATTTGCTTTACCAGTGGGATCTCTACCTCATCCATGGTGAGGCAGGTATGATATTTGCCCTTGGGAACAAGCAGATTCCCCTTTCTTCCTGCTGCTTCAAGAATTAATAAGAACTCTTAATGTCAGGTGAGAGTTACAGGTGGGTAGCCGTGTTGGTCTGCCATAGTCGAAACAAAATAGAAAATTCTTTCCAGTAGCACCTTAGAGACCAACTGAGTTTGTTCTTGGTATGAGCTTTCGTGTGCATGCACACTTCTTCAGATACACTGAAACAGAAGTCACCAGATCCTTAAAGTAGCACCTTAGAGACCAACTGAGTTTGTTCTTGGTATGAGCTTTCGTGTGCATGCACACTTCTTCAGATGCACACGAAAGCTCATACCAAGAACAAACTCAGTTGGTCTCTAAGGTGCTACTGGAAAGAATTTCCTATTTTGTTTCGACTATGGCAGACCAACACGGCTACCCACCTGTAACCAGATCCTTAAATATAGTGAGGGAGCGGGGAGGGGTATTACTCAGAAGGGTGGTGATCAGCTGATCACCCATTCCCACCACCCTTCTGAGTAGTACCCCTCCCCACTCCCTCACTATATTTAAGGATCTGGTGACTTCTGTTTCAGTGTATCTGAAGAAGTGTGCATGCACACGAAAGCTCATACCAAGAACAAACTCAGTTGGTCTCTAAGGTGCTACTGGAAAGAATTTTCTATTTTGTTTTGTCAGGTGAGAGTCATCCTTTATGAACACAGTTTCTAGCTGGATATGCAGTCATTAAGCTGCACATTGATGTGTTGCATAAAGCTTTGCTTGAGACAGTTGAGTAGAAATAGCACAACAACAACAACAACAACAACAACAACAACAACCACCCTTTCTCCATTGTAGAAGTTGGATAATGGATGTGATGAGTGAGCTCCTCCAGGCTTGCCTTGTAACTAACTCAATTTTTCACTGCTTTCTCAAAGAACTGTTGATATGATCACTCTGGGAAGAGCTTACCCCCACTCTTGCTGCTGGTTCCTCCTGCATACTTTAGGCCTGAGCACACTCAGAAAAAATCCAGGAGCAACCAGGCCTTAATGATAAGGTCTGGTGACACCAGTGAATGCTCACATCACAGTGACCAATTAGAAGCAGGGCACAAGATGCTCAAGTTCAGCTTATAATTGTTGATTGCTTTCTCAACTGAGAAAGTTTGCATTTGAAAGCCACCCTCAAATTGTGGCACCGTCACCAGAAAGCAGAAAAAAATACTTTCAGAGCACCATCATTTTTGTTTAATTTTAAGCTCACAGCAATCTCTTCCCTTCCATAGTGAGCCCATTAGTTATCTATGGAGAAGGATGAAGGTCTATAGCTGGAAATATGGGACTTGCAACCCTAGAGTTGCACTTCACATGCTGCCCTAGATGTGGCCCTAGAACAAATCAGCCCTGTGTGAAAGGTGGGAGCTTCTGTTGCATACCCACTTACACCCATCTTTACATCTCAAGAACAGCCAATATGCTGTAAAAACAGTGCACCATACTTGTCTCCCAAATGAAACCAACATGGCTGCAGTTTCCTTAAGCAGAACTTGAAGCAATTTGCATTTAGTTTCCCATGATGGAGTGGTTTTAGTGTCATCAAAATGTCAGAGATATTTTTTTATAACAAATAATTTTCCTCTCCGCATACCAGCCATCTCATACGAATAGATAATCAGCCAGTGGATAATTTCTGCAGCAAGTGTCAAAGAAGGCAATTCCATTTTTGTACCCTATTAGAGAATCTGCGAAGATTTGTGACTTCTCTTCTATACTATATTGCTTTAAACTACTGCTTGGCATGCTCTTGCACTACAGGGACGCACCTCTGAGCCTGCACTGCAAGGAGTGGATTGGATTATTTCTCTCTCTCTCTCTCATTTTAATTTCCTTCCTTGAACCAGTACATTTATTACATTAAAGAATTGCATTGCCTCACTGGGGTCACAGGAGGTCAAATAACAATTTATCTTGCAGTTGCATTTTAATCCTTTTTCACTGAGGTCCGTCCCCCCCGCCGGTTTTTTAATATCTTTCCAGCCTTAACTTTCTGAAACAGCAGAAGGATACATATGTAGTGTATAGAACTCCATAACCATGGTCATGTGTCCACTGTGCAGTCGTTTGGCACCCAGCCTTTTTGTAATGTCACCAGAAGCTGGGATCCCCTGACTTGAAAAGTCATAAAGCTACTTGAGACAATGTGTTGGCAAGAGGTGGAACTGCAAGGGTTTGTACTTCTACCTTTGCTTCTCCTTTGGCAACTATTTCCAAACAAAATAAACAATCTGTGTGGTCTTGATAGATAGAAATCACTCCGAATCATACCTCTTAAGGTGGGAGCTTATATGTCTTAGATGGATGCCCTTCTAATGCATCATTATCCATTTCCTGCAAATTCCTTGGAAGCCCTAGAAACACAACAAAATAGCGCAAAGTAATTTAACGTTATTTATTTATTTACAGTATTATTATTATTTTAATATCCCTTTCAGGCAGATTGCACAAAGCAGCTTATATAAGATGATTACAAAAACAAGCATAGATTTATTCATTTTAAAGTTACAATAGAAAGGAAAGATACTTTTGCTGCATCTTTTCTACTCATCTCAGGGGGAAATGGTCCTTCAGATGACACTAGCAATGGTTGTGGGGAAGGAGAAGCCACTATGGGAGCTGGGTGGTGAGAGTTCTGCAAGCTTCTTTCCGTCCATGTGTATTCAAGCTGCTTGTATCCTAGGTACAAAAATTGGAGAATCCATGGAGAATTTTGAATTCTCTGGGAACCGAAAGCCGATATCCTTTAATTTGCTATGGAGGCCGTTTAACTGGCCCCCGAGCTGCCCACTCAGCGAGTCCTCTCACGCTGCACTAAACTGGCACAGCGCAGGGACTCTCTTCTGCGGCACCAGAGATCACTTCTGTGCAAGTCCAGACGCCGGAAATTGCTTCTGCGCAGGCGCGTTTTCCGGCACCGTGGACACGTGCAGACAGTTTCTGGCGTTGCGCTGTGCCGGTCTGGCTCTCAGAGGATCTCCACGGGAGTGATCCGGCCCATGCCCGGTAAGCCTTGTGGACCCCTGACATATAAATTTCCAAATGGACATTTAACTGCCAATTTGTGGACTTTGGAAGAGTTCATACCAGGTATATCATAGAGACAGTGTAATGACTGAAGAATGAATGTCTCAAATTCCATGGAAAAATACTCTGCAGCTATGCAGTTGTTCATAACTGAAATGAGAATAAATCCCTCCATCTCAAATGTCTGCAGAGTCATGAGTTGCTTTGGGCAGGTACATGTTTACTTCATTTGGTTTAGCTAAGTAAGTCAGGTTTTGTAACTGACATATTTCTACTTGTGAGCTGCTCCCTCACTGATTGGTTGGGTTAGTGTTGCTGCACTCCAAATATTTATTTCACATCAAGGAATGTACAGTCGTACCTCGAAAGTCGAATGCCTTGCAAGTCGAACGTTTTGGCTCCCAAACGCCGCAAACCTGGAAGTGATTGTTCCGGTTGCAAATGTTCTTTGGAACCTGAATGTCTGTCACGACTTCTGCGGCTTCCAATTGGCTGCAGGAGCTTCCTGCAGCCAATCGGAAGCAGTGCCTTGGTTCCCAAACATTTTGGAAGTCAAATGGACTTCCAGAACAGTTTCTGTTCGACTTCCAAGGTACGACTATAATTCCATTTTCTTTTCCAAAACGTGGATTCCTCCAAAGTGGATTGACTGCTCTTTACAAACAAAATTTAGCTAGAGTTTACACTGGACTTAAAATCTTTTTTGTAAGTGTTCTCTGATATACAGTTGCTCAAATATATATGTATTATTATTATTATTATTACTGTTATTATTATTATATATAAATATAAACATATTGTCCCTGATAGTTGGAGTGCATATGCTCGTCATAGAATTCAATTGCTTGGATTCCCTGTACTATACCATTTTTACATCCTTGATTGTGTTGTCATCCTTTTAACCACACTGGTGCTGTAAAAGGACTTTTAAAGTCTTTTCAGATTTGGTTGTATGCCCAGGTAGAGGCCGTTCTACATTGCCAGACTACTTTTAGGCAACATCCGTTTGAATGATTGATTCCTCTAATGTATATACTATCTTAGTGACAAGTACGTCCCAAACCTGTAATCATTTTGAATTATTCACAGTAGACACTGTTTGCATAATTTATTATGATGTGAACACTTGAGGTTTCATTAGAATTCGAAGGTGGCTTTTTCCTCTTTAGTTAGGAGAAGTAGTAGAAATAAATGAAAAGTTGGGATAAGCAGAATGGATTTTAGAAGCAATCAGTATATGTAAGAGGAAACTTGGAAGGCACAAAATGGAATTAGAAGACACAAGGGCTAATTTATTATTATTATTATTTTTTAAATCACCACCCTAGTTATAGGAGCATAAACATCAAGGTTTCCTGTAGTATCTGGGCCTTGAGTGCATTTACCTTGCACGTTGACAGATTCTATATATATAACCATGCCTGCCTTCCTGTCACTCTCAGTTATGGCTGGAGTCAGACACAGGTCATACAACTCAGCAACCCCTCCCAGTAGGTCTTGCCTTCCAGCCTTTCTAAGGCTCATTCTCTCTCGGATGTTTCCCAAGGAATTGCATACTTCCTTGTGTCTGTGTACCTCTGGTCTCTGTTCTGCTCTCCTCATTTTCCTGTGCATTCTTGGAGACCAGGAGGGGAGCCTCCCTGGATTCTTCAGCAGTCGCTTGCCCTCCTTCCTCTGTTCGGAGTCTGAACTACTTTCTGTCACCAGCTCTTCCTGCTCATTAAACCCTGTCTCCCCTTCAGCATCCAACCCCTTCTCCCAATCTTCTCCCTCCCACCACCAATCCCCAGGCTCTGAGCCTTCCTCTGGGGGTTCCCTTGGGGGTTCCCCAGCTGGTGTGTCCCACCATTCTTTGTCTAGCCAGTCCCTGACACCCTCACTAACATTGCATGTCAATATATAGTCACTGAACAATATATAGTTTAGTCACTGAACTATAACAATGCTCTCCAAATGTGTATGATTGCAGTCTTTATGCCTTTATTTTTTATTTTATCTACTAATTAAATTCTTTTTATCTATTAATTAAAACATTTCCAACCAGCCCTATATCAATTGATCTTAGGGTAGGGTACATATATAAAATAGGGATAGCCAACACAGTGCCCTCCAGATGATGATGGACTCCAAGTCCCATCAGCCCCAACCAGTATCTGTCAAGGGTGATGAGACATCAACAAAATCTGGAGGGTACCATGCTTGCTACCCCAATGTAAAACAATACTTCTACAAAGAGAACAAAAACACAGCCAGCCAGCAATAATAAGCAGACACTAGGCAGATCCCAATATTAAACTGCAACCAATAAGATCCAAGTTATATTTATCAAGCATTGTGAAATGGGGAGGGAGAACAGAAGGTGGAGGAACTGCAAAATTCAGAGCCCTGCCAGGCGCACAGCAGCAAATTGAAACATGCCCAGCTGCTTTCCATTATGTAACTATCAACATGTGGATAATCTGGGGCTTTTTAAACAGTGCTTCTTTAATCTCATTTCTGTACATAAGGCTTGTTCACATACAAACCTATGGCTCAGGCTCACACAGTGCCCCCTCCCTCCTTTTGTATTCCTATGCAGCTATTCCCCACCCCACCCCAAATAAGCCTGACTTGTTTTTACATACAAACATGAGTTTTTGTCTTAAAACAAACTCTAGTTGGAAGCTGACTTGTTTGGAAACTGACTAGAGCTTGTTTTAAACCACAATTTCTGGTTCCTATGTAACAACAAGCTAAGATACTTTGAAATTGAAAGTATCACAACATACTTTTTATGACACGTTGGGTAGGGGGAGCACTCAATCCCAATGCTTCATGCTGGATCATTCTAGTTCTTGCACAGACAGTTAACCATAGCTTTTTGGAGCGAAAAATGAGGTGCTGGTATTCAGATCTTCATAAAAGTGCCGTGGTTGTCAGCCCAAAATGGCTGCCATGGGCAGAAAGAAAGAAAGAAAAGGTGACACTACTACTTGCTGATGCTAACCGTGGTTTCATATTACATGTGAACTGGCTAGAATGTGATCAAGACTTTTTTTTTTAATGCATGTCCAACCATGTCTTTATGATATGGAAAAAGACCCAGGGAGAACTTTAGTTTGGGTGTTACCTCATGAAAGGGGAAGGGGAAGAATCAGAGAGGAAAACTTGTTCCTAACATCATTGCATTTATGTAAAGTTAAAGCAAGAGAAATATAATTAGAATCGACTCCATATATTAATCACATCTGGCCAATGATGCGCGCACACACACAAAAAGGTAAAGGTAAAGGTACCCCTGACTGTTAGGTCCAGTCTTGCACACAAATAATTATTAAGTTAATAATTGCTAGGAATTTTTGAACTTTTAAGTGTTCTACAGTGGTACCTCTGGTTATGAACGGGATCCATTCTGGAGCCCCATTTGTAACCCGTGATGTGCTTAACCTGAAGCGCCGCGTCTGCGCATGTGCGCGACACGATTCAGCGCTTCTGCGCATGTGCACACCGCCGAACCCAGAAGTAACACCTTCCGTTATTTCTGGGTTCAGCGCGTTCGTAACCCGTTTCATACGCATCCTGAAGCATGCGTAACATGAGGTATGACTGTACTGATTTTTTTTAAAATTTGTGGTCTTTCTACTCCGAATCTTCAGTGCGGAGCAACCTACTCCTCAACTTAAAGAAAACAAAAGAGATTATTGTGGACTTTAGGAAATGTAAATTGAATATTCAGCCACTTATTATTGAGGGGAAGTGTGTGGAACAGGTCTCAGTGTTTTGATTTCTGGGAATGGAGCTGAGAGATTACCTAACCTGGGGAGAAAACAGCAAAGACCTGATGAAGAGAGCACAGCAGAGGTTATATTTTCTGAGAATCCTCCGGAAAAATAATCTCTCAAAGGACCTGTTGATGACATTTTACCATTGTACTGTTGAGAGTGTATTAACTTATGGTCTGTGTGTGTGGTTTGGGAGTTGCACGGTCAGGGAAAGAACAATGCTGTCCAGGGTTGTAAAGACTGCGGAGAGAATAATTGGGTGCACTCTTCCCACCTTGGATCAAATCTATGCCTCCAGATGCCATAAGAAAGCTGCAGAGATAGTGCAGGATAGTGAGCACCCTGGAAATGATCTCTTTCAGCTTCTGCCTTCTGGAAGAAGGTACAGGATTATAAAGACCAGGACTAGCTGCCTGAGAAACAGTTTCTATCCAAAAGCGATTTTGGTTTTAAACGCAGTGTAAGGCAGTCTCTAAGGGAGTATCTGTATTTAGTATGTGGGGCATCAGAGTTTTTAGGGGGCTAACCAGGTGTAGATTTTTCAATTTCATTGATCTGAATGGGACAATGACAATAAAGGTTATCGTATCATATCGTACAAAACTCCTCAGCATCAACATGGATCTGCAACTCAAAAACTCTTCGTTTTCCACATTAACAGCCCAGTTCTCTGCACATTTACTCACTAGTTTATAACTCTTAGAAATGAGGCTGCAGCATGTCTGATACATTTAATTGTACAACTATTGATTTAAATATTATAATAAAATAAGACTATACGTGTGTGAGAAAAATATATCGATAATAATCTGTTGCTTCAGTTACTTGTTACAATGCCACCATCCAATTTAGAATGCTTCTGCCAGAATAAAATTTCCATCCCTATGGTCTTGTTACACCCTTCTCTTTAACCTTCTGACTAGCTCTTTTCTGCTTCAGCTTACAAATTCCACCCCCCAATGAAATATATTTGGAGATATCCATTAGATGTGTTCTGAGGTGAGCCAACTTCTCTAGTTCAAATAGATGTTAGGGTGCTCATCCGACTGGATGATGCAATTGGCAGTCCTGCCTAAGGTGTTATATATCATCAGTAATGATGCTTCAAACTGCTTGCATTTGTTGCTATTATAATTATTGTAAAGGACATTGTGTGCCTGTTCCGCGTGTCATTCCCCACCCCTTATTCCGCTAATCAGACACCTTATTTAGATTTTCTTAAAGCAATCGTCTAAGCCCCATTTAACAACACGACCAAGTGTTTTCTGAATTGAAAGATCCTCATAGGGCAACAGACCATTACACATGGTCTAATATGAGAGATCTCAAACTGTTAAAAGCCAATCAGGCTGAAAAAGAGTGGTCATGTATCTTGTTGTGTGCTTTAACAAATCTATGACCCATTGATTTCTACAGTAATAAAATGAAATATTTGCTGTGTGCTGATTATTTAC
The DNA here is from genome assembly GCF_009819535.1 of Lacerta agilis. NCBI lineage: Eukaryota > Metazoa > Chordata > Lepidosauria > Squamata > Lacertidae > Lacerta > Lacerta agilis. Next base: position 39,754,944 of record NC_046316.1, on the reverse strand, counting down.
GCTCGTTCTATTTAATTGTAGTTTGAAAATGAGATCATCACGAAGCTGGATCATGAAGTAGAAGGAGGCAGAGGAGATGAACAGTATAAAGTATTATTTGACAAAATGTAAGTGTTGGTTAGCAGTGGGATTTGTCTTGGAACATAGTCGAGAGAGATACCAATAAGATTATAATGAACTTTGGAGCCTAGGAATAATTAAAATATGTTAATGATACAAAATATTTAAAATTACACCTTAGTCAAGTGCCTGCTCCCAAGTGTGATTAACGATGTTTTTGTAATTATATTTTCAGTCTCCTGGAACACTGTAGAAAACATAAGTACCTTGCCAAAAATGGTGAAAATTTTGTTAAACTTGTGGTTCGCTTGATGGAGAGACTTCTGGATTACAGAACCATTATGCATGATGAAAACAAGGAAAACCGCATGAGCTGTACTGTCAACGTGCTGGTAAGTGAGAAGAAATGAACTGGCTAAATTTAGAGTGGCTGCTGAATTTATAAATGTAACTGTGGGGTCTTGATAGGAAACATACATTTTATTATTTTAGCAAGTTAAGAACAACAACCACAACCAATTTTAAAGAGAAACGTCCTGAAATTATATGCACATAGTCTAATAGGAAAAGACCCTGATGTTGGGAAAGATGGAGGGCACAAGGAGAAGGGGACGACAGAGGATGAGATGGTTGGACAGTGTTCTCGAAGCGACTAGCATGAGTCTGGTCAAACTGCGGGAGGCAGTGGAGGATAGGGGTGCCTGGCATGCTCTGGTCCATGGGGTCACGAAGAGTCGGACACAACTGAACAACAAAAGTCTAATAGGAAAATTAGAACTGTTACGTTTGACCAAAGCTATTCATTAAAAAAAAATCAAAAGTAGATTTGGACAATTTTACAATCAGCGTGGCCCAAGTGTTCAGAAATTCAGATAAATGTGAAAGCTGTTTATCTAAGGATGAGGACGCAAGATGAACTTAGGGGTTCAGAAAAGTTCGATAATCAAAGTTTAGATCATTGGGCTTCTGCATGACACATACTTGATGCTTCAATAGGCTTAGGACTACTTGCAAGAATATGCAACTTACTGTTTAAAACTATATCTCTGATTGGTATTTGTACTGCATGAGTGTACTGTTGTAAACTGAGCTATCGTTTAAGAGGCTATCCGCCTCATTATTTAACCTTCTTGTCAGTAGCAGTGCTATTGCTTAATTTGGGGGAGGGGAGAGAGTCCTTGGAAGTAGCTATTGATCATGATCTGTAGAGTGAAATGTGGATTGCTTTGAGAAGAGACTGCCTGCTTTTCTGAGTAGAATTAGAGTGACAAGATTCTGCCTGTTGGAAACTTTATAGGATTTTTTTTTAAGGCACTAGGATTGCTCCCATTGCTTTTTCAAAAGTTATAAAGGATATTAGAGCAATTTATCAAACCGGAAAAGTTTAAGAGGTTTATTTTTCTAGCTCTTCTCTGTAACTTGTATTTGTTGCGTTTGCCTCTATTTTCAATTCCCAGATCCTCACTTCTGAAGTGTATTAATCCATTCGCAGCATGGGTTTGCTGTCATAATCCATCTAAGTACGCTACAAATACAAGGAAAAGAAGATCCAGTGATAAAATCTAACTTCAGTAAAATAGCCTGATTATTAAAAATGACAAGAGTCCTGTGGCACCTTTGAAGTGTGTGGGCTTTTTAGAGCTGCTGGCTACTTTGTTAGATGCATGAAGAGGAATCTTCATAGGCTTATGTACAGTGCAGAAGAAACATCAGTGCATGCAAAGGATACAGAGAGCAGGTGGACATGAGGCTTTACTAAATTGGCCTGTTAGCAAATTGTGTCTCTGGTTCAAATGAGAGATACTTCATAATCACACTATGGGGGGGGGTCTTCCAAGGCAATTTCCACCTTCAGGATCGTTATTTTCCATAAGAGTGGCCCGTTGTTGATGGAATTACTGTAGCATAAAGTATACTTCACTTTCAGATTTCACTCTGAATTCCATCTCAGTCTTTCGAGGTTGAAAACGTTCATCAAGTTCTTGCTATACTGAAAGGAAGAAGGTGTGACAGAAGGAGAAACATGCACTCTTTTTATTAAGTGAATTATTCCTTACCAAATTAAGCATGCAAAGTGCTCTGTTATTTTCTTTCTCATTAATCCTCACAACAGTCCTGTCAAGTTTTTTTTTAAAAAAAAAATCCAGTACTTAAAGTGTTAGATTCAAGAATGTATGATTTATTACCAAAACTACTTTGAAATTTGAAATTTCATTTTAGCACATTATGATGTTTTGTACATTAGAAAGCCGAGAAAAGCTAATGGTGTATGACTTGAAAATGCCCTACCCTGAAAATACTGAATCTCTGCAGTGAAATGTAAAGTACTGTTTGCAGATCTCACAGTTATAAGAATGTATGAGCTTCTCTAACCAGGAGCAAGTTTCATGTCACAGTTTGAGGCTAATGTTACGTGGCTATGAATTTCTAATATAATAAATATGCCTAATATATGTATGGCTCACTGACAAATCTCTAATGTCAGCATATGCTTTTCTTTTCTTTTCTTTTCTTTTGTCTTGTTCCAGAATTTCTACAAAGAGATTGAAAGAGAAGAAATGTACATAAGGTTTGTAAACCTAACTTTATTAGACATAGTGTTTCTTATAAAGCAGGGGTCAGCAAACTTTTTCAGCAGGGGGCTGGTCCACTGTCCCCCAAACCTTGTGGGGGGCCGGACTATATTTTTTTTGGGGGGGGGGAATGAACGAATTCCTATGCCCCACAAATAACCCAGAGATGCATTTTAAATAAAAGGACATTCTACTCATGTAAAAACACGCTGATTCCCGGAACGTCCGTGGGACGCATTTAGAAGGCGATTGGACCGCATCCGGCCCCCAGGCCATAGTTTGGGGACCCCTGTTATAAAGCAAGTGGGCTGTGGGATTGCACTAATAAAAGGAGCAGATATCTGTTCTGTACACATGAGTCTATAAGATTAATTAAATGTTTTCTTTCATTCATATGCCCAATATACAATTTGCATTTCTGACTGTTCTTATAATCTTCAAAACTGAGTTTGTGTTCTGTTAAGAGAATTGCTAGGGTTGGTGTGGCTCCTCTGGTTTTTTAAAATTAGGTTGATTTTTAAATGTTTAAATATTTAGGATATTGTATATTTTAGGTATATATGGATGTGTAGTCGTGTGGATTGCTTCCACACCACTTTTCTCCAGAATGGAATCATATTTGTTCGCTTAAGGTTGTATGCTGCATGAATCAGAGTAGACCCATTAAAACTGATGGACATAACTGAGGTCCATTACTTTCAATAAGTCTGTTATGAATAAAACTTACTTTTTAATAGAGAATCAAAGCATTGCTAGTGATTGGTTGCTTCCCTGTCTTTTCTATTTGTCTTCTCATTTTCCCTGCCCCGACCTGTTTGGGTTTTTTGTGTTTTTTTTGTAATTAAAACACAGCCGTACTGGATAAAACGTGAATTTACATTTCTCCCTTCTACCAGCCTTTTAAGTAGCTATTTTTCCTCTTTCCTTTCTTCTTTCATAGGCGCTGCTGCTTCTCACATACTGGCCCTTTTATTTTATTTTGTTTCCCACCCCCCTTCACTGAATTTGTTTCTGTTCGTTGCTTAGGGGTACAGAGGGGGGTGTTTTAATTACTTGTTTCCTCTTTGCAGCTAGACTAATTGCTCATTAATTTTTATTGTACTTTTTATTGTCCCAACTGCATTCTCCCATTCTCTGGTGGGTAGCAAAATCTTGTATCCCCAGGATAGGCTACTAATTACCAAAAGGGTTTTTATGCCATCTGACTACATTCCTTTGAGCAAATCTTCAGAAAGGTATAGAACATATTTGAGATAAAGCCTTTTATGCATTTGTAGTTTCCATTTTGACCATGCATATGTTAAGAGCAATCTTAGTGATTTTTTAAAAATAGATTTCTTTCCTCTTTAACAGTACAATCCTATGCACGTCTGCTCAGAAGTAAGTTTCATTGAGTTCACTGGGACATATTTCCAGGGAAGAGTATATAGGATTGTAGCCTTAGTTGTGGTAGCAATTTAGCTATGGAGTCCCCAGTGGTTTTCTTGAAACAACAAATTAACTGCCCATTTTAGGAAAGACACACATTTATACCAACATCATAACTTTTTTGTTGCATATCTCCAGACACCAAGCTATCAAAAAAGAGTTTCAGTTTTATAGACACTGAAGTTACAACCTTATAAAATGCACGAGTACATTATTGTTTGTTGTTGAGTTTCTTGACATGCTGTGTGCTACATACTGATCAGATGAAATAAAATAAGAGTTTAAAAATACATCAGTTATATGTTGTTCTATTTGAGCATATGAATCTAACTGCTAAGCCGTTTGACCTTGTTTTATGACATTACTGAGAGTTTATTTTAATTTTTTTACTTGTAGGTATTTGTACAAGCTTTGTGACCTGCACAAAGAATGTGATAACTACACTGAAGCTGCCTACACTTTACTGCTGCATGCAAAGCTGCTTAAGGTATAATAGTTTGAATGTACTGTCTTTAAGCATTTGTTTTGCAAGCTGCAAGATAGCTGAGTCTGAAACACTCCCTTGTAAAATGCACTAAATGATTCAGAAAAAATTGAAAGCTTACGTCTAGAATTGAAGCATTTTTGTGGGACAAACAAAATATGAATGCGGATTGTTAGTCAAGGTGTGTTTTGTCATCTGCCGCCTACCAGCACTGTATAACATTTGAGGGGTCTGGGTTGGTGAAGAAACTTTCCATACAGTTCTCAATGTTGATGAGGTTCAGAACTAGAGAACGTGCTGTTTTTCTAAGTCAAAATACTAAGGAGAATTTGGAGTTGCCTGAGGGGTTGAAACAAGGAAATTCAAGGGAAGAAAGAGGGGGGGAACAGTTTTTGAGATTGAATATTTAGCTTAAAATAGGACTATTGGACACTGACTTCTGAGTAAGCCTGTTTAGGATTGTACCGTGAAACTAGTGAACCGACTAACCATGGTCCTAGTAGGAGAATTTGAGTGCAGGAACCTGTTCTGCTCCATAGAAAACAGCTGAGATGTCACCTGTGTTAGGAAGCTTTGGAATATACTTGCAGTCACGCTTCTGTCACAGTGTTCTGTTGCGCCAGTAGCAGTTTAGTCATGCTGGCCACATGACCCGGAAAGCTGAAAAGCGAGACAAGCGCCATACCACATAGTCGCTTTTGACTGGACTTAACCATCCAGGGGTACTTTACCTTTTTTATTTTCATTATTAATATATTAATCACCTTCTATGCAGTTGTCTCTAGCCAATATACAATAAAAAGGACAAAAAGGCTTTTTAAAAAGACCCTCCCACAAACAACAACAACCAGATACATTTAAAACAAAACTAAAACCATACTAAATAGACTCTCATGGCAAATGCCCATTTATCCTGCTGGGAAAGCCTGTTAGAACAAAAGTATCTTCAGTTGTTTCCAAGAAGTACAGGTAGTGGGTGCCTGTTGTTATTTCGGCAGGAATGCTCTTCCACGTAACACTAAAAGCCCTGCTTCAAGTTACTGCTGAGTGGTCTTCTGAGATCTTTGGAAGCTGAAACAGCAATTCTCCCACAGATTACAGCGATCCACTGGGTATATAAGGAAAATGTTGGTGTCTCAAGTCGCCTGCTCCTGAACTGTATAGGACCTTATATGTTAGTACGAACACCTTGAACTTGGCCTGGTAGCAGATTAGCAGCCAATGCAAATCTCACAAGCAGGGTGTTACATGCTTCCAGTAGTTTGTTCCCACATGCAACTCAGCTGCTGAATTCAGCACCAATTGCAGCCTCCGGACCAACCCCCAAGAGTAGCTCCACACAGGGTGCATTGCAGTAATCCAACCAAGAGGTTACCAAACCATGGACAACTGTGGTCAAGCTATCTTGATCCAGGAATTGTCATAGTTATCCTACCAACCTAGTTGTTGTTTTTTACCAGCCACCAAGGATACCTGCTTCTCCAGTGACAAAGCTGGATCCTGACCAAAAATATAATAAACATTATAAATCACTATTTGCCATATCTCCATTTGCAGAACTATACAATAAACAGATTCATAATACTAAAAACACCTCTGACCTAGTTGATAAATGTTATCTATTTGATCTTTGGTGGTAGAAAAACTTTTCCGCATGTCTTCTGATACAATAACTTAAATATGAAACAGCCCATTCTCTTATCTGCTGCTTAGTTCAGAGAACTCAATATCTTTTTGATACTGAATTCATCAGCAGAAGGGGGAGCAAGACAATTTCCAGAGATTCCTCCCTAAAAGACGCTTTCAACAATCTAAACCAAATTTTGATGCAGCACAGATGCCTGCAGAATCACCAAAAATTTTCTCCTGCCTCCATTCTGTTGACTGATGTTTTGCGGAGCCGTATTGAACCAGAGGAGGTTTCTAGTTAAGGTAGATATGTTCTGTTAAGACAAAATAATTACTTTTTCCAATCTTTTTTGCATTGTACATTCATGGGACAAGCACAATATGCTTCAGTTGTAGCGGTATATTTCTGTAAATTATTTTCACTTCTATTTTTTTTTAATGCAATGAATTGGGGAAAACACATTGAACAGCATAACTTGCTTTTAAAAAGTTTTTTCTCCATAAGGGGATTTTCCCAGCAAATACATTTTGAGTTCTTTAAAGAAGCGATAGTTATCTCTAACTACTTTGCTCTGAGGAGTTTGCATGTGCTTAGGGAGAAAATTGATTCACAGTGTGTATATGTGATTCCCTTGCACAAATAATACTTTGACTAGATTCGTTCAGACATTTTTCTCCACAGCAAGGTGCCTTTGTGTAGCATTGTCCCATCTAGATTGCTGAAGAATTCCAAACCCCCAGTGGTCTAAGCACCACTAAGACAGCCTTACAGAACTAACACAGCCTTATAAATGACCTATGTGCACAGACTTTTGTATTTGATAAGATACCATATAATACTGGATCAGGATGTAGACATGGAGAATTAAGCAAATGGTACAGTGGTACCTTGGTTTATGAACTTGATCCGTTCCAGAAGTCCGTTCTTAAACCAAAGCGTTCTTAAACCAAGGCATGCTTTCCCATAGCATCGCCGGACTCAATTTACAAATGGAACACTCTCAACAGGAAGCAAACATGTTCTTATTCCAAGGCAAAGTTCACAAACCAAAACACCTACTTCCAGGTTTGCAGCGTTCTTAATCCAAGTTGTTCATAAACTAAGCTGCTCTTAAACCAAGGTACCACTATAGTTGGGATGCAGTATCGAAGATTATGTTTCTTTACATTCCCAAATGCTATAGCTCAGTTAGTAGAGCACTTGCCTTTTCCAGGTTCAGTCTCAGACCTCTCCAGATAAGGTTGTCTGTGAGCCACTGACAGTCAATATCAACAGTACTGAGCTAGTCTGACAGGTATAAGGCAGCTTGCTATGTTCCTGTACTCAGTTGGCCCTCTGAATGTGAATCTCTCAGGATCCCTTTCGGTTGGGTTCCGGTTAAACAAAGACATCTCATGATGAGGTAGTTGCGAAATAAGCAGTTGTGGGGTATGCTTGTCCTTGGCATATTTTGGAATTTCGGGACCCTTGGAAGGCAGGAAACAGAAATAAAGAAGAACGTAATATTTTGCAAAATTGGAGAAGAAACTATGCTGGGTCAGAACAAGCTCCATTGGTGGCATTGCCTAGTATTGAAAAGCTATAGTAAATGATACTGTGCATCTTTAGACAATATTCCATATTTCTACTTGTTTGGAACAACTGATTGATTCCCAAAAGAATAGTTCTAGACAGAAAATAAAGGAATAGAAACATATGCCATTCAGTTGTAACAAAGAAGTATAGATGTGGAACATTGTCCCAAGAAACATAATATCAGGTCTTCAGACTACTAGGCCAAAAAAATAGTTGTAAACAGAAGGTTAAAGGTGTACAAGCATAACTTCAGCACAGTAGTCTTTTGAATCTTGAAATTAGCAAGCCGTGCTATCAGAACAGAACCAAACATTTGGTGACATTGGAGTGTGCTGTAGAATATTGAATTACTGTATGAAGCAGAAGCCCCCTTTCTAACTCATCAGTATTTCTAGATGGTAGTGAAAATAATTTTCTGATGGGGATAATGTTATGTGCAAGATGCCCTTGTATAATTCATTTCAAAAATACCTGGTATGAACACTGGTAGTCACAGATTTATTTTGATGCTTCTAAAAGAAAATATTTAAGGGGGGAAATTAAAGGTACAAAGATTTAGTACAGGATAAACAGGATGCATTTGGGGGGAATGAATAGATAGCAGCCAAAGCCTGTTAATGTAGCAGTAGAAAAAGTGTTGAGCATATTTGTAGGACCTATACAAAGACATTTTCAAGTTTATATACTCATATTTCCTGAAATTGATTTGTAAGTCTTTATTTTTTTAAAAAAAAAGAGAGAGAGAGAAAATGTCAATGATATTCAGGTGACACTTAAAGGATAAAGCTGTCACTGAAGAGCTTTTATTAAAAGTGTGTGCAGTTTTTTAAATTGCTAATGAGAGGTACAATGTGCAGGGAAAGAAATCATGAAGATAGGCAGCCTAACCCTTTGCATATTAACTCAGTCCCTTCTGAGTTTAGTACAGTTTACTCCCAGCTAAGCATCCATAAGATTAGGATCCAACTATGACCCCATGCACCTTTACAGAGAATTGTATTCTGTATATTAATCTTGAGGAGTGTTGTGCAAGCTAAATTTCACTATTTTTAAGTGGCTGGTTGGCTACACATTTCAAAATTTGTTTGTTTGTCTACTCATGTATATCCCACCCTTCCCCCCAAGAGGGAACCCAGGATCGATTCAAACATAAAATAATAAAACATTTTAAAACTGTGAAATCCAGGCACATGCGAAACAACAGCAGTTAAAACCCACAGTACAAGAGTTGTGCAAAGGTTGTCAGATAAAAACGTTTTGGTTTCTACTCCAAAATGGTCAGAATGGATGACTGGCTAATTTCTCCCCAGCGGGAGATCAATAAACAGGGTACCACCACTGAAAGTGCCCAGTCCTCTGTCACCATCCTCTTTGCCTCTCCATCTGATGAGGACAAGTTGACATTCTCCTCCAGATTACAGCAGGTACAGTCACTTGGATCATTTAAAGCTTAGTACACAAGTACTGACCCCTTGAATCTGGCCCATAGCTCACATGCAGGCAAGTCAGTGCTTTGATGATTGGAGTGATATGAACCTCTAGGCAAATAGCAGAAAATTAAATAAAAGTCACTTTATTCTGTTTCAGTGGCTTTCTGTTACAAATTTGAATTATAAACCAGATATGTTAAGCACATCATTTTCCAAGCAGAGGAATTGAAAAGCAAGACATGGCAAGTTTTAAAATATAGCAGTATATTTCATACATAGAACATTAGGCCAAATCATGTTCTCTTCTTGAATTCCTCTCTTTATTTAATTGAGGCTACAACACAATACCTCTATCATGCATAGAAGCGTAATGAATTTCAATTTTATAATGATTCTACTGCCGCCTTATAAAATTTCAAAATCAAGATAAGTTTCTTAATTTGCTGCTGTTAATTACTTGAAGTCAGATACCTGGAAAAATAACAGCTTTCTCCTTGCTGAATGTAAGACTTAATTAAAAAGTAAAAAGAGCATTAGCTCTAACCTATAAATCAGACAGGCTTGCTGTGTTTAAAATGGTATAGTGTTATTCCATTGCTGATTTTAAAATAATGCAAGATCTTTTTCAAGTAGGATAAAAGCACCACCACTCTCTCCCCCCCCCCCCACAATCACACAAACACACCATTATTGAAGTCTACAGAAGTTTGATTCTGTTAACTGCAGTCAGTGATGTCTTTTTCTATTAACTGAATGGCATATATTGTCCACTGTGCCTTTTGACAGTTTTTCAACTTGTGGCCGGAGCCATTTGCAAAGCTCTGAGGACAAGAATGTTCCATGTTGATGAGCCCCTTCTGTAATTCCATCCGTAACTTTTTTCTTTCCCCTATACGCCCACATTTCATCTGCCTCTTTTCCTTTTGCTCCGCATATTGACATCACTCAGTGCTGCAGGCTCTTTTGCAATGTAAAACTGAGTGCACTGAGCAAGGATGCAAGGTCATTTTATTTGAAAGAGCTTTTTATTTAGCCCCTGCTCTGGTAGGTGAAGTCTTTTCTGGTCTGTGGTTGACCAGTTAACCTGAATGTATGAAGAGTGGTTGGTTGGTTGGTTGGTTGGTTGCAAAAGTGGGTGATAACTCCAAGGTGTCAACACTGATGTCATATTTTCCACCCACAAAACAACTTACAAATCCATCACATGGGCTTGTTTAAAATAGAGCTCAGTTATAGGTATATCATTTACCTGTTATCCCCTTCTTTTTCTCCATGGTTTGCCTTTAATTTAGTGGTCAGAAGAACCCTGCGCAGCACATCTTACACAGAGGGATGGATACCAGGCGGCCACACAAGGACAACTAAAAGATCAGCTCTATCAAGAAATTATCCATTATTTTGACAAGGGCAAGGTAATAAGGAAGCAGCTTCCACTGCTTTTACTGCAAAATTGTGAGCTACAAATGTGCCAAATGACAAAGAAAGAATTCATCAAATGACCTTCCGTGAGCTCTCAAGTTGAGATTTGCAAAGTTTTTCATGAAGAGACTGGAAGCTAGAGCCTAATTACAATGACAGGAGATACATAAAATGTTGAATAAACAGAAAGGGCATAGATTAGTGTGCAATTTACCAGGAAGGAAAGGCACATCTTATTCTAAAGGGATTTACTGATGATAAACTGATACTGGTAAAAACAGTGAGAGTTTAAGGCAGGAGGCAGAGTAAGATGGCATGACCAATTAGCCATCTAATTGGCAGATCCTATTACAGTTGCTCTATCCAGCGGGTAGCTTTAGGACTTCCCACAACAATTTAAAAAGGGTTGTGTCCAATGGTGTCCCAACACTGAAGTAATTCTCTTGGATTCAGACAGAGGGGCAGGAGGTGATTTTTCAGAAAGGAAAAAACTCCCTCAGGGGCTGTGAAGAGCCATGTCTGCTTGTCCCAAGATACGTTTTGGGGCAAGGAAAATGGTGGAAGAGGAGGAAGGAGCTTTTTCAAGTTTTTGTATAGAATGCTCAGGTGGCCTCACTGAGAAGTGCCAGGAATTTTGTATATGGAAGCAAAGAAGAATGAGTCCCCCACACTTCTACATACACATATAGGTATTTAGTTTGCAGAGATTGGTTTGTGACTAATTAAAGTGCACATGGGCTCAAGTCAAGTCTGTGAATATGCTTAGGGAATTGCTAGTGGCTAGTGTGCAGCAGATCAACATGAAGTGGATGGACCTAGGGTCAGATCCCTTCTCGGTCAGTAAGCTCACAACATGACCCTGAGCCAGTCTAAGCTACCTTACACACTCAAGATAATATACTGGGCGGTTCTGGTTATGAAATGGAGTGCTCATTCTGAGGATTTTCCTGATGTAATGTAATTGTGAGTTCCTTGGACTTTTAGATGAAAAGCAGGATACAAACAGGTTATAATAATCAGTAAATGGTTTGAGAGACAGCAGAAGTATACAGTGTGTCATATGAAACTGGCTAAAAGGAGGGCCACAGATTTGAAATATAATGTTATTGCTTGTGGGATGGGGGGTTATGAAACCAGCAGGACACAACAGTATTTTTGCAGCATTTCTGCTTCTAATTTCTTCAGCTTTTTAAAGGAAAATCAGCTCTAAAATCCCATGTTATTTTAAATGCAGACTTGTGCAGTTCTGCTACCATGGCACTAATTGGCTGTTCATGAGCAGCAGGCAAAATACCTGTTTACTGTGCTTTCACCATGCATGGCTCTACAAAATGAGAAATTCACAGTTTGCAAAAACACTGTTTTGTAGAACAATCTGGTTTTGGTTTTAACACCAATTGTGGGTATTAATGGAAAACGGAAAGTAAATGTCGGTTTGTTAAAGTACTGCTGAATGTTTGCTTTGTATCCTTTTCGGTTCCATTTTAGAAAGATAAGCAAAATCTGTACTATTCTTATCTGTGTTGTCAGCATTCAAGGAACAATTTTTAGCGCTCCTTATTGTTTACAGAGGTTCTCGAATTTTCCAACTGAAAATTCACATTATCTGACTTGCGTTCTATGTTCCTTAGTACACAGGAAAAATATGTACAGATTGAGTCCATATCTGGGGAACATTGGCAGTAACTGGAAACAAGTATATTTTAAATGGGCCAAAAAGAAAATTAAATGTGCAGGGACACCTTTGATCAGGGAATGTCAGGTATTGGCTTTGTGGGCTTATAGTTTAAATATATAAGAAAAGGTATAAGCTGCTTTACAACCCTGAAAATAGACTCCAAATAGACTCTTGTATAGAAAAACCTATACAAGAACCATACCAGTGGTCTATCTTGGAGTCTCAAATTTCACTGGCACCCTGGATGATGCCAAAATCTGGTGCCCCCCCTTCACCTTCTGTTGAACTTCATAGTTGTGACAGCTGCTGTGGCACCCCAGAAGCTCTGTGCCTGGTGCGAGCGAACTGGTTGCGCTCCCCTAGATCAGCCTTTGGCCACACAGAAATAAAAGCAACCACTAGCTGGCACAATTCAAAGGGTTGCCACTACTTGGTCTGTGGAGTTTTCTTTTTTATTTACCATACCTTCCCCGCAGGGATTATGGCCAGAAAATAAAAGTCCTGATGATGTAAGAAAGATAATTCCTTCCTTTCAAGGTCATGCAGTATTGGGGCATGACTGCATGTTTACTTCCAAAACTGTGGCACTAGACACATGGGCTGGTGTCTCTTCCTCATCCTGTTTGCTGCCTTATAGCAAAGCTGTTTGCTGGCTTTATAACAACATCTTGGAAGCTAGTGGGCAAGAGCAGAGCAGACCAAGGCTGGAGAAAACCTTTGTGGGTGAAGCTCCATTTGGCTACTTGGTGTGACATTGTATTTTTAGTAAAATGTACTTTAATATGCTACGCCATATATGTTTGAGACTGAGAGAACTTGTGGTGGGGGGAAGCTGAGTTCAAGTGTAGAATTAAAAGTAAAGTTTAATGACAAAGGAAAAGGAGTAGTAGAATAGAGAATAGTGATTTAAGGCTGCATTGCTAGTTATAGAGGGCAGGATATACTCAGTCTCTGTTCTTCTCTGTGTGTTTCCATTTGCTCCTTGAGAATGCCCGGGATTTTAGTCTTAAATTTATCACGGTTAAATCAGTGTTTGGCTACTGAATTCCCTCTGTTGTTGAAATCCCAGATACTAATGCAATCTGTAGTCAGGTATTTCTCAGTGACACTTAACGCTAAAGGTACTGCTACATCATGTTGGCAATTGAGAAATTATTTTCCCCTTCACATTCACCTGTTCCTTCCACAGTCCACAAACCGCTCCTTTCCCCAATCTTTCACCCTCCTGTCACACCATATCATCACCTTAAATCATTTAAATGTTAAATTCGGGAAGGCTTGACGTGGCTATGCAAAAACACGGTGCTCTTAACACTGAAAATGCAGCCCCAACAGTAGATAGTCCAGTTTATTATTTCTGATTTCCCATCTTCTGAAACTAAACGTGGGTTGGAGCCACATAATGAACGTTCAAGACAAGTACAGTTATTTGTAAGGGGCATTCTTCAAACAATAAAAAGGAATATTTAATTCTTTTCCCTTTTATAAACAACCTGTTATCCACCTGCCAGAATTACTGTCTTTCCTTGAATCTAGCTGGGGAGAAATGGCTTGGAAAACTGCTAGGCAGCAGCCCTGCAGCCCCATGTACCCATCCCCACGCATGCTTCCTTAGCCCCTGCAAAGCAGAGTAATGGTGTATATATAGTTCCAGCATATATTAGCTCCCTCTTAAGTGATTCTTTTCCTACTAAGACTCAAAATTCTCTACTAGAAGGCTACTACATATATGCAGGCCTTGCACCAATGAACCACCTTTACTCCAGAGAATTCAGAAGTAATTAACCTTCCATTTGTAATCCCTGCTTAACATGCTGGATGTGGCTTTGGTTACCCTGTAAATGGGATGTATAGGAAGGAAGAAGCTGAAGAATTGAACTGTAGGAAACAGGAAGTGATTAGTAGAACAGTGCACATATTAAGCCTGAGTATAAAGACTCCCATTGCCAGGAACTGATCATGATATAAATGGTGACAGTGGTTTCATACGAAACATCAGATTGAGAGTGCTAGTCAGGAGCATATTAAACAAAACTTTTCCTGCAGGATAAGGTTAATTGACCATAAGCAGATTTTTGTGTGTGCGTAGAAACTTGTATAAGGATCTGAGTGGCATGTTAGGAAGTTTTTCTAACAAAAAGGAAGAAAATCTCACTTATCAACAGCTAGGTTGGAGAGCATAAAAATAGTAAGAAAAGAGAGACCACTTCAATTTTTGTTTTATGAGGTTGTCATTGGGAAAGGTGATCCAGGAAATCCAGCTAGATTTGTGAGACATAGACATTTTGCTTGAGAAGTCCAATTCTTCCATCCAAATATAGATAATATGAGAAAGCTAAATTAGATGTGTTTAAAAGACTGACTTCCTGAGAGTGCTCTTCTTTCCATCGTTCGCTCGTGTTGATTAGAAATCTACAGAGATTCTCTAATCACCAACTGAAATACATCTTGTACTTTACTGGGATAACAAGTAATTACAAGTATACTGTAGCAGGATAATTTGCCTATCCATATTAACATTATTTCCAATTACTTGATAAACAATGAGAACAAAATAAGAGAATTTAATTTGTCATTGCAAAAGCAGTAAAAATAAAACAGAACAAAAAATTCTTGAGCATATATATTGAGTGGGTCCTTGCACAGTAGTAGAGCATCTAGAAGATGGTCCTAAATTCAATCCTTGGCAACTCTTGGTAAGGCTGAGAGAGATCTCTGCTCAAACCCAGGAAAGCTGTTGCTACTCAGGATTGACAGTACTGAGTTAGATGGGCCCAGTGATCTGACTAAGTAGCCATAAGTTACGAACCATAAGAGAAATAACAGATTCATCCAATTGCCTTGTGTCATTGGTACCAATGAGGAATTTCCTTCAATGCAAATACAAGCTTGAGAGGAGGGGTTCCTTTCAGGACCACAGCAGGGCAAGGAGAGGGTTAAATTCTCTTACCTGCTGCGATCCTGTTATTTGTGAGCCACAAAACACAAAAACACTGTTAACATTGCATCTAGCTTGGCCCTTAATTGCATTAAAATTCCACTTTAAATTCAACAAATAATATGTAAGCCATATTCTCTATAGATCTATTTAGTGTGTTGTGCACATTTAGGACTAGTTCGTACTTAGGAGTCGTATGTATTCATATGTGCCTCAACATCATGTATAGGGGGCCACGTGGACAGAGTAGGGTATATACATTGCATGCGCAGGCCTAGTAGCAGATGGCATGGTTGAGGCTATGCCACTCATCTGACATGCTCAGTACCTTGCCAGTAGCAGACAGCATGCTGGGGGTGTGCTGCTCACCTGATCTCCTTGCATTTAAGTCGTTCCTGCATATTAGGATGAAGAGGGCAAAGGGCAAGGTGGTGGTAAGGTCGGTCTGGAGCCAGTCTGGCACTCCTACCAGTACATTGATGCCACGTGGACCTAGTCACCACCTTGCCCTTAGCTCTCTCCATCCAAGTATGAAACAGCGACTCAGGCAGAGTGCAGTCATGTGAGCAGAGCAGCACCACTATGCCTTCTGCTACTGGGTAAGCCATACATATTTGCAAAATATGGACAAATGTGTGCCCATAAGCATTTCAAATTCTGCACACTCACAGGGTGCCCAACCCTAGGGTAATCCTCTGTAACTCAGGACAAAATGTGAACCATCTTTTGCAGTGTAATCTTTCGAACCCTAACTTTTTCAGGAGTTTACATTCTTCTAAACTAATAATCCTTTTCTGAAACATAACATTTTAACCTAGCATTACATTGAGTAGAACTTCAGTACCACTGAAACCGTTTCAGTGGCGCTGAAAGGGACATTTCCTTTCTACTCCTGAGAGCTCTTTAAAAAAAAAAAAACATGTGAAACAAGACCCCACATTTCATTTTTAAGGCTGTGACTGTTGAGTGTGAACGTTTAAAGTTATAGTTGCCTCCATATAAAAATAAGGTCTCCCTTTCGGAAGCTGACCCATTCCCATAAAAGAGGGTTGCTAAATGTTTGTGTCCCTGAGACACAGACCGTACATCTCATCTTTTCAGTGAAAGGAATGCATATTTTTTCACTGCAGTATCCCCAACGTCATTCACTTGTGCCTTTGTTAGGGTGTGTTTTTTAAAAACGTACATCAAACAAAGCACTATATACTGATTCTCTTTTCCTCTAGATGACTTGCCATGTCCTAGACAAAGCTGGGAAAAGTTCCAAAGCAGGAAATCTGAGAGGCAGCAGATTGGACATTTTTGACCTTCAAGAATATTTATAGATTTCAGTTATCAGAGGCTCTTGTGACAATTGCACTGTTCTCTCTCAAATAAATTTGCTGCAGTGAACATGGGAAACTTATTCAGAGTTTTCACAGGACTTTAGAGACAACTTCTTTTTTTAAAAAAGATTGGCTGTACAATTTTTTTGCCGTGCTGCGTGGCATTCGTTTATTGTGGTTGTATACAGTTGTGTCCTTCCACTGATGGAAGGTTCTTTGATCTAGTGGAGATTTTTGTGCGTGGAAAAGCGGACTAGAAAGAGATGTTTTTTCCGGTTCCCCTTCCGCATCTGCCAGGGCTTCACTCCCAATCTGCTCCAGAGGGTTTTTAGACCTATTGGACAGTGCAGGAGATTACAGGAGAAAGGGAAAGGTTGTGAAAAGCCTCTGCCTGGTTCATTCAGTTGAGAGACACAATTAAATATATCCCTGTATGTGGTTCCCAGCAATCTCCTCGAGCATCATGTGGATTCCAACCTATTGTTTCACATTTCTAGGGACCATTCTCTTGTGCCAGGAGCACTCTGCAATTCTCCTGCCTTACAGTGAGAAGATCATTTTATTTCCTGGTCATAGGTTTTCTACATTTCATGCACACAAACAATTCCTTATATACACATTTTTTTCTTGCGGAAACTCCAATATGGGCATGGTCAAGAAATTAAAACTTCTCAGTTACGCTATTTAACAGGGAAGCAGAATAAATTGTATTACTGTTATGACAGAAAAGTGATTGTTAATCTCTTGAATAGATGCATAATGGCATTTTTTTGCTACATTACGAAACATGATTCATATTGCTGACAAACCCCTGCTTTAAAGATGCTCTTAACCCTGCCTTAGTATTGCAAATGAGAAAATAAAGTTGTCTTTCAAGAACTGTATTTTCTATTCAGTTGGTGCTGTGCCTTAGAGAAGTAGCAGCATTTGGCTCTCTGTGCAAATTGATGAACTTGGCGTATTCCTAGTGTGCTTTTAAAGCTATAAATACTCTTCACTGTTCTGAAAGGAACAGAGAATGTCCAGAGTTGTTTTTTTCCCTTTGCTGCAGTGTCTTTCAATCTTGGCATTGATAAATTTCAGCTGTTTCTAACAACAAATATATTAGATCACAGTTGGGTGGCAGAAGATCTTTAATTAAATCTCTGGGGTTTTGTTTTTTTAACATAGTAAAACATGCAGGTAACTTGGATGAGGTTAACAAATAGGGATGCTAAAGGATTTTATTTTTCGTGTCTTCTGATATGAACTGCACCTGCCAGGGTAATATGTGGATTGGTTATCCTTCAGATTTTGCCTGTGAAGTTTCTGATGCAGTTCATAGCTCAAAAAATATCGAAGTGCATATTTTAGAATAAAATATATTTGGAAGATGTGGAGTCTGAGAGAAAATATGCTTAAACTCCATATTTTGTGGTAGAACAATTTCAAAACTACATATTTAAATACATAAATAAATACAAAATTTCACATGGTTGTATTTTAAAAGAAAATTAAAAAATGAATGCTGGAATCTGTACCAGGGTACTGGGAAAATTGAGGTTCATACATGCTGTGGATTATTACCCAGAGTGAAAACCAAACCCCCATACCATAAAAGCATTTAGATCCTATATAGTATCTGTGGGGGGGAAACAGCTACTAGAGGTACAAATCAAGAAATTACACAAGGGGAAGAGGGTTAAAAAAAGCATACACCAATGCCACCCAATCTAATCTAATGTCCCCTCTCCACTGCTATTATTGTTTGTGTGCATGCGTACATGCGCATGCACATGTTTATTTACCTGAGAACCAATCATATCTCTCATCTGGTCGTGCCAGGTGTTCGGTACCATATATTACATTATATTACAAATGCCTAAGCTAAATAGGTAATATGGCCAGATTGAATGCGATTCTGTCCTTAAGAAGCCATTAAAAAAAACCTAATTAATTAATTAACAGTATTTGCAGCCCCCTCTTCCTTGAATGATATGCATAGCATTGTGATGTATGTTGGAGGAGGAATAGAGCCCATTGTGCTCATTCATGTTTAGGTTTGCATGCCATGCATCCAACATCTCTCCCCTATTTGCCCTCTCATGCAACGACCTCACCACAATCATACCAAATAAATCTCTTTTCCCCCCCTTTCTCTTGGCTTATCAGTCAAGAGAGAAGGCAGCATGAATATAGGTATCCGAAAAGTTGCCTAGGTTATCTGTTCAAATTTAATACTGGGTTTTTTTTATTACAATGCTTGTTTTGTTGCTTTATAGGTAGGCTATCTATACACGAACAAACACCCACCCACCCACACCCACACACACACCATGAATTGCAACATATATTGCTGGGTTTTGGATTTTTTTTAAAAAAAAATTGCAACTGTGACTGAGGTTCAGATGTGTGCTGTTTTTTTAACAGATGTGGGAAGAAGCCATTGCCTTGGGCAAAGAACTTGCAGAACAGTACGAAAACGAAATGTTTGATTATGAACAACTCAGTGAACTGCTGGTAGGTTCCTTCTCAGTCCATTGTGAATTAATAAAAACATAAGATTGTTTCTAGAATTCCTGTTTTTAAGTTTTACCACTTCAAACTGTGTGGGGCTACTGGAAAAGTTGCTGGCTGCTAATTGAATAACTGGATAGATTTCACAATGAATTAAAAGAGAAAGTTGCTTCTGTTTAAAGTAATTGTGATTTTAAAAAAAAACCTGTAGCCCAGAACCTTTATTTTATTTTATTTATTTTAAAGTACAACAACCAGTTCCCAGGTGCTCTTAAAATTGCTGCTGGAAACCATATATCAATGAAGCATTTCCAGATCATATTTAAATTCTGCCTTAATTTTGTTAATTTTCCTAAAGTATCTCAGGGAATGCTTTCTTTCTACCCCTCCCATTCACAATTTGTTGTGGTTAATAGCTCAGACATGGCATAACACCATTCTCCCACTTGCCATTCCAAAGAGCCAATCCAGAAGGATACTCCAGTAAATAGTACCAAAAGTCTAAGAAATCGAGAGGCAGTAGATTGGTTGCACTCCCCATGCCATGCTCTCTCTGTGAAGGCCATTCATCAAGGCACTGCTAGACAGGGCTTAATACTTTCCTGCCAAACAGGATTTAAAAACCTTTGGGACGTGCTTTATTCACCAGGCGCTCTACGGGCATAAGACCAGGCTTTTGTCATGGCAGGCACTTACCAAGAGAGGGAAGAACGAGGCAGCAACTGCTTGGTATTAGGAGCGTCAGATTGGCTCTGCTGCTGCACTTGGCCATGCTGAGCTACAGCCCCTCTCGCTCTTGGTAAGTGACAGCAATGCAAGCTTTGCAAAGGCAGGTTAGCAATGCAGCATTGCCCCACTAGCAGGTACCGTACAAGACCAGGCCTTAAAGTAAGATTAGTGGACCAAAACAACAGTTCTCCCCTAAGCATTACCGGTATGCATATTACTCCAGCATTTCCACATTTCATAGTGTAGAAAACTCTTGCGGTGCAGGAAACAGTTGAATGAAAACTAGAAGCGTCCATTTAAAAGAGGAAATAGTATTTCTTTGTGTAAATGGTATTTCAGATAATTTCTAAACTAGTCACAACTTCCTTCTGGTGCTCTCTGCATAGTTACATGTTACTTTTGTTGACGAGTGAGAAAGCATTGCTCCCATTGACTGAACTTCTCAGCTTCTCTCTTAACATTTTCTTTGTAGCCGGGTTGCATTTTTGCCCTGCAGCTTGAGAGCATATTTTGTAATACATGCAGAGATGTATCCCAACCAGAGAGGCTAATAGGAATCTGAAGACAATTTGTGTTAGAGACTTCCACAGTTGGATTGGTGTTTTGTGTCTGTTTCACGAGTAGCATTTGTGACATAGATAGATAAAAATTGCTTTTGTTGAACAACTAGGTCATAAAAAAATTGCAGCACATGTCCTTTTGTATGTTCTATCAGCGCTGTTGTTGAGTTAATTTCATGCACACTTTGAATCCGACAGGTGACAAAAAAATGCATTGTTTGAATAATGCTTTTGTTGTTATACAAAAGCCTATTGTACCTACAATGTGTGGCTGATAATTCAGTGAGTGAACTTCCTCTTTCCCTCCAGCCCTCAAGGCCCACTTCAACCTCTCAAATATTGTCCAGAGGATCTCCCACATCTCAAGAACTGATTTAGTGGGACTGCATTGGGGTGGCTGCATGAGGGAGGAGAGGAAAGGCAGGTTTTTCAGCTTGTTTTGCTGATGGAAAGAAACTGTTGGATATATCCATATCTGTTTGCTGAAGAGCCCTGCGTGTACTTGACAAAACAATTATGGGCTTCCACCAGCCACCATATATATACACACACACACACACACACACACACACACACACACACTGGTATAGATAGATGATAGATAGATAGATAGATAGATAGATAGATAGATAGATATTCTGAGTTGCTCTTCCATTTTAGAAAGCACTCGGAAAGCTGAGATCAGACAAAGGTAGCTTAACCGTGTTGGGTGTGTGTTTCTGTTTCATTTGCCTTGCTTTTCATACTTAGCTGATTTTTCTTCACTTTCTTTCACTTCTCCCTACACATCAATTCCCCACCCCACCCCCGCTTTTTGCTTTGTTCCTCTAAAAGTTTTAAGATTTACTCTTTACCTTCCGAAACATTTCTCTGCTATATCTCTTTCTTCTTGCTTTTAACAATATCTGTCTTTAGAATTTGTAGAAATAATTTATAAAGCACTGTACTTTTATAATCTCTGTCCTACCCGCCTTTCCCAGTTGGACTGTGTTAATATGTCGACTTGTGAACTGTAAGCTTTGGGGCAAAGTCATATTTTTAAATTCAGTGGATGATACCCAACATTAGTCAAAACCCAGAGTCTCATTGAAATCAATTGCTTAAGTAGGCGAAGTCTATTTATTTCACAGGGTCTGCTCCGAGTATGACGTAGTTGGATATAATCATCTGTGTCTTACTTGGCGTTTTAAGTGATATGCAAATAATAAATATTTTATTATATGATTGGTTCCAAAAAGGAAATTGAGACCTCTGAGAATTGCTGAACCAGAGATAAAGAATTCCAGTTACAGACCAAAGTGTTTTTGCCAAGTACCTTCTTTTAACATACATGCACTAGTGCCTTCTCAAACCAGATTGAAATACTTTAATATGTTTAATATGTTCACTTGCAGATAACCAGGAATTGCATGTGTTAGGATTCTAAAGAAATGGAAAATGTAATTTTAACAAGAAAATGCTGTCATCTCCTGTTGTTTTTTAAACTACATATTTTTTTCTACACAGAAAAAGCAAGCACAGTTCTATGAAAATATTGTGAAAGTAATCAGACCTAAACCAGATTATTTTGCTGTTGGATACTATGGACAAGGATTTCCAACATTTCTACGGGTAAACGATTTCAGCTTTTGATGGGTAACAGATAGATGCTATACTTGAAAATGTCATCCTTTTTCAGTGTGCTAAGTTGATGAAATATCCAATACATTTTAGGATCTTTTCTCCCCAAGATGTATTACTTTTTATATCTATTTTTGGCTCTGTGATTTTATATAGAAGAAGCTTGCTTTACTCTGGATCTGTGCTTACGAATTGTATAATTTTCAAATAATTGAAAAGGATGATATGGAACCAGTGTGCATTAGATGTAAATTACTGATTTTGCAGATGTAATAATAATTATAAAAAAATGAAAAATATAGTGACATTTGTTCATACAGATTGAAGCTCCCAAATCTGATTTGTGATATATTAGATATAACAGTAAATAAAATCTAACAATTGAGTGGTTAATTTACTCTCATTTCCCCTCCCCCAAGTGAATTCATCCGTCAAATAGCTAAAGATATCCTCATCATTTGCTACTTTTTATGTCAAAACCTGAACAATGGGTTTCCGTTGAGAGAGAATGATACCTATACAATTTTATAGACTCTGAACACCTCATTTTGCTGATTTAGACATAATGGGAAAGTATGCAAATAAGCCTGCATGGGCCCAAAGCATGCACACTTCCCTCTTACACACTTGGTTTATTCTAATACATTATAGTTCTCTGAGTTTGGATGTCACTGGGAACTGTGGTTTGTTCGAAAGTAAAAGCACCCAATCTCTTCTTTGTGGGTACCCAAAACATGAGGCTCGGACAGATTCATTAATGTAAGGAGAATACATGGAAGGTCCCAGAAGTGAGCTTTAATGAGTGCTGCACTGTGAACAGCTTCCCTGCGATTCACTACTGGTTCAAAAACAGTCACAGCCTCATGCAGAAGTCTGGACCCCATATTTCGGGGTTATGGGGTGAGAGCATATTTGAACTAAAAGCAAGACAATGAAATCTATCAACTTCCCTGCTGTCTTTACAAAAGCAAGGCCTGTGATTTATAAAGCATTTTGTCACATGCAGACTAATTTGCAATACAGTACACATTTCTCTCTATGGGTAGAGTTATCTGCTAGTGATTTAGAGTTGCTAAATACAGCTCTGGAGAATTGTTAGGAAACAAGAGAAGTGGCAAAGCTGTCCTGAATATTTTACTAAAATGGAACTGAATTAGCATGCTCCATTTTCTTTATAATCTGTGTAGACAAAGGAATAGAATGCAAAATAAAAGCTCTGTTCAAATCACTGGTTCTGATACTGAACTGAACTCTTCGCAGGGGGTTCTTTGAAGTGCTTAGGTATAGTTTTTCTATTTTAAAAAATAGTTCATTCGTAGACATCCTATCCCAAGGCCTATTAAGCCAAAGAGGATCGTAGTTGGGTTTGGTTATGTAATCAGATGTGGGCCTTCATGGGTACCCCCTTTTTTTTTCTTGCTTCAATGACAATTGTTCCTTGCCTTCTCAACCCTAATAGTTAACTATTTCCTGTGTCTTTGCCATTTTTTATTTCTATAATCTCCAATCCTGCAGCTATTCTGAAGTCATGATTCATGTGATACATTTCTAGCACAATAGTTTCCAAAATACATAAGGACCATTCCATTTTTTTTCAGGGAATTTCGTTCTTAGCTGAATGGTTGCAGTTACATTTTATTTTATTTGCTTAATTTAACAAAATTTATATACTACTTGATTGTTAAAAACACACACACACTGAGCAGTTTGCTGTTGTATGGGGAACTGCTTATCACAAATAACTTCCCACAAGGAATGGCTCCCAGAAGGGCCAGTTTTTCACTATCACATCAAAAACGTAACATATATATTGAGTTAAAACTCAATGTTCCCAAACTCAAAATCTATAATAATAATAATCTGGCTAATTTAATATGCTCTTGATGCAGAATTTATTTTATTAAGCTTTTAATTCACATCAGATTTTATCTTCAAATATTTTCTGGATACTGTATAGTTTCAACGTTTGTAGAAATAGGTTTTTAAACAAATACGTGGTATACTTAAGCAAGATATATGTGGGTGTTGCTAATAGAATCTATAATGTACCCAAATTTCATTATATATTTGTTGATAGAACAAAGTTTTTATTTACCGGGGAAAAGAATATGAGCGTCGTGAAGATTTTGAAGCCAGGTTATTAACTCAGTTTCCTAATGCTGAGAAAATGAAGACAACGTCTCCTCCAGGAGAAAACATTAAAAACTCTCCAGCGCAATGTATCCTTTAAATGTGCTCTTTTGGTGTGATGGGGTCCCTTCAAAGAATCCACAGACCCATTTCCTTTCCAATGTCATTTTTGATAACTCTACTGTATAAATGTCCACTTAAGTTGAAATTTTACAGATACGTAATTTTAACAGTTTTATCATTACTGTTCTTAACACTGTAATTCAGATATTCAGTGTTTCACTGTAAAGCCAAAGCTTGATTTACCATCAAGATTTCACAAGCCGGTATCAGAGCAAATTTTAAGGTACAAATGTCTGAAATTTCACTGCACCTCATGTAGCAGATACCTGTGAAAGCTTCTGCCATAATAAATATTATAGTTCAAGTTACAGGTAGGTAGCTGTGTTGGTCTGCCATAGTTAAAAAAAAAATCCTTCCAGTAGCACCTTAGAGACCAATTAAGTTTGTTCTTGGTATGAGTAACATGGTTACCTCTCTGGAAATAATTGCTCTTTATGGCTTAATAGGCTGTACCTGATTAAAATAGATAACTTGATAAATGACCTGCTAAACTATATACCCACACCTTGAGCCAATCCTGTTCAGAAAGATGAAATAGGCACAAAGGACATATAATTAAATCAGGCATTACATTTTTTAATGTGGTTCAAGCAGAAATGAATTTTGGACTGGACACCTTCTCTGCTCTCCCCTTACCCTGTTAAAAGCAATGCCTGACCCAAGCTGACTGCATGTGTGCTAAGGATCTCACTTAACCTTTCATATGCTCTCTGGATTGACATTGCAATCTGAACTACCCCATCCAAACCTGATACAGGGCTTTTCTCACTATATGATTCTTGAAGGTCTTGTGGACTTTCACCTTGTCATACCAAAGATAAGCATGCCACCCAAACATATTGTCGAAGCCTTCCAAATCCAATACATCAGTATTTTCTAGTTTGAACCAATCTTTTAACCAGCAAAAGGCCGATGCTTCAAAATAAATCTTTAAGTCTGGCAGGGCAAAGCCTCCTCTCTCTTTAGAGTCGCAATCTGAACTACCCAAAGTCTCCAAAGTATTATGATGGACAACCTCCCATAGAATGAATTAAATGCCACCAGGGCCCAAACTGAAGGAAACAGTTGCAGTTCATAATCATAGTTGTGGCTCTAACCATAGGGTCTTTGGAGCCAAGGAGACATAAGCAACTACTCTACTTCATCCCGTTCCCAAAATGTTTTAAAAGCAACATTTCACTAAGTTATTTATTACTTATTTGAAGGAGTCAGTGTGGTATAGTATCTAGGCTCCAAATTCCCACACAGCTGTGAAGCACACCTAAGTGACCTTGGGCCAGCCACACACACTTTATATAATCTGCTTTACAGATTGCTTAGTGTGGGGTGGAGATAAGAGATGAGAATTACGCATGCTACCCTGGTCTTTGTGAAATAAGGGAAGAATGAAATATATAAAGGTGCTTCTTAAGCCAAATGTGTAAATACCATTTATATGTGAATGTGCCAGAAGATCAATAAGTGTGAGCAGAGGGGCTGGTAATTTTCTTTGTGGCCCTATACTTCTGGTGTTATTTGCAAGTCTATTCTAAGCCTTTTATCATTTGTATCCAACCTTTTAATCAAAAGTTACTTTAATAACCTTTTATTCAGTTAGGACTGGAACATGCGTAGAGGTCACTTTAAATCACTCGGCAGCTGTCACTGTGTGGAGAGCAATTTCATGCAGCGGCTGGTGATTTAAAGCCGCACAGTGAGTTCATTGTGTGCTGCAGTCCTCATTTTAATGTTCATGTGTGTTGTAAGAAAATATGTGTGATATTGTGTCTTTCAGTTTCTATAGGGTGAATGAGGTTCAGCGATTTGAGTATTCACGGCCTGTTCGGAAAGGAGAGAAAAACCCAGACAATGAATTTGCGGTAATTTTTGCATGTTAGACTGAGATCCATAATAGCTATTTGGATTCCATTTAGTAATCTTGAAATATATGCATGCATATTTTAGGAGACCAACATTTTGTTCATGGACGTGAATATTGTCTCTTAAAATGTTATATCCCTTCTATAAGAAACAAAGAATACGTCCACATAGAAAATACAGGTTTCGGTTATTAAAAGTTGACTTCATGAATGTGAAGATTTTAGACATGCAGATTAAACTTTTGCTTTCAAGGCAGCAATAATATTTTCACAAAACCATATGGTTGATCTTTGAATTGGTAAAAGCCAGTCTTTATGTTTCAAATCCTATATATCAGTGGGTGGAATTCAACTACATTTACCAACACAAGGATTAGTACTAGTGCAAGGAGACCCCCCCCCTTTCCATCCCCCAGTCTACTTGAACAGATTTAGGGAGGAGAAGTGGAGATTTTCCCATTACACAAGAATAAATGCTTGTGCTGATAGAACAATCTGCTTAGCACCATGTTGAATACAACCCAAGATAGTGATAGATGTTATTAAAAGATCACTAAACTTTCAATTTTTGTTTTTCTAAAGGCCAGGTCCGTATTATAGGGAGATCTTAAGCTGCATTGTGTGTAGACCCTAGAGTTGATGCTTTCTAAGGGCTAAATTGCAGATGGCCTTGAATGCATATTTACATGGTGGGAGAAGGGGGAACACCCTTTCCTCCCCTTCTGTGGTCCTGAGGAAAATCCATCTTCAGAAGCTTATATTTGCTTTGGGGATAAATTCCCATTGTTATTGTTGGAGTTTCTCCAAAATTTTCTGCCTTCAGACGAGGAATTTTCCTCAGGACTGTAGTAAGGGAAGAAAAGATTAAACTTCTTCTCCATGTCAGCTCTGATCCCATTCATTATCAACCTTGCCTCACCTGATGCGATTTGCTGGGTTCTGTCATTCCCAGTCAGCATTGGCTAATGGTCAGGGGTGGTAGGAGTTGTAGTCCAACAACATCTTAAGGGAAACAGGTTCCGCACCCATGATTTTTGGCTATGACCAAAGGAGTCTTAAGAAGTTCACCTTCTATGAAGTAGATAGAAGTTGTGAAAACTTTCAACAGTTACCAGCTCCCATGTTAGGAGAACAGAATATGCTCTGCTGTCCCATCTTCGGTAACGTACTGCAAATCAGATTACACAGCTATTTATCGAAAGTAATAAAAGTGAAAAGATAACAAGAATTGCAAAAACAGATTGCAATGCACCCAAGGTAGGGTAAAAAGAGAGAGACATTTTTAGCACATGCATGCAAGTACATGTGTGCACATAAAGAGATGCACAGCAAAGAACCATAAAGTTGATCTAGTATGGTAGATGGAAAAGTACCATTTCCTCCAGCTCATACAGGCAATCCATGAAATTCTTGTGCATTAAAAAAACCAACTTTGTAATATCTGTATACTTGCAGCTAGGCTTTTTGTGATAATGGAGATATAAATGATGGGTTAGGATAAAGCCTATCAATCTACTAACATTCTACTTGAAATCTTTTCTCTTAAATTTGCAGAATATGTGGATTGAGAGAACCATTTATGTGACAGGATATAAATTACCTGGGATTTTAAGATGGTTTGAAGTCAAATCAGTTTTTATGGTAAGATCAATTCAGAAGATTTTTACTGAGGTCGCTTAATCACATGGCTGCTATTTTTTTATTTAAAAAACTGAACGTGAACAGTTTGCTGATCTTACATTATATGAATACTGCTTCTGATGTTGATGCTATGGCTTAAGTTCCTGCCCTTCTGCTTCAGGAACCTCTGGCATGGTACATTGTGGTCCTCTTGATCACCATAACATGGTTGACACCATTGGTTAATTTCTTAGTGCCATGGCAAATCCAGTCACATTGTAGTGGGTTCAACAGTGAACTTCAAATAAGTCATAAATATTTTCTATCTCTATTATTTTCTAGCAACTGAGGACCAACAGTCCTATACTGTTTGAACAATGATCACAAAAAAGTCCTCCTCAGCTTCAGCTTTGGAGACCCCGGTGTGATATAGCATTTCCCTTTATGCATTTTATTGCATTGTGTGTGATTTGTTTAGTCTCCTTAATTAGAGATGATTGTTCAAGTAATTATAATAACCTTGATGGTAGGTTGAGAGCATAGGGAAGAATCTTGAGCAGTCGGTTATTATAATAATTTATTGCAAGTATTTTATGTTTAAATTTAAAACTCTGCAAATTCCAACCTGACACCAGCCACCTTTCTGTATTTCTTTGTGGCTCAATGAAGGGGGGTGGGGAGTATTAACATATAATTTTCATATGACTACACACACATTATGCTGTTCAGGTTAATTTGTTTGCATTTGCAATAAAGATAGAGGTAAGGATTCAGATAAACATTGACTTGAAAGTTTGAACACAGACAGATTTACATTGTAATGAATCAAGACATAAGCAAACAGCAGAAGAAACTTGCCATTTGCTATGCTTAGTGTAAGGAAAACAAATATTAAATACCAGAAGTCTTTACCAAGGCACTCTTAAACTTGTAGCCATGGCATTCATAGACAGCACTGTTTGATTCAGAGATGACTCCTCCTTGATATCAAACATTCATTTCAGAAATGTGCTGTTTGAGAAAGAAGTAGAAGACAGCTTTGTTTCAGTTGGCTGAAAATGTGTGATCTCTTTATAATATCTGTGTTGATTAAATGAGATCATTTAATACCCAGAAATTCCGTTGCAGTGCCAAACGATCACTCAAATCTTATGATACTACAGTTAAACAAAGTCTGTGGATTTAAAATAACAAGGTATCCAGAGCACATTGGTGGGTCAGATACATATATTTTTTTATTCACAGTACAGTATTGTGATTCATCACAGTGATTCAGGTACCACGTGAGTTTAGACAGTTTTTATATTTTTCCACTAACCTGGAAAAGGTTGTCTGGTTCCAGAAGGTATTCATTACTCTTAGTCATGAGAAGGAGGGCAGGAAGTGCTGACAGAATTAGGCAGTATAAGGCAAGGTGATACGGCAAGTACTACAGTGAGTTCTAGAGGGCTGGAAGACTTTGAGTGAATGAAAGAAACAGATGGCAAAACCAAGCAGATGGCAACACCAAAACATTGAATAAAACTCACAGGAGAGGGAACCAAGAGCAATAAAGAGGAGCTGGGTCAAACAAGCTAAGAAATCAGCAGAAGTCAATAATCAGAGATGGTGCTGGTGCTATATAAGAAGTTGTAGCTCAAGAGAATGTATAAGTATAGGACATTTAATAAATCTTTTAAGCCCAGGATCTCATGGAAATTTAATGGGAGATGGTCAGCAATCCCAAGAGTGCTGGCTCAAATTGGTGAAACTTAAGCATGTAAGAATCACCCTTCTGGGTCAGACCAAAGGCCCATCTAATCCATCAAATTATTCTTGCCCATGCCTGTGGAAACATTTTACTTTCTTCATATGTTATCCTTTGGTTGTAAACCACTTCTGTTGATAGATACAACTTTATGCTAGAACTCCCTGAGAGCTCAAGGTCAAGTTGAACCCTGGAACACTATACTGACCTTCCCCAAAGAAGGATCAATTCTATGGGGCTGTTCAGATGTGAGTCCTCATCTTTACACTGAATTCATGAGGCATGGGTGGGATCACATGCAGTAGCCATGGCCACATGGGGAAGGGGCTATATGCACAGCTCCTCCATTTAAGCAGGAAGCCGGTCAAGGTGCCAAACTCATGACTGTTGTGAAGTGTGGCCAGCAAGATGTCAGCAGCATTGGGCGTGCGGCCAGCAAGCTCAGTCATTCTCCCAACCATTCATTGAACTCATTAATCCTTTTGTCCGAACAGCTTTTTCATTAGTCATTCCATCTTCCCCTCTCTCTGGTTTGCGAGTATAAGTCTTCCTAAAAAACCTGATGAAGAAGTGAGAGAAAGGATTAGACTATTTAATTACATGGATGTACAATTAGCATGACTAGGCACTGTAATGAACCTGACAATGGCGAGAACCAGCCTTTGGATGGTGTTTATTGGGAGACATGTCAGAATTCTAATTGTGCACATGCCCCACCCCAGTATTACTGGAAACAATGGGTGTTGACCAGGATTATGTGAAATACTCTGTTCATGCTCTTCATTTGACCTTTCTTCTAGACGATGTTTTGTGAATATGCACAATGGCTGATGTTTGTGTACAGTGTCTAGTCACTATACAGATAAAAATGCTGCGGTTAAATATGTTAATGTATTTCTTTGTTATTTTTGTAGATGCAGCAGACAAATTAAATCTGTCTGTCTATCTACGTAGCTTTGTTCTGATCACACTACTGGGCACCGTAGAAGCGGCATTCACTTAGAAGGACAGTGTGCAAGGCTTTACTCATTCTGCAACTCAATTTATGCCCCATACTGGCCACATTTAAAAGCCAACGGTGTCAGATGCAGCAGTAAGGAGCAGAGATTTGATTGGCAAATGCAACAGAACTGTTTGTCATATTACTTTGCATTCCAAAATAATGCACAAAACACACTTTTAAAAAATGATAATTAAGGCAAGTTAGATGTAATCAGAGTGCAGGTGTAGGAGTGACAATTAGAAAGATTTGATTATAAGTGCCTTTCAGAAATGCGTTATGTTACTGATAGGCAGACAGAAGTGTTCTTATGTAAAGTTTATGCAAATGACTGTAATCAAATACAGACTTGCATTTTTTTACACATTCCAATTAACCCCTTATCTTATCTTTTCTATTCTCTCATAGTATTTGTTTGATTAAAAAAAAGTGATTGGTGGCACTGGCAGAACCCCCTTTTGATTCTTACATTAGGGTTTTGACCATATCATTTCTCCCCCGCTTTTTAGCTGCATTGCAAACCACTTTAGAAATTCTTGAGTGTTTCAAACATCACCTGGCATAATGCACCTAAATAGGAAAAGGTAGGGGGAAATAGAACCACCATGGGTTCAACTTAGGTAGGTCTATGGAGCTGCACAATTTAAAAAACTCTATTGGCATGGCAAGCATTCTAAATACAAGAGTCACATGCCAACAGGTGAATGTAGTCAAGGGTCATTTGGAGGCTGACATGACGGTGGGATTTGGCTCAGCTAAGTAATAGCATTGTAATGTGATTTAAAATTAAACAGATTGATGTAATGCTTTTGCTTTTTAGCTGCCATGAGTCTTAGGTGGACCAGGCTGTATATCCTAATAAATTCGGTGGTGTTGCTGTTTCAAGTGCAGGCCCGTGCAGAGCTTGTCTGAGGCCCGGGGCAGGAGTCCTATTAGAATAAAGTTATAAACTCAAGCAAAAAAGCAGCCGGTGCCTGGTGGGGGGGACCCAGGTAGTTTAATGCTCTGTGGCCTGGGGCAAGTGTCCTTCTGCAGGGCGCGTTTGAGTGAATACCTGCATAAGCAAATGCAAATGTTATATGTGGATCGAGGCTTAATGTGTGCTCATTCTGGTGTTTTAAGAATGATATGAACATCAGTTCTTGTTCACATTGCTGAAATGAAACCATAATAACATTATTCTACTTTGAAATCAGTTGACAGCTGAATTTAGGCCAATATGTAATTATTTTTCTAATGATTTTTTTGTGTGTGTGTTCTATTGTCTCAGGTTGAAATCAGCCCACTTGAAAATGCAATTGAAACCATGCAATTAACAAATGACAAGATCAACAATATGGTTCAGCAACATTTGAGTGATCCAAACCTGCCTATTAATCCTTTGTCAATGCTGCTAAATGGCATTGTAGATCCTGCTGTTATGGGTGGCTTCACCAACTATGAAAAGGTACGTCCATTCAGTGTTATCTGAGCAACCATGTTGGCTCTCCAGCGATGAGAAACCTAGAACTTATATTTACTAAAAGTGTATCTAATTATTAAATTAATGGGTGTTCCACAGGATATTTTGTCTTTTCTAGGAACCATTCCAAATCTTTACTAATGCAAATACTTCTGGAAATAGGCCTCTTGTAACAATCTTTCTGGGGGAAGGGACAGAATGCCAATCCACTCCTCTCAGAATCACTGAAGCTGTGGACCAACAACCACCCACGTTGAATAAGGATCAATTGCGGCAGCATCTGTGGTTTATTTCTGTTCTGCAAGCTTTCTGAGATCCAACATGAGGCCTTTTTCGGCTGCCCACAGCAGCATTTGATGTCCCTCCCAGCCCTCGTTCCCAAACCTGGGTAATAAAGGTGCTGTACTTTGGGAAGGTGTGAAGGCTCTTACAGGGTCCTAGAGTCCTCCTTCTCCTTCCCAAAGCCTAGTTAGCACTTTCCCAGCTTGGGGGAAGGAGACTGAGGGGCTCTAGGATCCTGCCACAGCCTTGCGCCTCCTTCCCAAAACCCCAAAGCTTACCTGGCTTTGAGTAGGCAGCATGAGGGCTAGGGGAGGTGTCAAATCTTGACTTCACTTCCCCCCACTCCTGTTCATGCTATAGAATTCTGTACCGTGGTACCTTGGTTCTTGAACGGCTTAGTTGTCAAACAAATCGGCTCCCGAACACCGCAAACCCAGAAGTAAGTGTTCCGGTTTTGCAAATATTTTTCAGAAGCTGGACGTCCGACGCAGCTTCCGCCCGAGTACAGGAAGCTCCTGCAGCCAATCAGAACGGTTCTTAAATCCGTTCCAGGGATTCATTTGACTCCCAAAACTGTTTGGTTTTCAAACAGTTTTGGGAGTCAAATGAATCCCTGGAACGGATTTAAGAACCAATGTACCACTGTGCTGGTTCAGAATTGAATTAGCCACACCCTTCTCAGCTCCTTGGTTCCCACGTACTAGTGAAAGCCAGTTAGCACGGAAAACACACTTTCGTGCCTATGTGCCTATTTCAACAATGCTACTTTTCTGCATATCACTTCCAGTTTGAAAAGTTCATATTCTAATGAAAATGGCTAAATAAGTATTTTCACTTTTTATTAGTTCTTCTACATTGACAAATGTATTATTTCTTCTGTAAAATGACATTTTTGTTTTCCTTAGGCTTTTTTTACTGAAAAATATGTGTATGACCATCCAGAAGATCATGAAAAAATTGAGAAATTGAAGGACCTAATCGCATGGCAGGTAAATCACATCGTCAAGGAGCCAAGTGGCATTCAAAGGCAGCCCGCTGTCATTTTTGACAAAACTCAGGCATCAAAGAATTCACTCCGGTGTATATGTTTCTATGGCATTTCAAATGCCTTGAAACAGGAGTTAAAGTTCATCTTTCTGTGTCTGACATAGTTTGTCATTTTATACTCCCAAATGTGACTAGCACTATTAACCCACAATTTCATCTCCTGCTGTTAAGTTCACAATTTAAAGATCTGAGAGCACTGGAACTTTCAGCTTAGAAACTATCATAGTATAGTTTAGTTCAGTGTGGCATTTCCTCCCAGCTGGGACTGATTTACCTCTAGGGGCAAAAGAAGAAGAAAAGGTAAGTGATAGGTATGGTAGCTTAAAAGTTCTGCTGCAAATATCCACTTTGGAGCACTGCAGGAAGGCTGGACCAGGCTAAATATTCACATTCAATCTGAATACTTATTTTATGCCAAGGGGGTGCTAGATGCAGAACAAAGTTATGTGATGGAGACAGGCATTAGGGACTGATAGCTGGAGTGGGGCAGATGTATGGCTTTGAGGTTTTTCCTAGAACCAAGTGGTATATTTATGAAATAAATTAATAAAAAAAAACACTCTGTTGTACTTTAGCCAGTTTCAGTTACAGGTGGGTAGCCGTGTTGGTCTGCCATAGTCAAAACAAAATAAAAAATTCTTTCCAGTAGCACCTTAGAGACCAACTAAGTTTGTTCTTGGTATGAGCTTACTGCTTGGTATGAGCTTACTGCTTGGCATGAGCTTGGTATGAGCTTACTGCTTACTGCTCATACCAAGAACAAACTTAGTTGGTCTCTAAGGTGCTACTGGAAAGAATTTTTTATTTTGTTTTAGCCAGTTTGTTCCACATGGAATAATCCAAGCATTCCTTAGGATGCAGCCATGTGAATGAAGTAACTTCAAATCCAGTGCATCTTTGTTTACAACCCCTACTACATGACAGTATTTTCAGTAAACGCAACATCAGGCTTTTTCAGCCAGGACTTGTGCCCAAACCATCTCTGGGAAGCAGAGACTGGAATCATGGGTGCCTAGTCAGCCAATATTTCTTTCATGTATCTGTATCTATTTGAGTCAGTCCCTGTGATGGAAAATGGAATTGGCAATTGCATGGCAAGGTCCCAAACCAGCCCCTTATTAAAATAAATTCATACAGACACAGAATTTTAAGTTTAAGGATATTGGGCAAAATTTTGGCCACAACTTGATTGTAATTACAGAAAAGTGAGCGGTATTGGCTTGGGCATTGGCGTAGACTGCCCCCTTTGCAGGAAGTCAATAAGGGTAAACCACCCAAAGAGGGAGCCACATTGGGGGTCCCCGCCTGCAGCTCTCCTCGGTGTTCCCAGAGGCCTGGCATGGCCCTAGCCCCTCAAGCGGACTTCAGACAGGATCCAGGCCCTGGATTCCTTTAACGGAATACCCTTGATCAAATGGAGGGGCAGGCGATGGCTGGCCTCCCCTCCCCCAAAATTCAAAGAGCCAATGCCTAACCGCCTAACCTTACAAAGTTGTGACGATTGCTAAGAGGTAGGCGAAAACCAAGTGGCCAGGCCATTTGCCAAATGGAAAAATTCCTACCCGGCCCCTGACCCAAGACAGGTGACCAACCAAAGTCCAAAGCAAGGCCAGAGAACACACAATAAAACAGGGAGGGTGGGCGGGTGTCCAGCAGCACGAAGCAGGTGCTTAGCACGCATCAAGCTGCCGCTTATAAACCCCACACAATCATCCCGCTCAAATATGATTGGCCAATAAGCCTGGGGTGATTGTGGTGCCACCCTGGCAAGAAGCTTTGCTCCTCCTACGCCAGGGTGGGGGTGGAGCAGGTTTGGGGTCCTGCCCGCAACCAGGACCATTTTAAAAATGATCCCATCCATCACAACTGATCCTAACAAAGAAAGGAAAGGAAAAAGCACTGCCTCTTACCTACCTTGATTAAGACTAGGATAGTTCCGACACTCCTGTTTTCATCTGCTCAGTTGTGTATATAAAGGAGAGGATTCCATAAGATGTTCCTCTCATTCACTGTTCACCTTGGAAGATTATGGAGAAAAATTGTATTAATTATAAAAAATTGTGCAGCGCTGCCTTTTTGGATCTCTCTCTCTTTTTAATTGTGAAGCTCAAGTACAGTAGGTTTTTTTTTTTGTTAAGGATTGCTGTTATTACTGTCAAATGCTGAATGTATTAGGGAGGAAAACTAGAAAGCTCATTCCAGCATCTGTTGTATAGTTATATGCAAATATTGTGTTTTTGGCCTCAGGATAATTTTATGATGCATTTCACAGATGTGACTGACTGCTTTTTTTTAAAAAAAAATGCTGCTACATTCATGTTGTTTTATATTCAGTTGTGTCCTTATTATAAGAGGAATAATTTAAATTTCCAGAGGCCTATATTTTAGATTTTGAAGAAAGCTAAGATATAATATTCATAAATTCTCTATGGACCATGAAAGTATTGCTGAACAAAAACTCGTGTGGTCCTCTGAAATTCTATTGATTCCTCCACCCTGGTAAGCTTTTACAACAGATTGGATTTTAGGAGTTTTCAGTCCTACAGAGAAAAATAATTTGTTCCCGGGAGACTAACTTAATGTCAGCACTGTGTCATTGCCCCTAATAACTATGTTAAAAATGAAGTTTAATGGTGCTCATGGACACACTATTTACCCAAAAGAGAATTAGCGTGCTAGCAAAATTTATTTATTATTGCAAGGTTGCATATTTAACAATACACATTTATTTTAATACAGATGCACATCATTTCCACCTCTCTTGTGCATTTCCATGTTTTCTTGCTTAAAACCAAGAAACAAAAACCAACCAGATTAATAGAAGCAAACTTCCCCCCCCCCTTCATATTGCTGCAGCTAGGAAGACACAGCAATGAATTTTAAATGCCACATCAGAGTGTCCAGAATTAAACCTTTCTGTAAATTATTTCATTTGTTCCAGAAGGCAAAAAGTGCCATTTAATTAGTTTAATTTGCTAATTAAATTAATTGGTGGCTTCACAAAAACGTGAAGAAATGCCATGGCACCCCACCCCACCCCACCCTGAAGATATGAATACATTCCTTCGCATGATTCCCATCCACATGCTTTGCCCAAAAGCAAGGGGAAGTTAATCAACCAAGCAGTGCAGTAATGGCCATTTCCAGCACCAACTGCATGGAGCGTTCTCCACGTGGCGAACTATTTGAGCAGGAGGAACTTCAAGTAAAGATGTTGTTATCTGGTATGGCAAAAGCCCAGTGCAGTGCAGTGCTTATGGTGGCGCTGCCTTGGCATCACTACCTCAATGGCTTCCTCCACCTGAGGCAGCTGCTTCTCTCTGCCTCATGGATGGACCGGGCCTGTCAAGGACTGACAGCACTGGCTCTCCCCACTGATTCAATCTCGTGGTCACCAAGGAAGAAAAGGTGAAAGCTTTCTTCAAACCTCTACTCCTCCTCAATGTGAGGTGTTGCCAGAGTTCTCTCCTTATTATAAGCTTCGTATTTTTGCCTGTGACTGAGAGAGAGCGTCCACAGTATGGGAAGGGTTTTCTGATAGTTAGGGAGTTAGCAATCCTTTGCCTACACCCTGGCTGAGGTTTACATTCAGTTGGTTTATTTGAACCAGGATCTATTCCAGGGCTGAATTAGACCCTGAGGCCACCAGTTGCCCTTTTCTGACCAGTGCACCTGGATCTTTCCACTGTAACATAAGCAAAACAACAGCCCCAAAGTCCTAAATCTTGCGGTTTTCAATGTAAATGATAATAGTGCAACGCTTTTCCTGATTGTCCAGTCCTCCAACATGTTGATATTGCTTTAGCAGATATATTCCGTGATAATTTTCTGAAGTGGGCGGCATCACTTATGTCACATTCCATCATTTATATATTTTTAACCTGTAAAAGTCAGGAATGACCCTGTAGCAAATACGTTAGGAAAGCTAGCTTCTCTTGTGGTTTATCCTTCCCTGGTCAAAAAATAACACAACTGTGGTTCCCTGTATTTAATTGCCATATGGAAGATAGCTGGAAGTTGCTCTTTGGTGATTAACAAAAAATATGCTTCATTAGTTCTAATCAAAGTGGCAATTTTAATGTTTATTTTTTCCCGCTGCCAAGGACAAATCCATATGGGCTATAAATACCCGTGGCTACAGTTGAAATATTGTGCTTCTTTGGTCTTTTCCTTCAAAAGCGCCAAGAGAAGCAGCAGCTGTGTGCTGCTAAATGTCAAGAAAACAAATTTTATTCAGGATTTCATCCTGACAAGATTCCTTGAATTTGTTTTAAATGCAGTTCAGTTATATTGTCTTCCATACTTGAAAATCTTCTAATTTAGATGGATGTTCAGCGATGTTGGGGGGGATCTGTTTTTAATCAGTATTGTGGTTTAATTATGAATTATTAAGCAGCAGCCTCTTAGCTTGATTGCTGTGGAGAATACCAAATTCCAAAATTGTGTATCTTGGTAAAATATTTCAACCCCCACCCACTTTTAAGTTTGAGGGAAAGGAGACTAATAGGAGGTCTATAGCTTTGGGAATGAAATATAACTCTTAAAACATTTTAAAGGTCAGTTACATCTCCACACTATGAACTACTTATGCGATCTTACCTTGGCATGGGTATTTTTTGACAGCAGCCCTGCACATAAATGATTATTTTCAATTATAAATAGCATTTGTTAACCAGAAGCAGGCTTTGTTTCTTTACTATTTATTTTCTGGAAATCTGTTGGAGTTGACATTAATAGTGTAGCTTGAGAGTCGGCATTCATCAGCATGCTAATTTAAGGCGTGGTATGCCTTAGTATTCTTTTGAGCATAATGTAAATGGAATATTTATTCGTCCTGATTAATTTAGCTGTGCATCTCAAAATGTGATGACTCCATTTATTTTCAAAGACAAAGAACTGAACAAGAACATGCCCAAACTGTAAATATCAGGGTGTTTGTGGGGTGTTTTTTTGTTTTTTTGTTTGTTTGTTTTTGACTAACCGTATTAGCAACTGCACAGACTTGCACAAACTCATTTTCTCCCCAAGAGTCACTGGAGGCAAAATTGAGATTGTGCATGTTCCTGTATAGTTGTCAAAGGTGTTACAATTCCAGAGCACCTTATATGTTAAGATGAAATTTCTGTTTTGCTCCTTTTTTGTTCTTTTCACACAAGACCAGAAAATTAATGGAAATATAATTTTCTGCTTCAGATTCCATTCCTGACAGAAGGTATCCGAATTCATGGAGATAAAGTCACAGAAGCACTTAGGCCATTTCATGAGAGGATGGAAGCCTGTTTTAAGCAACTGAAAGAAAAAGTTGAAAAGCAGTATGGTGTCAGGAGTCTTGTAAGTAGTTTTCTTAAAGTATCGGTTTTAGAATGTATGGGAAATATAAATAATGTTAAAACTTTTGTTTCCCTGTAGATTCTGCACTATCATAGGGGCTCTGAGGCAGAATAGGTCTTGATCCTCTCAGAGGATGCTCTGTTTTAAACCCAGTTCCATTTCTATTTAATACGACAAAATCAATGGTACAGTCAAGTGAAATTCAGTGTTTTATTAAAATATCCATAAAAGTAAGACAGAAGTTGTGAACAGGCTCTCACACAGGTGTACTTAACATAAGAAGAGCCATAATGGATCAGATCAAAGACTTAGTCCAGCATCCTGTTCACCCAGTGGCCAAACAGATGATTATGGGAGACCTGAAAGTAGGGCATGAAGACAACTGCTTTCCTTCCACTTGTACATACTGCCTCTGAGGTAGGCAATACACAGCCCTTATGACAAGAAGCCGTTGATAGTTTTACCCTCCGTGGATTGGTCAAAACTTATTACTACAACCACAAATTCCATAGTTTAACTCCTGCACTGTGTGAAGAAGTACTTATTTTGTTTCTCCTGAATCTTCCAACATTCAGCTTTATTGGATATAAATTCTAGTATCTTGAGAGTATTAAAACAACTCAATTAAAGATTTGGCGATAGCCATGTCATGATAATCCTTTGTAGCAAAAACAACAGAGTCTCGTAAAATCTTAACATCTTTTCAATTTATTGTGGCATAAATGTTCCTGGGTTAGGACAGTCTTTAGTCTGATAAAGTCTTTAATTGTCAGGCGTATGTATATCTTTATATGTTTACATATTATATATTTACATTTAAAGGGGTCAAAAGAGAAATATATACATAGTGGGACCAAAAGACCAATAGTAAGCAATAGATTTGTCATATTTCTGTGCTGATGTTGTTGGGCTCCAACTCCTATCAGCCCCAGGCAGCAAGAACAGTCATCAGGAATGCTGGGAGTTGTTGTCCAGTGACATCTGATGAACCCCAGGTTCCCCTGGGTAAGTTCAGAGCAGAAACAGCTCACAGTGTGGGGTGAAGCTGTTATGCTAGTCTCCCAACAGGTGGATCACTGTTGCTTAATCGGAGGGAGACAGGAAGCCTGCAGGGAGGTCAGGGCAAGAGCATGTCAACCTTCCAACTGCCTTATCCATGTCCCCTTTGGAGACTTGTCTGCTGGGAAGCTAGCATAACATTAAGAAATGGACAATTACATTCTGTAGTGAGATAGGTAACCCCAATTTCAGCTGGGTCCAAATAAATAAATAATGGTTAAGCAATTTCATGCTGGAATGTTCCTTTGAAGTTTCTTCGTTGAAGTATAGTTTGAAGTCAGGAGTGCTTGCAGGAGACATTTCAGTATTCTGTGAAAAGATTAGTATACATAACAACATTTTCAAGTATTTAAGAGTGACCAAATATAAACCCTAAGAGGTAACCAGAAACATTAGATTTTCCAGTATACTTTCCAGGTTCACTGTGAGAGACCTGCTTGGTTTAAAATCGAGACAGTATGCATTTTTTTTTTTACAGTTTTGACATGAGATTAAATCCTCAGGTGGTATCTGACACCTTTTTGAAGCATCCGCCCTTTGAAGTCAAAGGCAGGTATCAAGGAATAAAATTTGTGAAATATCATTTCCAGGGAGTTAGCATTATATCTGCATCGGGCCTATTTGGATGGCTTTATTGGTTTTATGCTTTGGGTGTTAACAAAGTAAAACTCGTTATATTGGTCTTAGATGTTTTATTTGGAATAGCTGCATATTTGAAGTGGAATAATAATGCACTAAAAAACAACAACATAGAAGTGCTCATGTAATTTATTCCCCCTTCCACACTTTATGATGAAACAAATATATATGCACTCCAAAATTTCTCAGAAAATGTATAACTGTAAATCTTGAGTGTACAAGCTCAATATTGCTCTCTCTGCTTTTGTCATTGTGACATATGTTGTGTATTTGGTCCCACACAGAGGAGTAGATTTTTCAAGCTTTATTAACCACACAAATCATGTATGAACACTGAAGCTAGGCAAAATAATGAGACCCTTCTGTCATTTAAGAGATACGTTATCGTCACAATTGGTATAATTTGTGTCCAAGTATGCAATTAGAAATTGCTTAAGTCTCGCTACACACATCTTGATTTTCAAAAACAAAACTATACAATCAAAAAACAGCTTCCCTTATAGCGATATCAGCCATGCTGGGTGGGCTGCTTATCAAAATTGGAAACCCATTTCTATTACGTATTCTTTAAATATAGAGCTTAATTCATTACTGTGCATAATTCATAGTGAGTAGAGCAGTCAACAATGTTTAATCTTATTAAAACCTATATAACCTTTGGAGACCCTGATGTTGGGAAAGATGGAGGGCACAAGGAGAAGGGGACGACAGAGGATGAGATGGTTGGACAGTGTTCTTGAAGCTACTAACATGAGTTTGGCCAAACTGCGAGAGGCAATGAAAGATAGGCGTGCCTGCCGTGCTCTGGTCCATGGGGTCACGAAGAGTCGGGCACGACTGAACAACAACAAAAACCTTTGGAGTGCTGCCTCAGGTGGCAGATCCAGGTCTGAGCAATGCAGTGCTTGCTGCCACAGGTGTGGGGGGGGGGGAGCAAAGCCAGCAGTGAGGCCTCGAGCTGCCATCTGAAGTGACTGCTCCTCTCTGGGCTCCCTTTCTCTCTCTCACCCCCTCCCCCCGGGCCATCTCCAGGTAGCTGTGGAGAGAAGGGAAGGAAGAGGCGGGAGGCTGCCTCAAGTGGCAAAATGTCCTGGGCCAGCCCTACATTATGTTGGAATCTCTCTCTCTCTTACAACTTGAAAACATTGGAAAAGCCACGAGACAGCAGATAAAATTACTGCCCTAGATGATAATGTGCTCCCTGTGAGAAGAGAGGTGTTGATATAAGCCCTGTGTATATGTCACTTGTTTCGGTAGAACATTTTAACATATTCTGGTATTTGACTGGTATGCTTATATCCAGATATTATCTTCTCAGCCTCGCACAGATCTGCAGCTCAGCTCTGTCAGAACGTATAGTGTTTTATCACTTCTGTCTGTCTTCGTGCAGCACCAGCCTCCTACTAGTTGACAGGGTGGAAAATCTACCTGTGATCAAACAGCATGGGGTTCCTATTTTTGTTGGCAGAATTCAATTATTTTGTGCATATATTAGTTATTAATGGGTAACAAACCTTGAATAAATATTCAGAACTGTAAATTCTGCCTTTCTTGTTTCTTCCATCTGTGAAACTAGATTTGTGTGCCTCAGTACTAATACGTGTGCTTCTGTAAAGGCGATGGCTTTCATTTATTTTCCCGGATTGACTGGGGTTCTCCCTGTGAGGTAGTAAGAATTGGGCGTGTTGGTGGTGTACCAGACTCCCTACAGGGTGAGAGCCTGATGGTGAGGAAGAGATAAATCTTCATATTGTAAGGGGAATGGGGGGCAAAGTTGTGGATTTAGTAGGAGGAGGAGGGTTTTTTGTTTTGAATGTAGAATTCATATTGTATTTCTTATATTGATTCCTTTTTGTTGAAATATATAAACCACTTAGAGAGTTTTGTTGAAATAGAAAGTGGTATATAAATTAACTAGATAAAATAAATAAATATCTATTTCAGTTGTTTAAAGCAGACGTGACTAACTTTTTGGCCCTTCACATGTTGCTGAACTACAATTCCCATCATCCCTGATCATTGGCCTCACCGGCTGTAGTTGATGAGAGTTGTAGTTCAGCAACATCTGAACCAGGCTAGCCACTCTGATTAAAAGGCTACATATACATATGAAGGAATGAGAGCATTATAATTGCTGTGGCCTTGATTAATACAATTTTGTTTCAAAATACCTTTCCTCAAGAAAAACGTATTCATTATTCTGATTGAAATGAATGACACCTAAATAAAAGTGCATCTTTTATTACATTCATGTATTTGGAAGTGTTCTGGCAACAAAAGAACGATATTTGCTCTTTCTGTAGCCCTCAAGCGTGGATGACAGACGAGGTAGTCGGCCAAGGTCCATGGTTAGATCATTCACAATGCCTTCATCTTCAAGGCCACTGTCTGTTGCTTCAGTTTCCTCCATTTCATCTGACAGCGCACCTTCGAGACCAGGCTCTGATGGGTATGTGTGGTCTACTGCATGCATACTCTGTAGCATTTTCTCTACTAGCTCATACTCCTAACATTCATAAATATGCCTGCTTCACATTTTCTTTGGGCTTTTTGATCCATATACAGTGGTGCCTCGCAAGACGAAATTAATTCGTTCCGCAAGACTTTTCGTCTTGCGAGGCACCGTTTCCCATAGGAACGCATTAAAATTTAATTAATGCGTTCCTATGGGGAAAAACTTCGGGGGCGCCGGTCGGAAGGGGCGCCGGCCGGCACCGGAGCCGCGCGGCACCGCGTTTTAAGGCTGCAGCAAGCGAACTGTTCGCCCGCTGCAGCTTTAAAACGCGGCGCCGTGCCGGTCGGGAGGGGCGTGGGCTTACCTCTTGGCTCCGGTGGGGAGGGGTGCAGTCGGAACGCGTCACCATCTTGGGGTCCACTGCGCATGTCTGGTAAGCCCGCGCCCCTCCTGACCGGCACGGCGCTGCGTTTTAAAGCTGCAGCAAGCGCTGCAGCTTTAAAACGCGGCGCTATGCCGTAGCGAAAAAGGCTTACCTTTTGGCTCCGGTGGGGAGGGGTGTTTTCCGCGTCACGTCTGCCATTTTGGATCGACTCAGACATGCGCAGTCAATCCAAAATGACACGGAAACGACACGGAAAACACCCCTCCCCACCGGAGCCAAAAGGTAAGCCTTTTTAGCTACGGCGCGGCGCCGCG
Organism: Lacerta agilis; assembly: GCF_009819535.1. Taxonomy (NCBI): domain Eukaryota; kingdom Metazoa; phylum Chordata; class Lepidosauria; order Squamata; family Lacertidae; genus Lacerta; species Lacerta agilis. Next base: position 39,711,546 of record NC_046316.1, on the reverse strand, counting down.
TTTTAAAGCTGCAGCGCTTGCTGCAGCCTTAAAACGCGGCGTCGCGCGGCTCCGGGCCGGCTTACAGTGGTACCTCGCCAGATGAATTCGTCTGGCGAAGCACGGCCATAGACGAATTCGTCTCGCGAGTCAACTAAAAACTCGCAAAACCCTTTCGTTTTGCGAGTTTTTCGTTGTGCGAGGCATTCGTCTTGCGGGGTACCACTGTATTAAAATTTTCAGGTAGGGTGTTTTTTTTAATCTTGTGTTGCGATATTAGCAATAAAATTCCTTAGCCTGAGAATTTACCACTCTCTTCTATTTACTTAAAGTATTGAAGTTAAGATTTCATCAAGGCAAGTTTATGAGACTGAACACTGGTCTCAAACTTATTAAGAATCCCTGCAGTTCTTGACACTTACAATGCTAATTGCAATGTTAATTTAAAAAAAAAAAAAAAGCTTTGGAATGCGTCAATGTTTCTGACACATGAAGTCAGGCGTTCTATCATTCTTTGTAGCTGCACTTTGAAGCTCAGTGAGAGGGCATTCCAAAAAGCTGAGATACCTTGTGACTGGAGAGGGCACTTAAAAGTGGTGCAGAACCCAAAGTGGTTGCGTAGCAGCATATCTCCTTTACGTTCCACATGCCCCTCCCTTTTCCCTTTGGTCACACAACAACCAATAGCCATTTGCAGGGAGAAGGGACAGTTGTCTTTGCATATATGCCTGCATGTTTGAGAGACAATCATGCCCTGCATCGGTCAATCGTATACATGTCTGCTACCTTTGACATGTGATATACATTTACAAAGACATACGGTGGCTGTACAAATATTTTCAGTTGTTCTTTACTTCAACATTCACACAAGCACAGTTTCATAGACTTAGGTTTCTACCAACCAAACTACCAGCTTTGGGAGGGGTGGGTGGGGGGAGCTTAAAGCTGACCCTGATCATTCTTCTAATGTGTAAGGGCCCTTGCCAGTTTCCCGCTGGAAAGCACTCCCCCAAACCCAGCTGCTGTTTGCTCCTGAAGGTAACAGCAACTCTGGTGGCAAACAGCAGTAGGTGGGAGGTTCTACCATGCACCCCTGCTATGAATCAGGATCACTTTCCAGATAGAGATGCCACAACTTCTAGCTTCTCCAAAAGAAAAGCAAACAGTGTAAATAATATACATATACTTTGGCCCCGAGAGGTTATAAACTACAGGTGTATTTTTAAAAAAAATCCATACAGGTGTTTTACACTTCATAAAGTGTATTGAATTGTGAATTTGAATTGAGCGCCGAAGCTGCTTTCCTATACATACTTAACTGGAAGTAAGTCTCATTTAACACAATGACACTTACCTATTGTGTAGATGTTTATAGAATTGCACTGTTAGTCTACTACATGAATTGTTAGGGCTGTTCCATAATAGTTTGCGGTAAATTTTGATCAATAGCCCAAATGAATTAGTTGTTCTGTCACCCCCATTATAGTATCATTAAGTTTGATTGGTTGATGAAGGGGTGGTACTGTTGCTGCACCTAAAGATGTGGTGATTGGTACTGATATAGTGATGGCCTTAGTACAGTAAATGTTTATACCCTTCAGGTTTGTGCTTGAGCCTCTTTTACCAAAGAAGATGCATTCTCGGTCACAAGACAAGTTGGACAAGGATGATCCGGATAAAGAAAAGAAGGAGAAGAAGAAAGAAAAGAGAAACAGCAAGCACCAAGAAATATTTGAAAAGGAATTCAAATCGACGGATATCTCTTTACAACAGTCTGAAGCAGTGATACTTTCAGAAACGGTAATGATAACTGGCCTACGTGTAAAATTATAATAGCTTCAACACACCTAAACACAACAAACATTGCAGGGAAATGATGATTGTGCTTGACACTATTGCTGGAGCAGTATCCAGTTTAAGAGAGTAAATTCCACATTTCAAATACTTGCAGTCTGTTTGGCAAGTGACATAACGTTCAGGCGAACTTTAAATGCTTTGGAGTTAAAAGGTAGCAGATTTATTCTGACATGTAGCTGAAAGAAAATGCTCTGGAAAAGGTTAATTAATCAAACTACTTTTACAGATGCTCACTGTCTTTAGGGGCATCAATAATATAATGCCAAGTAGTATAGGGATAAAACACAGCTTTCATTAAATTGTTTTACTTGGAAGAAAACTACTTTCTATAAATGATACGTTAAAAGGTGAAGCATCCATTTTAGGTGGGGGGGGGCAGAAAATGGAAGTGAGATGGCGAAAGATAGTGGTGTGTGGGTCACACACCCTGCCCTACAATCTCTTAACTAGATTACTAGGAGGGCACTATCCCATAACTAGAGTTGAAATAAGCTGCAGGCTGCAGTTGTCAGTCTGGTCAGCTTCTGCATATAGAATGAGAGAGCTGTTATCTTTTCCTTGGATCAGGCAGCAAAATGTCTTGGGCTGCCCCGTTGACATGCTAACATTCTGCATCTCAGCAGCTCTCAGCCGTACAGTAAATTTATAGACACAGTCTGCCAGTGGTTACAATCTACCCTTCCAGTTTTTCATCAGTATTTTTAATGAATTGTCATCAATTTATTTAATCTTAGAGAAGTCCTCAGTTCTTAAAATACATAATAAGGAAGCTTTCTCAGCTATGCACTTGGTAAATCACCATGGTAATTTAACTGGGGGATCAAAAACAAAGATATAAACTTTATGAAGAGAAAATTGTTCGTAATTAAAGCATTCTTGCATGCTTCTGATCTGTTCTACAAAGACTATTTAAATGCTTCAGTATTTACAATTATCAACAATAGTTCTTTAGGTTTGTTGTGTAGATCCTTTCTACATAGCAGACCAACTTCTTTGACATGACCTCTCATTCTTCATTCCAGAGGCTGATGCTCAGACTAGTTCAAAGTATTAAAACAAGACTGTGAGAAAGTGTGTGTCAAACATCAGCGTAATTGGCTGAACATTTCATTGATTCAAGGACAAGTAGTATTATTAGCCCCTTGTATTTTTTTTAATTAGGCTAAAATAATAAAAATCGTATTTTTATTCTGGATTCACTGAGATTCCTATATAACTGGGGAAGTGCTCTTTGCAGAACAACATTAATTAACATAAGTAACCATGAAAATTATACAAACGGTTTAAAACCTGTGTCCTGAAATAGAAAGCAATTTTGATTGTTTATAGAGCTAGAAAATGCCTAGAGCAGTGAAAGGTACTTTCCAACATTCCTTTGCTAACAGCAGTTTCCTGTATTTTTTCTTTACCAAGGCAGACCTACCTAGGCAAGCATGGAGACTTAAGCACATGAAAATGTGCTGAATTGTGTAGGCAAGGGAATAGAATAGATTACTTCCTCTAAGGCAGTGTTTCTCGAACAGTGCTACAGCCTGCCCATGGCCTTCTCACTTTACTGCCCCAACCCCAAGCCTTACCTTTTAGTTGGGCCAATACCAGCACCACCAGTTCCTTGTATCCTGAGTAAAGGTGGCCAAGAGACAGTGAATTTCAGGTGAGTAGGAGGGAAGGAAAGTCTCCTTCCTCTAGAAAGTGAGAGAGAAGGTTAACATTGGGAATTAAAAGGAAGGGGATAAGCAAGAAAAGGTGTTACAGGAGGAAGTGTAAAGGTGCCAGGGAGCAGGGATGAAATAAACTAGCAGTTTGAGAGGTGAGGAAAAGGGCACGTGTTGAATGTGAGAAGGCAATAGCAAGTCGGTAAAATTTCTTTGAGAAATGTGCGCCTCGGAAGGAAAAAAATATCAATGAAGAATTATTCTTGAGGTACATCCTCAGAATCCATAAATTCTGCCTAAAATGGGGAACCTGGGTGTCAATAGCTGTAGAACAAATTGCTTGAGGAAAGCTAAGGTATGGCACTCATTGCCATAAGGAAAAAACTGCAGCAAAGAATTTAGCAATTTCCAAAGATGGTTTAGAGATCAGTAGAAAAGGATGTTAGTAATTGCCAGCTGATTGTACTAAACTCTGTCTTCATTTGCTACCATTTTGTGACTGGTGGGCCTCAATAATTTTCAGCTCTTTAAAGTGTGCCCTTGGGGTAGAAGGTTTGAGAATCCCTGCTGTAGACCATAAAAGTCCATTCTTACAGTTCTCCCTGCTCAAAGTGACTTGGCTTTAAGTGACAGAACACAAAATCATCTGCAACAATATTCAGCGGTTTGAAAGCCACGAGAGTCTTCTAAGTACATTTCTATTGTGTATGGATCATTACCCCTCTGCAGTTACTTTTGAGGAGTTTTATGGTTCACTGGGCACAGGAAGTTAGTTCAGTATCTGTAAGACTAAAGAAATCCCTTCAACAACTAGAAATATTAGTATTTTAAGAAGAAAAAGAAATGTGTGTGTTTTATGATGGTAATATATGTTTCCACCAAATGTATTTTGCACTTTAGTTGGCTGTGCTTTGAGAAATATAATAATATGTTTCTAGCACAGAATTCTCATGAAAACAATCTAGTGCAGTGTTTCCCAACCTTGGGCCTCCAGCTGTTTTTGGCCTACAACTCCCATCATCCCTGACCACTGGCCTTGCTAGATAGGGATGATGGGAGCTGTAGTCCAAAAACAGCTGGAGGCCCAAGGTTGGGAAACACTGATCTAGTGTATATAAAACAAAAACCTAGTGGTGTAAGTGGTATATCTTTTAGTTTTCTTTTAGGTTATAACAAGGTGGAACTATGATAGGAATAGCCAGCTGCCATTTTGTTAGATAAAACCTGGAAACACCTAAAAAGTACATTTTTAAAAATTGACTGTACATTCAAGGCCACAAAAATCTGTGTTTAAGAAAGAACAAGCCAAGGATATATTTTAGAAGAATACTGCATTGAGACAAAAACCGTTTTTTTCCTTATTGCTGTGTTGTTACATTAAGCACATATTTATCACAAGGTCAATGGCTCACTAAGAAATGTTTCCTCCTTTGTTTCCAGCAGCTGTGCTGTAAGAACAAATTATATATCCTTGGACTGTGTGATGTATGTGTGGAAGGTATACTTCAAATTGAGTCTGGCTTGCTTTTTTTTTTTTTAACCAAATGCAGATCAGTCCATTGAGACCACAAAGACCAAAGAGCCAAGTTATTAACATCATGGGGAGTGAAAAACGTTTTTCTGTTTCCCCATCACCGCCTTCTCAAACCATCCCTCCACCAGTCACTCCAAGGACCAAGCTTTCATTCAGTTTACAGTCCAGTAAGTCTGCTTTAACTGATTAATCACATTAACTTATTTTTTTACACTGCTATAACCCCTCCCCAGGACTGTAATTTACAAAACTGTTTTGTTTTTTTCTGATGTACTTGAACCAGCCAGGTCATATCAGGAACTTGTTATCTCTGAAATGTTTTATGATCAATTGGCTAATTAGGTTAACCAGAGAGTAAATCAGACTGTCCATCAGGATTCCTTTCACCTTTCTACTGTTGCTTTAATCAGGGCTGAGTAGGATATATTGTTATGGTCCTGCTCACATCAGTTCTAGCCACCATAGCCAATGGTCAGCAGTGATAGGAGCTGGAACCCACCATCATCTAGAGAGCTACAACATTCCCCACACTTGGCTTAAGTGAAGAATAATTATGTGGCCTGTTCAAGGAGAAAATTTATTATAGGATCCAGTAATTTCACCATGTAGTGCATATAGTTTTATATACCGGTAAACATCCTATACAAATATTTACTTAGAATATTATTTACCATAGTTAATTTTGCCACAGCAGTCTGCCAATGGAGTATAGGTCTTCAGACCCAACCCTCTTGTTAATGGTTTGGAGGCTCAGCCATGTGCTATAACTTATATACTCCCTCCGTTGCTAGCAGGATCCTTTCCTTGTTTAGGGAACCAGGGTATTAACTCACGTACCAGCATTTATTCAGCTTACTGTTCCACATCAGGATCAGGGCCTGTGTGTTTTTACGGAACAAATGAACAGCTACAATTGCTTCACACTCGGGCTGATTATTTTATACATAATTTTCAAAAAGGGTATGAATTTTTTTGTATAAGTGTTTAATGATTCATCTTATTGCATTAGCTATATGATATTTTTATAGTACAAAGGCTATAGGAAAATCCTCCAGCTACTGTAAAAATCTATAGTGCAGAACAATGAATGAAGTCCTTTTACAAGTATTAAAGAAAGTAATTAGTATATGCTGTATCTTAAACCATTATCTTTTACTGACTACTGCCTTCCAAGAAGTCCCCTGTAACAAAGAATATGGAACAACCGCCTGTTCATATTCACTACAGCAGCAAACATCCTTCCAAACTGTTTTGTGATGGTAAAGGACCTTCCTCAATACAGTGGTACCTCTGGTTACGTACTTAATTCGTTCCGGAGCTCCGTTCTTAACCTGAAACTGTTCTTAACCTGAAGCACCAGTTTAGCTAATGGGACCTCCCGCTGCCACTGTGCCACCAGAGCACAATTTCTGTTCTTATCCTGAAGCAAAGTTCTTAACCTGAAACGTTATTTCTGGGTTAGCGGAGTATGTAACCCGAGGTACCACTTTATTTACAATATCATTTGTTACTAATTTTGCTCTTGCTCTGACAGAATTTTGCACTTTGGAGGTGATTCAAAGTTACAGAACTATTTCAAGAAGTAATAGGAAAATCCAATTTATTAAGTGTTCAATGTGGGCACACAGATTTATAACAAGGGTACTGTGATGCAATCAATTTTTTAAGGATACTGAGGTGTCAGCTTATTTTGTAGTTAATTTCAGAAAATATTGTTTTGTGTTCTCTTTGTAAGTATTTCAAGCTATTTAAACAATGAATGACTACTCATTTTAATTACAGTAATTTCCTAACATTTTAATAAATATATGTGCCTGATGTGTGCATTTAATTCCTGAAAGATTGTGTGAAAGAGTTAAATAAAGGTTTGTTTGATTAGATTGTAGTATACCTTTGGAAAATAAATGTTTAACATTGTTTAATTTTCAACAATAGTTACAGGAAAATGCCCAATAAGCTACAACAGAAATGATGCTTCTGCTAATAATATGCATGGGCAAGTCACAAGAAAAGTCACTTTCTGAAATGCTGGTGTTCTGAAACAGTTGACAACTGGAAACCCTGATTAGCATTGTCCTGTGACAATGACTCTCCCTTCTTTTGATTATATGGCCCTTTTTAAGGATGCGGGTGGCGCTGTGGGTTAAACTACAGAGCCTAGGGCTTGCCAATCAGAAGGTCAGTGGTTCGAATCCCCGCGACGGTGTGAGCTCCCGTTGCTTGGTCCCTTCTCCTGCTAACCTAGCAGTTCCAAAGCATGCAGTGCAAGTAGATAAATAGGTGGGAAGGTAAATAGTGTTTCCTCTGGTGGGAAGGTAAATAGTGTTTCTGTGCACTGCTCTGGTTCACCAGAAGTGGCTTAGTCATGCTGGCCACATGACCCGGAAGCTGTATGCCGGCTCCCTCGGCCAGTAAAGCGAGATGAGTGCCGTAACCCCAGAGTTGTTCGTGACTGGACCTAGCGGCCAGGGGTTCCTTTATCTTTACCTTTATGGCCCTTTTATTTCTCAAACAACACATTATTTCTGGTTTGTGAATCCAAAAATCAGGTCAGTGGGTGCACCTGTGCACTCAATTTTGTTGTATTAATCATTATTTCATATTATTTTAAAATGAGTTGCCTTTCTGCTTGCCGATCAGAAGGTCGGCGGTTCAAATCCCAGCGACGGGGTGAGCGCCCGTTGCTCCGTCCCAGCTCCTGTCAACCTAGCAGTTCGAAACCATGCCCCCCCAAAAAGTACAAGTAGATAAATAAGTACCACTCTGCTGGGAAGGTTTACGGCGTTTCCATGTGCTGCTCTGGTTTCAGTGTTCCATTGCGCCAGAAGCGGCTTAGTCATGCTGGCCACATGACTCGAAAAAATTGTCTGTGGACAAACGATGGCTCCCTCGGCCTGTAAAGCAATATGAGCACTGCAACCCCAGAGTAATCTGTGACTGGACTTAACTGTCAGAGGTCCTTTACCTTTCTGCAAAAAAAAAGTCCGCTGACAATTTTATGCTTTTAAAACAATTAGATGTGCATGCAACATTTTCTGGGAATTTGAAGGTTGACTTCAATGACTGTGAGATGTGTGTTTATTTTCAGATCTGGAACTAAATGGCATGAATAGCTTGGAAATGGCAGACATTCCTCCTCCATTGCCTCTGAAAGGCAGCATGGCAGATTATGGAAATCTCATGGAAAGTCATGAATCTCTTAGCCCTGCCACATCCCCACCTGTACCTCAAAGAGTAAGTTTTATAACTGGAAGTGACTTTCTTCAAAGCAAGTCTACATAATGTGTACTTCTGTGGTCAGTAATTATTTTCATGGAGGATAACAGAATCATAGAATTGTAGCATTGGAAGGGATCCTGAGGGTCATCTAATCCAAACCCTTGCAATGCAGAGTCCCCTATCCAGTTTGAAACCATACTGGATCCTATTTAGCTTTGCAAATGTGCTAGCCGTCTTATTGCTGCACCACTAGGAGGTCCACATAAAGGAGAGGATTTTAACTCCACAGTTTATGCACCACTGAACACCATAGTCTCTGAGCTGTGTACTGCAAAAAATAGGATTTAAAAAATCAGTTAAAATTAACCATAAAAACATATTTGATTTCAGCAGGCATTTTAAATAAGGTCTTTACAGGGTGTCTTAAGTTCAACAGGGAAGGCATCTGTCCGATTTCAGCTGGGAGGGAGTTCCACAAAATCACGTTCACAATACTAAACACATGTCTCCTGGTGCACGTGATACATTGTCTGAGACATAAACTGTGACTCCCTAAGAGACTTTAGTGAATGGGCCAGGATATAAGGAACCAGGTGGTCTTTAAGGTGTCCTGCCCCCAAGTTGTGAATGACTATATGCCTGCATATAGGCAGCCAGTGCAATCTTTTAAGTGCTACAGCTATGTGCTGGTTACAGGCTGTCCTCACCCACAGTATTTTGCACTAACTGGAGCTTCTTGGCCAGACCCAGTAGCAATCCCACACAGTGTGTATTGTATTGCAATAGTCAAGTTATGAGGTTAACAATGCATGAACCATTGGGGCCGGGCTGTCCCTGACCAAGAATGGCCACAGCTGGTGGATGGAGTCAGATCAACAGCTAATCTGCACTCTCCAAAGTCCACAGCCACTTGTCCCTTCATCTGCTTCTGGCTTGTAGATTAGGAAAGCAGCTGGTGTTTTCAGGACCATGGCCTTCCTTTTTCTGATCCCCGGTGAACTGCCACAGAAAATGTTGTCATTGGCAGGAGAGAATGCTAGGTGACTTGTATGTGAACGCAGATTAATTGGGTAGTGAAACCTATACATAAAAACAAAGTATTGTAAAACAGCCTGATAGAGGCTGTTAAAAAGACAGAGGAGAGTCCCAGCAGAAACTTAGATTTTATGTTTTTCCTATCTCATTTCAGGAGAGAAAATAAAGTATATTTCAGAAAAGTTTAATATATGAGGTTTGTTTTGCAGGCATTCATTCACCAGTTTCCTAAAGGCAAGCAATTTTGCCATTCTATGTAATGGATTGCTGAAACATTTGAGCAAAAATTGTTGCTGCTGGTGAAAAGAAATGATTGTTTAACAATCTTAGATTTCTGTTTCTAACATCCTATCAAAGTCATTCGCAAACATTGGTCAAAATTTCTTCAACCTTTGACCTAAGCAAACAAGTTGTAACACAATCTAAATAGTAAGTCTCAAAATAGTATATATATATACTATATATATAATTAGTAGGTTTCTGTTTAAATCGTACTTTTAACCCATATCAGATATTTAAAATATTGATACACTAATGTTCTTGAGAGCCAAAAGTGGTATTAGGAAAGATGTGATAGCACAGCTCCTGAGGAGAAACTCTCAGTTTCCAGCTCTGAGCTGTTCCACTTCCTTTAGTTGTGGATTTCTCCCCTTCATTTTATCCAGCTTATGCTTTAGTATGCAGGAGCTAGTTTGCCTTCTGCATAGGAAGCTGACTGGAGTCCCTAATGTAATTAAATTGACTCTCAACAGTGTTTCCTCTATTCATCTTCTAGCATATCATAGTGTACAATTCTAGTTAGTCAGCCAATTGTACAAGGAGGCTGCAATTATCATAAGTATGTCAAATATCACATACAACTATATTCCTCTGACATCTTCAGAACCCCAGTTACAAGTGAGCAACTTTATTCATGCATTGATCACCTTGCATTAGACCAGCATGCTAATGGAATCATGTGGCTTGACAATGTTTAGCCATTTTTCTTTGCTTTCAGTACTCCTTCGCCCCCATGGATTGTACTCCTATAGGAGGGTGGGACTCATTGTTAGCTTCTTCTATTAATATGTAAAGTAAGATTATGAGGCAGTAACTTGCCCAATGAGTTTAGGGCTGAGCCAGTTTGGTGTAGTGGTTAGGAGCGGCAGACTCGTAATCTGGTGAACCGGGTTCGTTTCTGCACTCCTCCACATGCAGCTGCTGGGTGACCTTGGGCTAGTCACACTTCTCTGAAGTCTCTCAGCCCCACTCACCTCACAGAGTGTTTGTTGTGGGGGAGGAAGGGAAAGGAGAATGTTAGCCGCTTTGAGACTCCTTCGGGTAGTGAAAAGCGGGATATCAAATCCAAACTCTTCTTCTTCTTCTTCCCACAAATACATACACATAGACACATCTCACATAACTATCAGTGCTAGATTTGGCAAATGAAGTCTTGGCTGCTTTCGAATTACCCACCCTGAGTATCTATGGGGATAACCCACTGAAATTATTAGCTAACCTCATTTTATTCACCTTAAACACTGATATGGAATGCAAAGTAGAGAGCTCTCTGTATTAAAATGAAGTAGGAAACGCAGTGTCATTGAAGTTAAAGATGGCGCAAAAAATACTTATGCAAAAAATGGGCCTATATCACAAAGTATTTGAATTGCAATTGTAGCCCATTATATTAGAATTTCATTTTAGCCAATTTTGAATGCATTGAGGAAAAATTGTTTTATTATGATGATTTATTCACACAATTTTTTTATTATTATTGCCCTACCCATTTTCATTTCAAAACATCTACTGCTAGATATGCACATATGCATGCACACACACAATCTTATCTAACATAGTATTATAAAATCTCTTTTTTGAAAGGTTTTCCTAATATATTTATTAGGAAATCTGAGCATAAAATAGGACCTTTCGTTTCTGGTGAAGATCTGCTACATAAAGGCTTCCCCCCCGCCCCCTGTTCTTTCATAGCCTCACACACATCGTTGCATATAAAATCAGCTGCATAGTTAGCATTCAAAATCAAGAAGAGAAAGAAAATAGACAATGGAGCACTTAAATTTGTAACATTGGCTCTAACGCTTACTAAGCACACAAATAATGGCTTGATTCCCATCAATCCAAAAGTAGATACAAAGCTTGATGATGAATGTGCCATAGAGCGGAAGCAATGCCCAATGCGTGATAAGAGAACTAATACAGGCAAGAAAAAGAGCTTTCCTCCGATTCTAATGCTTTATGCCGTATCAAGAGAAATCTGCTCATAGCAAACATTATGGGAGAACGGATATATGCATCTGTGTACTGCAAGCTGGAAAAGTTATAGTCACGTGTACCCATCCTTTTGGTATTCTGTGAATACTGTTACTTCTCCAAATTCAAGGCAGATCTTAACTATCCAGTACATTACCCAGAATATTCAATTTCATTGCGGTGCTACATGTCTGCAAATGAAAAGACTCCTTCCATCCATGGAAGGTACTAAGATCCAGTGGAGGCTCCTCATTGAAGGAAGCTATCATTGCTGAATCCTTTTCCCCCCTGAAGCCTCCACACTTTCTTTCATGGTGCTCCAGAAAGTTTCCCAACCCCCCAGAGCTACTTTTCAGGTGGCATGGGGAGCTGCATGGGGAATAAGGAATTGAGAAAAATAGTCTTACTAATCCTGTCCAACATTGCACCATAACTCTGATGGGCACAACAACCATGGTCCTCAACCCAATGTGTTCTATTCATGAATGGAAGGGCTCCATCTGGATGGCAGTAGAGACTCCCTGTTAGAAGTGGTGGGACAAGGTGGGTTTCTTTTTCTCTCTGCTGATTCCCGTGCAGCCTCTCATGCCACTCCAAACCCTACAGAGCAGTTTTTCAGGGGACACAAGCGGGCTAAAGGAGGAAGGAGGAATTGGGAAAAATAAACTCCTTGGCTCGTTCCTCCAACACAAGTGAAAGTCCGCTGAGTTCAAGTCTGGATTTAACCTATTTCACACACCAACTGATCAATTGGAGGGTAAGTTAATTAAATAATTGTATTCTAGAGCTGTATGAATAGGGCCTGCCTGTTGATTCTAAGATGTCTGCACAATATGATTTTGATCCTGCAGAGAGATACCATTCCCTCTTTTACAAAAAAAAAAAAAAAACATTAAAAGCTTTGCAAATTTCTAGACTTTAGGCTGATATGTCTCCAGGTAAGGAGATGGGGATAATGTTCAGGGAGCAAACCTGATGTCCACAGAAGGGTGAACTTTCCTGGAACAGCCCTCTTTAAAAGCAGGTTAATGAACACTGTGGCATAATTATTTCATTGAAGCAGCAGTAAGTTGCTTTCATGAGACTTTCTAACAGGCAGATTTCATATAACAAAGCTTTGGAAGCTCTTCCTTTAATTCAAAGATATAATTCAAAGATTTTTATGATCTAGATCATGAAAATGTGCCTGCTATTGCTTTTCCATTATTTGCAGATACTGTGTTACTATTGTGAAGAAATTACATTGGACCGATTTGCCTGCATGCAGTTTCATTTTAGATACTTATAAGTAATTTTACCCTGCTGTTCAGCCGAGAAAGGACCCAAGAGAGGTTTGCAACAATCAGTACTAAGTCGATCCCTGCCCTCCATTTTATAATCTAAAAGACATGGCACAAAAGGAAAAAGTATTTGGCGGGAGGAAAGGGAAAAGGCATTAGTTCTTTCTCACAGCAGGGGGAAGGATGCAAGCTCCCTGCAGCTACTGCTGTTTTGGCAGATATATGAGGCCAGTTTGGTCTTCCCCTTCCTATGTAGGAGTCCTGGGGGACAGGAAGGACGGTCTCTGAGTTGCCCTTGGTTCCCTGGCAAATGCAGAGGCTGCACTAGAAGATAATAAATTATTTATTTATTTATTCCTCGCCCATCTGACTGGGTTTCCCCAGCCACTCTGAGCAACTTCCAACAAAAGATTAAAAACACATTAAAACATCAGACATTAAAAACTTCCCTAAACAGGGCTGCCTTCAGATGTCTTCTGAACGTCAGGTAGTTGTTTATATCTTTGACATCTGATGGGAGGGTGTTCCACAGGGCGGTCACCACTATCAACCTTCAAAGTCCCTTCCAACTCTACAATTCTACAATAATTTTATGATCTGTATTAATTATGTAACTCTTGAATAAACTTTTGATCACTTAGAGAGAATTTTGGTGGGCTAATAGCGTGGAAGGAAACATCCACAGTGTTTCAATGCACAATTCAAATTCTATTTTAATCCATGGGTTATTCTGAAGGAGAGAAATCATTATTGCTTTTATATTTTACATTTCCCCCTTAACTATTGTGCTGTGTTCCGCCAAGACTATGAAGAGAAACAAGACATTTTAAAGCACAATTGATTCTTTTAATACAGAAGGAAACCAAACAAATGAGAACAATTTGGTACTTGAAATGGAAGGGACAGATTGCTTATATGTTGCAGATGTGCATTTTACATGAGGTTCCCATTTCCCCTGAGGTACACGTGACTGAGGGAAGTCTGCCTAGAACAGGGTTTAATTTGAATTGGCACGCTCTTATTATTTTAGAGAGAAAGCAATCTCTTAAAACCTGAAAAGCACCCTAGAAACTACTGAAACATAAACGCAAACATTTAATTAATGCAAAGTTAAGCAAAATTTGGTTTTGGCACCTGTGATACTGTTCTTGAGATTCTAAACAGCCCTTTTGTCAATTTAATTTTAAATGAACTGAGCAAAACCAGAGTATCATTCATAGTATACAATAGGCTTTTAGAAATGAAAACAAATATATAGCAAAATAGCCTACCATCCATTACTTTAGTCTTCAAATGTATGTTGTTTTTTACTCTCAGTTTCAGGGATGCCAACAAACAAAGGCAATAAGTGTGGAGCTACTTATTAGGGTCTCTTTTTAACGATGTGTTTTTGACCCTTTCTGGCTTAAAACAACAAGCTTGCTACATTTGTACCCATTGGTTAGCATGGAATGAAGCACATGTAGCTTTCTGTCAAAATTGTGTCTAGGATCCCTTTGTGTCCTGAACCCTTGTGCTGTTTATTCCCACTCCACACTCCACACTCCACACATACCTTGTCCCAGGAAACTATTAGACTAAAGAAGACATTCACCTCTGGGTTTCTGTATTGCACTATGCACTAGAATTTCATGGTAAAACAACGTTGTGACCATTTGTACAGATGCTTGAGGTGTACGTAATGCTTTTTTGATGCGGTCTTTTATCACGCCAATAAAATACCATGAGCAATAACCAGACCCAGTTCAGATTTAGACTTAGAGCACAGAAAATAAAACTGGACTTGCAGAGAATGCAGGTAAATACTAGTAAATTATCAGATGCATCTAGGGAGATACCTTTTTTAAATAATAATAATAATCATCATCATCATCATCATCCTGGCCCTCCTCTAGCAGATGTATCTATTCTCTAGGCTCTGCATGTAATTTGCTATTGGCCTGAAAGGTAATAGCCATTTTATGCCTTGTCTCTCCCCCCCCCCCACTTCATTTGTGAGTACATTTATTGAACTCATAATCTTAAGGTTTCTCTGACCGAGATAAGTAGATAGAATTGTGTGATGACATGATGGGGTCCACAAGGGACCTGGTTTACTATGATAGTATCATAGTGATTCTTTCATTAAAAATTGATTTATTTATTTTTTTACAAAATTCACATTTTTGATAAATAGAATTTCTTTATCAGAATGATTGGGTTCCTATGACCAGGATACATTTCACAAAGGTTTTGCTGAAGCATTAATAAGTTCATGGTCTGCAGTTCAGCAGGGCTCCAATACATACACAGTGGTCTGCCAGACCCTCCTCAGTCCTGGGAAATGGTCTGAAATACATTGTATAGAAAGAACATTCCCCAGTACTGACGACATCCCCTCCTCTAATATTTTCCCTTTCCAGGTACTCTTTTAATCCACTAAATGGGAGTGAAGGCACTGATAATTAGTGAATTGTTATTAAAAGATCTATAAATGTTTGTATATTGAATTCAGAATTTAAAAGACAAAATGAAGATCAAGACAAAAGTAGGTACAGTAAGATTTTTCCAGCCACTGCAAACATTTTGTACCAAGCCTATGAAGAAACTTTGCAAACATTGTGGGTTGAAGGCAGACTTAGTCATGCTTAGAGCAGACCTACTGAAATCAGTGAGATTGAAGAGTAGACTTCAGTGTGTCTACTCTTATGTGTCTGGATTCATCCCTGAGATAGTCACTGAGATTGTGTAGCATGGATAACATTTTTTATAACTTTCTGTTTAGAAGCAGGCCTGCTAGCAATATGAGAAAAGCGTTGAATGGATTTACCATATGAAAAGTGAAATGCAAAAGAGGGGGAGAAAACATAAAAAAGGAAGGGGGTGAAGTAGTAAAAGTGGTATTAAGATGTCAGGCAGTAAAATGTAAAGGGAGAGTTTATGTTCAGTTGATGGGCTAAGATTGCATGAAAGATAACTCCTAGATATGATGCTGCAGTATCACTACAGCCTTCCAGCAAAGAAGCAACATGGGCTGCATTCTTAATGAAGCTGTTGAAAAATCAACCTGAAAGCAGCACGTGCGCAATTCTGCAATAGCTTGACATTATCCTGGCAGTATAGATTTTTGTCATCGGCCACATAGCTTGATCCTTATGGGAGTAAGTAATTTATCACAGGTCTAATCTATGCTCCTGTCTTTAATTTGATCAAGCCAACTGGCGGCTCCTGTCATTTCCTAGAGCTCAAAGCATAATGCCATTCACAGAAGCTAAATATTTTAACATTTAGTAAGCTTTAATTAATATATGGTGGCAAGTAGATGGCTAGTCCACCCTTTTCGTACAGCAAAAAAAAAAAAGACATTTCTCAAAGAGCAGGCCTGAAACTGGTCATAAAAGAAGGGAAGAGAAAGTATTCCAGCATCGGTCTCTCAACTCGATAATGCTTAGGGCTAAGATGGTTAATAAAGACCAATAAAGTCAGAAGTTAGCCGTCCATTCTGAAACAAAGTTAGTTAATAAATCCTGTGAAGCCAGTTAGTGTCAGTATTAAACACTAGACTTAACATCAAGCAGCAAAACACTGTTCATAAGAGCAAAGTTGGAACGGAATTTAATGAGTACACCTCTTTATCTTGCACATCACAGAAATCTTGCACAGAAATTACATCTGAATTGACCAGTTGCTATAGAATTGGTTCCTCAATAAGCTGTTTTGTTCCAAATTTGTCTTCCAGCAATTGCCACCTCCATTACCAAGTAAAACTCCTCCTCCGCCTCCTCCAAAGACTACTCGGAAGCAAACCTCTGTGGATTCTGGAATTGTCCAGTGAACAAGAGAAAGGATACCTCCAAAGACTGAGCTTGTAAAATTTATTTTCCCTAAAGATGTACACAGTGTTTTAACACCACTCAACATCAGAGCATCTAACATAGTGCAATAGTTCTCATTTTCAGAGCAAGATTGATAGCTCTACGTAAGGTCACAGCTTATGAACCCAAACTGTATTCCAAAGCACAGGTGTATTGCTAAGTGACAACATATTATTGCAGCCGTTTTTTTAAAAAATGTAAAAAAAATCATTCCTGCTGGCTTCTGAAATCTTAATCTTAAAACTACAGTTAAGAAGTTGCATTGGGACTAATAAGAGGAACAGCCCACTCTGTCATTGCACTGGCATTCACAAGCCTTTAAAAAATATTGGCCTAATGTAAGCCGTGTACCTTAGTATCTTAGGTTTGTACTCTTTGTCAAGGAAATAGGAAAACAGAAGTATTTGTGAAGAGTATTTATAATTGCTCTGGGCTACCATTAATGTTGGTTTCTCATAGGCCGATTGCTTTTTGAAATTCCATTCTAACAGAATAAGGACCAACCATTGGCTGAGCCATATTTTGTGTGGATTTTAGTGTAGAATGTGTTTTAAGCTCCTGGGAAGTTGTTAATTTATGGAAAATATCATGTATGCAAATGAAGAAATCTTGAGCTTCCTAAAAAAAAATAAAAAATAGGAAAGGGGAGAGCTTTTGGGAACAAAAATTCAAACCTAACAGTTGTACTTGATTTGTGCCATTATGTACAGCCATTTTGTATATATTATTGGTCTTTCAAATTGTTTCATTTCACTGTGCCTGCTTTTAAAGTAATGATGGTATTATGTACTTTCAAATCTGTTGCAGCATTTTAAATGTTGGTAACCACTGAAAATGTATAAGTTGCTAACATGTGTGTTATTCCCAGTAACTGAACTCAGAAAATATTGGGCAATTATGAGGAAAACCAGAAAAAACTAACTTTTTAAAACTTGTCAATGTACTTCTTTTTTTTATCATCAACAACCTTTATAACCTTAACAATAGTTTTAATATTTCACTCTCTTCAGAAATAAAGAATTATTTTAAAATATTTTCTCTAAGAAAATAAGAAGTCTTCTTGTTAGTTTGAATTAACAGTTATTTACAGTAATTCATTATGGTAATCAGCTGTAGAGTATTTTGGGCTCTCATCAACCAAAGAATACTGATTTTTGTAATTGTAAAACCACTAGTGTAATGGCTTAGAATCCCACTAGTGTAATGGCTTAGAAGGGGGTTGGCTCTGCTCATGGAAGGTGACCCCTTCTTTCTAAAACCCCATGCCACAGCCCACCCTATTTATGAGCATCCCCAGACCACCAGAAGGGATGTCAGATGCTTCAGAGGGAGAGAAGGGAATGCCACCCAGAGAACTCTTGTTACGCGGTGGCTGTATAAATAAAGGAAATAGCGGGAAACTAGGCAAGTGTCAAAACTCACAGCAAGCTAATGGAAGAAGCATACAAAAGTCAGTTAATGTATTACAATGCTTTCTTCAGTTAGATCCCTGTTATCATAAAGGCTAAGACTGGAATCCAAAGATCTGATGTGCTTCTGCATGGCCAATGGGATTTTTGAATTTTTCTAACCTTTGAACATCAAAGTCCCGTGCCATATCCTAAGCTACTTTCGAAAGTTATTCGAGTTTCCCTATGTTTACATTCTTTTTTAAGAAAAGTTGCAGGTTTAAAGTTTTGGGGCTTTTTTTGTAAATTTGTATCCCACATGCACACAATGCCAGGGGCTGCTTACATAACTTAAAAACTCAACAACAGTGTATCACAACACAAAACAAACAACAGCAAAAGACAATTGCAGCAGATAAAACCAACCACTAAAAACAGGATAAGCTGTTAAATTTACAGCAGGATCAGCATCACTGAAAAGACACATTTTCTTTCTCGTTCTCTGAGAGGGGACAGCATAGAATCAACAGGGAGTTTTCTTCTCTTTTCAAAAAGAACTGGGCAAATTCACGGCGAATTATCTGTACCTAGTTATTAGCCATGATAAGTAAACAGAACCACCATGTTAAGAGACTACACTTCTGAGTAGTCAATGCTAGAACACACAAAGGTTGAGCATCACCTTTATGTCCTATTTGTCAACTTCAACACAGGTACCTGCTGGAGACAGAATGCAAACTTTCCAAAGTGCAACCTCAGCAACTTGTAATACTTGCCTTCAGTGTGAGGCAAGAACTATAGTTCTCCTGATCTCTTAATTCCAGGAGCGCTCCAAGGATCAGGGGGAAAGAGGAAGTATTACTTCCCTGTTGCTATATCCACCACTGACAGAAAAGTCACAAGCAAAGTTAGTACAGTGGTACCCCATGTTACGCACATGATCCGTTCCAGATCGCGCTATGTAACACAGGCATGCTTAACACGAATGCCCCGGGGGTGAAAAACCCAGAAATTTGCGTGTTTTGCACTTCTTCGCATGCGCGAAGTGCGCAGAACCCTTCTGCGCACCCGCGCGTCCCACACGCTCCTGGGAGGACTTCCGGGTCGTGGAGGCCCGTAAGTCGAACATACGCAACATGGAGCGTATGCAACTCGAGGTATGACTGTACTCTTGATAGGAAGAATTTTTTTCTGAATGTTTTCCAACATTATTTTTAAGTGTAGTTGTGCAGTAGATCTGCTCCAGCAAGGCAATCTTGTGGTTCTTATTTTGTTGTGGCCAGAGCAAAAACCAACAGTTCTTTCCTGATCCCAAGTATTCTATGGGGGGGAAATTAATACTAGATCACTTTTGCTTTTGCTTTTTTCACTGGCGGCAGTGACATACAGTCCAACCCCATGGATATGGAATTTTACAAGCAAAGCATTCTTCACTTCCCAACTGGATTCTGCCACACTATAAATTATGCCACATACACAAAGGAGAGAACTTGCCTCAGAAGTATAAAAAGGAGACAGAATACTAAAGGTGTTTCCCCCCCCCCCCACACTCTAATCTTCAACTTTCAGTGCTAATACGCTGCATTTTATCTGCAAGGTCCAGTCGCCCTGACATTTCAATTTCCTTTTTTTCCAATTTTGTATTTTGTGTATGGATTTAAACTAAGTTTTGGACTTACAATCGCCATTTCTCAGGTGACACCTGAGAGTGTGGCTTTAGGGATAAATAGCCTTTTCATAAATGGTAGCTACAATAATAGGGGAGCTATTCTACTTGAGATACCATTGATAGCAAGTATTAACTTTCCTCCAGTTTTTCAAAAAAGCTTGGTGGAATGAAAACCTCAGTACATAGACTCAAATAATTATGGTTAATGAGTTTTGCCCATGAGAAATAACTGAATCACTTTTTGTATTAATTCAAACTCTCCTCCCCTAACACACAGGTCTTACAGCATCCAGCATATGTAATGGATGGATAATGTAATTTTAGAATGACTAGACATAAGCCATGGCTTTCACTAGGCTCAATGTGACCCTGGACACACACACACACACACACACACACACACACACACCAGTATTGCTGTTCAAGTCACCTTTGAAAAGAATTGCTCACACTATGAATGATTGCATTTGGCTCAAGTTCATAATTTTTAAGTGGATTAATACCGGATCCAGGTCCAACATAAATTTGGCTTTCTTAGGTAGTGATAACCATTTTCTAGCCTGCTCGGGTGATAAGTGAATTTCAAATAATTTGTCATGGAAATTGGCAAATAGAAGTGAGCTATCCTAAGGTACTATCAGCATTAACAACTAAGTAACAAGATGCATAACAGCATCACATAGTATAATTTCATTCTCGTCAATGACGTTACTGGGCTCTTTTGGAAGGACGGGTGGAATAAAAATCTGATAGCAACAAGGTCCATGAGCAAAGATGCTGGAGTTGCCATTCATTTTTCTAACAAACAGATTTTCCAGATTTGTCTTTCTTGTTTCAATGTAAATTAGTTCACAGCAAGAATCCTGAAACTGTGGAAGAGTAACCTGCAATGGTTTCTATCCTATGTTACTCAAATTCCAAACCCATGATAAGGCTGCTTTTCTTGAAGGATAGGGCTATCAGTGGCTACTTGTCATTATGACTTAATGGCAACTTCAGGAACAAGATCAGTGTGTCCCTGAATACCAGTTGCTGGGAACTGGCTATTGCTCATGTCCTGCTTTTGGACTTCCTACAGGCATCAAATCAACCACGCCAAGTAACAGGATGCTGAGCTAGATATGCCTCTGGTCTCATCCTAAAGAACTGCTCTTATGTTTTGGTTCCTTCAGTGATTTCCCCCAAATATGAGCAACCTAGAAATGGAACCTAGTTAGTGTTGTGATGGCCCAATGATTTGCGTGTCAAGACCCCGCGGCCGCCCCCTCGAGGATGAAATAAAACACAAGGACACAGGATATAAGGTTAATGTTATTGGGCAAAATTTGGCCACAACTTTATTGGTTACAGAATGTGAGCGGTATTGGCTTAGGCATTGAGTGGACCTGACTATATCTGACTCCTGCCCGCAGAGCAGGAAGTCAAGTAAGGGTAAACCACTGGTAGGGGGAGCTCCATCAATTCAGAGCAACTCGAGCTCCCCTTGGGTTCCCACGGGGTCGTGACATGGCCCTAGCCCCGCCCCAGGCTCCGGACAAGATCCACACCCCCGGATTCTTTTAACGGAATACCCTTAAGCTTGGAGGGGCAGGCAATGGCCTGGCCTCCCCTCCCCCATCATAAGGTCACCCAATGCCTAACCGCAACACCTTACAAAGTTGTGACAGTTGCTAAGCGGTAGGCGAAAACCACATGGCCAAGCCAATCTGCCAAGTGGAAAAATTCCTACCAGGCCCCTGACAAGGGCAGGCAACCAACCAAAGTCCAGAGCAAGGCCATTGAAAGAAAAGCTGCAAGTAGGGAGGGAGGGTGGGAGATTGAGGAAGCGAGCCAAAAGGAAGCCCTCCGGCTCACGCTTCTGCTTTTAAAGTGGGCCCCGGCCACGCCCCACCCCCAGCCGACCAATTGGCCAGTTGCTTGCTGACACGGCCGGGAATCCTCCGGGCAGCAAGGGACAAAGTCCCCTGCCCACCCGGAAGTGAGTGGGCGGCCACGTGGTCCACCGCAACTCCTCCCCACAGGTAAGTGGGGCGGATTTATCACTTTGTGCAAACCCAGAGTTTTATTTTTACTAGTAGCACCGATGTTATGTAAAGCACTCTTGCATTCCCTTGACTTGTGTCTCCTGTGTTACGTTAATGGGATTGCTTTATTGTGTATTTTAATTATGGATATTTATATTTAAATGTATGTGTAATCAGTTTTTATGCTTTGTAAACCATCTGGAAGCTTATTTTGGCATTAAACAGTATATCTGTTAATATTATTACCATTATTAAGAATAGGTGGCATTCAACCAAGATTTCACTTACCAGTGTAGCAGGGTTGGGCTTACTTGTGCCACTAATGGATGAAGGCGGGAGTAGGATTTTCAGGAAATAGGCTGGCCCCTCAGTTTTTTGCTCCTAACTGGCTTAGTTTCTATTCTTTTCTCTCTCTCTTTTTTTCATTCTCTTGTTAATTCTTATCTTCTGTCTCTAAAAAACAAAACAAAAAATAGTTTTTAGATCTGTCTTCTTTCCCTTCCCTACTGTCTGGCTTCGGAGAGGGAGACATGAGCGGCTACCATTTTTCCAATTTAACCTCTTAATCGCTGCAGCGGACTGCAGCAGTGGATATTTTTGTCGGTGATCCACAGCAGGCTGGGACACCAAAAGCTCCTCACAGACCAATTGAAGCAGTGGTGGTGATCACCCTCCACCCTGGAACTTGGACCTTGGCAGCTCTACCGTTTTGTAATCCTACATTTACTTTTGTGGAGGCTCAGTTTGGGCTTTAGGTGTCAGGAACTGGTTGGACATGGGAATGGTAGAAGGAAGTAACTGGAGCACCAAAGGGAACTGGAGCACCAAAGGGAAGAGGTCCCAGAGCCCAGGGACTGGAGATGGGATAATGATGAGTGGTCAGAGAGAGATGAGGGAGAAGACTGGGGGAGGAGGTGTCGGAAGCTGAAGAGGTAACAGGGCTTAGTGAACAAGGAGAGTCTGGCAGAAGTGCTGAAACGAGTCTACAACAATCCTAATGACAGAAGCAAGACAGCAGTAAATCACACATAGAAAACTGGAGTTGCAAAACAGGATCCGGACAGGAGTGCCAGGTCTAATGAGTATAGCAACTCAGGTCTTGGCCCCCATGAAGCAGTTGCCAAGACTAAAGGTCCCTACCTCCCCACAGCTGGCTGTACCCTCCTCTCCAGGGTTTCCCCCCAAGCAATCAGAGACTGTACCTGCATGTGTCTTTGCTCCTCCCACTTTATGCCTCTCCTGGTTCTGGGAGACCAGCAGAAGGAAATCTTGCAGCAACAGGAGGGGGAAACACCCATGCCTCTTCACAAGCCTGACCAATCTCTGCCTCCCTCCTCTCCTGCTTCTGTCTCTGATTCTGGACTTCTAAGAAGTATGGGCTGATCTCCCCCCGTTCATCCAACTGCAATATTTTGGAATTCCCACCAAAGCCTAGTAAGGCCCAATGCTCATAAACAGGCCAGACCAGATCTTTGGACTCACTGCTTCCTCACAGTGGTTGCATGTGGCATCCCCTTATCCCTCCTTAGTCTCTGCCCTCCCTTATAGGGTGAGATGCCCTTCTCGGGCACACATCAGGCCCACATGAGCAATGTTGAGACTCAGAAACCCCTTACAGACTTACATAAAAGCAAGCATCTCCAGAGGCCTACTGCTAATGCAGTATAGCTGCAGTCTCGGTTGGAAGAGGACAAACAGGCCCATCACTGTAGAGACAAGGTAAGACCATCTGAGCTTGCTTCCCCTGCTGCTTCCCAGCCGCTGCCTGCTCAGCCCTCTAAAGGAGGCTAGCCCAGCTCATGTTGTAGCACAGGCCTTTATATCCCCTCCATCCTCTGGGGAAGAAGAGTTCCTGTGTTTTGAGGATCATCCCTCTTGTCCTTCTACAACTCACCCAAGGAACAGGGATCTCCCTCCCCCCTCCCCCAGCTCAGTTCTTCCAATTATCTAAGGATATTTTATGGTAAATTAATAGGATCCTTATCAAGACAGGTGAGCATCATTACTCCAAAGCAGTAGCAGCCCTCACAGCCCCAACCTGCTTCCAAAGCAGAGCTGCTAAATTAGCAAAACTTCAGAATCAAAGCCAGCAACAAGCATTATCTGGAGAATCTCCAGCTCCCTCTTCACCTAGCACCTTTCCCATCCATCACTATGGGAATGACTCCATTCACGCTCAAACCTCCCAATCCTCGGGGTTGACTTGTTTGCTTTGGCAGAGCAAGATGATGATGAATGGAGTGAGGGATCAGTTGTAATCAAAGAACCCCCACTGGACAGGATGTTCCAAGATACTGCACCCTAGATACTCTGGGATTGGCTCCCAAGTCAACAGAGCAAACGGCTGACACTATTTTTGCAGCAGACCCCCCAGCCAATTCCTAGATTTGTTCCCACTCCAACAGTTATCAAGAAAGTTACTAAAACAGAGTGGAACGCTGCTATGCTGTTTAGAAAGTCTGTACAGCTTGCCAATAAACATTACATGATAGATACAGAATTCATGGACCTCCTGAAGTTCCCATTAGTGGACAAATCAGTTACTCTCTTTCCTCAAAAGATCTTTTAACAAAGGATGGAGAAGCACAGTTAAAGATACCACACTGATAGGAGCCTAGATTTCACCCTCAGGTGTGTTCACAAAGCAGCAGCCCTCTCTCATCATCTGGTGTCAATGTTTGCTAGAGCATTCCATGCCTGGGTGAAATATCTCCTTACAAAGCCAGAACAGAATCCTCCATGTACTAGCCAGACCTTATACTTAAGCAGCATCCTTATAGCTGATGCCACCATGTATGCTTCTCAATTTGCAGCATGTTCCATGGCAGCACAAGTAGTAACACACACAACTCTATGAATTAAAAAGTGTGAAGCTGACAAAATAAACCCTTCCATGGTGTCATTCCAAGGCTCAAATCTCTTTTGGGAAGAGGTGCTCAAATATAGCCTTCTAGAATTTAAAGACAAACTGAAAGTGCTTGTCACCCAACACTGCTACTTCAAGTGCTACATCCCATACCAGATGAACCAGTCCTTTAGTCCCTACAGATAGGAAAGTGGACCAAGAAACTGCAAACCTAACAAGGTGGAATAAACAATGTTTCTCCCTCAAAGGGAAACAAATTCAATTCCTCTAACCTGCCCCACCCTACAAGCATTTATAGAGATTTTGTGATACTCTGTTGGTCTGGACAACAGACCAATGGCTTCTGAATAGCAACTCCCACAGATATTGCATAGGGATCATAAGTCATCCCAAACCTCAGTTCATCCCACCACCCCTGTCTGCTTCACCTCCCAACATCACTGAAACATCACTGGGACCACACCTTTCTTGGTCTGCAACACTGATTCCACTTCTGTTTGCTCCATTGGCTCTATGGTTTGGTTGTAGGAAATAGGTTAACACTATTCTGAGTTGCAGTTCCAGACTGTTCAAGCTTGGCAAATATGCAAAACTGAGGAGGGGGCAGCCCATTTCCTGAAATACCTATTCCTGCTTCTGTCCACTAGACGTGCAAGTAAGCTCAACTCAGTGATGCTGCACTGGACAAGCAAATCTAACTTTCAGGTAGGTACAATGGAGACCCACTGAAATTAAAGCATGCAATTTAGTTATATTCACTACTTTCAGTAAGCTTACTCTGAGTAAAACTTAGCCAAATACAATCCTTTATTGATAATAATAAATGACATGCATTATATGCTATCTCAAGTAAGTGGAATGTGTCCACTTGAAAAGGACACTCCTGTCTCTTAATTACCGGTAACTGATATCCATTCACTGCTGCAGGCATACATATGCACAGTACAGTATACTGTTTGAAGTTGCCTAAACAATAGAACTCCCTGCTACAGCCGAAATCTCACCAGATTGCCCATTCTTTGATTTTCCTTTTCTGGTGATAACAGGAGAGTATTTCACCAGTAAATGTATAAAAGGTTTGCAAGATATCTGTCTTCCCTGTATCGTGTATTTGAAGTTCTTCCCGCTTCCAAGGGAATAAGCAGAAAAATGAAATGGCAAGGACTAGAGTATTGGAATCAACAGTCCTGATCAGTATTCTGAAGGAAACTGAGTGTAATCTCAAATGCTGAGTATAATTTTTGAATCTACCTCTTTCTGGTTGAGAGGAGCAACATTACTAGTGTCAGAAAGACTTGACATTTGAAATAACTAGTTAATAATATGCTCTCCACATGTGCTGGTCAAGTTTGTTGCATCTATCTTTTGATATAACCTCTGCAACAAACATGAATAGATCACTCTTGGTTTTGTCAATTTGTAGAGGTGATGCCAATAGATTGGCAGCCGTTGATCTATGTGTCACCCCGTGCTCCCTCTTTCACACAGTTATTTGCAGGCTGTCTTTGTGGTCCATGCACTGCACAGCACCTGGTTTGTTTGAAAGTCAAAGCCTGATTTGATATATGTGATTAAAAAACAACAGCCACCAAGTCAGACCTGGCTGAGCATATTCATGAGGTCACATCACCAATTACCAATGCATTGACACCGGGATGATTATTAGATGTTTCTGCAAAAACTGCTGCTTTGTTCCATACCTGATTTCTCCAACAGCTGAAATAGATGGCAGCTGAGTATGACCAGCAAGTGATGGACAGTTTTCACTTTGGATCACTTGTCACAGCAGTACTCTCTTCTCTTTGGACACAGCACTCTTTCCAAACTGCAGCAAATAGTTATTTGAGAATGTATCCGTAATTTCACTCAGTGTATAAGTCTTGCATTGGCAAAGCTTCCTGAATTGTGCTCATTCAACATCCTGCACATTGTTGAATGTCTTCTTCAGTGTCTTCTAGAAAAGGTTTGTGCAACTCTTCAAACAAAGGCATTACCCTCTTCACACCAGTGAGACAATTTTGTGCCATGAGTCCATTCTGCTTGTGGTGACTGGCATAATCCACAAAGGTTGGACCAAGATGTTCACAGATATCAAAAATCCTAGCTATTTCAATCACAGGACTCAACATGTTGGCACCTAGTTCTTTTAATTGAGCTATGTATATTTTATTAAGATTGGACAACTTGAAAACAGGCCTTTCAGATACGTATCTGAAGAAGTGTGCATGCACACGAAAGCTCATACCAAGAACAAACTTAGTTGGTTTCTAAGGTGCTACTGGAAAGAATTTTTTATTTTGTTTATACATGATGTTATATTTAATTAGTTTAATGTTTTGGGGAAAGTACTGCTAGTGGTCATCTTGTACCCATTGAGTGTGAATGTTAATTGGCAAGCAGTATGCAATGTATAGCAACCATTGGGGGAAATTGCCAAAGAAGGGCAGTGAGTTGGCCCTGTACACCATTTTGATCAGCATGACAAACACTATGTGTTTTGTGATGCTTCTGGTCCAAGTGAATGGTCTTCACCTTAATAGGCCCAGGTGTTGATGAGTGAAGCCACACATGGTCTTCTAATTGATGCCCTGGGAGCAGACCAGGTTCTCCTTCAAATCTGCTGTCCCTCATAAGCAGCTGACTCACCTAACTGTGGCTGTACTAGGGCTTGAGAGCCAGTGTGGTGTAGTGGAGAGCCAGTGTGGTGTGGTGCAGTGGTTAAGAGTGGTAGTCTCGTAATCGGGGGAACCGGGTTCGTGTCTCCGCTCCTCCACATGCAGCTGCTGGGTGACCTTGGGCTAGTCACACTTCTCTGAAGTCTCTCAGCCCCACTCACCTCACAGAGTGTTTGTTGTGGGGGAGGAAGGGGAAGGAGAATGTTAGCCGCTTTGAGACTCCTTTGGGTAGTGAAAAGTGGGATATCAAATCCAAACTCTTCTTCTTCTTGATCTGTGGTGTGGCTTGGTGACATGCTGCCAGTCACACATGGGAGAAGGTCTTCCCTCTTCAGCTGTTGTGTCTAGACACCAACTTAGACCAAGAACAGGTGGTGGTGTGTCCAAATTTGGGTGAAACTAAAGAATGAGAATAAAGCAACCCAATCTAAGAGAATTACTGGACTAGGAATTGCTGGCCAACCTGGCCAGAACTGGATTAAGCTTACAGCTGCATTGCCTGAGAAACAGGACAGAGCAGAAATTGATACTGCTGCTTCAGCAATGGCTGGCTGGTTGCCAAGCACATTTTGGACAGCATGGTGAGGCATTTGGCCAAATCTCTCCCCACCCCAGCCTTCTGGGTTCATGATTTGCCTTTGCTAATCCAGGTGCTGGCTAATATAAAGAGTTAGCCAGTCTGTTCTGTAGCATACAGCTGTGCCACACTGGAACTAGCCCCAACCTCTACTGGGTCTATAGAGTGGATATCAAAGCCTGGTTATTACAGGGGAGAAAGGGTCTTGTTGAAGCACTAAAGTTAGCTGGAGGGAATTTGACACATGCCTTTTACAGCTAAATAAGTTTATCTGGCTCCCTTGGTTCACCATCTTTTGGTTAATGAATATATTTGTTCTGTCAGCAGGGCTCCCACCCTGGGTATTACTCTGGTTTCAAAGCAATTCTTCTTCTTGATGACTATTCTCAGTTATGTACTGAGCGCTGTAATCACAATTTAATTTAAGTTTTCCATTCCCGTCATTTTGGCAAACAATGACAGATCATGCTAGCAGTGGTGTAGAACTTAGCAAAACTGAGCAACCAAATCTGTTCTGACTTAAAAACACTTAGACAAAACCACGGGACTGAAAAACAATGAGTGGAAATTAATGGGCAACCAAAACCATTCTCAGGCACTTTTGCATGCATTGCTGCATTTAATCAAACCTTGCAAATATAGAAGTGTAGCCATTTTGTAATGTTTCTGGGTTCTGTTTGAAAGCGTCAAAATGCATTTCTAAACTAGCTTAATTCATAATTTTCAGTAGTTTGACATTACGAGCATCTCAAATGAAAGTATTAGGAAAAAGTCACTGCAGATTGTTTATGATCAGCTAATGCCAAGTATTTATTTTTCTATTAATGTTAACAGTATATTAATTTTTTAAGAGTGCTAAATTTTAACAGTTTTCAGTTGTAAAATCTTTTTTAAAAACACAGCCTGGCATCCACAATCCTAAACATCTTGGCAGTATACCTGCATTCTAAAGTAAGAAAAACAAGACTGATGACACCTACACTGCATATTGTTCTACGGCACTGCAATTCTTTTGGTATGACATATGGCTTTGACAATAAATTTGCTGTGACATTCTTCACAATGTGCTGGGGCAATTGGGCTCAGGATCATGCTTGAACATTCAAGTTCCCTTATACCCTCACATCTCCCCTCAGCGCTGGTAATGACGTCACATTTTATAACATTGGGTGGATACAAGCTGAGGAATGTCGCAAAAGCACCAAATGCATCGTTTTGGTGCTTACCCACAGATCATTCTGTGCATTGCACATGAGGATCTCCCCACCCGAATAATAAATTTAAACAACAACTGCTATGATCAGCACTGTCATCACTTGACATCTCTGATCATTGAGGGGGAGGAGCGCTTGGATTCTGTCCCCACCCCTAAATAATGATGTTGTTTGAGATTACAATGCTAATCCTAATTTGGCTGGTACTACTCGCAGTTCTCTAACTGGCATGGACATGTTTCAAGATTGTGGTATCTGCTTTGTTTTCTCTGCCCACCCCGTTGTAGAATACCGTGAACACCCAGGAGCTGGATGCAAGGCTTTATTCCTGGACCCTTTTTGCATGTACAGGTTCAGAAGGGTGATGCACACAGCTTGCTTGGAAGTGAATAGCTATGTGGAATTAATGGAGTACTTAAAAAAAAAAAAAACAAGCAGCAAGTATTTTGCCAATAGAACAAGCATTCAAAAACAGCACACAGCGATGTTACTATGAAGCCAACATGGACCCTGCAGAGATTGCCTCCTTCCACTGAAGTTTTACAGCAGTTATTTATTAAATTTGCCATGTAGTTTATTACTAAGGAGTGGTTTGTGTGCTGTCATTTCTCTGCCGTTGATATATGTGTCCAGAGGGGAATGTTAGCAAAATGTAAATACGAGCTCCAAAGGTCATATTTCTCATAAATAACTTCACTGACCTTCCAGAGATAAATGAGGGTTTTTGCGGTGGGTTTTTAAAGGCCTTTTAACATTTGGTGTCTCTCGAACGTATGTCCTGGATCACTTGAGGCCATTATGTTGGAAAAACTTTAAATAGGCGTCAGAGAGAAACCACTTTTGAACCTTAGATAGCAACAAATATAACCCAAGAGGGAGACACATTATTCACACTTAGCAATAGCTACTCCAGAGGGAGGCCCATAGAAGAAGAAGAAAATAGATTGTAGGGGGAAATGAAAGGGAAACTTCCTAGCTTAAATATTTGTGCTATTAGTTATGAAAGAAGAGTGGGAGTGAATAATATAAATCCCGATCCAAGTTCTCACTTGAAAAGTGAGATTATATTTTATTAGTTGGCTGTAGGAGGTGCGAGTTAGCAAACTGAAATATTTGTTGTAAATTTACAAGGTACTTGTTATTTGTAAATGCTTCTATTTATGGACCCAACTTATGTCTCCCACAAACGATTAAACCATAATGAAGAGAAACAACCCATAATTAGGCAAAGGGTCACAGCTTAGCAGCAAACCACCTGGTTTGCATGCAAAAGGTCCCTGATTCAATTCCTGGCATCTCCTGCTAGAGCCTGAAACCCTGGAGAATTGCTGCCACTCACTGCAGATAATTCTGATTAGATGTAGCAGCATATGGCATTTTCCTGGGTTGCTATGCATTCTAGGGGCCATTCATGCAAGAGTGGCTGTGGACATTACAAAACGAATGTGTGGATGAGCAACATCCACAGCTGCTTGAAGGCAGGTGCACAGCTTGGAACAATCAAAACCTCTGCACTTAATTAATGGGGAAAAGCCAACATATTCCTTTTTTCTGAATGCAACAACAGAAGTCAAAAGAACTCTTTCCAATCATCCACTAGAGTGGAAGCAAAAGAATACATACCAAGCCTATGTATTTTTTCTCTCTCAATATAATTATATTTTTATAGCTTACTGCTTTTTTATAGCTTACTGGTAAAAAACCTTCACACAAAAAAGAATGTAACCAATAAGATGCTTAGAGATAATCAAAGGCTGTATTAGCAGAAAATCTGGTTTATTGACAGAATTTTTTCAGTCCATTCACCACACACAAATTCCCCGGACTTTCATATCACCCTAACACTTCCTCAACAAGCCACATATCTATAAGAATATAGAGCCTGGCACTTAACTGTCAGGGACACTGAATCATTCATAGTTCAGTGTTGGAGCATATGCTTTGCATGCAGAAGGTTTCATGTTCAATCCCCAGCATCTCCAGGCATGGCTGAGAATTCCCCCATCTGAAACCCTGGAGAGGTGCTGCCAGTCAATGCAGACAGTTCTGAGCTGAATGGACCAATGGCCTAATTTGGAATAAGGCAGCTTCCTGTGCTTCTAGGAAGGCTAGCACTTTAACATCCCACAGTAGGTTGGAGGAGTGGATGTTTCCAAAGAAATTTCCCTCTGCCCACTTGCCTATCTGGATCCAGACTACCTCAATCTTCACCTGTAACTGTGTGGTTTGAGCTCCATTTTGACTTCCAACTATTGTTCTGTTTTGAGCAATGCCTCAGCAATACAGGGGTGAGGCAAGGCTTCTTTTTTCTTTTTTGCAATGATTTTTATTGGATTTTCACATAGACATATTTTCACATCTGATTATTAGATCTTATTTTTCATAATTATATACAGGTGGTTTCTGAACTATTTGTTACTTAAAAAAAAAGGAAAGGAAAAAAGGGGAGGGGGAAGGTTTCAATGATACCCTGGGCAGCTCTGTGCAAGGCCCAGGCCGAAGACTCTATAAGAGCAGAGCTCATTTATTGCTTTAGCAATAGTCATCAGGCTGAGCCTGAAGTCAGCATTGCTACCTCTTCCTTTAAAAGGGTACAACCTACTTCAGCAATCACCGACTGGTAAGGCTGTGGTCTCACTAGGGGTGGATTCTGCCAAGTCAGAGGCATGTAACACGAGATCCTCAGGCTAGAAAGGTACTGGCACAAAGGGTTATTCTTGTGCAAGTACTTCTGTTTGGTTAGGTACATCTGGGGCTGCCCCTAACTGCAGTTCCCTGTCCTGCTCTGAATCCCCAGGCTCATCCCCTGCAGAGGGTGAGTCTGACCCTAAGGTCTTGACTGCTGGGTCTCAACATCTGCAACCAAACCTGCAGTGTCAGTTCCCAGCTTTGTAACTTTGCCTATGGAGAACCTATAATTATTAAGTGGAATGACCCATAGTCATTCTACTGCATGTAAACATTTAAGTGCCTTTCTCTCCTGCCAGTTTTGTAGTAAGGCTATTATTTTTCTAGCTAGGCTCTCATCACCTGAAGCACAACTATGCTAATTGATGGAAGCCAGCATTCACAGCTATAGCCAAGAGTAGCATGTTATTCCGGTTGCTAGAATTCATTCAACGTAAATGGATCCTTTAAACAGACTGACTACCGCTTCAGTGCAATTGCAAGTCCATTAGAAAAGCATAATAATACCCATTGCACACCACATTTCTATTCAGGCAATACACTTGCTGCAGGAGATTGTAAAAGCTTTCTGACCAATGTGTATGTTGAGCTTTGAAAAAACAAAAAACAACTACCATTCTTCACATAATCACTTTCTTTGTTCCAGTTTGTTTAACAGTGAACTCAGTTCTCCCAGTGCCACTCCTTATATAGCTAACATGGCACCATCCATGCACAAGACAGAGAGATAGCAGCAGCTTTGGAGGAATCTTAAGGTTTGCAGAAGTACAAAGTAATTTGGGAGGGCTCCCCCATTGGAGTCCATGGCTATGGCTTAGTGGCCACTGAAAGACAGGGAGAACCCAAACGGGATGAGAACTGGAGTGCCCTGGAAGTGGGCATGGCTTGCTGGAACCTTGAATGGGAACACTTACTAATTCTTTCTAAGGTTCAGCAACTGGAAGTTTTTGCAAGACTTAATCCAAAGGATGTCTCACTGGTTTTATTTTCAAGTCATTGCTGTTTCACATGTTACATTTTTACACATGTAAAATTACATGCATGCAATTTGCACTCAACGAATGCACGCAATTGTACTTACTAAGCATGAATCAGTGGGCCAGGGCTGGCTGTGGTCCCCAGCTGCATATGTACACACAGCTGCAAAAACTTTTGCCACAGTATAATATAGGAAGCATCCATCATCTCCACTTCTTCCTAAAGGAAGGGCATTTTAAAACTCCTTTTTAAAACAAGGCCCTGCAAATTAACATTTCAAAGAATAGCAGAATATAAACACATCTCTGCTCTGAAACATGAAGATACTTTTTGAAATGTTTGAAATAATAAAGGTGGTGTATCTCTGAAAGCACAACTGCATTGCACTATGCAGATGAAATGGCTGTGTCTTTTTTTTTACTCTTGTGGTTGTTTTGCCCTTGGCTGTCATGAAAATTACTCAAGTTATGTTTTGAGGCTGCTGATTTTCCTTTTGGAAAAAGAGACACAATTTTGTAAGATTGGCCTGAATATCTGAGTGTGTGAAATTGTGTAGCTTTATTCTGATCACTTCACAAATTCTTGTGGCTGTCATTGCGCCAATAATTAACAAGTAAGTGTAAAATTACTTGTTATGTTTCCGTGCGCTGCTCTGGTTTGCCAGAAGCAGCTTAGTCATGCTGGCCACATGACCTGGAAAAACTGTCTGCGGACAAATGTTGGCTCCCTCGGCCAGTAAAGCGAGATGAGCACCGCAACCCCAGAATCGTTCACGACTGGACTTAACTGTCAGGGGTCCTTTACCTTTTTAAAGTGTACAACAAAGCGATACTCTCATGGCCCCATAGTTCCCAAACAATAGTAACTCCAAAGAGGAGACAGACCCAGGGATCTGCTGGCACCAGATTCCTGAGGACACATCTTTGTCTATGGATTCTGAGCAATTGACTACCAGCTAAAGGGTTCTAGCCCTTTAACAGTAAGCTGCCTTGAGCCATATAAAGGAGGAGGAGGAGGAGGAGGAGGAGGAGGAGAAAGGTGTAGCAATTAGAAGGCACGCCTTCAGTTTTTATCCTAAGCCATACAATAAACCTCTGGCAATTGCTGCAAGCCAAAGCTAAGGTAATTTGTTTTCCCTGCTTTTAATGGCAGGATCACTGTCCATGGTACAGAACCTCTTGCTCCTGTCCAGGGTCCTGATTTCACTTCCGCATGAATCCAGCTTAGGCAATCTATAATATGTCATGAGAAGAGAAGACTCCCTGGAAAAGACCCTGATGTTGGGAAAGATGGAGGGCACAAGGAGAAGGGGACGACAGAGGATGAGATGGTTGGACAGTGTTCTCGAAGTGACTGGCATAAGTTTGGCCAAACTGCGGGAGGCAGTGGAGGATAGGGGTGCCTGGCGTGCTCTGGTCCATGGGGTCACGAAGAGTTGGACACGACTGAACGACTGAACAACAACAACAACAACATGTTAACTGAAAACATACTGTGGATGAGGTCTGTTCCTACTTTGGTTGTTCATAAATTCCACCAACACATAACCAATATATTTCATATGAATTATATCTACCACTTTGAGCCTGTCTTTTTGGGAAGCCTTGTGCCCTCACTGCTTAAGGAAAGAAGCAACATAATGCTATTACTTTCTGGCAGCAGAATTATTGTGTGGCGGAGTATATGACCACAATAGTAAAATTATAGTTGTACTCACATGTTCAAAGCACGTAGAGTGAATAAATATAGGAGGAGGGGGATCATGGTAGAAGACCCTGATCTATGTGAATTCCGCACTGGGTATCATTAGATTCACTCTAGGTTTATCCATCACCTCCCAGCCAGAGGATCCTCAGAGCATGAAATACTCTTCCTTCAAAGTATACTGGTGCGACCATAGCTACAAGAACTCAGACTCCATTTTCATCACTGAACTCTGGGCTTGTCCTTTATCTTTTAACCTGCTTCTCATTTTAATTTTTGGTTTTAATGTCCCACCAATCTTGTTATAGACTCACCACCAGAACTTTTTGTCTCACACCCTGAATCCAGTATCTGTTTTTTGTTTACCATTATTTACTCAAAGTGTGAGGGCTCCCCGCCTCCTCTCACCTTTCTTTAGATGCTGCTTTAGAGAGTTCCGCCCTCTTTATCTCTGTGAGCAGAATGAAACATACTCCAACAGCTCCCTCTCCTTCTCTCCACTTTCCTACTTCTCTCAGTATTTCTCTTTCTGATTCTTCATGAAGCCTGCACCTCTCCCTCAGCAGTTCTGCTTTATCACCCTGAAATGAGAGGCGTGGCTTACAGGCTGATCTGATTCATTGCTGATTAGACATCCTGCAAAGACTTACACAGGCATTGTTGCTTCCTCCTTAAAGGTGTGAACATATAAACTATACATGTGGGTTCTTTGCACACATGGCATAGACAATGTGAGCTTGTAGACATGCAGGATATGCTCACATTTACTGGATACGTTTGCTACTGTATATCTTACTTCTTTCATTCCACTGGGCATTCAAGCCTATGAAGCTGCCAATAATGACTGGCTTTTGCTGACCTGCTTTTTTTCCAACAATCTTTTTAAACATCAGAACGATGTCTCTAGCTACCCATTATTATGACACAGAGGTCTCAGTAATAGAGCACATGGAAGTTCTGCTTGTTTTGTCCCACTGTTACACAAAATGACTGGACTGTCCGTAATCAGCCAAGGTAAAATGTTACAATTGTAGGATGAGTTGAATCTGACTCTATGGTCATCATTTTTTATTTATTTATAACTTATAGCTTATAATGTTTAATTAACTTATAACTTCATCAATACCAGGATGGGGCCCAACATAAACTACAACAACCAAATCAATAAAACTAACAGTTTCATCTAGACCTACATTCTGACTCTTAGCCCCAAACTATTTTCTGCTCCAATCGGCTTCAAATCAGAACCGAGGTTGTCCAGGGGAAAAAAACCACACAATCTGCTTTATAATATGCTTTGAACTCTTCAGACTTCCCACAAATTAGAATCCTGGCGGGGAAATGGTTTAAAAATCAATTTCTGACCCTCCTCTTTTACATAGTGTTTGGAATTACAGGCAAAAAGGGATTGTTGTTTCATCCAATAGAGTGGAATATGCCTTTGTAAGGTTGTGAACAGCCAATTCTGTCACCTGCATGTCTGCCTGGCTATTGAGTTGCATTTTGCAAAAGGGATTTTACCACTTCTGCACCCCCACTGACTGTAGGCTGTTATTTAGAAGGAGCTTCAGTACAAATATTGGCTTGCTTTTAGTTCAGGAAAGGTATGTCCCCAGAGCAGTGTGACCTCAAGTTGGCAGGTAATTGACAGGAGGGCACTGATCTATAATGGGAATAAAGCTGCAATGCTGGGCCTCCCCTGGGATTCTGACAGGGTTATCTAACACATAATTATGTAACTTCAGCAGGAATGTTTTCTTTTTCTGTAGGCCATTGTAGTACCAGAAAGAAACAATTTCATTGCTTAGAAGTTGTGGGTTTTTTTCCTCTGGTGCTCTTTGTTTCTAGCTGACAACAGACATTAGCCAATGGTACAACATAATTGGAAGTGAGCAGTGACCACACAAAAAAAATATCTGTGTGGGAGGGAGTTTCTTTTTAAGATCATGTTTGCAAGAACGATGCTTCTCCATCTGTCTCTGTCATTCCCAACTCAGCTAGCTTTAACTACAGCAAGGGAGCATGATATTGTCATTTAAGGGTGCATGTTCAAGATCAAAAATCAAAGGATTATGGCATGCAGAAGTGGGTCATCATACAAATACAGCATGGAACTATTTTGCACGCTGCTTTGGGATGGCTGCTACTACTTTGCCTCTTCTGTAAAAGGGGCCAGTGTAAAGTTTCTGGCAATGTACACATACATTGGCAGTGGTGACAGAGAATGGGATGAGAGCAACTAGGTCTTACCATCTTCTCCATAGCATGAAAAACTTTTCCTATGCTGAGTGATCTTGTTCTGCCAAGAGCCGGAGGCCTCAGAACCAACTGTGGCTATCATGCCATTAATCGAGTCATACTAGGCCTTTGGTAGATTCTGCAAAGTGTGTGTGTTTGGAAGATGCTAACTGATGGAGTAAAGGTTGCTGAAGGGTGTGAGGCATCCAGGGCATGCAGCCCAAATGTCATGGTCAAGCAATAAGGCCATGAGACTTCTGGACAGGCCCAGCACATGCCTCATCTTGACTACATTTGGAGCCCAGATTAAAATGTTGGATTTTTTTTGGCTATGATTCCAAGTGTCTTGAACTGATTCCAGGCTGCATTGGGGTGGAATCTGTTCATCTCAGATTCAACACACAGTACAATCATAAGCATGGTTACTATAAAGTAAATTTCATTGTGTTCCATGGAGCTTATTCTGAAGTAAGTATTTCAAAGCCACCCAATTTCAAAATTACGAGGGGTGGGGGTGGAATCAGATGTTCCAAGAAAGCTTATATGTTTTATCCTGGTTTGTTTGTTTGTTTGTCTTGCAATCTTGCACTTGTGACAGCGGGCAACAACAATAAAATACAATATAACAAAACAGTGACCAAAAAGATATTAAACTTTATTTTTTAAGTCTTCTCCAACCTGGTGTCTTCCAGCTGTTTTGAACCTCAACTCTCATCATCTGCAGCCTTTTTTCAGCTGGAATTCGCAAGAACGCCGTTCCGGCACCTCTGAGGTGGGCGCCATTGCCATTGTAAGAGAACAAGGGAGGTGTTCATGGTGAATTCTGGCACCTCTTTTTCTAGAAAAATAGCACTGCCCAGCCTGCAGAGCCATGTTTGCTCTGGAGGGTATCCAGTTGGGGAAAACTGCTGTATGCAGTCATCCATGAGGAATAAATGAGCTCTTTATTGTGCCTTTAAGTGAACCTAAGTGTGGGTTTGTCAGTGCTTTTCCACAAGCATTTCAAATTACTGCTGGGGTGTTGTGCTGTGCTTAATGCAACTCAGTGGGGAGCCTACAGAGACAAACTGTGACAATGAGAGCGGAATATTTCTTTAAAAGGGGTTTTCAATAGCACAACACATTTCATTGATTCTAGATTCTGAATGAGGAGCCCCTTCAGGCTCCTGGATTGGAGCTGGAACTGAATGAAATCCATCCTCTCTTATCTTCTCTGCCTCTAAAATAGCATACATAACAAACACCCCGCCCCCTGGTAAAAACTCATGTAAGATGGCATCTCTTTACATTTATTTATATTTGGTTCAGATCTGTTCCACAGTCGCAGTCAAATAGAAAAACATTATGAGCATAGCCACCCACCCAAATCCTTTATGTACTTCAGGGATGGAGAACCTGCAGCCCTTCAGATGTTGGAGGGTCCATAACCTCTAATGGTTGACTGTGTTTGCCTGGGGTTAATGGCAGTTGCAGTCCAACAACATTTGAAGGATCAAGGTTCATCAACCCTGGTAAATTTGGTGCATTCATTATTACCCAGATAAAAATATCTATGCTGATTGAAAAAAAGTTGTTAGCAACTATTTGAAAGAGCTCACAATGCTGTTGTTACATATTATATAGGAAGACAGTCCTCATCCAGAATGGACCTTTTGTCTCAAACTCCTTAAATAGTTCACCAGGTGAGTACATCAAGAGAACATGTTTTAAATAGCTGAAGTCGTGGCTTCAGCCAGCATCTGCATTGTTAAAATAATAAATCAATATGCCCATTGTGTGCTTCACTTGTACAGTAAGGACAACTGGGGAAAGGCGGGGGACAAGCACCTACCTATAATATATGGCAATTTACCTATTAGTAGAATACCCTCCTGTTCTGTCTTCCTTTCATTCTACAAGAAAATGATGGAGCAGAAGAAGGCACCTCCGGCCAAGAGTGAAGCTCACTGAGGACAAAATAAAACACATGCTCGCACTGTAGTTTGGGGAAAATTATGTGTACGCAGATTGTCTCTTGTGTTAAACTGCTTTGACAGCCATGTTTCGAAAAGAGCAACATAAAAAGGTACATAACTAGCAAACTGCCCCAGAGTATGCACTCATGCAGCCATCCTTGATGACCACCTCAATTATTTTCAGGTTGAGAAGGCAGAGCTCTATTAACTCTCTCACGTTTATGGGGCTTTTTATCTTGGAGCATTTTTGAACAAATTCCTTCTGGGATGCCAATTGAAAAGTAAGCCATAAAGGCTCAGTAAATTTAATCTGATCCCTTTCACCAAGGCTGTGTATATGTGTGCACAAATTAAGCTTCTAAATTCCTTAAGTTTGTACTGAACTAAAAGTTGCATTCAAAAAATTCCAGGCACTTCACATGGTTCAATGGCAGCTCTGGCAATCTCAGTATCATGGTACAAATGCAAGATTTTTCCTGCACCAAAAAGGCACATGAGGAGGTTTTAGTAGTGCTGCTTGCATTGCTATTCTCCACAAGATTGCTATTGGTGGCCAGAACTAGAGAAGGGAAGAAAAGGAAGAAAGAAGTACTAGAAAAGGAATTCCTGCCCCCTTCAAAATTAAAGTCTCTCTGGAACAATTGTTTCAGATAATTGCTAAACAGAGGTAGATAAAAAGTTATGGTTGTGATGGCTCTTGCCAATGAAGCCTGTGTGCCTGAAGCCTGTGGAGGAAAGAAGGAATTACAGTGGTACCTCGGGTTACATACGCTTCAGGTTACATACTCCGCTAACCCAGAAATAACGCTTCAGGTTAAGAACTTTGTTTCAGGATAAGAACAGAAATTGTACTCTGGTGGCACAGCGGCAGCGGGAGGCCCCATTAGCTAAAGTGGTGCTTCAGGTTAAGAACAGTTTCAGGTTAAGAACGGACCTCCGGAACGAATTAAGTACATAACCAGAGGTACCACTGTATAAAGACCCAAAGCTGATACTACCGTATTTAAAAGGTAGTAAAGGATCCCTGCCTTTTAAATACGATAGTATCAGCTTTGGGTCTTTATACTTCCTTCTTTCCTTTTAAAGGACCCCTGACAGTTAAGTCCAATTGCGAACGACTCTGGAGTTGCGGCACTCATCTCACTTTACTGGCCAAGGGAGCAGACAGTTTTTCCAGGTCATGTGGCCAGCATGACTAAACCGCTTCTGGCGAAACCAGAGCAGCGCACGGAAACACCATTTACCTTCCTGCCGGTGCAGTACCTATTTATCTACTTGCATTATGACATGCTTTCAAACTGCTAGGTTGGCAGGAGCTGGGACTGAGCAATGGGAGCTCACCATGTCGCAGGGATTCAAACCGCCGACCTTCTGATCGGCAAGCCCTAGGCTCAGTGGTTTAGAGCATAGCGCTCAAATCTAATGCTCAATTTTTTTGACCAAATTACATTGCGAAAATTGAGGTGCGCATTAGATTTGATGGTGCATTAGACTCAAGTAAGTAGAGTATTTTAGAGATTTTGTCAACATTGTGTCAACTAGATTGAGAAAAGGCCCTAGAGTTCCATAGTGGAACATTTGCTTTGCATGCTGAGGATCCCAGGTTCAATCCCTAGCATCTTTAAATCCCTGCCTCAAATGCTAGGGAGCCACTACTAGTCTGTGTAGACAATACTGAGCTAGATGGTCTAATGGTTTTACTTGGTATATGCTAGTTGGAAGGAAGACTGTAAAGAAGGTTAGGATTTAAAGGGTCAGGCTACCACACTGCACACCTTTAAAGGAGTTTCACTACTACTTATTGGGCAAGCGCTCTCTAAGTTTTGTTTTAGAATAGAAAGCCAATTCAGGAATAGAAAATCTTTGTTAGCATGATTGCCATGTTTCTCATGGGAAGACTTCTAGGGCCTGCTAACATCTGTAAAGAAGTGCCATGTTAGGTCAGTAAGAGAGCTGAAGGGATTACTCATAATGTCAGTAGGGCAGCACATAACTGCAGACATGGCCATGCCATCATATCTATGGCACTTCTTTAGAAATCTTTATGAAGCAGCATATAACTGGACCATCCAGCTGCTACACTGCAAGAAGAATGTTTAGAGAGTAAAGATTTAGATGCTAAGTTGTCACGTCTATTGATCTGCCTGTCCGTCTATCTTTATCCATCTATTTTCCTATCTATTGCTACAGCTGAATACATTTCACCATCCAAAAAAGATATTTTTTTCTATCAGTACAAATAATTGGGTTTGCACTCAAACACAAGCAAAATTAAAGAATAGTACAGTGAAAGCAAAAGAACTACTCGATACTAGACTTCTGGTAAATGATTCTGACCCCCTGTCAATGCTTGTAAGTGAGAAAACCATTTCGGAGAAATCTACTAATAACAGCCAGGATTGTGATATGCAGCAAGCTGAGGTTCAGAGTAAGAAACTGAGGAACAAAAGCAAATCATTAGAATAGAAGACAGATGAGTATAAAGCTATACAAATATCTGGTCTTCATGTAAACTGTAGCTGTTTTATGGATCTTGGGGTGAAAGATTGAGATTTTAAGAACCAATAACATTCCTTATTTCCTGTTTCAGCATCTCCTCTCATTTGGATTTTCTTTTATTATTATTATTAAGTTGTGTTTTGCATATATCCATATACATTTTCCATCCATAATTCGAACTACACCTAGGAATAAACAGTTACATAAGAAAAGAAATAAAGAAAAAAAATCACATAGCCACTAAATATCTTTCCCACCAGCCGTTCCCCATACTTATTATATTTAATTATCAAACCTTAAACATTCTAATCTTTTGGGTTGGCTTCCATCCGCCACCTCAATTTGAGTCAATTTTTTCATTTTCCTTAACTGCACTTCTTTAGATATTTTCCATTTCTTGGTATTAGCTTGTTTGGTTATAATAACTGTTTTGTCTTTTGCAAAAATTAATCAAAGCACAATAAAGGTTTTATCTGAGAGCAATGTTTTTCTAGATAGTTTTTATAGCACTCCCTTTCCTTAGAGAACTTTTGGCTTGTTCTATTCCTAATTGTTTCTGTCATTTTAGCCAGCTCAATATAGTCAAATAGCTTTAGTTGCCATTCCTTCTTTGGATTTTCTGAACATTTGGCTGCCATGCTACATATTGTATTCACCTGCGTCACATTTAACCTGTGGCTTGAGTTCCACGTCCCCAGCACATCCACTGGAAGCTACCACTGTGTTCTGGCTGGTGGCCTTCCATACAGAGACGTGTAAATTCAGCTTTATTTTTCTTGTCAGATTGTATGAAAGGGAGAAGGCCCTGACTCAAATAAAATGTATTCACATGCAGCTGATGCCTTGAGGGCAAGATCTTCCTATGGTTTCTTTCTTCCTGTGGTTTTTTCCCCATATACTTTCACCAGCAGATGGTATCTAGCTAATACAGAACTGCTGAAGGTAGCCTGATGTGGGCGTGTCTTCAGCCAGACAAGTAATTATTTTAGAGAACATCTCCATCTAGGAAGGTTTATGCAAATATTTGATGTGGAGCCGAATTTCCACTGTGAGGTAGTGGGCTTTAATTACTTCTACTGCAAATTTTCCCACATGACAGAAATGGTGGTTTATCAGCATCACTGCAAAGCTCACTTGTTTTGCAGCGTATCGCCCAGCTCTTATGATAACGGCTCTCCAGTGCAGATTAGTTTCCTGATCCCTCACGGCTAACTTTTTGGCCCTGCTGGAATTCCCTGGTGTTCCCAATGAAGTAAAAGCAGCAGAAATTTTGATAATTTACTGCAGCTCCTGCCGACAAAACCAAACACACACGCACACACCCTACTGCCAACAAAACCAATCCGTTGTTCTTTCCCTTGTTCAGCATTAGTAACTTGAAATCTGAAATGAGCAAACGATAAGCCCTTTTCATACAGATAAGGGAGGAGCAGAATCATACGTGTAAATGTAGCGGTTACAAAAAGACTCCATATTTTATCTGGTGGTCATACACTTTTTAAAAATACTGTATTTGAAAGAGGCATTTTGAAGCTTTGCAATGTGGGTACAAAGTGGGTTTTACAGGGCAAAAGCAAGCAACAGCCCCCCTCAGCTACTTCTGATTATTCAGTCTAAACACCTGTGCAAAAATCATTAAATATTATAGGAAATTATCTTGGTAGCACAACACTGCAATTGATTGTCTATAATTTTATGGACAGCCACTGCAGGCAAAGATGGCCTATAAGTAGGAAAGTTGTCTCGACTGCACAGTAGTTATGAAGCACTTTCAAAATCCATATATTGTTTAAGAACTCAAACAAAAGCATTCATTCTGCAGGGGACAGTATAATGTGTAGTGTATATTCAATTGTGTCCTCCCTACATATGCAGAAACATTGTTCCTTTAGGGGTTTAGTATATTTACCATGCATATGAGCTGATGACATTGTATAGGACTGTAGACTTGTAAATACTGCTTTCTGTCAATATTACATAATGTATGTCTGCGGAAGAGAAAACTTTTATATATATAATTGACACCAAGGGGGAAAAGGATGCTACAAACACAGTCTATACCTGAACAAATGCTCTTAACATGTATATAGTTCTCAAATAACTTATTTATTGCTGCAGGGTCTGCAGTCCTCATAATGTCCACTGGAAGATCATAATTTAGAATGAAAAATTCACACTGGTATTATTGCAAGTATTAGAGGCTAACTATTCAGACAGAATTTTTACTAAAAATCCAAACAGTAATTGAGCTGGTTGTGTGCTTTCAATTGGAGGTGGGGTGGCTCCTGTGGAGTAATGGGGTTTCCAGCTGTGGGGTCTCTCCTCAAAGTTCTCTTGATCTCTCAAGCAGCCTGTAGAGCATCCATCAGAGTCTGGTGACAGAGGTGACTCTTTGGAGGCTTTGGGGAGAGGAAGGGAGGTGGTCTCTGTGGTCCCATGGAGTTTCATCAGAGCTGCCATCTCTGCTTCCGAAAACATTTCAACAAGGCCAATTTCTCCCTGAAGCTTCCCATCCCAGCAAAATCATTTCCAGGTGTCAGAAAAGCAGCAGTGAGGGTCTACCCTATAAAGCAGGACTTTAAGCCAATATTCCAGAGCTCGGTAAGAGAGAAAAAGAAGTCTTATTGCATTTTGCCATTCAGCAGGCCACATGCTATTCCGGAAATATCCTTAAAACCTAGAGGGAAATATTCATGTAATAATACTTGGGTAGGAGCACAATGCTAACTTAGTTTAAAAATTCAGAGCCCAAAGTGGATCAATTTTGCAATTTCTCTTTTAACTTTAGACTTGTCAGGCCCCATTATTCTCAATACAATCTGACATTTCTAGGTTAAAAAGACATCAATTACCTTTTGAAATTACCCTCTCTGTGCTATAGGATTAGCTGAATTTCTGCTGACGTTGTAAGTTCATTGTGCATAGTAGATTTATGGGGAGAAGGGGGGAAATTCAGCAATGTATAGCACTATCTAATGAACAGAGTCACACATGGTTATGAGGTTTGTGCTTATTGTTAAGACATCTTATTCATTAGCAAAACTAGCTGAATGATTACAGCAAATAGCTTCTGTTTTGTACAATGAAGGAATTATTAAAAATGAACATATTTCATAGAAACATAGAATTGTGGAGTTGGAAGGAACCACAATGCAGGAATATTTTGCCCAACATGGGGCTTGAACCCATTATCCTGAGATTAAGAGTCTCATGCTCTACCGACTCAGCTATCCCAGCATTTTTGCTTGTTTGTAAAATTTATCAACTGCATTCCATTACAAAATAATTCCAATTTGTACAATCAACATATCAATGAACAACAAAACAGGCAAGAGCACCCACACTCAAACAACTATTTACAGAGTACAATGACACAAATTCAACCCAAAGCCGAGGTGACTCAGTAGGTCTTCAGTTGGCACTGGGTAGACTTGGTTTCAACAGGGTCAGAGTTCCACAATCAGGATGCCTAGAACAAGAGTGCCCTTTC
The DNA here is from genome assembly GCF_009819535.1 of Lacerta agilis. NCBI lineage: Eukaryota > Metazoa > Chordata > Lepidosauria > Squamata > Lacertidae > Lacerta > Lacerta agilis. Next base: position 39,666,915 of record NC_046316.1, on the reverse strand, counting down.
TTGGGTTGTCACATGTCAAATCCTTGGCAAGTGTGGCACCATCAAGAGGACACCCCTGCTACATCTTAATATTTGGAAAGGTCCATAAGGGAGAAGGTACTCTATCTGATATCCAGGTCCTAGTTAAACCAGTATTGAATAAGTGTGTTTGGAATTTTTTCCCATCACTTAGACACTGAATACAAGCTATGGAGACTTCTCTTGCACAGTTTTAATTCAAAGGTTTGGCGTTTTATGTTCCCTGACACTCATACATCCTATTTCCAAACTAAGGTTTTATGCTGGGTTTAGTGATCCATTATAGAGAATGTGGGGTGAGCTGACGGCAGTGGGTGTTAGAAACTGTTTTATCAGTAGACAAAGATGACAGAGACCCTGGAAGGACAATATGGCGATAATCTGGCTGGCCTAGATCCTTGTGCCTTTTGTAATTCTGTGACAGTCATAATGCCCAAAGGGAACAAAGTAATCAGTTTGCAGTTCGCTGAGACATTTACTTTTACCAGCTTGTAATTGAGGCAGCTTTGCCCTCTGCTGAATCATAGAAGTGGCTTTTCCCAGTTAAAGGTGAAATGAATCAAGGCTCCTATTATTTAGCTTGAGGTCAAATTCACCTACATTTTAGGAGAGGCCAAGGGAGAAGCATAGTACAATCTTTAGATTTTTATTGGGTTCAGATTAATTGCTTTAGTGTTTAGATTTATTATTTTGTTGTTCACACATGGCATTGCCAATTATGATTCTTTGTTTTAAACCACAAGGAATGTAGCAAAAGATAAACATTTTCACATGCCCTTATTTTGCCTCAGGGTACATTTACCATACATTTGCCCTTGATACTTATTTTGGAATCATTCTTAGGAGGTCTGCATTTCTACTTCTTGGAGGTGGCAAAAGTTGCTAAGCTCCATAACACTCTGGGAAAGGCTTGGGTCTTTGGGGCTGGCTGCTCTCCCCTTCTTCATCCTTCCAGCTACTGCTGTTGCTGCAGCTGAACACTGCAGCTGGCCATTGTTGTCATTTCTAACTTAATGTATGTACACACATGGTGAACACTGTGCATAAATATAAGTGATGCCAGCTCTATTAGTTGACAGCATGAACCAGCCATGGCTGCACATCCACAATAAATAAAAATTGCCAAGGGTAGATAAGACAGCTAATGGTAGCAGTAATAAGTATTATGTCTGAAGCAACACTGGGTGATGAGAATGTTCTCCACCTGAAAACTGATTTATGATAATTGTGAAATTTTGCAAAACATGGCAATCACTCAATGTTGCAGTTATCACATGGTGGACATACTTGTGTTAACTCACGCCAGTCTCGTATAGTTGGAGCTTGTTTCCAAGCAAATGTGGCTAGGAATAGGACCATTGCAAGGTATGATGGGGCTGCAGGAGGTCTTCTGCAATTCTCAGGTGTTTCTGCATGAAGGTTTGCATGTCAGTGTCAATGTTCTCATCTCAATCTGGATGATGCCTATACGTTTTCCAATGTACTGTTCTGAATGTTTATGCTTTTTCAAGTCATTATGCTTTCCGGCTGCTCAGTGTTGGATACATCATTTTGAATGAGCTGTACGCCCTGAATCATTTGACCTTGTTATTCCTGCACGGTTCCTGAATTTATCATCCAAGAGAGACAATTATGTCTCAACATATTCTCATGCCTTCACATTATATTTCTTCAGAAAAAAGAAAAAATAGGTCTGTTTGATTTTAGTTGCTGCAGAAGCATTCTCTGCTATTTCTCATTACTATTGGAAGCCTGTGCTTTAATGGAGTTTTTCCAATAATTTTCAAGTACCTATCACATGCATATTGGAAAATTATACGTTAAAAAAAATATCTTACAAGACTATGCAAATTATCATGCCAAGGCAGAAATGAAAGGTGATCTAATGTTGCTATCACAGCTACCTTCTGTGTAATATTAAAACAATTATTTTGATTGTAAACTATTATAAGGCAAATTTGCCATGTCAAGGCCTGATGTGTTTCCTGATGCATGTAATGGCCTCTAAATAAGTAATTCAATTAATATGTTTACAGTAGTACAGATCACTGATTATACTGTAGAATCTCATTATCCATACCTCCATTATCCACATTTCCTGTCTGAACTGAGCATGTGTCACGCTTGAAAGATAGTCATTTAGCCCCATGCAAACCTTATCAGCATTATTAATCCAACCATCCATTTTGATCAATATTTTCCCATGCACAATAATGTCCCAGTCACTAGATTAAAAACACCATGGTGCTTCTACTTGTAATTGTTCATCTTCCTTATGCATGTGTGTGCTATAAAACCATGTCAGTGCCTGAACTACTCCTTAGTATCAAATCTGCACAATTTTCACTTATTGAGTTTGGAAGAGGATTGAGAGCAAACTGATAGTTTAAGCAGAAATAGATATCCAGACCCCAGTGGCTTTCATCTAAAAGTTTAAGAAGAATGTGATATGAAACTACAGAACTGCTGACTCTTAATATTTCAACTTCATGTTTAATACCGGTTTCAAGCACAGATACAAAGATAATGTGTGTGTGTTTGTGTGTGTGTGTGTGTGTGTGTGTGTGTGTGCGCGCGTGCAAGTGTGTGCAAAAACAGTACATTTCAACTGAATCTTTTGTTTCCTCTGGTTAGGAGTTTCCCCTTAGCAGCATGTTGTTTTGGGCATCTTAAGGCAGCACTCTGGGTGATTGGCAGGTATGAGTAACAGGAAAAGCAAGGAGCCATGCCCAGGAAGTTGGCTCTGGGTCTGTGGATGGAGCGATGCTGAACTTTTTCTTGCTCAATTATTTCCCAATTTCAATACCCAAAGGCCATACTGGGTATCATCAGGCCAAGGCACTGCCATTCATCTACCAAACTACTAAAGAGTGATGCCTGTTTTCACCCCAATTATGTTTTGTTGGTCTGTTGCTTTCCTTTCTATTCCCACTGCAGGCACACAAATAATACTTCAATGTTTTTTTCTGAGCTTTCCCTCCACTGGAGTTTCATTTGATTAGTTTTATACTCTGTCTGAGCCACACTTCACATTTATTAGTGCCACTTGTTCCATTTATTAATGAGCTCTGAAACCTGTTGAATACCACTTGATTCATTTTTTATGCTTGCAATTCCTCTGATGTGCTTCCATGGCAAAGTTTTCATTTAGGGGCTTCCACAGATAAATAACATCTGTTTTATCATATGACCCAGCTCTTTATCAATTTTCCATGCTCTGGAGCTTCATTCCAAAAGCTCACATTTTATGTAAGACCCTGTCAGAAGGAACAGTCTATCAATGTCTTTCTGCAAATCAAAATAAATGATTATGTATGCACTGTCATTATCACTGTCTTAAATCCTCTTAAGGAATTCAAGACCATTAGCTAGTTTCTCCATGCTGATCAGGCCCTTCTGGAGTTTTAGTATACACGAACTATTCTCATTTTGCTTTCCTGATAGTGTTTGCATTGTTTTTAACACTGGAGCCTAGCAAGCTGTTGGGGCCTGTAAAAATTTCTGGCATAATTTAGCACACAATTTTGAACACAGTTAGTAAATATGCATCTGTAATCTCTCATTTATATACTGACAAAACACCACCTGCATAGTTTTCTGCAGTATCATTCTGCGGCAGCACTGGGATCTATCAAGGTTCTGCTAACTGATTTGAAAGAGAAAAATACCTTCCCCCAGTCTTGCCAGGAGCAAAAATATTAACTGCTTAAGGACTTTCTAACATCACTGCATGGTCTTACAGCAGGCTGGAACAGCCTTATGAACCTGTATATTCTGCACCATCCATACTTGACTTAATGCACATTTCAAAAAAAAAAGTAGAACCCCTAGTCTAGCTGGGAACCACATGGGAGTAGACAATTTGCAAAGTGCAAAGCCCTTGCTAGAACCATTGCTGGTTCATACCAGTTCCTGCCACACATGGAGTTAAACAAGTTGTCTGTATTGACGGTTTTTGCAGCAAAAAGGGTCTTTTGGGGTGATTCGCTTAGTGGATGAACTGGGCATAGACCTCTGCACACCAATGTCTAGTACAGTATTAGAATTCTTCATATGTTCCTTCTGCTTGAAGGACCTTCAGGATTTTCTAACGTTATGTTTTTATCAACACACACACGGGGGAGGGGGGGAGGGAGGGAGGGAGGGAGGGAGGGGGAGAGAGAGAGAGAGAGAGAGAGAGAGAGAGAGAGAGAGAGAGATTCCTGTACCGTACCAACAGCACAGATTCCTACTTGTATTATAAAAGCTTTACTACAGATGTTTCTGAGAATGAGTTGTGGTAAGAGAAACACAGTATATATATATATTTAAAAAATTGGGCTTCAGCTGGGAATGGGATCCTTTTAGGTGATGTCATTGGAGCCCTTCAACTGTGTTTGGCAGCAGGCAGCCCAATTAATTGTTAAGCCCCTGCTAAAAAGGAATCGGGCTCGAAGCAGCAGGATGCGAGCAACAAACCGTTTATTATGTGTAGTTAATCCAACAAAATCGACTTGTTGTTAAGAGCAAGTATGCTGCTTTAAGTGTTTTGTGGGATGCACTGCTAGTTACTGCTATGCACTTTGTATATTGCTCTGAATAAAAGAACACAGATCCAGTAACAGCCAATGGCAAATATAATAGGCTTTTAAAATTATTCACAGCACAAGACAGAAGGAGCAACACAGCAAGCACTGGGAGCACAGCTGGGGACTCTAAGCAGTCCCACTTCAGCCACTTGAGCTGGTGCAGAGGCAAGCCTATTTTCAGGTCGCTCTTAAATTCAGAAAGTTCCCTGCCTCTTCAGCAACACAAGCAGCCACAGTGGAAACTATAAATTAATCCTCAGTACCCCTCCTTTGCCCAGTACTCCATAATTCAGTCACTCTGTTTCAGGTTTTCTTGCTTTCTCCCCCACGGTGTACAATTCACAAATGACAAACCAGAAACAAACCACAAACCGATTTAACTGCTTCTCACGGTTGCTCTATAGGTTTAACTATTTCATTCTCCTCTATAACAAAAACGATATGTTTTCTTATGATGAGATCTGCTATGACTTTTAAAAACAAGTGCACTGACAATGTATTCTAAGGATACCTGGGCAATTCTATCCAGCATCACACATCTGCTGTATATGTTCTACCTGCAACATCTTAAGGTTTTAACAAGAGGGGGGGAAACTGCATAAGAAGTCAATGTGTACTGTATTCAGGGGCAAATTAAAGCAACACACACAAAAGAAGCTGGATTAATCCATAAGGGGGGAAATCCATAGTTGGACAAGACCTATACTGCCTGTTTTCAGATCTTATCATCCATCTCCGCCAAATGACCCCCCCCCCCGGGATCTGCTGGTGCTTTTCATCAATTTGTTAATGTTCCATTCCTAGCTGGTCTGCCTCTTTCCAAGTCATGCCTTTTGAGTTCTGGCACTCTGTTTATGGTTACTGTGCTGCATCATATTCATCACAGTGTGGTTTCATGACCCCTGGATTTCAACTCTTTCTAATTTCCTTGCACTGTCTTGGTCATTAGATGGAACAAGATCTTAGCATTAACTGCTTCCAATAATGCCTCTGTAGCACAATCATTAATTGCATCTGTCATTTCCACCGTCATCAGGCTGCACATCTCCAGACTTTTCCAATTAATTTTTATAAAGGTTGATATGCGAAGTTATAATCTCAGTTTTATTGTTTTGCCATTTCTTGCCTGTCTCCTCTGTTGTAAGAAAATGAAGAACCTCTGAGGCAGCAAAAATAGGTTATTCCGTTGTTGGGGGTTGCTGCCAATACTACAGAAAGTCTCTGTGGTACCTGCTGCCAATACTTTGGCATTTCTCACACTTACCGATTCCAGCAAATTTATCTTACTATGGAGTTTCCACATTGTGAGAACATTATCTTTATTTCACTGATGTGCATAAGAAAATACTACATATGCAACATGTAGCTCAAAAAGGAAATATGAAAGGGCAAGGAGAGATTGCAATGCAAAAGCCCCATTATATGAAACTTTGTTACACAAGCTTCCTGATTTAACTCTTAGTTCCTCAGGACTTTTCCTATCAATTTGAAATCCATTTGAATTCCCCTCCTTTAATTCAGTTATCTGACTTTAGTAGATCTCTCCCAGATAAATGATTTTATTACAGCAGGACTATCCAATATGAAGTTGGCTCGTGCCCAAGGATGTAATTAGTCTTTTTAAGTGCTGATACATAACAGCACCAGATATCTCCCCCCCCCCCCCAATACTGACAAGATTAGTGATGATGGAGCCAATTTCAGAACTAGGGGTTTCAAACTACTAACTTCCCAGTCATGACTTTCACATGCACCACTACAAGGCAGGACCAGATGCCTCAAGGTTCAGTCCTAGCTTGTAATGGAGTCAGCTGCTGCCAGCCAATCAGCCCCCCTTCTCATGATTCCCTCCTCTCACTTGCAAACAAAAGGGATTCTGTCTTCAATGACCCTTTCCTGACACTAGTTCCCCCCATCCTGTTGCAAGAATATATTTGCCTGGAAGAAAGAGGTGGAAGAGCAGGAAGTTGATTACCCCTCAACTGTTTATGCTGAAGCTTTTCAGAATCCCTCTCCCCTGCCAAGCCCTATCCCTTTTCACCCTGAGCTTTCTAGGAAGTTTGTGGTGCATCCTGAATCTACTTCCAAGTTTGAAGTGAAGTTCAATGTGAGTTTAAGGGTTTTACTTGTCCGTCATTAGAAAAGACAACCCAAATTTCAATGCTAAAAGATCCATTAAGATAAAGGCAGCTTCATATATTATGTGTGCTGCTGCAATCCAGTCACATTACACTGGCTTTTCTTTCAACAAATGCATAATGTTTGAGTATTTGCATTTATAAAATTTCTATACCACCCTCCATCCAAGGATCACAGGGCAGTTTATAATAAAAAGACACAAAAATGCATATCATAGTAACAAACAAAAATATTACTACACACAGTTAAAATGGCGACAGACTGGCTAATTAGGCAAAGGCATCATAGAAGAGAAATGCTTCTGCCTGGCACCTAAAGATATGTAATGAATGGAGAGAACATTCCAGAAGCATGGAGAGCATTCCACAAACTGCCACAGAAAAGGCCCAATGTATTTTACATTTGGATCTACACACATTATGAAATACCCATACACACCTGGCTCAGTCCAGTCTCTAGATGTGCATACAGGATATTCAAAGATGCACAATTTGTACCCCCCCCCCAAGACAGATTGGTATTTTTGAGCTCCCCCCCCCCCCCAAAAGCTTAGAATTGTCAAGTTTCAGGGAACTTACTGGTAGCAGGGAGTCAGTCTTAAAATCAGAGTCCAGTGGAGTTCCTGAAGCAGCCAAGCCATGGTCCATCAACAACAAAAGTTGAGCAAACACAGAGTCTTTGTCTGCTTCTCTTGTTTTCCCTCCAAATCTTCCTTAATGTTCCTACAAGTAGTTGTGTCTCTGCTCTTAACGAAGCATGTGATCCTCACCTGCCTGAGCCAAATCCTGCTGAGAGGCCACAAACCTTCTCCCAGACCTAACGTGTCTCATCATCTTCACCTGATCCAACTAGTAAGCTGGGCTGGGTTCTCTCTCCTGCCTCAGTCTCTTAAAGTGCACATCCCACAGTTCACAGTGCCTCAGACCCTGCCGTGTTCACAGAGACGGGGCATTTCTGGTTCTGGCAATGTGTCCACTTCCCCTGGCTCCCATGAACTGTCAGTTGCCCCTTCATCATCCTCTGATGTCCCTTGAGTACCTCCTAAGTCCCCAACCACCCCTTCCCATCTTTATTTTGCCCCGGTGTGTACCAATCATACACCTCACCAGGATCCTCTTTCCTTTCTTCAGTGTCCTGCCAGTTCATGACAGTAAGGCTCCATGAGCAGAAATGGTCCTCCTAAACTTCCCCATCCAAGTCTAGAAGGCTTCACCTGCCTCAACAGGCCTTCTCTGTCACTGTTTTCTCCACCTTTGCAAAGGTAATGCTCTCACAAAGAGCCAGGATGAGATGGCTGGTGAATTAGAGCTGAACTTTAGGGGGAGGTTGGGCTCAGTTCACAATGAGGACAGGATTTCTGGGCTAGAAAAGTTAAGTTTCTCGGTTCTCCCTATTCCAAATTCATCCTCATAATTATAGTTTACACAAAGGATTCCCCCCCCCCACCCGCCATTGCCTTCAAGTGGTTCCTAGGAACTGTACACTGAGAAATGGTGAAATAGTTTCCCTGTGTAACCAGGTTATGGGATAGAAAATACTCAAGGACAGTTGAAGAATATGAGGACACTGTCTCACTTATTGACACAAGACCACACCTGATCTTTAGCGTTTAGTCGCTATTGCTCACTGTCACAGAAAATCTGTAGCTATAAAAACAACTGTTCACCTGTAATAAAACAGCAGCCCTTTGTTTAATTTTTTAAATGAAAAAAACCATCCTGATCTTGGGCAGCTTATTAACAAAATGCAAAACCCCTTTGAGGAGATGCATATATCCTTGTCTCGTGGGTGTCATATGATGCCTGGCCCCTATTAAAAGCGAAGCCAGCTGAGAGAAGCTGGATACATTGTGCAATTAGTAATTGGATATTGATTCAGATGCTTCCTGATTGCTAGTCTGAATCCTGTCTGCATGAAACGGAGGAGCTTCGTGATCCAAGGTCATTTGCTGGCCTTGCAGAGTGGCACCCGTGTCACAACATGACACAACAGACAGCGCTAATTAGACATTCAACGTCTATCTCTCTGAGTAGAAAGATTTCGAGACTGACTTACTATCCAACCCATAGGGGCCACCTTTCTCAGTCGCAAATGAGCCATACGGAAAGGGTTGTGGGGGGCAGCTCCAGTATTCTCTGCTGACTCGTATTCATGTTTAATTAGGGCTTACTGTTTAATCATTAACATATTTACAAAAGGAGTTGAAGCCTTTGCTAGTTCAGAACAATATTCTATCCAGTTCAGAATTCTGTTAGGCCACAGGTGTCTTTCATGTGGGTAATTCCTAAGTAGAAAACACCCAAATGAAGTATCATTTATGGCAGACTATAGCAACAGATAGGGCTAGAAGGCTAGCTTCAAAGTACAAACAAAATGCCCAGATTTGGTTGTGTGGTGTCATACAATGGGATAGCTGAGGTTTTGTTTTTTTTTGCTTAATATACATATTTAAATATTTAAAGCATGCACAGAACTGGTGATTTCACGCTGTTCATATACCACACTGCTTTGAGTACAAACTGCAACAGACAAGCCAACCTAACCTCAATATTTAACAAGGGCTAGTAGCCATGATAGATCCCATGAATCCAACTGCTGTGTATATGTCTAAGATATTGCTTTAATTAATTTGAATATTCAAACTTTTGATGTAGTGTGAACACAATGTGAAGCAATGGAGACTGTAAGGTCTATATTTATTACTCTTCCACAGTTAATAAGAGAACACAATTTGTTCAAAAAGTCTGCTTGCTGTGTTCATCAAAAAGAAGCAGTTGGCTTAGCTTAACCATTTCAACCATTTACTATGAGCTGTTTCCACTGCTGAACAACAGATACTCCACTCATATGAAAGAATTAGCCAAACCTCTCCTCTATCTGCTCCCCCCCAAAAATGGAGCAGATTTTGAGAGCTGGCGGGGGGTTGCAGGTAAGAGGAGGGGGGGGATTCTGGTGCAGAGGCAGAACTGCAACATTGGCAACATTGGCCACATATTCACTGGGAAATTTCTTCACAGAATTGTAGATTTTTGTGGTGCTACCTTTAGGCAAAGTGAGGCAGCCACCTCCAGTAGCAGATACTGAAAAGTGAGGAGTGGGCAGTATTGTGTGTGTGAATGCAACCTGCCATGTCCCATTGCTATCTTGTCCTTTGCCTGGGGTAGCAAAATGACTTGGGCTGGTATTTTGTGGGCAACAACATAACAGTCATCGGCTTATGAGCATAGGGATCTGCCTTGGACCAATTCAGACCACTGCTCTGCCTAGCAATACCTCTCCCTAGGTCTCTGGCAGGGATCTCTTCATATCCTAGCCCTGCCCAGAAGTGCCAATATTTGGAACTGAGTCTCACATCCTTGTTCTGTGTTTGTTGTTTCCCTTTAATTTCAGCTTTTGAAACAAGAACTATCTTTAGATAAAAGTAATGCTTGTTCTTTCCAAAATCCTCTCTCTTGTTATAGCATTAGCTTGTCATTTGAAATAATCATCTTTTTTATATTTTCAGGCCTCTTTTATATTCTGAGCACTTCGCTCAGTCCAGTATTAGGATTCCAATTAAATCAAGCCAGGGTAAAAAAGAGCCATAGATAAAATATTTAAAACCCGGAATCAATGTACCATGGTAAATGCTTAAGAAAAAAGAAGTCTTAGTGCCCCACTTAAAAGATCTCATTTAATTGAGAATAAAGTTTGCATGATTACTAACCTGGGACTAAATTTAATATAGCAAAGCCCACAGACCAAATTGTCTAATTTGTCCTTTTATGGTGTTGGACGTATGCGTTTTCCAACTGTCCACACAGCTTACCTTAATTTCCACTTAGCATTCCCTCAGATAGATGAGAAGAGATAGTCTTATTGAGAGTTCTGTAATTATAACTCTTCAAGAAATTAATAAAAATGAGAGCATGATTTGTTCAAAATGTCCAATCGTGAATCAACCAGAATGGGACAGACCCTGAATTTGGCAAGCTGGTCCTCAATTTCTCCAATAGGGGAAGAGAACCTTTCTCAGCTGGAAGGCCACATCCTGCCTTTCAGGCAACTTTCCAGGGCCTGCATGCCAGGGGTGGGTCAGAAGTGGGCAGAGCAACAGATAGAACTCTCACCTGGCAGAATACTGTGTTCCAGCCACATAAAAGTCAGAGGGAGGAATTCATCACAGCGCTGTGAGACTTGTTCCCTCACCACAAGCATTTCAACTTGCCAGATGGAACAATCCCCCATCTACTCCCTGCCTTGTACTGGTCTGGGAATTTCCCAGAGCCATTTTGGGGAGTCTGGGACACATGGGGGAGGAGTGGGGGAGCTCCGTTGTGTGAACTTATGCTTGTGGGTCTTAGTTGAATGCAGCCCATGAATGCGCACACACATCTCCTCATTCTCTATCCAAGTGAGCCAGAGGCAGTGCAAGGCTGTATTCCAGCCAGGCATAAGAAGCCCAGGAGGGCATGGAGCAAAGCCAGTGAGTGCTTGATAGAGAGGCCTTGTGACCTTGGGGCTTCAGGTTCTATACCTCTGCTCCACAGAGTCTTGCTATGCAGACAAAGGAAGACACTCCCCGAATCTGACTCAACGGGTTCAGACACGTAATCCTGAGCTGTAGCTGTTTCTTGTACATATGTAATAAAGACTGTAAATATCAAGCTGACTGAGCTGGGGTGTTAATGCGAAGGGGAGACACCACCTTTACACCAGGCCTGTGGCCTGCCCAGCATGGAAGACTTGTGTATAGTACACAGAACTGAAAGGGCCACAGAGGGTAAACCACCCAAAAGGTGCAAACAACGTGCTGTTGGAGAAAGGACATTGTCCTCCGCATAGCCATGAACAGTAGCGGTGATGGAGGGGGTTAAACCTGTACGTGCCCCTTCCTTAGGTTATGCTTGCTTCTCCTTTCTCAGCTCCTTCTTAGCCAACTGCAATTATATCGAGATATGCAAGAGAAATGGATGAATCTGAAATGGAGATGACTGTTATCTTATGAAGCATGTAGGTAGGTAATATTTACCGATGTATATATCCCATGCCACAAGTATATTTTGTGGTTTATAGAGTGCCAGATCATCAAACGGCTTATGCTAATCCTGCAAAATGGACTAAAAGCACCTCAAACAGGCAAACAAATTACCTATCAATATTACACCTTTAAGCATCTTATTCTCCATATTTAAGCGGTGCTAACAGCATGATCCCAATAATTCCTGTAGCAGTTCTGTTGAGACAGCTTTGCAATAGGAAGTGAGGAGGGGGAAAGAGAGATATAGGCTAGAGGAGCACTCGTGACTCCTGCCAATCAACTGCAAAGGAATATGCACTCTTTTATCCTGTAGTTAAGCTGCCTACAGGGTGTGAAGTTTTCTGTGCTAAGCCTAATAGATTCTTAAGTGACCTGTGCTAGCAGAGAAACCCTTCAAATTAATGGCAGAGTTATTGCACAGGAAGTCCCAATTTTATAGTCTTATTCCTATCATCTCTCTCTCTCTCTCTCTCTCTCTCTCTCTCTCTCTCTCTCTCTCTCTCTCTCTCTCTCTCTCTCTCTCTCCCCCACCCCCCCTACATTTGTAATTATAACTGGTTGTGGCAGGTGGAGGTTCCAGATGCAAAGAACATCGGTAGCAGCAGACAAGACAAGCTGCTGGGCTAAGCATATGTAGCTAGGTTGGGAATCTTATGTAAGATGTGAAATTCAATGCGTTCCAACATGGTAACTATTACAGAGACAAGCTTAGCTTACAGAATGCAGAGTGCCAAGCAGAAGCCTGCATCTTGGCCCTAGGAATCAACATTGCTATAAATCAGGCAGGGAGAACCCTAAGCATGGGGGGCGGGCACAAATGTGCCTCTCCAGCCCCAGCCCCCTCTGGACCTAGGGACTGTCTCCAGAGCACACCCTCTGCCCCCATGTCACATCCCTCACCACATCTGCTTCACACCCTGCTTGAGTGTATTTGCCTGGCTGGAATGTGCCCTTGAACTCTAAGAATGCCTCTTGCTTCCCTGTATGGAGGATGGATGGGTGTGTGTTCCCCACTGTACAATGGGGAAATTTACATTTGTTGATTTACAGTACCTATTTTTCCCTTTGGCCTCAATAACCACAGCTATCCCCATCCCCATCCCCACCGCTTAAAGGCTTGTGGAAGAAAATGTGTCTCCCTGGCTGAAAAGGGCTGCCCACCCCTGCTATAAAGGAAAAGGTAAAAGGTAAAGGGACGTGGGTGGCGCTGTGGTCTAAACCACTGAGCCTCTTGGGCTTGCTGATCGGAAGGTTGGCGGTTTGAATCCCCGCAACGGGGTGAGCTCCCACTGCTCAGTCCCAGCTCCTGCCAACCTAGCAGTTTGAAAGCATGCCAGTACAAGTAGATAAATAGGTACTGCTGCGGCGGGAAGGGGTCCTTTACCTTTTACCTCTCCATGCAGAGAGATAGTGCATTATATTCAACATAGCGCTAAGGTGAATGACAGAATGTTCTTCCCAGTGGCGTAGGGAGGGGGGCGAAGGGGGTGGGAAGCCCCAGGTACCACCCTGGAGAGGGTGACACTCTGAGTGCCCCTCCCTGGCTCGCTTCTGCCTGGACGGGCTTGCTTGGGGCTTGCCCGCTGGCAGCGCACCACTCCCAGTGCGCAGGTGCAGTGTGTGTACGACGCATTTGTCATACGCTGCGCCTACACACTGGGAGTGGCGCGCTGCCGGCGGGCCAGCCTCGGATGGGCTTGCTCGGGGCTCTGCTGCTGGCAGCGTGCCACTACGGAGTGTTGCATGCCGTCGGCAGGCCCCGAACAAGCCCATCAGGGGCTCACCCGCCGGCAGCGCGCCACTCCCAGTGCGCAGGCACAGCGTGCGTCCGGTATATGCGCCATACGCTGTGCCTGCGCACTGGGAGTGGCGCGCTGCCGGCGGGTGAGCCCCTGATGGGCTTGTTCGGGGCCTGCCGACGGCATGCAACACTCCGTAGTGGCACGCTGCCAGCAGCAGAGCCCGAGCAAGCCCATCCGAGGCTGGCCCGCCGGCAGCGCGCCACTCCCAGTGTGTAGGCGCAGCGTATGACAAATGCGTCGTACACACACTGCACCTGCGCACTGGGAGTGGTGCGCTGCCAGCGGGCAAGCCCCAAGCAAGCCCGTCCAGGCAGAAGCGAGCCAGGGAGGGGCACTCAGAGTGTCACCCTCTCCAGGGTGGTACCTGGGGCTTCCCACCCCCTTCGCCCCCCTCCCTACGCCACTGGGAAGAACATTCTGTCATTCACCTTAGCGCTATGTTGAATATAATGCACTATCTCTCTGCATGGAGAGGTAAAAGGTAAAGGACCCCTTCCCGCCGCAGCAGTACCTATTTATCTACTTGTACTGGCATGCTTTCAAACTGCTAGGTTGGCAGGAGCTGGGACTGAGCAGTGGGAGCTCACCCCGTTGCGGGGATTCAAACCGCCAACCTTCCGATCAGCAAGCCCAAGAGGCTCAGTGGTTTAGACCACAGCGCCACCCACGTCCCTTTACCTTTTACCTTTTCCTTTATAGCAGGGGTGGGCAGCCCTTTTCAGCCAGGGAGACACATTTTCTTCCACAAGCCTTTAAGCGGTGGGGATGGGGATGGGGATAGCTGTGGTTATTGAGGCCAAAGGGAAAAATAGGTACTGTAAATCAACAAATGTAAATTTCCCCATTGTACAGTGGGGAACACACACCCATCCATCCTCCATACAGGGAAGCAAGAGGCATTCTTAGAGTTCAAGGGCACATTCCAGCCAGGCAAATACACTCAAGCAGGGTGTGAAGCAGATGTGGTGAGGGATGTGACATGGGGGCAGAGGGTGTGCTCTGGAGACAGTCCCTAGGTCCAGAGGGGGCTGGGGCTGGAGAGGCACATTTGTGCCCGCCCCCCATGCTTAGGGTTCTCCCTGCCTGATTTATAGCAATGTTGATTCCTAGGGCCAAGATGCAGGCTTCTGCTTGGCACTCTGCATTCTGTAAGCTAAGCTTGTCTCTGTAATAGTTACCATGTTGGAACGCATTGAATTTCACATCTTACATAAGATTCCCAACCTAGCTACATATGCTTAGCCCAGCAGCTTGTCTTGTCTGCTGCTACCGATGTTCTTTGCATCTGGAACCTCCACCTGCCACAACCAGTTATAATTACAAATGTAGGGGGGGTGGGGGAGAGAGAGAGAGAGAGAGAGAGAGAGAGAGAGAGAGAGAGAGAGAGAGAGAGAGAGAGAGAGAGAGAGATGATAGGAATAAGACTATAAAATTGGGACTTCCTGTGCAATAACTCTGCCATTAATTTGAAGGGTTTCTCTGCTAGCACAGGTCACTTAAGAATCTATTAGGCTTAGCACAGAAAACTTCACACCCTGTAGGCAGCTTAACTACAGGATAAAAGAGTGCATATTCCTTTGCAGTTGATTGGCAGGAGTCACGAGTGCTCCTCTAGCCTATATCTCTCTTTCCCCCTCCTCACTTCCTATTGCAAAGCTGTCTCAACAGAACTGCTACAGGAATTATTGGGATCATGCTGTTAGCACCGCTTAAATATGGAGAATAATGCGCCATACGCTGTGCCTGCGCACTGGGAGCAGCGCACTGCCGGCGGGCGAGCCCCGGGTGGGCTTGCTCGGAGCTCGCCCACTGGCAGTGCACCACTACGGAGCGCTGTGCGCCACCGGCAGGCCCCGAGCAACCTGCGGAGCGAAGCTGCCCCACTCGGAGCTCCCCCACCAGCGGCGCACCGCTCCCAGCATGCATGTGCAGTGTGCGTCTGACACATGCGCCGGACACACACTGTGCATGCGTGCTGGGAGCGAAACCACGCCCCCCGGGTGCTTCTGGATTTGCCGCCCCGGGTAGCTGGGTGGCTTCCTCCGCGCCTGGTTCTTCATCCCCTCTCTTCTCCACAAATTCCTCCTGAATCTGTTTTGGGTTTCCTGCCAACCCACCTTAGAAGATTTGGAGATGGCATGGGCATGCACGGTGGAATCCTGATGTGCTAGTACTAATTCTTGAGCTAGCACAAAAAGTTAGTTTAATAACACCCAGCTTATCTCTGAATACCAGTTGCTGGGGGTAAATACCTGGGGAGACCTGCAGCTATTGGAAACACCAGCTGACATAACTGGGAGTATGCACATCTCTGATCCCCTTCTCAACTCAACTAAGAGCCTCCATATTTGTTTTTGGTCACTCATTTCTCAACCTCCAAAATCACTTCCTAGTCTCTCACTTGCTTCTCTGGCGTCTGCCCTAGCAGGACAGAAGAGAGAGGGAGGCAGAGAATCTCTGCTATGGTCATTCCCTTTCCCTTTGGGCACCTGATGATCCAGGAAATGTAATGTCCCCAGGGCAGGAGTTTGCAGAACATTCCTATCAACATCAGTAGCCCCGGAGAAACCATATTTTCTATACTGGAGCCTAAGAGACTGATATAGAGGCTCTCTAAGCACCAGCAGACTGTTGGCAGGAGAGAAAAATCTGCCTTCTTACTCCTCTCCCCAAAGCAGATGGTGGGAGGGAAAGGGTTGTTCTTCTCTGGCTTGGATTAAAATCTGAACTGGAGAAACAGCTCCAGGGTTGTAATGCTGTTGATTGTCTCATATTGAAGGTGAGCATTTGAATTACCTAGCTTCATATACCGAGCCAAGGAAATAAATCCAATGTGACAGAGAGTCTTTTATGACATTTAATGTGGCCTCCTGTTTGTGGAATGCAAGCCAAAACTGCCTGTTCGTTGCACCCCCTCTTAAGGCATCTTAGTACAGTACAGCAGGCATGCTGGAATGCACCAATTTCGCCAGCTGCAGAGTGGCTGACATCCCAGGTGGGTCAATTCTGCCACCCTGCCACCTGTCAAACCCTTTCCCCACTATTTTAGTTTTCTATAATGCCATTTCATGCCTCCTCCTCATCCAATTGCCCACCTCTGCACCAATGCAGGGTTCCAAGGTGGGCCATGAGGCTGACACAAAGCCATAAGCTGTGACATATTTGGCTTTACAGTGGAACCCCGGGTTACGCACACGATCCTTTCCGGGTCGCCGTGTTTAACGAGGGCGTGCATAACTCGAACGCAGGTAAAAAAAAACCCGAAAACCCAGAAGTTGCACGATTTGAGCTCTTCTGCGCATGCGTGAAGTGCGCAGAAGCATTCTGTGCATCCAGCAGTCATGCACACTCCCGCGCGCTCCGGAAAGCACTTCTGGGGGGCGTGAGTGCATATCCCGAACGTACGCAACACGGAGCGTATGCAACATGAGGTATGACTGTATTCTTTCTCTCTCTTCCTAAATTCTATGCTTGAGAGAAAATGGAGACATATATCTGAATTGTAAGGAGCCCAATGATACACTCTGGAAACATTTTGAAATCTTGTGTTGTGCTTTTGGTGGAAGCAAGATGATCTCTCTTCCTTACTTGCAATGTATATATATTTCTTCACAAGCTGCTTCTGCTTCCATAGCCTTTCCCAGTGCTTTGAAAATTCCCTACTGTATGCTCATTATATGTAGGGCATAAGACACACAGCTGATTTTTGTTCACAGGATGAGCGTATGCAATTCCCACTGCAGCCAGCTAAAGCTACCAATGAATGCCAAAGGCAGAAACTGGTGTCAGTTGCTGAATAAAATTCTGTCTACCTTTTATTGCATTTCCTTTCATTCCTTGTCATCAAAATATGTGTGTCTGCAGCTAAGCTGTTCCATGCCTGCATTCACAATGTCCACATTCTTTTTAGAAGGTGCTCATTGTAGCTCAGAAAATACAAGCTTGCTGGTCACCCTGCAAAACACATTTATCAGTATGCAGAAGCCGTAGGGGTGGTTGTGCGGAGTCAAAAGCAGGCAGGGTGAAAAGTGATTTCACAGAACCTCTCCATTTATTTTTCTTTTAATAACAATGCTTGACCCTTCTTGTGGCATGGTTCTGAAAGGGTGAAGCAGGCTACCTTAAAATTACTCAAATCAAAACCCTTCCTTACTCCAGTCCAGTGTGTGAATGTGCATTATGCCATGAAGTGTGGCAATGCTAAATGATATCATTCCCCATGAATAGGAAGAGAGTCACGAGAGGGAACCATTACAGCTACTTTTTGCTTGATCCATCCCAGGATTGTGCCATTTGGGGCCAATCAGAGGATGAAGCCATCCTTTAAAATTTCAAATGCTCAAGGAGATAGTATACTACCACAGTACCCTGCCCACAGCTATTGTAGTAAATAGTCAATGGAAGAGCCTTTCCCCGCCATTCCCTTAAGAAACCCCAAGCAGGAACCATCCTGGAGATATAGGCTTTAAGGAATGGCTCCTCCATTTAATGTTGGTCTTGGGTATAATATGTAGCAGCTCAAAAGTGCAATGTTCTTTATTGTCTATTTTTATTACTTACTTCATTTATGAATTGCTTCCTATGAGGCATCTCAAAACAATTTACAAGAGAATAAAAACAGTTAAAATAATTGCATATATAAAAAAGAGTTAAACATTACATATAAAACTATTTTAAAAGGAATATATATATATATATATATATATATATATATATATATATATATATAGAGAGAGAGAGAGAGAGAGAGAGAGTATGTGATCTATTTCAAATCCAATGCAGATACCAACTGGGATAACAGTCCCTACTTAGCAGTCTTGGTGGAAGTGGAAGCTAGCACCTAAAAGACCATAGAGATGGTGCTTGTCTGATATATAACAGGAGGAATTTTCAAAGGGTGGAGGTACACAATCACCACATCATCAACGTACCTGGTATTTTGCAGAAAGATAGTTTCTAGAGATGCAACCCTTAACTTCCAATGCACAGGAGAATACATATTAGCCTATTTTTATGAATCTTAGAATCATAGAGTTGGAAGAGACCACAAGGGCCATCCAGTCCAACCCCCTGCCAAGCAGGAAACACCATCAAAGCATAGAATCATAGAGTTGGAAGAGTCCACAAGGGCCATCCAGTCCAACCCCCTGCCAAGCAGGAAACACTATCAAAGCATAGAATCATAGAGTTGGAAGAGACCACAAGGGCCATCCAGTCCAACCCCCTGCCAAGCAGGAAACACCATCAAAGCATAGAATCATAGAGTTGGAAGAGACCACAAGGGCCATCCAGTCCAACCCCCTGCCAAGCAGGAAACACCATCAAAGCATAGAATCATAGAGTTGGAAGAATCCACAAGGGCCATCCAGTCCAACCCCCTGCCAAGCAGGAAACACTATCAAAGCATAGAATCATAGAAAGTGCAACATTTTGCATCCTTTATTTGGAGAAAGAAGTATCAGCTGCTCCTTGGACAATGACAGCTGCTGTATTTGTTCCTCTGAAATGGGAATGTCCAAAATGTCAGCTGACATCTCTCACTCTGATACTGTCTTTTGATTGAGTTTCCACAACACCATTCTAAATCCTCACAATAACCCAACTGCTATTAAAACACACCTGTGTTTTGCAGAGTGTGTAACCAATCAACAAGCATTCAGCCTTTGAGGAGTCACTTAGGTCATGGTGTTTGGAGGGTGAGCAGAGAGCACTGCTGTTGGCTTAGCTTTTGGAGAAGGTGATTTCCCAGTATGGTGAATTGATGCTTCCAGTGAATCCTATCTGGTGAACATTTCCTTCACAGCCAAGAATAATAGAACTGTAGAATTGGAAGGGACCCCAAGGGCCAACTAGTCCAACCCCCTGCAATGCAGGAATCTCAGCCAAAGCATCCATGATGGACGACCATCCAACCTCCTTAAGAATTAACATTTCCTTTCAAATTAGCCAGTCCTTTTGATTACATATCTGTTGCTATGCCTGATCGTCTAATAACTGATTTTTTATGTACTTATTATTACACTACATTTTTGAGTGGGTTTCACTCTGGGGGGGGGTTCCTCTTTCAGTTGCTGCATACAGTATATAGGCAACATGATAATCTTGTAACGGAAGACAAATATACACAATATGTCATTTGTAATACTGCAGACAAAAGGGGGAAGTTTCCTAGGCAACAGAAACATCTTCATATTTAGGGAGCTGCTACCTTCTTGCTGGCATAACATGGAAATGAATGTCTTACTTTTGTTGGTGGTAGAGGAACTTGCCTGATCCTATCACTTAGACTTTGCTCTGCTCTAACCTAAAGGAAATCTTGGCTTATTGCAATGGGGCTTAAAAGAGCAAAGCAATTAGGAAAAACAGCACTGCACCACTTTTTCTGACTGTGGTGTACAAATTCCATTAGATAGATAGATAGATGATAGATGTAACTCCACAGTGATGTGGTCAGACGGACCTAAGCAGCAGATATGTAGCTCTTGCCCAGACTCTGCTTTCCAAAATGTGGCTAAAATGTGAACTGTTATTGGGGAATAAGTTCTACCGAACTCATTTCTAAGTAATAATGTGTAGGACTGACTGAACACTCCATTTCACACGTGGAGGTTTTTTTCCCCCCTTCGTGAAGATCTTCCCTGTGCAGGACAACAGCCACAGCACACCATCATTTCTCAAGTGTCATGTGAATTTATTTAGTGTGATGGCTCGGGCCAGCATGTACAAGGCCTTCTAAAATTAGTATAGTCGCTAAAATATGTAATGTTAGAAACAGCAGGTTTGCCACCCTTGCAGTGGTCAGGCACATGTCAATGGGAAGCCCAAAAGCAATACCTGAACGCAGCAACTCTCTCCCAAAAACTGGGAATCACAGATATAAGCTCCCCCCTTTAAATAAATTCACATTCCCCCCCTTGAAGTGACTTAATATCCCCCACATTTTGTGGGTGGGTGTGGGTGTGGGTGTAGGTGGGTATTCAGCCAAGCACCACTTATAATTACTTGGTTTAATAGAGAAATATGGTTGTGTCTTGCAGGTACGATTCTTTTCAAACCTACACACCTGTATTAAAGTTGCCATCGCCCCTTGACATAAAGAAGAGGTGAGCAAGTAGTACTAACGATGTTTGACTGTAAAAAACAAGAAAACAAAAATAAGCAGAGCACTTCCATCAGCCATAATATGCTCCCCATTATAACGATTTCAGGTTCAGGTATAGTTTTATAGGCACCTTAGTTCTGCTGGGACCCTTCAAGTAACAGAATGAGTAGATTTTCTGGGACATTTGTTTCCATCCTTGTTTCCATCCTTAGACTTTAATCTGGTATGTTCAACATGAAATATAAGATTTACAAGTGATTTCATCCTAGAGAGTTGTGGGAAAAATGAGTGTAGAGCATGGGATGGATAATTAAGAACAAACAAATGATTTGTCCAATAACACCTTTATCTTTGTCGACAAAATGCTTCTGAGCGGATTATGAAGTTCTTATCTATGTTTGTTTCTGAAATGACTGTGACATTTTATATTGGCTCTATCCTATTTATATTACATTATCTTGCATACAGAAGCCGTGTAATAATGTTTCACTCTTCTGACTAGCAGCCTGGTCTAAAGATGTGCTACATCAGTGCAGAAGTGCCAAGCATGTGGCATTTCAATCACTGCACCGGTGCAACATCACAAAATGTAATATACCAGCATTGTAGTAATGTTACATTTTGACATCATCTAAATACTCTCAAGCTTTACATCAGCATTAAGGGGAATAGACATAGAATAAGAACAAAGTTATATAACAGATAGTGGGTGAAGAGGCCCTTATTAAATTAGTGGCACTAGTATGTGAAAACAGCAGAGTAAGGAGCATAGGAAGTGGCCTTACACAGAGTTAGATCATTGGTGCATCTAAGCTCAGTAATGTCTACATCAGTAGTAGGCAGACCTTTCAGAGGTTGGCTTTTCAGATCTACTTTGTTTTTACTTGAACCTCAAATTTACTAGTCAGAGGTAAGAAGAAAGAAAGAAAGAAAGAAAGAAAGAAAGAAAGAAAGAAAGAAAGAGGGAGGGAGGGGCTCCAAAAAAATTACAGATCAGGCAGAGGGCCTTCTCGGTAGTGGCACCCGCCCTGTGGAATGCACTCCCACCAGATGTCAAGGAAATAAACAACTATCTGACTTTTAGAAGACATCTGAAAGCAGCCCTGTTTAGGGAAATTATTATTATTATTATTATTATTATTATTATTATTATTATTATTATTATTTCTGAGCTTTCAGTACTGGAGCTGAGCTGACAATCCTTTCAGACTGAAGCCAAGTCCTGGTTAACTCACTTCATTTTCAGCAGTCTAATTTAGGCGGGGGAAGTGTTAGAAGTGTTAGCAGCAAGGATCCTTCAATTTGCATCTTAAGGGGTTAATTCTGCCAACTGCTGAACCTGGGAAATTCCACTGAGCTGCAGCTCTCTCTCTCTTAGTCATTATTTGCTGAAAGATGTACACATCATACAACAAGATAGCATTCCATCACCTTTGACAAGTGTAAATGAGAAAGGAAAAATCTTAACATCCCTTGGTATATGATATTCTTGGCTGAGCCTTTTCATTGGATGAAGCTCTGTGGCTTATATTCAGACAAAAGGCATGTCAGGCTGGGCACTGAATTGTACGACAGCAACATTAGCTTTATTCTACACGAGGACCTTTATGCTAGCAATGATAGTCATCAAATAATGATCTGGTGCTGACATTTCTAGATGTAGTAAAGCTCTTGGCTGTCACTCATCAATTTAACAAAGGGTAGCATCTGATAAGTGATGACTGGAAATGTGTAGGCTTTGTGTTACCTGCTTTCACTCTCTCCTTCCTCACACACCACTTTTTTGGTGTTCCCTCTCCCGCTTGAAATCCATGTGCCAAGGCTGATGAAGGATTTGATTTCCACATTTTCAGCAGAAATATATATTTTAATGCCTTCCCTCTGCTCGCCAGGAAACTTTCCTTGATATTAAGTGGCCACTTGAAACTCCTCAGAGGCATTCTGAACCTTTCATGCTTGCTGCACCCTTTCCATCTCTTTGGGGGGAAATAGCTCCAGGTGCTTTTGCGCTGACTTGGGTAGGGGGTCTCTAAGCTGCAGCGTTGGCTAGAAGTTGGCCTGCTGTGTTAAGTGAGAGGCTGAAAGGATCCATGCAGACTGAAAGGGATGCTGCTGTTGACATTCTCAAGATTCGAGGGAGCTTTTCCATTTCTTCATCACCCTCCTTCGCAAATCGGAGAATCTGCCGAACTATTTCATTTTGCCTCCGAAGAGACAAAGGGACACATTAACGAAGTGTTTCAGCAGTATCTGAGCCTAGCTACAGAAGACCCGAAGCTAAGAAAATGGGCAGAAGTGGCATTTGCAGCTCAGACAGGCAGCCAAATCCACAACCACACAGGTCATTTTACTGAGTGAAAAAGCAGGATGTAGTTGTGCTGAAAGCAATAGCCCAGGGGTCAACAAACTTTTCCAGCAGAGGGCCAGTCCACTGTCCCTCAGACCTTGGGGGGGGGGCGGACTATATTTGGAAGGGGGGGGGAAATGAACGAATTCCTATGCTGCACAAATAACCCAGAGATGCATTTTAAATAAAAGCACACATTCTACTCATGTAAAAACACGCTGATTCCCGGACCATCTGCGGGCCGGATTTAGAAGGCGATTCGGCTGGATCCGGCCCCTGGGCTTTAGTTTGCCTACCCATACAATAGCTTGAGAAACATATTGTTGCACACCACCCCCAAACCCCAAGCAGTGTGAGATTCCATGGGTATCAGGTGTTTATCCAGGGTTTGTGTTTACTTTGGAATGAGGGTCAGCAGAGACTGTGGTGTCTTTATGATATATGGTTTATTTACACATATATGCAATCTGAGCCTACAATGGAGGGGTTCACAGCATTAACACCCAAGAGGGCCTTGCTTGTCCCATATCCACAGCCTTGGATTCAATCAGAAATCAAACATATATGATATATATGTGCAAATAAACCATATATCATTAGACATCATAGTCTCCGCTTTGCCTTATTTCCAAAACCCTGGGTAAGTGCCTGGAACCTCTGGAATCTTTCACGGCTCAAAGGTTTGGGGTGAGGGAATGCAATAAAATAGAGCAGTGGTTCTCAAACTTTTTTGGACTACGCCCCCCCCCCCCCGCTTCCATAAACTCATCCTCACTCCTCCTTCCTTACTCTGTAGCAAAACATCCTCCAGAATAGTGGTTTGCACAAGCCACCAAGGAAGATAATAACACAATAAAATTCAAAACAGTAACCATTAATTGCACATTTATTCAAAATCCAGTTAAAACTATATAGTTTAATGGATTCAACAAAGTTGATGAACCAATGTTTTTCAAAGTCTGATATTCATTTACACCTCCAGTACCCCCCTTTACCTGCTTGCCTCTTAACACCCACCTAGGTAACCCCACCCCCCTCCAGGAGGCAGTGTTACTTATGCTAGACTAATTCCCACTGGGTTGAGACTTTCATTTTCAGTATAAGTCTGTCTGGAGCCAAGGAGTTACTCAACATTTGCCTTGGAACAGATGGGGACAGGATGTAATCCAGCATGTAGCAATGGTTGCTTTCGTAATAAGCTTTACTTTGAACATATTTACCCAAGTTGTTATTTAGGCCTTCCCCAGCACATTTTTAATAGATGCTTTTTATTGCTTTTTTTGTTGTAGTTCAATCCGGTTTAGCTGAAGTACTTGGATTTAAGTTGATTTAGCACCCGTGCCTTCAGTAGGAACAGGATTGGCTTCAACCCCGGCATTTTGGCTTAACTAGTCTGTAGATTCGGCTGTACTGGGATCTCATTTTGCTTCCTTCTGCCAGTATGACAGCAGTTTTTTTTTCTGCCACTGCTTGAAATATTGATTTTCATGGTTGTGCTATGCCGAATTTTCTTGTCATTGTATGGGTACTCATCTTTGCTGTTCCATTCAAAACTGTTTGCCATCATTTCACAGATGACCGATGGGACATCTATTCCCGCCTGACCCTAAATTAAGTTTCAGCATTGACAGGTGTCTTCAACTGGAGGCTGATATCTCCTTCCAAGGTGGCAGTTCCCTTAGCAATCCATATGAGAAGCTTCAGCAAGTCTAATTTATATTGACACGCGGGGGGGGAGGGGGGAGGGGAGGAGAACCAAGCAGATATGCTAATCGCTTTTCTCTGTGGCTCTCAGATTTGTTGTGTGCCTCTTGCTGCCTGTGTTGTCTTCCATATTAAAATGACACTTTACTATATCAGACAAAAGTGTACCTGCATTTTTGGAATTCCATAAAAATAAACAAATAATAAAAATGCACCCAAACCCCAGATCATATTTTGCTTCTGTGGTGTTCAAATCAGGTAGAAACTTTCCTTGTCAGTCGGAATGCTGAAAATATTGATAACATTTGGGGGTTGAAATGCTTGGTTGTGGTTAAGATTTTTATTAATAGATTATTCTTGCTGTGTGCCAGATGTTATGAATACAGGTTTGGTTGCTTCCACCAAAGTCCCTGAGGAAATTGTCTCTTTTTGCAAAAGAATCAGAAGATGCATCACTTAATGTTTTTGTCAGTCATGGATTGGGTCCCAAACTCAGTGCAATGGACATAATTAGCAGTTTCTGCCCAGAGACAGAGCAATGGCAGACTTGACTCGTATTGTGAGAATTATGCAAAGGAACATACATGTCTTCTTCCTACGCTCTTCCTGAATATTTAAAGTATAATGGGATGGGGAAGGAGATGGGAGGAAAAATATACTTACATATTAGGAATTATGTTTTATAAATAGAGAACTATGACTGAGACACATTAAACAGTATTTTTGCATCTTCTTAAGGCTGGAGCCACAAAATGTACCTGGACAAGATATTTATATTTCTGTCATTCTCAGAGCAGATACTTTGGTAAAAACAGTCATGTCATGGGGTGTACTACTTGCCTGGTTATAATTTAGGAGCAAGATGTTCTGCCTTTGCTGTCAATTGTTGACAATGCAACATTATTATTATTTTGCTGCAAATTGTTGAAATGTCTGACTATAGGCAACACCACTGTCTTGCCACCTCCTGTGCAAGAGGATATATTTATACCTTAGATATGATAAAACTCCCAAATAGCTAGTTTTAAAAGACACCATGGGGAGACTGAACGCCACCGATACATGTTGAGATCATCCCCCCCCCCAACCTGGTGCTAGCAGAGCACATGGCCGCACCCACAAACAAATGCACAATCAAGCCTCCAAACAGCTCAGACAAGCAACCAGCCTTCATCCAAAAGATGCAAGATCACTTCTTAGCCTCTTCCACCAATCTCACACCCCTGTTTACAAGCCCTGGTCACAAGCTCTTGGTCACAAGCTCCCAGAGACTGCAATCAGCTAAGTGGAACTGCTGATCTTCACGTTCCTCAGATGAGGGACTGCTGGCCATACCATAGCCAGTGGATTGCTGATTAGAAACCACACAAGAATGGGCCTTTCCAGCTATAGCACCAACTCTTTGTAATGCCTTACTAGAATAGGTTTGGGAAGCTCTGTGCATTGGGTGCTTCAAACATCTGTTGAAAACCTATTTGTTTAGGCAGGCCTTTTCTGATGTTTAGGAAGCTTATCCTGCTGGTGGCGTTGCTTTAAACCAATTGATTTTTTTAAATCATTGACAGACTAAAATTGGATAAACTGTACTCACTGGGAATGATTCATAATAAATAGGCTATTACTGTTGTAATGGATATTGTACTAACAACTGCAGTGCTAGGGCACAAATGAATTTTCTCTTGTCCTTGGGTATTACCAGATTTTATTTTACTTTTTGAATTTTACACCATGAAATATGTAGCTGACTTCTTTCTCTTGGGCTGCCTAGTGCATATACACCATACATGTAAAGCACCCCCCAGAGAATCGTGGGAAGTGTAGTTTAAATGTCTAATTTTCACACAACCTAAGTAAAGTGGTTATACATTACAGCAGCAGTTTTAATCCTGTGCTCTTTTACCTGGAAGTACAGCCCACCCAATTTAGTTAGGCTCACTTCTGAGTAAGTATGCACAGGATTGAACTGCAAGAGTCTTATCAACTTGAACAGTCCCAAGACAAAAATAATAATATATGCAATTGAATATATGTGTTTTTAATACTATGCTTCTTACGAGCATTGACAAGTAACTTCAGTCATGCAAACTGTCAGGAGAATATTTGACTATTTACATATTCAGCAAATCAAGCCTTATTCAGAGAGAAAATCCTGTCATTTGAAGCCTCGGCAGGTACACTACGTTCAGCCCTAAGAGATAAGCGGATTAACTGGATGGTTCTGGTACAGTGAAAAGTTGTATAGGTTTGAGCCTTCTTTAATAAAGTTTAGCCTTGGTTTTAATTGTATCTGCATTTACTGAGCTCCATTTTCATGCAAATTAAGGTTGATATTCTCTTCATGAACTCAGCTCTAGTAAGGACTTGAGGGATCAAACAGCAGGAAAACATCACAGATTCCTTGTGTGCACTTCATCGTGGGTTCCGTTCCCCACTTCCAAAGGCATCTGTGAATCCCTTACATCCCATGATCCATGTCCTCCAAAAGTCCTGAGCAAGGGCCTGTAGATTTATGAAACAGATAGTGCAATCCTCCTGACACAGCTCAGTGCTGGCCAGCTGTCAAAAATCTGCTGGCACTGCAGCTATTCAGAAACTGTTCTTGATAGGTCATGCACAAACACTTATCCATTTGGCTCCAGCTTGCAACACTAAGTCAGTACCTTGGTCTGAACAAGCAGGTGACCACATGACACGTTCCTCCTTTTCTTCCCTTGCCATCCTATTCTGTGTTAATAGATGAACACAGGGGTGGGGATCCTCAGTCCCAGGGTCTGAATGCGGCCTTCCGGGGTCCTGTCTGTGGCCCGCAGAACTCTTCCCATTCCACACCCTGCTATGTGCTATGAATGTTTTTGCATGACTGAGAAGTGTCCTTGGGCTCTAATAATGTCTCTGACTTGTCGATAGACAATAAAGAGGTTTGTGTGTGTGTGTGTGTGTGTGTGTGTGTGTGTGTGTGTGTAAACTTGCCTACTGTGCACAAGTATTCATTATTCCACCCACTTTAGCCTCTGGTGCCACCCACCACTGACGTTTGGCTCTCTTGAAGTTGTCAAGAAAGAAATATGGCCATGTGGCCTTCGGTCTCAAAAGGGTTCCCCACCCTGCAGCACAATTTGCCATTTCAAGCCTTCTTTGTAATGGCTCCCAGCCACTTCTTTATGTATTTTAAGCACCTAGGCATCACCCTTCCCCATGCCAAATTTCAGAGCCGTGCACACTTCAGCCAACAATGCTTTCTGTGTGTACCTGCTACCACACTGATCTTCCACAAGTAGGTCGTGCCTTGACTTAAGTTTGATGCATCAGCAAGACCACCTTTTTCTGTTTTGTTTATTGTGGTTTGATGTTTTTAAACAGAAGAAAGTTGGAGGAAGGGAAGTGTTGTTGCACTTACGTTCCACTTGCAGGTTTCCCTTAGTGTTTGGCCACTGTGAGAACAGTATACTGGACTAGATGGGCCAATGGCCTGATCCATATTTATGTTATTAAATAGTCCATCACATTATCTGTCCCCACCCCACCCCTTTTCTGTATTTGACTCTGTTTCATCTCTTATTGTTATTCTCTCACAGGGGCAGAACCTGTTGTTGACTTATGCTTTTCATTTGCATTCCCAATGCAAAGTCACTCTAAATCAGGGGTCAGCAAACTTACCGGTGTCTCCACTGCCGATTGCGCAGCAGGCCGGACGGCGGGGAAGAATGTGCCCATACGTGTGTGCACACGTTATTTCTGGTGCACTTCCAGGTCGGAGGAGCACCGGAAAAACTAAGATCATGGCCACTGGTCCCATCACCTCCTGGGAAATAGAAGGGGAAGAAATGGAGGCAGTGAGAGATTTCACTTTCTTGGGTTCCATGATCACTGCAGATGGTGACAGCAGTCACGAAATTAGAACACGCTTGCTTCTTGGGAGAAAGGCAATGACAAACCTAGACAGCATCTTAAAAAGCAAAGACATCACCTTGCCGACAAAGGTCCGTATTGTTAAAGCTATGGTTTTCCCAGTAGTAATGTACGGAAGTGAGAGCTGGACCATCAAGAAGGCTGATCGCCAAAGAATTGATGCTTTTGAATTATGGTGCTGGAGGAGACTCTTGAGAGTCCCATGGACTGCAAGAAGATCAAACCTATCCATTCTCAAGGAAATCGGCCCTGAGTGCTCACTAGAAGGACAGATCCTGAAGTTGAGGCTCCAGTACTTTGGCCACCTCATGAGAAGAGAAGACTCCCTGGAAAAGACCCTGATGTTGGGAAAGATGGGGGGCACAAGGAGAAGGGGACGACAGAGGATGAGATGGTTGGACAGTGTTCTCGAAGCTACTAACATGAGTTTGGCCAAACTGCGAGAGGCAGTGAAGGATAGGCGTGCCTGGCATGCTCTGGTCCATGGGGTCACGAAGAGTCGGACACGACTGAATGACTGAACAACAACAACAACAACAACAACAACAACAATGTGCACGGGCCTCCTCCGACCCAGATGTGCACCGGAAATAACGCTTGCACATGTGCACAAGCTATTTTTGGTGCTCCTCCAACCCAGAAGTGGGCAGCCACGCCGGCAAGAGCGGGCGGCGGCAGCGGGCAGTGGGGGTTGCTGTAGGACGGATAAATGAGTCCCTTGGGCTGTATCTGGCCCACGGGCCTTAGTTTGGAGACCTCTGCTATATATCCTAGTTATTTTCATTCCTGCAATGAAAAAAATATCAAAACATAGGAACAAAAAGCTTCCATGGCTATCAACTATGTGTAGAGCTTTTAAAACGTAATGATCCAAGACACTCAAGTACAAACCTTAGAACTATGGATGGAGGGGGATTTTTGTTGTTGTTTTAACATTATCAGCAGTGAAGTCTCAAGGACAATCTATTACTGTGACACCTGTATTTTCTAAAGTTCTAATAGTCACACTAAAAAAAAGGCTTTGTCAATGTTTCTTTTATTCCTTAAAAGGTAAAGGGACCCCTGACCATTAGGTCCAGTCGTGTCCGACTCTGGAGTTGCGGCGCTCATCTCGCATTAATGGCCAAGGGAGCCAGTGTACAGCTTCCGGGTCATGTGGCCAGCATGACAAAGCCGCTTCTGGCGAACCAGAGCAGCGCACGGAAACGCCGTTTACCTTCCTGCCGGAGCGGTCCCTATTTATCAACTTGCACTTTGATGTGCTTTCGAACTGCTAGGTGGGCAGGAGCTGGGACCGAGCAATGGGAGCTCACCCCGTCGCGGAGATTCAAACCGCCGACCTTCTGATCGGCAAGCCCTAGGCTCTGTGGTTTAGACCACAGCGCCACCCGCGTCCCTATTCTTTTATAGCTTACATTTCCTCTAAAGCAATTTACTCTCATCTTTTAAAATACATGTTGTTGCTTCCTCCCTACCCATTCCGTGCATCCATTTAAGCTTTACTTATTTTATTAGACCTTATTCATGGACAAATAAACAGATGGTGCTTGAAACATTATCGAGGAGACATTCTTAACCCATCAGCTAGTAAAAGCTAGAAGACGTTCCACTGAAGTGGTTTAAGCTAATTGTCTCCTAAAGATATCTGTTTTTAATTGCTGGTCACAAAATTAACACCTAGCTAGCACTCTGAATCTAACAGCCAGTTTAAAAGCAAAGGAAAGAGGTAATAGAAAGCGACCTTAACTACATGTTGTGAAATCCTCCATTGCTCCAGCACTGTATTCTGTATCAGCATCCAGTTGTAGCTGATGGGAGTTGCAGTCCAAGCTGGCTGAAAAGCACCTGTTTGGGAGAAAGGCTGCTCAGTATTCTAGGGGGTGAAGAGTCCAGATGTTCTGCGACCCTGAGTCCCATCAGTTGCAGTCAACATGGCTAATGGTGAGGGGTGGGGTGAGTTGGAATACAGCAACATCTGATTGGTCGCAAGTTCCCCATTCCTGATATATACTAATAATAGCAAACTCGCTCCCCAATTACCTATCTTTATCAGCAGGACTGGGTTAACTTTTTCAAAGGTACAAAATATATTTGCTAGTGGAAAACACAGTCGTGTAGGTGGGGGGGGGGGAGACGTGATGAGGACTAAGCATGCCCAGTGAGCTCAAATTCCTAAATATTGCAAAGGAAGAAAACTAGGGAGAGCGCTGTACTCCTTGAGGAGTGCGTGGCTGGCAGGAAACCAAAACAGGAGCACATCAAAGTGCAGCCCCACTTGTATAACAGGAAAAAACCCCACTAGATTTATTTTGATATTAAAGAACAGTGTTCTTGACATTTGCTTTCCAGCAACTTCAGTATTTATTGAAATGTCTATCTGCAACTTAGTCATTGAAGGATCACTTGGAGTCTGGTTTGTAAATAGCCCTTTAAATATGGCATATGCTGGGCAGGAGTGAGTAGGGCAGGTGTGGGCACTACGATCAGTCCCAATCTGCTGACTAGTGCTGGGTGCAACCATTGCTTGCAATAGA
Organism: Lacerta agilis; assembly: GCF_009819535.1. Classification (NCBI taxonomy): domain Eukaryota; kingdom Metazoa; phylum Chordata; class Lepidosauria; order Squamata; family Lacertidae; genus Lacerta; species Lacerta agilis. The sequence goes on along the minus strand of NC_046316.1, from coordinate 39,635,772 downwards.
GATTGGCTGCACTTGCTGGGAACACCATAATGCCGCTGATCCCTGCAGGGGTTGAATTTGGCACCAAATGCAAGGCTCACTTGCCAAGGAACAATCAGGACAATCCTGATTTTTCCTTTCTAGTCATGTGCCTCACACCTCGCAACACCTGTGATGTCGGGGTGGGGCAGGTGGGCATAATTTGGGGGAAATGGCCCTGTGGTCCAACTGAGAACTGCTGGGTACCATGGGCTGGAGGTTATCCACTTCTAGTATAGAGTGAACAGGTGGGCTGCACTCCACAGAGTTTCTTTATTTATCAGTGAAGTGATACAGCTGTGTGAGAAGAAGCCCCATGAGCTCCTGCTTGCATGGAGGGGTTCCCTGCAATTGGGTCACCCACATAATAAGCTATCCCAAGTATGTGGAGTTTCTAGTCCTGAGCAACAGCTTGTCTGGCTTTCTTCTGAATTTCTCAACAGCCAGAGCACATATAACCTTTGCTCTACTAAAAAAAAAAACCCACAAAAAACTGATGTGGGTCATCTCACCACACAGTGACATTTGTCTCCATCATGTATCTGGGCCTCCTGGAACAGTACCGTTGGAATTGCTGGGTATCTCAGTATAAATATCGCATTGGCTTTCACTGTGCCAAGCTGGCATAAACACAAGCTTGATTACTAGTTTTCTGGAATTTGTCGATCGATTTGTTTGGCTTCGGGCCATCACAAGGTGCAAAATGGAAAATGAGCCACCACTGGCAAGTTGCAGTTCTGATTCTCACTCTGTGATAATGGAAATCCCAGCAAGATACAGAAACAACAGAGAAAGACAATTTGAGAAACAGAGGGAGAAGCTTCGTTCTAACCAAGAGCTGGCCAAATGCTCGTGATTAGCAGAAGTGAGTGCAGAGCTTTATCGTAGGAACATGGCTGATTGTTTAACCTTTGGTGAACCAATCCCTTCTTTCCAAGGGATCTGTGTCCTTTGTGTGACTGTGCGTAACAGCAAATTCTGTGCCAATGAAGCCAAGCATCAAAATGCCTCTCCCTCCCTTGACCCGTTTGACGCTGCAACATGTGCACATCTTCTGTGGCCAGGCCAGGGTGAAGAAAGAAATAGGGTTGGCGTGTGTATGCACACACATGGCAAGGCTGGGAGAGGCCCCTGGGATGAACCTGGAATCTTTTGCATGTAAGGTGCTCTGTCACTGAGCTACATGCTTCCATCTACATCTGTGAGAGTGCCATTACTGTAGGATTACCTTAGATTGGTCCATGACACACCTGCTAAGCTGACCATCTAAGATCTGACCAGATTTAGTCCCATTCCTATTAAAAATTGTGCGCTAGAGAAGCAGGCAAAGTGCTGTGCAAATATCTTATACAAATTTTAAAAATACAAATCAACCCTGGAATAAAAATTCTTTAAAATATTCTTGCTTCAGGCAAAATAAATTGGTATGGGGATTCTCCCCCCCCTTTTTTTTTCTTCCCAAGCCTTATATACAACAGGTAGAGCTAATTTAGCATACAGTGTACACCTATATAAAACAGTGTAGACATTGGACAATTTGTCCCACAGAGACAAAGGCCAGGTGTGAATGATTTTAAAGGCCTCGTTAAAATGCCATGCTTTTAATGGCAACGTTGTCAGTTTAGTCACTTGGTGTCTCCATGCTGGGAATGAAGATGCCTCCTTGCATCTCCCCACTCCCATTTAGCAAGAATAAAGGCCAACCGGTGACCAATTAGTCAGACTTAAATGCGATTTGGTGACATTTTTGCTCCTGAACCTTTGGTATAAAATGGTTGTTTAGGAGTAAGATAAGGGGAGCGCTTATACAGCTGTGGATTTCTACTTGCAGCTGAAAGTTTCATAAAATAGAATAGAAGAAATGATCAGGTAAATATATCAGATATATGTTGGGGGGGGAATTGCAGCATTGTGCATAAAGTACCATTTGTCTTCTGAACGGGTGTTAAACTAATATGTGGTGGTTTTTCCATTTTGGGTGTTTTTTTATCCAGTCTCCTCAGGCTAAATGTTCTATTAATTCTCTGGATCTCGGCAATGCAGATGTGGAGGTGCTACCCTCTTGCCCCTTCTACGGTAAGCAATAAACCTTACTTAGCTAGAGATATACTATGTAATTAATTTTTAAAATATCATATTAAACTCCTTTAAGCACCAACATTATTAAACATACTCAACTTAATTCTGTCAAATGCCCTTTATGGAAGTCTAGCTATGGCATTACATAGGACTTGTTCTATTAAGCATTTTTGTGCATCTACAAAAGCTGTAACAACCTTCCACTTATTGATTTCCATGAATCCAGACTTTAGTCACTTTATGTGAGGGATGCTGTTCCAGTGATTGAAGCGTGAAACTGAGAATTAATGTGTTCGATGCTATAAACTTGATTTAGTATGGCTTCTTCTCTTCCCCCCCCCCATCACTTTTCTCCAATATATCTATCTGGTAGTGCAATCTGACTTATATTTATTTATTAAGTAGTAAGTCTCCTTGGATTCCATGGGACTTTTCCCCAGATCAGTGTGTGTAGGACCTGTATAGGATTGCACTACTTATATCTTTAATAACTTAAAACAGTGATTCTATGATGGAGACCTGTTATAGATTTGAAGAGAGCAGAATGGTTTTAATGTTTAGGTGGGATGGGGGTGGGGTAGGGAATCACATTTTAACAAATGAGCACAGTACTAATATTTTCTGAAAGTTAAGGCTAAATCTAACAGCGGAAAGACTCTACTTGGTTAAGAAGAGAGAGTGCTAAACCAATTATTTCTCAAAGCTTAAGACGCACAGGTGTAAAACTCATTTAGCAGATATTTGAATAATAATACAAAGCACCCCACTCATGATTCCTGGGAACTAGTTTACCTCACACGGACCTACAATGCCCAGCACCTTTAACACACTACACCCTTAACATCTAAGGATTCTTTGGGGGGGGGGGTTGCTTTGAATGTGTTGTTTGTACATTCAAAACTAACAGTACAATCTCAGTGTTAGACAAAATATTTTTGGAGGGTGGAGAAATCACTTCCATACACGTGGGCAGCCTGCTCCATTATTTGCAATAATAAAAACATTTTATTTTATTTTTCTTATTCCACACCTGGGCCTTTAAAAATATCTCATTAAAACACCACAACATTCCTATAGGAAACTAAAGATGATATTTCAGCACTTGCTTAATTCTGGGAATTCATGCTCAAAAGCTTCACTGGGATTATTTATGACTTTGGGGAAACGGTGTATTTAATATTGCACGCTGTGTCATGCAATTTATATTCCACAACTCTCTGAAGGAACAGCGAGAGACTTTCCTGGGGTTGTGAAGGGATCTGAATCGGGGTTCCCATACTAAATGGACTGCATTAAAAGGTTCCCTACCCTGGAAGGAAAGCCTTACGAGCCTTTTCTGAAGGAGTTCTTCTATCAGTCTATCTGTCAGATGAAGGGAATGGTTGGATACAAGCCATTGTATCCATCTCCCTGCAACTGAGATCCTTTTTCCTGGTGCCGATTTTCTAGTATAAATCACCACCACTCAGCTGCTATTAGCTGAACAGAAGAAAACATAAATGCAGTCGGATTGGACCTATGGTGAACAGCAGCTCTGGGAAATGAGTTGCATTGGGGAATTAGGCTGGCAAAGCAATTTGGGTCTTTACTCTAATCAAAACTGCCCCATCAGCATCTGCTTTTGGAAAAAGGGCGAAGACATTAGTAGATCCAGGCACACACATTGCACCACACCATATGTAGTTTTGCCAGGGCTCCAATGAGACTCAATTTCAAGTAAAGATGTTGATACCTTCTAGTCACATTGCTTTTGAAAGGGATGTACGTGAGGATCTCCTTCCATACTATGGTCATATCCACACCATACTGCTAAAACCTTTCCTACACTAATTTAATACGTATGACAACTTCCAGCAAAGAGTCTTGGGAACTGTAGTTTGTTAACAGAGCTGGCAACTGTAGCTCTGTGAGGGCTTTCCTATCAACTCTCAGCATCCTTAACAAACTACAGTTCCCAGGATTCTTTGGGGAAACTCATGGCTGTTAAAGTGGTACAAAAGTGATTTCAACTTGCCATGTATTTTTTAAAGCATGACTAGAGGTGGGGTGGGGTGGGATACGCTCTCTTTGCTCCCATCCCAAAACATGACAGCAGATGCTCTGACTTGTATGTAAGGGAGAGATTTTTTATGAAAGCAGGAGAAAGGTACAGACTTGGCAACAGGAAAAGAGCAAATCCAGCCCACAAGGCAATGGGGAACAGCCCAATCTAGAAGAAACAGCTATGATTCATGGGTCCCGGATCAGTGACAAACTTTTAAACCAAGGTGGGGTGTGAATCTCTATTCCAGTGGGAATGTCTAGCCTGCAAGCGGGCACTACATCTAGGTGCATGGGACTCCTCCCTTCCTAGGAGGCACCAGACCCACTTTCCCCTCCGAAAAATGCTTGGCTACCCCAGGTAGCGACTCATTTCCCTTCCCATAATCTGACAGTGCTCTCTTCCCCGAAGGGTTTCCAGGAGACCCACAAGGTAGGTGTCACCACAGGAGTCATGAGGAACATCTGGAGCATGTGGCACAACCAAAAGGGCCTCCTTTTGTTGTAGTCACTGGCATCCTCAAGATCCGTAAGTGAATTCATGGAATGAAACAGATTGTGTGGATTTGCAGTACCTACCGGGTAGGAGGGGAAAGCATCACAGCCAGCTGTAGAGTAAGACCATGAGCAACTGCATTCATTAGCACCAGAGGGTCCCCTTGTGCCCAATCCTCACATACGAGATGCAGTTTATCTCCAAACACACCGTGCGCTGAAAGATCCTGCTGCTCCTAAGTTTCTTTGGACCAAAGCCAAATGACAAGTGAGATAAATTAATTTTCTGTGAATCAAAAGAAATTACAGTACCACTGAAAAAGCAGATGTATTGTCCAGGATGATCATCGATGCTTTGTAATACTCAATTAGACTGTAGTTTTATTACAGTAATTAAGTCCTGTGTTTCTGTATATCTCACAGCTGTAAAATATATTGTAGAATTCTTCGTTCTCCACTTTTCTTCTTCTAGCTATGTGTAATATTGTCAGGAAACCACCACCTGAGGGAATTTGGTCACTCCTTTTACACTGGGTCCTATGTAATCTGACTGAAGCTTCCTCCACTAGACTTTACCATAGAGTTACAGTGCTGCTTCCAGTACCTTCTCCTCCCAAGTTGTGGCATGCCTCTGAAAGATGGCTTAGGAGGAAGAAAGACCCACCATACCTTAGTGGTCCAGCACACATTTGCCTGCAAAAGATCCCAGGTTCAAGTCCTAGCATATCCAGGAAGACGTGATGTTAAATGTGCATTTAAAATGGATATATATATATATATATATATATATATATATATATATATGCGCAAATAGCATCAGTGGAGCAGGGATCTGATCATTATCAGCATCTCAGCAGGTATGTAACCATTTCCTCCCCAGCTCCAATCCTGAGGAAACTTCATCCTCTGAAGTTGCTATTTGCATAAGGAGGAAATGCCCCATTGATGCCCCAATGCAAATACACATTTAATCTCAACTAGTTTGGCCTTGAAACTGTGCAGTGTCATCGCCAGTCAGTATAGCAGTGAACACTGGGCAGGATGGACAAATGGTCCAGGTTCGTAACTCCAACTAACTTGGGAGTGTTCATTTCAGTGCCCAGTGAACTTATTCCTTTTCAGACAAGTAATATATAGGTGGGTATCGCAGAGTTTGAGTCTAGAGCATTTAACTAGAAAAGTTACCTTTATCGTTAAAACAAATGAAGACAAGCTTTTGAGGAAGTGAAATGAGTAAAAATGCTTCTAAATGATATAATCCGTCTTTGCACTGATGGTGGTTTTTACAGAGCAAGCACTAAAACATTAATTGCAAGGTAAAATTGGATCCAACTTGGGACAGATAGCATCTTTCAATATGGGTGTTCTCCATTACACACACACTTTTTATGGAATTACCAGGGCCATTTCTGGATTTATAGACAACCTGAGAATCAAAATGGATGTAATAGTGCAATCCTATACATTCAAAAGTAAAACCCAATGAATTCAAAGGGACTTAGCTACCAAACTTAACTCCCAACTGGGGGTCAGTGGGCCTCAATGAAGTGGTGGGACCCTGCTACATCCAAAGTCCTGCTGCTCAAACTGCCCAGGGCAGATGATGAACAGTTTCCTCCCTCCCTCCCTCCCCCCAATTTTTCTGCTGTGCCAACTCTAATCAGTACAGCAGAAGCCAGAGGTAGTCTGTTAACAGCCAATTCTGCCAGGCGGGAGAGCAGGGGGGCTATATCATGTAGCCTGGCAAAAAAATGTTGTACAAAACATCTGGCACATCCTAACCTTCAACAGGTGGGAGTTAGGATTGCTCTGTGCTTATATTTATAAAGCTGTAAATTAAAAGTAGTTTCATATTACAATTATGCAATCACCTTTTAATTAATAAAATGCATTGCCTGTATAAGTGGGACCCATTAGTCTGCCCCTTTGTATTGAATTTCAATTAAATATCAATAAGCTTCTGTTTCTGTGCAATAATTATGAGGTTTGTTGTGGGGGGGGGGGTTTGGCCAGGATATTGATTAGTGGTCATCCATTTTTAATAGCATTCTTAATGGATTTCATTGCGAAAATATGAATCATTAAATGCATTCATAGTTTCATTACGCACACACATACACCATGTTCATTGTCTATTTGCCTTTAAAATGTATTATAAAATATTCCAAAACCTGTGTGGTTATTATTACACATCTGGAAATTCAAGAGCTTTTGCATTAAGCGTGTTGTAAGTGTTGGGTATTTCTGGAAAGCGAGGAAAGCCCACAGGTGGTTTGGCCAGAATCCCTTGAGATTTTTAGCTCTATGATTAGAAACCTCCAGGATTGGGGTGACCCCAGGACCCCATTGGGGGTACAACTTAATTTTTAACCCATGAGTCCAAAACTAGATCTACCTAGTCCAGCCCCAGCCTGGAGGTGCAGGCGGCTAATGCTTCTCAGCTAAAATGAAGTCATCAGGCCGGGCTTAGGCACTCAGCATCCTTGGCCAGCTGCAGGACCCCACTGCCTCAGCCCACTAATGATGCCAGCCTACCTCCTATAGATGATTTTTCTAGTCCTGTCCTTTGGGTAGCACTGGGTGACTGAACCTAGAATCCACTTAAATTTCCAACATTGCCTGCAACACAGTGTTGCTCTGGGACATCGTAGCAGTTTTAAATGGTGGCGAGACAGAAAATGGCAGGGTCTGCTGGTCAGAGTATTTAAATTTCCTCCCCACAAACTGCTTGGCACTTTGCCGAGCTGTGCTGCTTTGGGGCTCACTGAGTCTCCCATCAGTACCTGTCTCTGGCAGCTGCACTGCCACAAATCTTCCATGTCCTACCTTGCCTTGAAAGCCACTGTTTCCTTTTTCCACATGCTGGTTTTGAGGAGGGGCCAGGTTGCGGGAACTATGTGATAGGGCAAGGACTCAGGCCTAGGGCCGGCAGTCTACCAGGTCTGGCCCTATCCAATGGTCCCATGGCTTGGAAGGGCCACTTACCAGCCTCACCTGACCATGACACCATTCACTGGCTATGGCGAGTTCAGCAGTGGAGAGAAGTGCCACTTTTGAATGGAAGCTTAGCTGCCATTCACAAGTGCTGCCACGCATCTTAACCCTCAAAGCCGTGGTGCAGAAAGCATATGGCTGCCATTAAAGGGAGAAAACCCAGGTTCCAAGCCCTGGTCAGCTATTTCACAGAGCACAAGAAGTTGCAATTTGTCGGCCTACCTGAGTTCAAAGGCTGCAAGTAAGGATTACATGACAAAAGGGTGTTTATTGTGTGTCTCCCTGAGCCCTTAAGACAAGGTTGAGGAAAGATAATACCGCAAAGCCTCATTAAAAAGCATCAGCCGTGCACTCTGAAGCTTTGACTATATAAAGGTGCTTTTTTTTTCCTGTCAGCACGTACGGTTAGATGATTAGTCACGCACACAAAAATCAGCGACAGGAAAAGTAGCCCTATCTTAAAAGGAAGCCAGAACAATAGAACATCATTAATGATACAGTAAAATGGCTTGCTTCTGAGCACAATGTCTACAATACTAACAAATCTTCCAGGTAAGCTGTGCTTTCATATCCGTGGACCTTATGAAAACCTGACATTCTATACCCTTAATCTACAGCTAATACAAATTCATCCATGTCTTTTTAAGCCTAAATGAGTTTGTGTGTATACATACATACGTGCACCTGTCACAAGCATATAAATCCATAACATGGCTTTTCCTAATCTGTTTTTTTTTTTAAACCAAACCAAACCAAAATCTTCAGCGCAATAATTCTTTTTCTTTGAATTGCCAGCTGTCTGGGAACTCTGATTACTGTCTCCTCCTGCTCAATAGTTGCCTAGCCAAGGTGGATGGGTCCGAAGAACTAGCATTGTTAAAGCCTTTTCTGGAGAAGTCTTATATTAAGAGGTCCTTTCGGAATGGAGTAGGCTCAGGAATTAAAAAAAATTCCTATCAAAGAGCCAAGTCATAAGCAAGTGCTGGAGGAAATACCTACAAATCAGAATGTATGACGTTAAACTGGATGTGCTTTAAAATTGTTTGTACTGTACTGCATTTTAGATGAGGAATGGAGCCAATAGAGACAAATGTATCAGCGTGTTAATAATGTAAACGGGTGTTTATTTGAAATGGTACAAGCCAAGTGAAGCAAATGTGATTGTTCAAAGGCATTTCTTTAAAAAATAAAAAAAATAACAGCATACATTTTTGCATTGATATAAAAAGTGTTTTTGGTTTCATTCCACCTGTTAACAGATGTCTTAACACAAATATGGGCCTTGTGTTTTGTTACGAACCATTTGGAACCTGTTGTGAAGAAATCAATTTAATATCTGAATGTGCTCATCTCTAGTACACAGAAGCGCTATTTTGTAGTTTTGCTGACACAATGCTCATTTTACATGAAAACATTTTAGTACAACCTCATTCATAGAAAGCACTGGGTGTTTGGATAAATGGAAGTTGCATGGAACAGAAAAACAAATCCAATTTGCAGGGGTGTCAGGAAACCAGGTGTTCCTCAAAACAGGTTCTACAAGAAAGTGTTTTGAACTATATTTAGGACAAGTTAAGTTTTTAGTCCCAGTATGGACGCCAGTGAAAGTAGATTAATGTGCATGACATATCCCTTCCCTAATCATTATATAGATTATCCTCTATTTACAGAATTGTATATTGAGATGAGCCAACTATCAACTAATGGGTGTGCTACAACAGAAACAAGTCTATTTTCCTCTTTATGTCTCTGTGCTTATTCCTTTGCTGTACAAAAATAGACCTGGTTAGCTGTGCAGTCTCAAAACATTGTAGATTTTGTCAACAAGAAAAGGTCATCTGCTGAGTTACATTATTTGTGTGACTTTTACCTTGTGGCCATTTCCTCAGAGAAGTGATGTAAGAATTTCTGCACGCTGGCATAAAGATGTTATGAAGGCATTCGATTAGCTGCATTCTGAAAGCAAAGCAAACATATTAATCATTGTATGGGGTAAATTCAAAACTTCCATTTAAGCTTTTCAACAGTAATAATTACATTTGTAAAAGCAGATGTAAAATCTGAATAATAAATTTGAGTTGTCTTAAGTGCATAAAAAGAAACAGCATCATCTATCATTGTTTTCATATGAATAAAACTATGTAAAGCTGAAGGGTGGACATTTTTTTTGTGGCACAAGTTGTCAACAAGAGTTGGAGAGTTCTGATTTATCTGAAGCCACTTGGGGGGAGCATCTTTGGTATATTTTAGAATGCAGACTTCCTTCCAATGCAGGGGTTCCCAAACTGGTCCATGGACCACCAAAGATCTGTGAGCTTCATTCACGTGGTCCGTGGTGTATCCATAAAAATATAATTTAAAAAATCATCCAGCATGTAGCACAGCGCATTAAAATAGCTACATCAGGCATTGTGGTCCACCAAGATCCTCAACAAATTCAAGTGGTCCATTGGGGGGGGGGGGGGAAGTGTGGGCACTCCAACTCTAACATTGTTAGCCAGAATTATGTACACTGCATCAAACAATACTACCAACAAAAAACGCACATAATGTTGTTCTTTTGCTCCCAGCTCTTTGGACACAAGTACAATATACTGGTAGCTTAGAAGTACACTACTAAGAGCCTTTTTATGTATGGAGAATCCCCATGTCAGCAGGCGAACAGTGCCAATTCAAACCGGGGGGGGGGGTAGGCAAGATGCTACCAGTGGGCCTCCTTCCCTCAGTGGGCACACATTCTCTTCTTCCTTACTGCTGCTGCTTTGCACATACCTTTGCTTCTCCCTCCGGTGTCATTTAACAGTACCATTCAAGACAGGGGGCAAGGTGTGCTGAGATTACTGTGCAGAGCCTTCTCCTCGCTTCTCTCACTGCTTGCTTGGAGAGGGCAAGTGAACAGCGAACATCAGTGAGAAGGAAGAGCAGCAGGGCCAGGAGTTGGATGCGCGGATTGCAAATGGGCCTCCACATGCACCCAATGTTGCCAACTGTGCATGGGGGTCCCTGGGGCCAATATTGTGATGTGAACACAAAGCAACTTGGGGGACCAGACAGGGGTGGGGGCACTTACAACACAGAGAAAGGGAAGAATGTGAGCTTTTACCCATTGGATTACACTAGAAACCAGGCACTCCTGAAACCAATTGCAACCATCGATTTATAAGTCTGTCTTCAGAGTGGCTTTCACACACAACAATAGACAGGCACAGAAATTTGTTGGGGTGGTTCAAATGGAAGCCTAGAATATCACTTGGTTACCTTTCTTTCTTCATGTCAGCTTGAGCAGACTTGAGATCATAGTATATTCCTGAGTGCCATCCAGCCTGTAATAATCTTTTCACATTCACCACACACTATCAGCTGAATTGCAATCTTTACTTATAGTAAACTGCTCAGATGGCTGGTTTAACACTTATACCTGTGGTCGGGCCAAATTCCACTATTTCAGAAAAGGCTGTGAGCCACCATCCTATCTATCTATATTGAGATCAGGTTAGTATTTAGGTACATATTGAATAATTACAATCCATGGTTCTGTACTCACAATCATTAATTTTTGCCACCCAGAAGGAGTGCCCTTCCTATTTTCCTACATTCATTCCTATAATATTTAAATAGTGAGATCACATGGGAGACACCAAGGACCATGATGGCTTTATAAGCCAGTGTTGCCCTTCTCTGTTGCAGAGTTGGGAGGGGACACTACTTTGCTGAATATTCCCAGGTGTTTTGTAGTTCTAATGTTTTGAAGCAGCATATGGGAGCAGCAGCCCTCCTGTATCTTAAGAACTGGCCCTAATGTGGTTTAGAAAAACTCTAGTCAACCCATAATCATGCAGTGATGTGGCTAGGAAATGTCCAGCTTTTTGTTTCTTTTTATTACTGCTTTACCACTTTGACTCGAAGCATGACAGGATGGTTATGAGCAGAGAAGTCTAGTATGCAGCCAAGGTCGGTGAATCAGACTCCAAGAGGGGATTAATCATACCGGTCTCTTCTGGGCATGAGATTGCTGCTGCAAGCGATTGATCTGCTTCTCTTAGCAGTTCCCTCTGGGTCAGACTTTAGAGGCTGGGTTCTTGTCAGCCACTCCTCTTAACAATTTCCCTGCAAGTAATGATACAAATTACAGCGTTGCCCAATATTGAATGACCTTGCCCTGTCATAACCTGCATCAATGCCTCAATCCAAATAGCCTCTCGTTCACAGTAGTGTTTCAAATTGCAACTTATGTGGTTTTTGTGTGCATGTGTGAGAGAACACCAAGCCCGAATATAAATCCTCTGAAACAACAACATGAGAAATGGGGAAAGGGAACATTTTTTTTACTGTTTGCAGCTTACAGGCAAAATGGGCGGTTAGATAACTAGATATAAAAGCCACATTATTTAACTTACAAGATTGAAATTTAGTTATTGTAATGGCATGCAGCAATTTGATTATTACCATGCACATTTTGAAAAGGAGGTTCTTTCTGTTTCGATATGGTAATTGCTTTTATTTGCATTATATATGGGTAATTTAGTATCACAACCACTGTAGCATAATAGGAAAGAGGCTCCTGCCACTTTTAGATCTAAACGTCATTTTGATTGCAGGAAAGAACAAGACAGATGTGAAAAGGGTATATTAGTTATTATTAGCACAATACAATACAAATAAAAATCACTGCGTGGAAGGGAAACTGGCACATATATTACAAAGCAAATCAACACACCCCACCCTACTGCTAACCCCCTGTGTATTCCAGGGACTTAGACTCATGAGCTTTTTAAAGAGAAATGTTTACATGAAGTGTCATGTGGGAATTAGATGATGGATATAAACTGCAGGAGGAACCTCAGTTCTAAGGACAGTTAGTACTAGAAATAAATCCCATTTAATCCCCAGAATGGTTTCCAAGTCACATGCAACCTGATCTCTGGATATGATCTGGGAATTACCGGTAAGTCTGTTGCAGAAGTCAGTGGGGCTGACTTGTAGGCATCAATGCCTTATCTGTGCATGAAGCCTTGTCTACGCATGCAACAGAATGAGGTGATAAGAGTGGGCTTGTACTAGTTTAGACTGCAGGTCGAAGGTAATCTTTTTTCTTGCTCATCCTTGGAAAAGAAATAGTTATGCAAAAAAGGTTGAGCACACACACACACAACACACACACACACACGAGTACCTCTCTGTACATGCCCTAATCTCTACTTAGGTTAACTTTTTCCACTCACTAGATTTAATGCCTATCTTCTCACTGTAAATGCGATGTACGGCAGGAATCACAGCTGCAAAACATCAAGATCTGTGTCAGAAAACATACATTTATTTTTAAAAATTATACACCACCCATCATTATATAATCCAGGGTAGCCTACAAGAAGCATTAACACAACAATAAACTAAAATAATAAATACAACAATCCACAGCAGAAAACAGATCAATTAAAATAAACACTTAAAGCTAGTATTAAAAAATCAGCAGGGGCTTGGCAGAAATAAATAGGCTTTCAACCTAGAACACTACTTATATTGGCGTCTGTTGTACTTCAGGGTGGCGGTGGTTCCAAAAGCTGGGGTGTCACAGCAGCGAAGGTTCTTCCCCTGGCTTTGCCACAAGATGTTCAGATGTGGAAAACCCAGTGGAGCACCCTCACCAGCCCTGCTTTGTAGAAACTAGCCCAGGGGTCAGCAAACTTTTTAGCAGGGGGGCCGGTCCACTGTCCCTCAGACCTTGTGGGGGGCTGGTCTATATTTTGAAAAAAAATATGAATGAATTCCTATGCTGCACAAATAACCCAGAGATGCATTTTAAATAAAAGCGCACATTCTACTCATGTAAAAACACCAGGCAGGTCCCACAAATAATCCAGAGATGCATTTAATACAAAGGACACATTGTACTCATGTAAAAACACTCTGATTCCCGGACCCTCTGCGGCCCGGATATAGAAGGCGATTGGGCCACATCCGACCCCCGGGCCTTAGTTTGGGCACCCCTTGAACTAGGCCTATTGTACAATGATAATATTAACATCAATTGCTCCACCTACTTTTGCCCCTGACCCCACTCGCTAGTGGAATGTGGAACCCAGAAGATTGAAGCCTGCACTACAAAATGACACACACAAAAAACCCGACAGCAGCAATGTGTGGCTCTAGCCCTGGTGGCCACCTCTGTTCTCTGGCTGTGGGGTCCTGCTCTGTCAGCATAGGACCCCACTGAAACAATGGATTTGTTTGACAAGTGCACTGGTCTCAGTGGGTCTGCTTTGAGGATGGCTAATATTGGATGCTGTCCAGAAGGCAGTCTGGACCATGCAAAATGGCACATAGAAAGCAAAGGTAATGTTGGTCCATAAAGCGGGGGTGGGGGGGGGCTCCAATATACAGTCAGGCAATATGTTTATTAGGACTGGCCAAAATGTCACAAACGGATTGAGTTCTCCAGAACTCTATAACAGGCACCAGGCAAGTGGACGAGTAGGGGAAATTAGCAAAATTAGGCTGGATGTTATAGCCAGAAAGTCACCTTGCAGACTCGGGACTTGTCCACACTTCTGCTTATTCCACAGCTTTCCTCCAGGGAAACCTGATGATTATTGCTGAATCAGAACACATGTCATTTGGGTTTTGTGAGCATTGATTCAGTGGTAGACAGTGGGTTTTCCCCAGGAAAGTGAGGCAAACAAAAAGCAACTCAGACCTGTGGCCTAGAAAGCACGGGACAAGCAGAAATGTGATGTTTTGCAATGGAGAGTGCAGACTAAATAACCTTTTGCCTGCTCTTTCTAGACACAGGTCATTCTCAAAAGCTCCATGTCCAAGTGTTTGTGCGTTTTGGGGGGCATCAGAACTTTATCCCTTAAAAAAACAACCCCACGCTATTCAGCTCTCTGTCAGAGCAAGCACCAATTCAGGTTTGCTGCAGATTGAGTTTTAAGAGTGGACTTTCCTGGGAACGCTGCAAAGCAAAAAAAAAGGGGGGGGAGGGAGGCACTCAGACTTGGAGCTTAAAAGTGTGGACTGAACCTGGAAAGGCGAGTGTGGATAAGTCTTTAGTCTTTTAGGTGTTACAGATGTCTGATGTAAAGAAACAATAGCCGCTGTATTTTGGCGGGCATAAACCGGTTTGTAATCCAGGCCTGCTATGTTTCTTTTTTTACTCTCTGTCTAACCTGGAATTGGTGAGTTTTATACAGTATAAGACATGTACAGGTCTTGCTTACAACACAAGGTATGTAACCTTTAACACCTAGTACAGACTTCTACCTGCAAAGTCCATCTGGGAATAGAGTCTACAAGCTGACCCTATGGATACGACATCCACAGTCCTTTGTTTTATGCTTATATACTTTTGTGCTTTGCTACAGTAAGAAAGAAACAGAGGAGGAGAAAGCGTGTGTTTCCTCATTCACCCGGCTCTGTGTAACATCTTGCCCACGAAGACTTCTGGAGAACCTGAAAGCATGCCATGATTTTGTAGAAGAAGAAGAAGAAGAAGAAGAAGAAGAAGAAGAAGAAGAAGAAGAAGAAGAGTTTGGATTTGATATCCCGCTTTTCACTACCCGAAGGAGTCTCAAAGCGGCTAACATTCTCCTTTCCCTTCCTCCCCCACAACAAACACTCTGTGAGGTGAGTGGGCTGAGAGACTTCAAAGAAGTGTGACTAGCCCAAGGTCACCCAGCAACTGCATGTTGGAGGAGCGGAGACGCGAACCCGGCTCCCAGATTACGAGACTACCGCTCTTAACACTACCCACACTGGCTCTTGTAAAATGTTGGTTGGTCCTCTCCCATAAAGGCATTGGCCAATTGTGCCTTTTATAAAATGGTAGTAGAACTTGTCAAGCAAACTCAGAATCCCCAACGCAGACTATACATTCAAGAAAGTGTTGTGCAATATTTTTAGATTTAACAATATTGCTGGTCCTTTTATACCTGTTTGACCACAAGAAGTATTCCCGTGCCACCATACAGCCAATTGGACTGAGAGGTTCCTCCTCTGTTCTATCTGCCTTAATAAGCAGCTCTCCAGTGTTATGACATGGAAGTGTTTTAACAGGCTTTTCCTTTTGGCCCTCCTTTGGTTTGTTTAGCTGGCTGTACAAGCTATTCCACTCTCCTGGCAAAATGAATCTTGTTAGCTTCTTGGGCGATGAAAGCAGTGCATTCACAAGCATATTTTAACTATTGTTTAACAATGCCCAAAAAGTGTATCCTGTGACCTGCCACTTTATGTTTCACAGTTTTACGTTCATTTTCATGCTCAAAAAATGGCAACATTTGTGTTGTGCTAGACACAGCATGTCAATAAGAGCGTTAAGTCAGTCACATAATTAGACAGGAATTGGCAGAGAGTCGACTACGCAATGAAACAAAAGAACAGTCAGAAAGGGGGGACGGACGGACTGGGAAGACAGTGTTTGATTTCTTTCTTTGCTGGCTACATGGCCTTTCCCCTGTGCCTCTTTCTTTCTTTCTTTTTCTTTCTTTTTCTTTTTCTTTCTTTCTTTCTTTCTTTCTTTCTTTCTTTCTGTTCTGTTCTGTTCTTTTTTTGCTTTCACATATTTTGCTTTTTTATTGAAAGAATTTCCCAACTATTACTAGAAATGCCGGAAACCGAAACTGGGACCTTTTGCATGCAAAGCGTATAAATGTTTAGCTATGGTAAAGCAACAACAACAAAAACCTGCTTTGGTGCAAAACCGTCAGAGGAGGGCTTTGGGCTCTCAAATTTCATCAGCGCCCTGAGCGACACTAAAATTTGCACTCGGCACCTCTCATGCTCCATTCTACAGTATTTTTGTGGCGCCACCTGCAGCATGGTGCCCAGTGTGTAGTTACGAGGGATATGGAACAGGTGGAGGCTAACAGTAAGGGGATAGTAACAAGTTCAGGCATTAGTATTGGAGACCAGCACCTACCCCTGCTCCCCATTAAAATAATTGAGGTAAAATTAACAGGAAGGTTAGAAAGTCAGTTCTAAACTACTGTATACTCAATATTAATTTCCCTCCCCACCCCCAAACAAAGCAGCAGCGGATTTGGCGAGCATTTATTGTGCTTAACTTTTATAGCCCACAGTAATTTGTGATCCCGTGCTAAGGGTGAGTTGGCTGAATTGCCTCCTGCCATTATTGGCCCAACACTACCATTATATGGTTGTGTACCTACCAAATAATTTGTACAAAAGTGCAGACCAGAATCATTCATGCTTCCCCTCAACATGCTGCTTTCAATCTAGATTGAGTCCTATATACTGCCATCCACAAGGGTGGCTATGGTCACTTGATCCATGCTTTCTCCTCCCTGCGGGTGAACGAGGAAGGAAATGGCAATTGTAATCTTGGTATAGATTCACCCACAATATCTGAAGAAGTGTGCATGCACACGAAAGCTCATACCAAGAACAAACTTAGTTGGTCTCTAAGGTGCTACTGGAAAGAATTTTTTTATTTTTTATTTTGTTTTGACTATGGCAGACCAACACGGCTACCTACCTGTAACCATTCACCCACAATGTTATTGGGCATGTATGGATTGCTCCCTGCATTGTTTGAACCTCCCACATCTGTTTTCCAATTTCCAATGGACACACTGAGGGTTAAAGTGGAATCACTCTGTGGAATGCGCTTTGGTTTTTGAAATGCAACCAGTTTGTCAATAAGCACTTTTCAGGGGCAAGGAATATACAATAAATCTAGTTTTGGGGCAGACTATGTAGAAATACAAGTACTCAGCCTGCATTGATTCTAGAATAAAATGCTGTGACTTAGTGGGTGGTATTGGTTGCCAGTTGGGTACTTGTAATGGAATGAGGTTCTGTAGTTGTAAGATAGTTTCAGACAGTTGCTTGTACTCTACAAGTCTCTTCCAGCAAACAGAGAAATCAGGGACTTCGGTCCACCACTTTTGCCACTAACAACTTTCCTGCTCTAAAGTAGTGGTGAAGCTGAAATTGATCACAGGATAGGGTACCATACTATATCCACATAGCCTAAAGAACTTGTCTTTTAAGCGCATGGTCTTTAAGTACTGTAATTTCCTGTCATTTTGGAGCTTGAATGAACATGGAAAGCTGTTAATATAACATGTTAAACTGAAAGGGTTTTTGTTGTGGTTAATTTAATGATAAATACAGGTGTTCCTGGAAAACAAAAGATGTGGTCTGAAACATGAAAGGAGTGTGTGTGTGTGTGTGTGTGTGTGTGTGTGTACCTGGAAGGTATTGAGTTTGAAGGAATTAGGAAGGTGGTTTGTGACTTCCTTTACTTGGTACAGTATAGGATGGAGGTTGTGGGTTTAAAAAATAATAATTAGAGAAGCTTTACTTTTGACTGTATGGTTTATTCATACCCACTCTGATGCCAGAACGTCATTGCCTATGCCTTGTAATACATGATTCAGCTACTTCCTTAAATACAAACATGAACTGAACTCATCCTTTCAATGATTTATTACTCGTGTGTGTGTGTGTGTGTGTGTGTGTTTTCTCATGTATCTCGTATGTGTTTGTATTTTCTTTCAAGTTTCCTTTTAAAAAGCCCAAACACCAACCACAAGTGCTGCAGAATAGCTGCTATTGCATTAGGATGCTGAGTGATGCACTATTGTCAGATCATCGTACAATGCATTATTCAAAGCCAAGCAGAGAGGGGCATGGAAAGCTGAGGCTTACTGCAGGTTGAGGATGGCTCAGCTTCACTTAAGAATAGATTGCTCCCTTCTCTTCCCTTACAATGTATTGTAGCAGTTGAGATGTTTGGGCATTCCAGCCCCTGCAAATCACTCCCTATGATCAGTAATTAAGGTGTTATTTATATACTTTACTTGGGAAATGAACTACATTTATCTTCACTAGGATGTCAGAATGAAATCAAGTGTATAACACAGTGCAGGTTGCTATCTCTTTTCCTCAGAGAGCAGCCTTCAAATACTGTATTGCTTTCCGGCGCACAGTACCGATCAATGGACAATGGTCTTATGGGATTAAACTCCATATGGGAGGAGGAATTCAGAAGGTTCTTCCCCCCACCCCCACCCCCACTTTACTTAAACATTATTGCCTACAATATCCCTTGGTTTTTCATCCTTGCCTCCATTGCAAGAACAATTTCAGAAAAGAGCACACTTCTGCATTCAAAGATATGGAAAGTCTGCTGCATTTGTTGACTTTTATGATGGGCTGAGATGCCTCACTTGACATGATAAGATACTGCAGAGGAACTATTAATTTCACTGATATACTGACCTAGGAAGTGAATGAACTTTAGTATGTGGAGAGATGTTCAAATAAACCACACCTCTTGGACTGCAGAATTATAGTTCCTCTGCGTTTGCTGCAACACTATTAAGCTGTCCCAAAGACATCAGTGAGAATATTTTAAAGGTACTATTCAGCCTGGCCAAGTGTGGCAGTTTCTGACCCAACTGTTCAGTACTTAGCATGTATTTTCACTTGTTTATTTCGAACTATCTGTCTCTGCAGGTGTTTATTGGCATCTACGTTGGGACTCAACTTCAGTTTGTTAATCTGTTTCAAATTGTCCCCCACCCATCACTCTTTATAGCATAAGAGTCTGGCATAGAAGACCAGAATCTCACTGTGAGTCTTCATGTGGCTTCATGGGCCGCTAAACCAATTTATGGCCTTTGTTATGCCGGCCTAGCCACAGCCTAGACAATCTTTGTTATGCCAATCTAGACACAACTGAGCTTCTGATCACCAAGGTTTTGTACAATGCCCTTGCTCAGTGTAGGGAAATAGTTTAGGCTGTGCCACTATTTATGAAGATGTTCATACCCGGAGGGGGGGGGAATACAGAGGATGTGTGAAAGCTTCAGGCATAAGAGAAGGTGGTCAGTAGTGCATGGTTTTTGTTCCTAACATGCTGACCTAAAGGTATATAATTTTTTTGCACTTCCTTAATTTTCCGGAACAAGGCCATAGTTCTTTAAATTTTGGTGCATTTTTTTTCTGAGGAAGGCTGAAGTCACTGCGGTTTAGTATTCCACAATTATTTTTGTCATAAAGATGAATGCCTTCCTTTAAAAAAAAAAGTAGAATGCTAAGAGCACCTCAGCACCTTGATATATGAATATTACTCCTTTGAATGTTGGAATGGGATTATAGATGGTTTATGTCTTTTATAGCTATGAGACAGTCTCTGACTCAGGAACACTTTTTTTTTTTTACCTGCAGATATTTGAGGGCAGCTTTCAGTTTTGGAATTCATTTTTCCCCCTCTCTCTCCCTAGATTTTTTTTTTTAAGTTTAGGTTTTTGGAAAATCATCACACAGCTAAACACAGGCTGTTCACCTTTAGAGACATGTCTAGTTTAATATTCTGCAATGGAACAAAAGATCCACATTGCATTAATTCACCACATTTTCTGTCGGAATCTTTAAATAACCCTTTGTGTTCTTGAGGAAAAAATGGTCTAGGAAACATTTGTAGGATATATACCTGCATAACATCTTTCAAATAACATTACATTGATTTACTCGAACTGTGTGTCCCACCTGTCTTAGCCCTTGGATTATTCATTTCTATTTGGAAGTAATCAAAAATAAGACTGCATTCTAAAATCCTATATGTGTTCTCCAAATGTTGATTTTTAAGCATCCATACACCCATCCAAGCTGGTATGAACTCCTAGATTTGCAGAAGTGAAAAAAATATTTAGGAAGGGGGACACTAAGAAACGAGGGACCCCTAAACAGCCTACTGAGAACTAGGTAGAAATAGCAGAATTCAAGAGGGCGAATGGAATAGAGCAGGGGTCAGCAACCTTTTTCAGCCGTTGGGCCGGTCCACCATCCCTCTGACCATGTGGTGGGCCGGACTGTATTTTGGAAAAATAAATGAACGAATTCCTATGCCTCGCAAATAACCCAGAGATGCATTTTAAATAAAAGGACACATTCTACTCATGTAAAACACATTGATTCCTGGACCGTCCATGTGCCAGATTGAGAAGGCGATTGGGCCACATCCAGCCCACGGGCCTTAGGTTGCCTACCTCTGGAATAGAGTTTTCCATTTGCAGGAAATGGAAATGGCACTTTCCTGGAAATGGCACTTTGGCTGAAGCAATCCACACTGTGACATTTTATCGCTGGTCCTAATTGTAATCATATCAACACAGTCAAATGAGACTTCGGAAACTAGTGGAGGAGGATACAACATGGAGCGGAATAAACAGCACCAATAGCCATTCAACAGACTGATAATGTGGGGCTTTGCTCATTCAGAACTTTCCCACTTCGCCCAGTCAATTTTTTTTTCTCATATCCCTCCCCTCACTATTCATGGCTTCCTCACCTTCCATTGTGAGCTCAGAAAGACATGTGTATACATGCATAAGAACATAAGGAAAAGCTCTGCATGTTCAGACCAAAGGCTCATCTAGCCCAGCGTGTTGTTCGCACAGGAAGCTCACAAGCAAGACGAGAGCAACAGTACTCACTCATGATCTCCAGCAACTTTTGCATGGGGACATACCACCCCCGATACTGTAGGCAGAACATAGCCATCATGACTACAATAATATAGACCAGGGGAAAACATTATGTTGTCGGACTTAGGGCCAGCCCAAGACATTTTGCTTGAAGACTGGCAATGGGATAGCATCCCCTAACATATCTGAAGGTGCCAGACTAGTCACGTCTAGATCTCCACTGAAGGGGAATAGCTGGAGCTTAGAAAGAATGGCATGCTTTCCCTGGCACCTACTGCTTGACACAACTGTCTCACTCTGTGTAATGGTAGAGCCAGAGGATTGCAACTCCCAACATTTGCTAACCAGCAGCCATGCTGGCTGGAGCTGATGGAAGATGGAGCCCCACCCTGGGGAGGGTGTTGAACCCTGAAGAATGACCACTGTAGCAACACAGACTAAAATAAAAACAAAGCAATAATATAGTTTCATTCTTCTTGCCTTCAAACAGGACAAGCTATCTATTAAGATTTGAAAATTGCGAACTGATTTAATTTTCTTAATTCCTATTGCTTTTTCTTGCTATTCTTTAGGTTGCACGCATCTTTTATTGATTCTTTCCCGTCCCAGCATTTGTAAGCCAGCTTGATTTCTTTCTTATGTCAAGCAAGCATGGAAGAATTGCTCTTGTTACCAAATGGCTTCAGGAGGCCTGTACACGTTTCCCCCCGAAAATCGCTTTCCCGAACATTACCCCAGCTGTGCAAAAGCAGCCTCAAAATCTTCAATATGCTGAGAAACTCTAAAAGAGTGTTTTAGAAAGAAAGAACACCATTCAGATTATCAGAGACTGATCTAGCAAATTAACAAAGAGACTGAAGTTATCACAATTTATTCTAGAATAAAGGTAACTGGTGGTACCACAGTTCACATAACATTTTTGTACCATAGCTTGCACAGCAATTTCAAAATTGTAAATGGTGATATTGAATCTTGCAAAGTTTTCATCAACTCTGTTCTAATCAATAGAAATAGCTACCTAACAGGGTTCCTGTAGCGTCAGATTTCTTGCCTAGGTGGGGGTTGAACTTAGGTCAGGACCTTAGAGGTCCCTCCCAACTTTATGATTCTATAATGTGCTACACCCACCCACACCTCCCTGCTCCAGTTTTCCTGATTTCAGTCCTCCAAATTGTTCCTAATTAAATTCAGCACCAGCTTAGAATTCCCAGATATAATTGCTCCTGGTTCACAAGGGGTATATTGGGGAATGATTTTTCTCCAGGGGGATTTGAGGCAACTGGTGGCAGGGAAAGTGATAATAAAGTGTCCTGTAGGAACACAACAAGACCTGGGGTTTTATTATATGGGCATCCTGCTGAGCAGGATCAAGATGATAGTGTCAGCTCAAGCCTGAACACAAAATTTTGTGGCGGTGGCAGCAGCTGAGAATACTGCAGCAGTTTGAACAAACTGCATTAGACGAAAAGGCAGTGCTAAAGGGGAATTACAGTAATCAAGCTTCATGGCATGATAATTGCATGTGCTGCTGTTTCAAGGTCATTGCTGGATGAAATACTCTTGAATCCAGTGGATGTATTTCCACAGGAAGAAGGAGGTCAGCAGCAAGCCAGAATTATTAACCTGTTTCTGACCTCCAAGTAAGTATTCTCCAATAAGTGGAACTTGAAGGGAAGGAAAGAATCTCTTTGTAATTATGGTGTCTACTCAGTAACTAGGTTTTCCCTGGGCTGAGTCAGAGAAAAGTCCAGCAGGAACAAATTGGCAGGATTGTATCCAGATCTTTCCAAGCAGCAGACACTGAACACGCCGACCGAGTGAAGCGAGTGATAGGGGGGGTTCTGAATGCATAATTATCATGTTCAGAAACTGTTGCAAAACATGCCCAGAAAATGCACTGATTTTGTACCGAGCATTAATTTTCTTCACGGTGTCTAATAATCTGACAGAGGACAACAATAAATTGTAGTGGGAGTTGCACCACCATGAAAGACAAAGCTTCCAATTTACATGTGCAGAGTAAACAAAGCATGTGAATAGAGGTGAACAAGAGGACTGTCCATCACACTCTAAAAAGAGAGTGACAGGGCAGTGTACAAGAATACCATGAGGAAAATAGGATGCTCTGAAGAGATCAGTAACTTGAACCAGTGTAGTGTTGTGGTTAGAGTGTTGGATTAGGACCTGGGAGTTGTTGTTGTTGTTGTTCAGTTATCAGTGGCAGATTTGACATTATGTATCTCAGATCGTTCAATCCGTTCAGTCGTGTCCGACTCTTCGTGACCCCATGGACCAGAGCACGCCAGGCACGCCTATCCTTCACTGCCTCCCGCAGTTTGGCCAAACTCATGTTAGTAGCTTCGATAACACTGTCCAACCATCTCATCCTCTGTCGTCCCCTTCTCCTTGTGCCCTCCATCTTTCCCAACATCAAGGTCTTTTCTAGGGAGTCTTCTCTTCTCATGAGGTGGCCAAAGTACTGGAGCCTCAACTTCAGGATCTGTCCTTCTAGTGAGCACTCAGGGCCGATTTCCTTGAGAATGGATAGGTTTGATCTTCTTGCAGTCCATGGGACTCTCAAGAGTCTCCTCCAGCACCATAATTCAAAAGCATCAATTCTTCGGCGATCAGCCTTCTTGATGGTCCAGCTCTCACTTCCGTACATTACTACTGGGAAAACCATAGCTTGGACCTGGGAGACTAGGGTTCAAATCCTTGCTCGTTCGTGAATCTCACTGGCTGACCACAGGCCAGTCACTGTCTCTTAGCTTAAACTACCTCACTGGGTTGTTTTGAGAATTAAGTGTGGGGGGGGGAGACCCATGTAGAGCTCCTTGAACTCCCTAGAGAATAAGCTGGAATCTAAATGTAAATTAATGAAATAAGAAAACAGATACTGAGATTGACTTTTTAAAGAGCATGTAAATATCCTTGCCAATCTAGATCAAACCTAATGTCCATCTAGCAGGGCTGGCCCAAGATATTTTGGCACCTGAGGCAATCCAAACAACGGCATTCACACTCCCTACCATAGAAGAAGGGGTGAGTGAAGATCTATGTCACAAACGAGGGAGGAAAAAGATTGGCATTGGGATCTGCTGTCCCTGTGGATCCTGTTGCCTGAAGCTGTCTCTTCATCTTGTCTCATGGGTGGGCCGGCCCTAGCATCTAGTCTAGTATTGTTTTCAGTGGTGACCAGTCAGATCCTTCTGGTAAGCTTACAAGCAGGGCATGAAGGCAAGAACCTTTCTGTGTTTGGCCCCAAGAACTGGAACACTGCCACATAAGGGAGGGGACAAAGACAGTCATAGGGCACATGCTTTGCATGTAGAAGGTCCCAGGTTCAATCCTCGGCCTTTATAGTTTTAAAAGTATCAATCAACAAAGCATGGGACAAACTTTTGCTGGGGACACCGGAGAGCTGCTGCCAGTCAGGACAGGCAGTGCTGGGCTACATGAGTACGTAGCTTGACCTGGTCTTATGTTCCCTGAACAAGGAAACTGCACTGGTGGCTAATAGCTGTTGACAGAGTTATGCTCCATAAATGTGTCTCTTCTTCTTGTTGAAGGCATCAAAGTTAATGGCTATCACCAAATCTTGTGGTGCATCTTCTGCACAGAAAGACAGAAAATCAGATCGGTTTCTCATCAGTGGACTGAAGAATCAAATGGTTTTGGAGAGATGTTATTAATATAGCATTGAAGTGGAGGCGACCGGTTCACACATCTATGGACAAAAAAGACTATTTGTCCTCAACGTACCTCAGGGGGAGTAGTTTTGCACAAACAAGATGCGGCATGTGAACCAGGTGACATAGTTGTTAATAGTGTCCTGGCTGAAGGCCAGCCCTGCCATTAGGTGGTTGCTGTGAGGCAGGGAGCAGAGATAAGGTGCTAGGACTCAGCTGTGTTTCCCTCTCCGCTGTCCCTTCATCAGTGTTGAAGTAACATTTAACTGTCAACCTGATTGGTTTCTGTGCATGAAATGGAAAGGTACCCTTTGCCCTTTGCTTCAGGCAGCAAAATGTATTGGGCTGACCCTGTCCACACCCCACATCTGAAGGAGATGGACCTGAGTTTTCTGCTCTTAGGTGGGGAAGATTTTTTATCTAATTTATGGTTCATTTTCAAACAGTGGAGATGAAGGTGTATGAGTAGCACTGATGTCTGTATAATATCAGTGACTGTACAAAAGGTACTACTAATTTACTTCATGCGTGAGAGAGAATAAAAAGACCTTTCCTGGAGGCTTACAATCAAAGCAGCAACAAGACAGAAGGGAAGGTGGAAAGGAAGGGGTTGCAAGCGAGCAATTAATTCCCATAAATTGTGCCCAAATTCACAGGTGCTTTTGTGGCATGGTATCTGACACTGGTTGAAAAGAGCCGAAGCCAAGACCTAGAACAAATTATTAGTCCTTGCTGGGGAAGGAAAGGAACCGATAAATCAGTGTTTCCCAACCTCGTGTTCTCCATATATTTTTGATTGTGACCCTATCAACCCCAGTGGTCAGGGATGGTTGGAGTTGTTGTCTGGTTGGATAAGGCTGCTATAGAGCATTTTTGTTAGAGGAACCCACCTTGGCATATGAGGCTTTCAAGCAGGACTAGGCTAATGTAGTCCAAGCACTTCATTGTCCTCTTCAGCTGTGGTGACATTTCTGTGATGATGAGCCAGGGCAAGTATAGTTGGCAATAATGGGCATCAAAGCAGAATCCTACATCTAAGCAAAGGATTCTGTTCCCAGATGAAGAGGATGCAGATGGTATGGATATGGCACATAGGTGAAAGTGTTTGTTGCTTCATAGCAAGTGCAGGACTGTCTCCAATAAAGAGATCAAAATGTTTTTCAGGGTTCTTTCTTCTGCAACCTAGCAGGAGGTTCATGTGAAATTGTTCAAGAAGAGGGAGAAATGAGTGAGAAATGTGGGACAGTTTTATTAATGTATTTTGAATTGGCTCTTTTAATAACTAGTGATGAATGCCTAGAACTGCCATTCTTCTTTATTCAATACCATAAATAAAACACCCCTCCCCCTCCCCCTTTCTCTCTCTCTCTGTGCCATTGCCTTTCATTTTATTCTCATTATGTGCGTTAGATAGTTAATGGAAACACACCATTGTGAATGTGTGGGAATGAGAAGTAAGTGTTCCAGTGCTTCTCACCCCCCCCCAAACAGCAAATTGCCCCCCCTTAAAACTCAGTGCACAGTAGCGGCTGGAAAACAGTATTAAATCTGTCATGCTTTTATATTGCTTTTAACGTCTCTCTTCCAAATCTAAACTAGCTTACACAGGCAGACCAAGGATCCTTCCAATCAGGCAGGATCCTGTCAGAACAAACAACGGAAAACAAGGACACCCCAGCTTGGAAGAAATAGCCTCTTTTCTCCGTTCTCTTTCCCGGTATTATATAACTGTTCAAAACAGTGGCAGTCTTACAAATGGGGGCAGGAGGGAGAGAAGCTTTTGCTCCTTGTAAGAATTCGCCTGGAATTTCAGGCAGGAGGAATAAAAGAACGGAGAGATCCTTTCACTTTAAAATGTTCAGAAGCGGTTATGAGAGGAATGAAGGCAATATTCTTTTTAAATAATAATTTAAAAAAATATTTTCCTAAAGAAAACACTGCCACCAGCTGGTTAATAAATAGCTTTGACTGGAAATTCACATGGAAATGAGCAAAACAAAATTCGAGAGAAGCTGCTGTGTTGGTCCCTTGCAACAAAAACAACAAAGCGTCTTGTGGCACCTTAAAGGCTGACACACTTATTACGGCACAAACCTGCGTGGATTAGAACCCATTTCATCAGATACATGAAAGCTGAACCTATAATAATTGTGTTAGGCTTTGAAGTGCTACAAGAGTCTTCCTTGTTTCAGCAAAGTTACATTTTATGAATGGCTACTTGGCTGTGAGAAATATTTTTTTCCTTCTTTAGGGGGTATGAATTTATTTTGTGAATACCTGGCACACTGCAATAAACAAGCATGCAGAGGGGAAATCAAGTAAACATTTTGGCCAGTCCCTTTGCAATACAAGGCTGCATACTCCATGCAGCTAATGGTTCCCACCTCCTCCTCTGTGCCACAAATTCTGGCCCCTGGAATAGCAGAGCAGCTTCAAAAGATGTAAATAATTAACCGGGAGAGTGAATCAGAAATGTAGCACAGCCACTTAAGATTGTGCTTTTGTATGTTAAATCCATTTTTTAAAACTGTCTTGTGATGAGGGCAATGGAACCTAAAGTCCCCTGCCTGGAAGTGCTTCCCACTCCTTGCTGGAAGTATGTTCAAAAGGGCCATAGCTGGAGAAGGGCTGTAGCTCAGTGGCAAAGCATCTGCCTTGCAAGCAGAAGGTCCCAGGTTCAATCCCCGGTGTCTTCAGGTAGGGCTGGGAATAGATCCCTGTTAAAATCTGTCACTAGTCAGTGTAGACAATACTGAGCTGGTTGAACCAGTGATCTGACTTGAGTATGAAGCACCATCCTATGCTCTGTGTTCATAACAGTTTCCAAAGCAGCCAAAAGTAAAGCCAGTGCAGGACATATTTGCCTGGCTCTAGGTTTAGTATAAACTAGTGATGAGTCTAACTTACTGGCAAATTCCTGAAAGGTAAATGGGTTCTGTTCACAATGATTTTCGGGAGAATCCACTACATTTAGATGCTTCTGCAGCTGAAGGGTGGTAGAACCAAAGTAGGCTTTCCCTTGCCAGTGAACAGTTTACCTGTCCCACACCTGACATCACATATAAGCAGGTGTGCCTGGTTGAGGAAAACAGCCTCATGGGCCAAATTAAAATCCCTGGTGGGCCAAGTTCCCCACCCCTAGCTTGAGTTTAGAGGGGATGAAACATAATGTTCTTGGTTTGGGACCAACTTACTTTGTGCTGAAATGTTCTGGGACAGCTCTAGGATGTGAAAGGGAGAGTAAAGGGCTGGGTGAACCGACAGCTTCTAAACTTAGGTCTCGTTAGGACTGGGATGTGAAATTCATCTAGATCTCAGGAATCACATCATCTACTGGAATTCCTCAGCCAAGGGGTCATGGGGTAAATGAGACAGACAGAAAAAATGTGACAGAAAGAATCTGCATACTTCAACATGCAGGGTCCTTCTCACATATGAGTGACACTGCCTATATAAGACCAAACAAAATAGGAAACAAAATAGGAAATTCTTTCCAGTAGCACCTTAGAGACCAACTGAGTTTGTTCTTGGTATGAGCTTTTGTGTGCATGCACACTTCTTCAGATACACAGACCAGTTATATAAGACCAGTTATATAAGACCAGTTGATCTGTTGTAGGAAAGAATTCACAGGAAGAAACTTCCTTCATAGATATTGCTGCAGCCTTACCCAATGCGTATTTACTCAGCAGTAAGTCCCACTGCGTTCAGTGGACTTACATACAACAAAATGAGCATAATATTGCAGGCTCCATCACATATGGGCAGTCTGTTGCAGTGCGTTACAGTGCAATCCTAACCATGTCTACTCAGAAGCCCTGTTTAAATTCAGTTTTTCTTTTTCCCAGGTAAGTGAGTTTAGGGATACAGCCTAAGTATTCTGGAAACCTAAAGAAAAGCTTTGGACCTTAAGAAATTATTGTATTTCATGTTTGTGATATTGGCAATTTAAGTGATTGGATTTAAAACAATGACAGAAATTATCAAAATAACAGCATTATATGTATGGTTTAATTAATCATCTTTAAAACCCTAACAGATTAGTTCTGAAATATCAACACATTTCAGAGAAGTGTCCGCTAAGGTTGCTGATCCCACTCCAGAGGCCATATGTAACTGATCATGTACACTGTTCCTATCTGATCCTGCGGAAGCAAAGCCACTTAGTGTGGATAATTAAGCTAATTAATCAGAAAGACAACTGACACAGAGCAATGTGACAAGAACTTAGCAGCTTCATGTTTTAAAAAGACTGCAGTATTTGATGTCTAAGAGTGCCTAAAAAATGTGATATTGTTGATCGTCTAACAAAAATATGGAGCTTGTCACTAAAATCAGACTCTCTACTAGAGAACCGGTAGGTACTAAGTATAAGATAATTAAGAGAGAGATGAGGGAGGAATAAAAGAAATAACAGACTATCTAGCATCTGTTCCATTAAAGTAGTAGAAACATGATTAAATCTGAAATTATTACAGATGCAGCAACAGCAGGCACTGCAACCTTCCAACAGTTTACCTTCACCCCCAAAGGTCCACTCCTCCATTGTTTCCTGAGGCAGATAGATGCCAACAACTGAAGGGTGGAAGAACAAGCCTTGCTAAGAAAGAAGCAGCTTGGCTTTTAGAAGATTGGGCTGATCTGGTACACTTGATGGCTTCGGCTTCCAAAAAGCTTTCAACAGTGTTCCTCGCTAAAGAGTCCTGAGTCATGGTCTTAGCTATCAGTCATGGTAGAAAAAGGATAGGCCTTTTATGGATCAGTAGCTGGTTAAAAATAGGAAATTGAAGTAGAAATAAAAGAAGAGTTTTCCCATTGGAGGGAGGGAGGAAGCAGTGCCCTGCAAGGATCTGCTTTGGGACTTGTGCTATTGAAATCATTCATAAATTATCCGGAGCGATTTGAAATAGAGATGGGCAAGCTTCCCCCAAACCTGATTCAGATTGAGACTGCCAATTTTGAGAAAAAGTGGAGAATGCATAGGCGGCAGATGAAAGTGTGGGAGACTCTTTTAAATTATGCATTCTACTTTTATTCAAATTGTGGTCCTCCAGATGTGCTTCCCTCTGAGCTTTCAGCACCCATTCCCCCTCCAGCTCCTCTTTATTTGTAGGGTGGAACTGTATAGTCAGTTTCCTTAGCTAGGAAATTCTGGTGGTAGACAAAGCTCAAGAGACAGGCTGCAGTGAAGCAAACTGGCACTGACTCCATTTACTTTAGTTATGCTGAAGTTTTCTTTTCTCATAGGTACCTTTAATCTTTCATATTGCTTAAATGGCCACTCAGTGCTGCCTCTAGCTTTTAGTTTATTTTCCTGCCTATAACAGTTTCAATATAGTCCACTGAGCAGATTTACGGGGGGGGGGGGGGTGCAGTTCTAAATGTTAAAGGAAAATGCTTTCTTCTATACCAAGATGTATTCTGGGAAAGAGATGCTGCATTAAACTTATATAATATACACCCCCCACCACCACCTCAAAAAGGATAATCGGCGTTTACTTGCTTCAGAGAAGGAGGACTGGTAGCACACACAGAACGAATGTTAGCACACCATTCTGAGCAGCTCTAGCTGAAATGCGTGAGATCAGCCTTGGCAAGGCATCCCTGAGGAAAGATTACATCAGGCAGGTGTGAAACCCGGTCACTGATAAATTCAGATGAACTTTCCTATCCCCTGTGTCTTTTCTAGTCAGCTTTTCTATGCAGTGAGATCTTCCACAATTCTACAAGTAGGGGAGAAAAGGCAAAGTAGATAAACATTCCCCACTTAACAGTTATTTGTCTGTCTCAGAGGCTTCACTCAAGTCATTCTTGTCATTCTTCTGTAGATTACAGAGGCTTTAACAAGGACACTAGAAATGAAATTGGTTCTAACATGGCCCAGACAAGAGGCTGCAACTGCTTGAAATCTGCTAAAGCAACCCATCAACATAGAAGGAAGGGCCCCCCCAATAATTAATACTATATTAATGATGAAGTGCTGCTTTTCACAACAAAAGTGCTGTGTGGCTGATTCATATTTCTGGGCTGTATCAATAGGAGTATAGCATCTAGATCAAGGGAAGTAATAGTACCACTATATTCCGCTCTGGTCAGACCTCACCTGGAATACAGTGTCCAGTTCTGGGCACCACAGTTCAAGAAGGATACTGACAAGCTGGAACGTGTTCAGAGGAGGGCAACCAAAATGGTCAAATGCCTGGAAACGATGCCTTATGAGGAACGGCTTAGGGAGCTGGGTATGTTTAGCCTGGAGAAGAGAAGGTTAAGGGGTGATATGATAACCATGTTCAAATATATAAAAGGATGTCATGTAGAGGAGGGTGAAAGGTTGTTTTCTGCTGCTCCAGAGAAGCGGACACGGAGCAATGGATTCAAACTACAAGAAAGAAGATTCCACCTAAACATTAGGAAGAACTTCCTGACAGTGAGAGCTGTTTGGCAGTGGAATTTGCTGCCAAGGAGTGTGGTGGAGTCTCCTTCTTTGGAGGTCTTTAAGCGGAGACTTGACAGCCATCTGTCAGGAATGCTTTGATGGTGTTTCCTGCTTGGCAGGGGGTTGGACTGGATGGCCCTTGTGGTCTCTTCCAACTCTATGGTTCTATAATTCTATAATAAGGCCAGAAGTCAGTGGAGACTAGGGCTATGAAGCTCTCTCTTCTTTCACATACATCTGATCAAGGACACAATGCTAAGTTCTAAGAGGTCGACTTAGCAACTTTGTTGCTCTCCTAATGAAAGAATCTGAGCCTCCCTGCCTCTGCCAGTTGCAGAACTCCAATACGTGTTCTACACTTGCAATAGAATGAGGAGCTGGAAGAGTGGACTGTACCACTTCAGGATGCAGGAAGGACATGCCACAATTGCATACTTTGCCCTGTAAAAAAAAGAAAAACCCTGCACATCAAAATTAGCATGTAAGGAAGAAAGGTTGTAGACCAGCCAGTTATATGCTTGAAGAGGGTTTTATACATAGGAGAGAAAAGTGTGATTGTTCACCTGTTGCCTGTAGTAGTGTGGAAAACTTAAGCCTGGCCCTAGATTTGAATAATGCACTAAGTAAAAAAAACACCTGGCTTTAGTTGGTGTGTTGTGCTGATTGGCTTTATATGGGATTCAGACAAATTCATGGAGGATAAGGATATCAATTATGATGATGATGATTATTAATATTAATTAAATTAATAAATTAATATACCTCCCTTCATCCAAAGATCTCAGAACTGTTCACAAGATCAAAATACAAGATAAAAGCACAACTGGCTACTAGTCATGATAGCTACGTACTATTTCCACAGTTAGAGGCAGTCTGCCCCTGAGTGTCCCAAGTGCTGTTGCTGACCCCATAAAGGTCCTACTTTTGGACTTCCCAAAGGCATCTGCTTCCATGCTCGTTTAGCTGGACCTTTGGCCTGATCCAACAAGGCAGAGTTCTTCTTAAGGTGGCTTACAGTAAAATTATAAAATAGTGTTGTGAATTTGCGGAGGTCAGCCTGGATGATGGCCATGGGTTGTTTCTAGAGCTGTGATCCTGTATATGTGAGGCTAGAATCTGTAAGAGGAAACCAGTCCAATCAGGTTTTTCGTTGAGGTAATAAGGGCCTTGTTTGGCCAGTTAAGTCCAGAAAGGCAGCCATAGAGACAAATGGGGGGCCTTTTCCCACCACACCTGGATGGACACCACTTCATACTAGGCTGGAAAACATTATGCCAAGAGACTGTGTGTGATTGGATTTTGGCAAATCTTGGAAGCTAGAGACACAGACATGTCTGCTCACTGATACTCTTGAATAGACCCCATGGAAATAAAAGGTTAAAAATTGTAGCATGTCATCCAGTGAGCAATTTCTCATCAGAATAAGTAGGGAAATGTGAAAGATTGCAGGCAAAAAAAAGTTTAAAAGTTAAAATTTTAAAAAGACTACAATTCCACAGCACCCATTGTGACCTAGTCAATTTCAGCACCTCAGCTACTGGCATGGGATCTGGGGAAGTAGCTGCAAGTGTTCCCCTCCCCCCCTCCACTGATAGTATCACCTTCATTAAACCACAAATACTGTACTGTATTGGGCTTTGTGCCTCAGAAGCACTCCAGAGGAAGCGGCTCCTGTAGCACTATAGAAATCTGTATATCGTTCAACATTAAATTAATTGCTCTTGTTCTACCTGGAATGCTAGCAATCCTCTAATAGCCTCTCAGCTCATTAAGAAACACTAAAATACTGTTTCCCCCCCAAAGATCACTTTGCTGAGCATGGAGCCTTTTTGGAAACTAATTTTTCATGAAACAACATTGGACACTGGAGCTTACAACATGTGAAAATTAAAACCATTTCTTTCATTGACCTTACAAACACTTAACATGTTTTTGTTCTTATCTACCGTGGTAGGGTTTTGTTGTTCAGTGTTGGCAGTAAAATCCATACTTATAACTCTGTGATATAATTGCTGCTCCAGGCTGAAACTTTGGGTATGCAATGAGTCAAGATTTTTGTTTGTTTGCTCAGAAGTACTTCACTCCTGATTTACTCATTTTCCATCTACATGTGAACCAGAAGAACAGAAACCAAATCTCCCAGATTTCCTTTGATTCATATTACTACGGACATTGGGAGGGGGCTCCTAATCTGACTAAGGCAGCAGTGCTAGAGAAAGGGGGTCCATGGGCGTACCCAGGGGGCAGGGGGCAGCTGCTCCCCCCAGAAGCAAAAAATTAAAAAAAAATAAATGTTATCGGCAGCCTAAAGGAGAAAAGCTCTCCTCCTGAAAAAAAGCTCAACGACTGGCCTTTCTCCCCCTCCCAAAATCTCAATAACAATTGAGCTCTTGCCCTCTTACCGAGGCACAGTTGGCCACTGTGTGTGTGTGTGTTGCGCCAGCTGTTTCCCCCTCCCTCATGCTGACAAAGAGCTGGCGTGCCTATCAGAGACCGGATCCTAGCCTGCACCCTGCTTGGTCAAATGGGGAGCAGGCTGAGACTTGGGCAGTGTCAGGGGGCGAATCCGAGGGCTGACCATGGTCTTAGCCTGGGTTCTCATCCTTCCGTGTCTGCCTGCTTTTTGTATCCACGCTACATCGGCTGGCAAGAGAGGAACAGTTTCTGAATTTGCCGGGATTCATCGTTGCAAGGGAGCTTGAGTTCCCTTGCATGGTGAGTAGTTCCTTTGCAAGGACTGAGGATCCTGGGAAACTGAGTTTTTCAGCCATTTGGGGCTTACTGTTGGGGGGGGGGAGTTTTTTCTGTTTTTTAAGCTGTTTTTGTTTTTTGAAGCTGTTTTTGTTTTTTGAAGCTGTTTTTGTTGTTGAACCTGAATGACCATGGCTTGCCCCCCCCCTAGTTTTTATCCTGAGGGGGTCTGCAATCCTTTCCCAAATTAAACCATTTCCTAAGGCTAAATCTAAAGGCTGCTATTATCCCTGCAGGGTGGAATTTAAATGTGCCATGCTGGTACTTGTCTCCCCTTGCCTCACCCCACTGAAGTCTTGGACAGTGCCTACTCTGAACTGGGAAATGGTGCAGAAGTAAAGGGTTAAACACCTTCTTTTTTCACTGCCCTACAGCTGCTTTTGTGCCTTAAGAAAGGCATTGGGAGAGGGGGTTCCAGATCTCTTGTACTACATGCATTTTGACCTACTATGACCGTCTGTGGTCCAGAAATCCCAGCAGTACATCTCAGAATCAGAGGGATTATCTTTCCAAATACATTCACCAGAAATAATCAATTTCCATCCCTAATGAAACTTCAGATGCACACAAGTTTAAGGGTTTGTTTCCAGCACCACAGTTGAAGGGTCTGAACCAGCCTAGGCAAATGTTTTTTTCAGAATGAGTAATATGGACATGTAGTTCAAACTAAGCCTGTGAACTGCTGAGCCCGTCTCAAAGTGTGTTATTCACAAGTGTGGTTGGCAGAGAAACGTATGCATTATCCTCTCCAACACGAGTCTTTTCGAAACACTGATTGAGCAATAAGGTGCGTGCCTGGGAGGGGCGGGGGAGAGCACTAATATGTACATTAGTAGCCCTAGTATTGTACATCCAGTTAACTACATGGCCAAGCTAGGTAGCTACATGAATACCTGATTGAACTCTTCATTACAGACAGAGAGGCTGTGTTATAGTATTAAGGTGCTGCCCCCTGTTGGTGCAAGCTTTTTATGTTTCTATGAGCCTTGAGTCGACTTGTAGTAATTATAAGAAATCCATCCCTCTTCAAATACCCCACTACAGTGGTCAGTAGTTCCTGCTTGAGAAATATTTCATAGGTGCCCTATCACATATAATACCAGAAGTACAAAAAGAGATCTCTTCCTCACACAGTATGACTCCTCTCTTTCTCATATTTTCTCTCCCTCATTCTGATCTTGTTTTTTTATTTATTTATTCTGCACACATTTCAGAGTGGCTGTTGCTAACTGTAATCTATCTGGCAGTTTTCTGCTAAGGAGGGCTGTAAAGAACAGGGATCCTTTTATGAGCTGGTGTAAATAAGCCTACATTTCTCATCCCCTTTGATAAGCGAATTAATGGAATAAAAGATGAAGCCGTCTCTTTAAAAAATATTTTACATACATCATCACAGCGTTATGAAGCCCTTGTCAAGGTTAGCGATGGCAAAATATATAAAAGTTGGGCATGTTTATAGCTTTGTTAGCAGATTCCACGAAGGATTGAAGAGAAAGTCAGTCATTATAGAGCTGGATAACAGGACACAGCACACACACACACTCCACTTGCTGAAATACTAGTAGAATGTTTTTAAAAAAACCCAGCTAATTTCATAAAATTTAGCAAGTATCAATTTTGGCAATAATATTTCTGTTAGATGAAGGCGGCACTAGTGTTCAGCAACTACTGCAGTACAAAGCCTTCTGCAAACAAGGCGCCTGCATTAATTTTACAATAGATATCTGGGAATTCTAGAATAAATACTCTGACAGCTGATTGATTTTCACTGGATTGCACAAGCCATTTCTTAAAGAGAATAAAAAAAACCCTGACTATTGACTCAATCACCACTCTTTGTTGCCGCATAAACAAAGCAGACTTCTAAATAAACTCTGCAAAATAACTAGAATTTACCTGGCCTTTTGTGTCATGCATTCAGTATGTTTCTGTCCTGAATATGCATAATGAAAGTAAGATTTTCTACAGAATTACAGTTAGAACTTCAATAAATATATATAATAATGAAAATCATCTAGACCAGTCATGTGCATGCAGAAGGTCCCTAGAATTTCCAGGTTGACCTGGGAGTGACCTGTATAGGTGCTGAGTAAAGTGGTGTGTGTTTAGTTTTTTGAACAGTTAATACATACATTAATAAATGAGGCTAGGAAAGCTCACTGGGGTGGATAGCTCAGTTGGTAAGAGCATGGTGCTGATAACACCAAGGCTGCAGGCAGGGGCGGAGCAAGGGGGGAGCGTGGTGGCAGTCCGCCCCGTGTGCCGCCCTGGAGGGGGTGACACTCGGCACGTGCCCCCCGTGACTCCCAAGCCGAGCCCCGCCGTCCAGCAAAAAGCCTTGCTTGAGTCGGTGGCGGCTGGCTTGCTCGCTTACCTGCTCAGCTGGTGCGTGCTTTTTGCTTCTTCCCGGGCGGAGGCGAGGGGTAGGCGTTGCTGCACATGAGCAGCATCATGTAAGACTGTGCATGTGCAGCATTCCACGCGTGCACACTCTGTATGGAATGCCACACATATGCACTCCGTACGGGGTGCTGCTCGCACGCGGCAGCCTTACAAGTTGCCGCTCATGAGCGGTAGCTCATAAGGTTGCCGTGCGCAAGCAGCACCCCGTACAGAGTGTGCATGTGCGGCATTCCATACAGAGTGCACACACACGGCAGCCGCACATGCGCAGTCTGTACAGGGTGCCAAAAAAAAATCCGCCAGATTTCCACTTGCTCTGCCACTGGCTGCAGGTTTGATCCCCATAAGGGACAGTTGCATATTCCTGCATTGCAGGGGGTTGGAGAGATGGTCTTCACAGTCCCTCCCAACTATGATTCTACCAGTCCAGGAGCTCAGCAGCCAAGCTATTTGCGTTTCTTCCTTTCTTGTCAGTTACCAACCTTCCTGGCAATCTGGAGCCACGAGAAAGCGAGAGAGAGCTTTGAGGCAGTATGATTCACACTGCTCTGACCTCCTTGCTTGTCACAGGTTGCCAAAGGAGCTGATACATCACCATAGGATCCTGTTGCTTGTGATCTGCGTTAGCATTTTGGATTCATTCCACCTCCCCTGTTCCTGGCATATATCCAAGATGCAAACTTGCTCATGCTGTATTTAAATGCCTTTGCTGGGGCAGGGGAAACCATGCTATTCGGACAATTCTGTATAAGAACTAGCATGAATGTATTCAGCTGCTGAGATCAGCATAACATTAGTTTCCATTAGTTTGTGGGTTTTTTGTTTTTTTAACTTCCAGGGGAGGACACAATATGCCAAATTAGCATTACTCATTTTGAAGTAATGGTAGGCCTGCATTAGCATAAGAAAAGGGCCAAGCTGTAACAAGGAACTGCAGCACAAATGTACTGAGATATATTTATGACTGCACTAAGGAGAGGTTTGTTCTCGGGAGGTGGTGGGGGTTTTTATAGAAGAAACAGCCATTTGAAAAGAAATGCATAGAACCCAGCCATGTAAAAATAGAATAGCATCATAAGATTATGGAGTCATGACTGGTCCTCTTGAACGCTCCAGCACATGTCAAGTTTGGGACCCTTATGGACCAGATTTGACATGAATTTGCTGCAGGGCATGCATTGGACTGCAATGGTGCAACACCAGTGAAAGCACTGAAAGTGTTGATGTAGCCAATGGGACTCATAGAATTGATCTGATTCTATTTCTGTTGTCTGAAGATTCCAACAGACAATGAAGCTTGTCTAAGGAATTCAAATGCGCATCAGAGCTGTACTGCCATTCTAAGTTTTAACAGACTTGCAACAACAGTATCCACCCTCTGTATCTGGTTTGTGACTGTACAGCACTTTACTTATGGCAAAAAGTCAAGTGTTTTGGGAAAAGTGGTTTTGTTACAAAAGGCAACTGTATTTGTGCAAGTGTATTAGGGGCAATGGATTCAAACTACAAGAAAGAAGATTCCACCTAAACATTAGGAAGAACTTCCTGACAGTGAGAGCTGTTCGGCAGTGGAATTTGCTACCAAGGAGTGTGGTGGAGTCTCCTTCTTTGGAGGTCTTTAAGCAGAGGCTTGACAGCCATCTGTCAGGAATGCTTTGATGGTGTTTCTGTTTGCAGTGGGTTGACTGGATGGCCCTTGTGGTCCCTTCCACTCTATGATTCTATTGTGCAAGCTGAATTTGCAAATTCCCTGTTCCAAGCTGTATGAAGTCCATATACGTATCTGGAGTTCATTTTTAGCATTTCCATGGCTGCTTCCAGATAGGAACTTGCTGTGGGATTGGTGCTCCTCATCCATGCAAGTGTTTTTGCCACATCTATACAAGGTCACTGTTAGCCAATGCTAGGCTGTATTTCCCCACCCCCACCCCCACCACCATTCAGCCTGGATTTCCAGGGGAAATCCATAATTTAAAAAAAATGCCAAGATCCATTTGTGATATTTCATGATCTGCCAGCCCCCTGTCTGAAAGCACCCCATATTACCTAGAGAAGTACAAAAAGACAAAACATGACTCACTTGTGAATCTGCTATCGAAGGCACCTTCAAACATACTGTTCCCTTTTGTGTTGGTTTTACAATTCATCTTTTCTCTAGCGCTCTTTGAGAGTGAGCACTTTCCGTTGATATCTTAGATATAGAAATGAGAGAGAAAAAATAAGTGAGTCATTACTTCTCCAAATCTTTCTCTTGCCATCATTATTCTGACAATGGAAGAAGATGCATTAGTGTGGACAATAAAGTGGTGTGATTCCCTGTATGCCTTGCTCTTTACACATTTTATGTGAAGATTTTGTACGAAAAAAAGAAGCTGCAAAAGTTCAGTTTCTTTTGGTGGAAGGAGGAAGGAAGAACGAGAGAGAAGGGGAGTGAACAGAAAACCTAGCTTGCACAAGGTTGCACAATGAAAGGCATTATATATCTTTCCCCAAAGAAGTAAAGCTGCTGTAAACAAGGAATTAGGGAGAAATTTGATTTGGGTTTGCGTTTAAAGGTGACTCTACAAATCCGCTGCACTTTCCCAGAATAATACATGAACAGAAACGCAACCATCCTTTGAAAGTCTCTGAATTCTGCAATGAAGTTTTCCAGTCAAGTAAGGTGTATAAAAGGCATCTAGGCAGAGTAAAGTGTGTATGAAATGTGTATGTTAATGAAAACAACTTATAAAAATGCATTCAAATGTTAAGGGGGCATTGCTTTGCAAAAATGTGTACATTAAGCAAAATAATTAAGTGATTGAACAGTAGAGCCCAGGTAGATGCTGAAAGGAAACACCTAGCGCAGAGCTGGTGCTAAATTTGGGTGGTTATAAAACAATAAGAAAACTGAAAGTACACTACAGCAGGAAGGCACATAACCTGTTGGGCTACTTCCTGCTTCTCTCATTATTGAAAGGGTCCTTTAGCTGTCTCACTGTTTTAACTGCTTATTTCCCACTGCCAGGTTGAGGGCTGACTCAGCTGATATTAGCCCCTCCCAGTGGCTACTGAATGGGGTTTGGAATAGGGATAAGTTACCCCCGGCATTAATTTACCCAGATGTAAATTATTATGGCTTCTTATGGTTTTGATTGCTCAGTCCAAGAAAACATCCCCTTTGAACTTTCCTTCTCACCTGCCTCCTCAGATGTGTCCCTCCAACCACTTTGAGGTGGGGTGTTGTTGTTGTTTTAACATTCAAGCAGTACCTTAATTTTATGACATTAATAATTAATTAATTAATTAGATTACTTCTCAAATGATTTTTCAAGCTCACTTATTCTACACTATTCTGTGAGATTACAATCCAAGGATTGAGGTGTCATTTTGTAATGTAGATCACTTCATTTTCTGGTGGGTTTTAGAAACTGAAGTGACTAGAAACTTCTGTTTTGCGGAAAAAACACATCCCAAATATTCTTTTTCAGCATAGTATAGTTTGGGTGTTTCCCCCCCCCCCATCACAAAATAAGAAAAATAATTAAAATAAAAAGACTCCATGCTAAACAGCAGAGGTCTATTGTTCCTCAACAGAAGTACATGCCGTGGAGAGAAAATTACTTGGTGTCTATTCAACAGCTGGTTTTTTAAAACTCGCCATGAGCCACCCCTTCTTTTTTGTCTTATATTTCTCTTGGCATCAAAATAAAGCATGTGAAGAAGAAGAAAGCCAGGATGTTTTCCTACCTAGAAGAAAAATAATTACACTAGTGCTTAAAAGCT
This sequence comes from Lacerta agilis, assembly GCF_009819535.1. Classification (NCBI taxonomy): domain Eukaryota; kingdom Metazoa; phylum Chordata; class Lepidosauria; order Squamata; family Lacertidae; genus Lacerta; species Lacerta agilis. The sequence goes on along the minus strand of NC_046316.1, from coordinate 39,595,651 downwards.
TTTGTTCCACATGTCTGGAACTGTCCGTTAGCTGCCTGCTGACAAGAAAATCTTCTGAATACATCAATTTCAGAGTGAATTTTAACAATCTGTTTATTATACTTCAAAAGGCCCTGAATCAGAATGTCTAATTCATTGTGGTATTTAGATCATTTAACAATGCTCATGTTGTTCCACCCACAACCACAAAAGGATTCATTCTTCATTTTCTATTTATTTCTGATAATTGAAAGCTGGGGGTGGGCTTCCCATCGTATGACAGTCATTCTTCACCTCTACTATCAAATATCTTCAACTCTGAACAGATTAATTCATAGGATCTCGGACTGTGTATTATTGAGTCCTCAGAAATCAATGTGGGAAGGAGGAGGAGGAGGAGGAGGAGGAGGAGGAGGAGGATGGGAATCAGGAATTCCTAAGTAAAACAAATAAATTATAAATAAAACAAAATGCTTACCAGATGGTGTTAATAATTGTCCTTAGCATAAGTAATGCTGTTTTCAAAAATTAGTGATTGTGACTAAGTGTAATCTTGTTGCAGGCTGTTTGAGATCACTCTAGGAAGATATATAGATCCAACAAAGCATACTGATGTTTGTTCTGATCGCGGTTGTGGATCACGGCTGGACCCAAGACCTTTTGCAAATAGCAGCCCATGGAGGGAGGGGATGCGGTTTAATAAGTAAAAAATATTTCAGAAGAAATTGAATGGATTCTTGCCACTCTTTGTTGAGTGACCCCTGCAACCAAAAGGGTTGGGAGTAGGCCTATACACAATGTAGACAATGAAATCTTTCTGACTTTACTTTCACTCTTTTGATTCTCTGTCTAATAATGTTTGTTCACTTCAGCCCGCACTTGGCAAACTACTGGATTCCCTGACTCAAAATTACTGTTCGTCCACTTTAACACTCATTTGATCAATGACCCATCATGTATCCATTCACCATACAATTTGATAAATGGTTGAATGGAAGAAATAAAATGCTCACTGTAAGGGAAGTGGGATTTGAGACAGGACAGGACAGTGTTGCAGGAAAATCAATGAAGAGTTTTGTGACACCTTAAAGACTAATAAACATCTTGTGGTTGTGGCATAAGCTTTCATGGACTACTATCCACCATCAAGTACTTCTAGGTTACTGAGATTACCTTGGTCTGAAAAGTTGAATACTGAAATAAAAAGAGGCATTGAGACAGTTCTGAGTCCACCATTCCAGGAGTAACTATGGCCTGCTATGAATTCTATCCCAAGATGCCACTAGCACATATTTATAAGTTATCAAGTCAGCAAATATGGGACAACTTAGCTGGAATGGTTAAAAGCCTGGATGAATTGCCTGTATGTCGTATGCCACCAGGACAGAAAGAGGATGTCAGTTGATATTGTCTGATATGGATTTACAAATAACATTTGTGACTAGTAATTACATAGTTTGATATTATTAAAACATTGCTCTATGACACCAGACAATCTGTTCATGGGGGCGGGGAGCATTTCAGGAAGTTGCTTTGCATGCACAGTTGTCCTTTTTAAAAATTAAGAGTGTTAGCTGTTTAGTTATTTAAATACCATATGGACCTAGCTTGCATAGGTTTTTAGGGAGCTGGAATGTTTTATTTTGCATTCCTTAAGAAGAGCAGAATAAACTGAACATTTCAGAGTAGCTCAGTATATATGCAAACTTCCATCCTTCCTTTGTAAATAAAACTATGTATTTTCAAATTAACATATAGCAAACCTTCTTTAGAATTATGTTTACAGATTATGCCTAATAAAACATGACTTAGATTGCTGCACTGTGATTTGAAAGCTGGATTTCAACACAGAAGCTTCAACACACTTCCTTTAAAAACCAGTAGTTACGCTACTGACAATGACTTAGGCAGTCTAATCTAGTGGTTCTGCTATGCCAAGCGACTAATGTACTCCTGGCAGAAATGTTGGTGGCAAAACAATGCCACTAGAAGCAGGAGATAACATAGCAACACTAACAGACAGACTCATAGCATCTATACAACTGCAGAGCCCACCAATCACAGTGTTGAATGCCGGCAATAATACTATATTAGCTATGTGCAGAAGGATCCAGTCCACACATAGCAACCTCAGTGACATCACCTTACCTTAGCCCACATACAAAGCACAACTAGAAAGCCACAAAGGCACGACATTGTCCTCACTAGCACACATCACAGGATAACAGGCCCATTAACTTCCACTGATAGCCATGCACTCTTTATTTATTGTGGCACATAAGCCAATGTCTTGTGGCACACTAGCATCCCTGGTGCAAGTTGGAGAATATTACTTTACATCCATTTTCTCTGACATGATGGAGCAATCGCTTGAATGTACTCCCAAGCCTTCCCATAAAAAGTGCTGTAAAAAAGGTAAGTTTATTGTTATTAATAATCATTTGGATGTGAAATCCCTTGCACAGGACTAAGCAGTGACATTTAGAATTTTCAACGGGAATAGATTGACTTTGTAGATATTTATATTGCTCTAGATGAATTTCCTTCCCTCTAGCCTGAAGGTCCTTTCATAGTGAGAAGAGAAGGATTATTGTCTCAGCATGATGTTTGTTTTATTTATTGTAATTTGTAATTGCTGGTGGATTTTGGTCATTGCATTAAGATTCTCGGCAAGTTATTTTAAAACAATGTGAAGTTGTGGAAGGAGGCCAAAGAAGATTTATGTAGCCCAATATTTCCTAATAACTACAGAATATTAGGGGGAAAGCAGGATAGTGGTTGCTCAAACACTTCTACAATGCATCACACACATATTATCCTATATTAGCTGGATTCATAATTCATAATGTTAATAAACTCCCTACCTTTTTATCCCCAAATATGCAATCAATTTCTTTTCTATTAGGTATCATACGTGAAGAATTGTTATGCAAAAATGATAGCACTATATAAACAAACTTCTAATCACTGTTAAGAAATAATTTATGAGCATGGAAGAAGGAAAGGGGAGGGGATCCTCATGAAATCTCACAGTGAGATTACCTAGCTCAGCTTCATACTGGTATAAAATGAAATTGAATTGCCTTAGCACATCACCATAGCACACAGATAAATTAAATAAGTAGCATATGCCATCCAGCAAAGAGATGTCACATTGTTAAGAGTGGGGGAGAAATGGGAAGCTATTTGAAAGACCCCAAAATTACCATTATCACAATGGTATGCATGGTTACTCAGAAGTAAATTTTACTACTTCTATGTTCAAGAGGGCTGACTCCCAACTAATTGTGATTAGGATTGCATGCGATCATATACATTGTTGCCTGGGTGTATGCCCTACAAAACACATTGGTGACTTACTTGTGAATGAACACACATGGGACATTGCTACTAAAGGATAAATGCTGTCCCTTGAAAATTACAGTCACATCACTGAGAAAATGCTGATTCTCAACAAGTAACTGAAACCCAAAGCCTTGCATTATATTCCCTTGGTCATTCACAAGGGCACACAATGAGCAAACAGCATTTTGAAATATCAACTTCATATTGGATGATTGATTGTTCCTCTTGGATTGGATTCAGATTTGATCATAACTAATGTCAATCCCATTGATTCCAATGGGTCTACTCTAAGCATGACTAAGTTTGAATCCAACCCCTTGACTTTTACTTAGCTATTCAATGCTTTGTCTTTGTGGGGTCGATATCAGTTGCATAAGTGTTCAAAAAGAGCCTGTTGTGAGAATCAATACTAATCCTGCCTTACAATCTGCAGAGGGGTTAAACTAGCTGCTGAGATGTGTATCTCACGGATATTTGTATCTTATTTCCCTTTCTAATTATATTGTAGAGCAGTTCAATACTATTGGTTGTTCTTTAATTGACCTCTAATTCCTTTCTACTGAAGCCCGTTCTGCTGGAATCCAGCTTATTTCAATTTACTCTCCTTTTCACATTCCATTTCACACATTACTGGGTTACAGACCTGGGTTGAGAGTTGAGTGGAAACCTGCAGTCCATTTCAACTCTCAGGTGTGTGTACCCCAACAATAATTTTAAAACGAGTGTGTGTGCGTGTTTCTCTTGCACACATTACACTTTTAGATTCACCGTTGGTAAAATTGTACATGCACACCTAAAAACAATGTGCACCAAGATGTTCTGTGTCAGTATGTTAGCAGCTGTACCATACACAAAGCTGTACTCGCTATTTCCTGTGTGAGGCAATGTAGTGTAGAGGTTGGGAACTGGGACTTTGACTGAGTTCAAATCCCCACTCAGCCATGAAGCTCATTGGGTGGCCTTGGGCCAATCACAACCTACTGACCCAGCCTATTTTGCAAGGTGACAGTGAGGACAAAGTTAGGGCCAGAGGCTCCTTAGAAGAACGTGGCATGAAAAATTGTAAAATCAAATTCATTGTTAAGAGAATTCAAAGCTGCCAGCCCTGCCCCAATTCTTAGCAGAACAGTGTAGCACTTTTTCTCTCCCCCCCCCCCCAAGCTAAGAGGTTGGAGAGGAGAAGGAGGTCATTTTAGGTCAGAGTGACATTGCCTCTCTTTCCCTCCTGAGAAGGCATCAAACAGCAGCAGCTCATTGTGTCCTTGCCTGTAGAAGGAAATTTCTGGAACACGATATGGGATTAAGGTTATTTTAAACCTAACCACAGGAATAGGAGGGGTGTGTTAGCATCAGTTTCAGCAAGAAAGGAGAATTTGATTTAAGTGGCAGCCTCGGGCACAACATCGAACCAAGCAGAAGGCAAGCCGGGTTGATGGAATCACAGCTATCCGCTTAGGACTAGCAGGTAGCACCAGCGTAACTGTAGAGCAACACGCAACACAGAGGGAGAAAAATAAAAGGACATTATCTACTGGAACAGAAGTTTGGGCTCTCTGGGCACCACTTTCATTTGTAGGGGTTCTAGAGATGTTTGAGTCTGTTCGTTTCAGTTTCTCATCTTTCCAATATGAAGTTTAGAGCTCCACATTTTGGCATTAGTTTGGGATTTGTTTATTTATTCAAAGTTTGTTTATTTCTTTAAATTTGATCTTCTGCCCACTGCGCTTCAGTCAGGTGCAGTTGACTTTTATGTGTCTCTGGCAGACTGGAAAGGGAGAACCCAATTCACGGTCTGCCAGCAAGATTTTGGTTGGCCTGTTTTAATTCAGGATTTTGGTGCTCAGTGTGTCCAGCGAGAGAGATTTTCAACGGCCGGCTGAAACTGCGTGACCTAGCTGCCAGGGACAGGGACCAACCTGCGAGGGTCTGCAACAGCTGCCCACCTGAGAGAGTGGGTAAGCAGCCATTGTAGGCATGACCATCTGTATTCATGCATCTGCTTTTCATTATGTAACATATGAAATGGTCCTGGTCTCTAAAAAATAACTACAGCCTGATTTTTTTTGGGGGGGGGGAAGCATTCTGTGTATTAGAATGCAATTTAAGAAAGCAGGGGTCAACTTTGCAGATGTGATCTTCATGATGTTGTGTGGTGGGATTCTGAAGTTTTAATTCACTCCAGTGGACACAGGGAGCAATGTTGCATTGTAAAAGGCTTTTTAGCCACAAAATTTGCCTGTGCCTTCTAACAAGATGTAATTTAAACTTGCCAAAACTTGCGTTGGAGGGAGTGGATGTCAACATGTGGTGCTGGAAAAGTATTAATGAAGCATTATGAAACCCAGAACAGTGGTGACAATTTAGTCCACAGGTATAGTAATTTGCACAGACACATCGTGCCATTTTTGCTGCATCTATATCTCAAATCACCGCTGTGCATCAGCCCACAAATAGCAGCAGCTAGATTTGGTATCAGATGACTAGCCCATAATCTGCAGAAACTTTGCTCTCAAACTCCCCCCCCCCTCTTTTTTAAACAGATTTTTGTGTTCCAGTTACAGGTAGGTAGCCGTGTTGGTCTGCCATACCATAGTCAAAACAAAATAAAAAATAAAAAAAATTCCTTCCAGTAGCACCTTAGAGACCAAGAACAAACTTAGTTGGTCTCTAAGGTGCTACTGGAAGGATTTTTTTTATTTTTTAGATTTTTATGTTGTCAGTGTTTTAGCTGGATGCAACATGCCCTTTGAAACCAGGCTGCCACAGTTCACACACACACTTAGCCTGCAGTGACATGCAGCAGAACAAATTATTGAAGACCAACTAAGCTGTTATTTCATGAAGCAGAGCTTACATGTTTGCAAAAGAAGCATGGTGACTATTTATAACTGCAGTAATTGGTGATAATAACAGAATCGTTTTAGGATCGCTATAAGGAAATTAATGCCTATAGTGGGACAACAAATCACTGGTTTTTTTCAAGCCCAAATAACCAGAGTCAAACTTCGTCATTTCTGATTCTGGCATTCCACACTGAAGTCTGCCTTTTAAATTCCTCAGTTACAGATTGGTAACTTTCAGGATAGCTACAGAAAATGTTATCGTGAGAGACTGAAATGTTCGCCTTCAGGTTTTTTTTAATATTGCCCTTTCTGATATCAGATCTGTTTCTATTCATTCCATGCATAAAGTTTAGCCTTTATAGAAAGCAGAGAAGCAATGCTGGCATTGATTACCTTAGAAGATGAGCAGGTGAATGAGTCCCGGATGTTATTAGGTCTTGTGATAATAATGAAATAGAGACACATCTCTCCATTGTATGGAATTGTTCCTAGGTGGCGCATTCTAGAGCTACACACACCCCATACATTTAAAGCCCACCCCTTCCCAAAGAATCCTGGGAACTGTGGTTTGTTAAGGATGCCGGAAATAGTAGCTCTGTAAGGGGTAAACTACAGTTCCCAGGATTCTTTGTACATAGCCTACACCACCCATTATTGTTTATTTCAGGTTTGATTGTTTGCATTCATAGATTATGGACTACAAATACATTTTCAGTCAATGTTAGCCAGTGGTCCTTTGCAAGCAATGTCAGAATTATATTCTGTCATTGCCTTCACAAGGCTGGGAAACCCTCAGACTGACTGAGAGCTATCTCCCCAGAAGACTTCCTTTGCAATACAATGTTGCACAGTACTTATTATACACGAGATTGGGGTGGGCATCCTAGATTTATCGGAGGGAGCTGTTGCTCTAAAGTTGTATTAGACTAATCCATCACTACAGTTAGCTGTTGCTCTAATGATATATTAGTGTAATAATCTGAGCAAGGCACACTGATGATATATTGCTCAAAATATGACACCATTTATGGAAGTAAGGTTCCAGGAAACTATTCAGCATAATTACAAGCCGTTGGCTGACTTTTACTGGAACTAAAGTCAGCCAATACACACAGCATAATGGCAGCTGCTTTCCTAAAATGGTTTTTTGTGACAATAGGATGACAAATTTTCAATACTGTTTAACTTTGGTTGCAAGAGGCTACGCTGTTATTCTTCTACAGAAACAAACTGGGTCATTGGTCAAGAGACAAACTAGATAAGAGCAGCTTCTAGCTGTGACTATCACACAAACAATTCTCTTTTATCTCCTTTATCATTTCTCTCTGTTATGCCCATCTCAGAAGTGGTTAATGCTAAGAAATATGTTGCCTAGTAAAGGTAAAGGGACCCCTGACCATTAGGTCCAGTCGTATCCGACTCTGGGGTTGTGGCGCTCATCTCGCGTTACTGGCCGAGGGAGCTGGCGTACAGCTTCTGGGTCATGTGGCCAGCATGACTAAGCCTCTTCTGGCGAACTAGTGCAATGCACAGAAACGCCGTTTACCTTCCCGCCAGAGCGGTACCTATTTATCTACTTGCACTTTGACGTGCTTTCGAACTGCTAGGTGGGCAGGAGCTGGGACTGAGCAATGGGAGCTCATCCCGTTGCGGGGATTCGAACCGCCGACCTTCTGATCAGCAAGCCCTAGGCTCTGTGGTTTAACCCACAGCACCACCCGCCTAGTATTAAGCCCTTATTATCTCATGCTTCAGGGCAGGGAAAGCATATGAAGTCATTGCATAGATAACATGGTGACTTGTCCAAAGCAATTGCCTGCAAAGTGGAACCCACATGAATGAATGTTGCACCACAGCTTTTTTCCCACCACCAGATTATGAACTTGTGCAGTTCCTTATAATGAGTCAGACAATTGGGTCCACCTAGCTCAGTATTAACAACACTGACTAGCAGCAACTCTTCAGTGTCCAGGGCAGCAGCCTCTTCCAGCCCATTCTGGAGATCCCAGGGATTGAGCTACAACCTCTTCCTATGCTTCTCTTATGTGAGGGACCAGCAGTAGCCCCTTTATGCTTAACCCAGTTGCACTGAGATCTGGTCTAAACTACAAGTGCATTGGCAGAATGAGATTAATCAGTGGTAATGAAAATGTAACACCACACTGACCTTGCATTGTCTGGTGTGCAGCACTGATACAGCAAGCCTTGCTAAATGTTGAACTGGAGGTTGTACAGCCAGTAGACTTTCAGCACTTGTGCTAATGCCAGCACTATGGACATTCTCAAGTCACTCAAAGGCGTAGAAGTAGGTCTGTATTAAGGAACATGAACCAAGGTAAAATTCCTATTTACTCCAGAGACAGCCCCTCATTCAGGGATCACAGAGGATCTGCAGGTGTTAGCCAAGTACATTCTAAGAAACCTCCTATCCCAGGCTTCCTCAACCTCGGCCCTCCAAATGTTTTTGGCCTACAACTCCCATGATCCCTAGCTAGCAGGACTAGTGGTCATGGATGATGGGAATTGTAGTCTCAAAACAGCTGGAGGGCTGAGGTTGAGGAAGCCTGTCCTATCCAGCATTCACAATTCAGGCATGTTTTTGTTTTTTTTATGGATTACATAGGAACCAATGGCTGTATGCCCATTATTAAAATTCAATCCTGAGCTTTGCATAGCTGCTTAAGAACATAAGATAATATTTGGAAAAGGGCAAGTGTTGAATAACTGCATATTTGCAGCTGAATTTGAGGGAGAATATGTTGTACTTCCTCCATGGATGAAATGTACTGCAAACCATCAGGAATCATACAGTAGCATTCAATTCCTATTGACAGTTTCTAAGATTGCCTTCATTTCTTTTGCCTGAACACTAAAAAAGCGGGGGGGGGGGGGGGTATCAGTGCAGAAAAACATTCCTGTCTTTCCCCTCCCACCCTCCTTCAGGTGTAGAGTGCAGAAGTATATTCGACCGATCATCAAGTAAAATTTAAAATGTGAGTTTAAAAAACAATAAAACAAAACACTAAGGCAAAAAGATATTTCAGGAGGCCTAAAATGATTAGCTGAAGAAGGAGGTAGAAATCAAAATCATATCAATAGGCAAGAGACATTTCATCAGGTGCTGTAGTGAAGGGGAAAATTGGAGACCTAAGTGCTTGCACAGAAAGCAACTGAACTCTGGTAGTTAGTAAATCAGTGATGCTCAGGTCTGGCCTCAGCAGCTGGTATCCTGGAGCGGTTGTTGGGCCCCAGTACCTTGATGGGGCCTACCACTAACACCTTCCCTAAGCTTTCCATATCGGGCAGCTGGGTATGTGAGCCATCGTAGTAATTTCTCACAATGCTCTGCAGTGACACTATGTCAGACCCTCTGGGGCATTGTGGGAAATTAAACTGGAAGCTCTCGGCTACCTTTTAGGGTGCTGCTGCCATTGCCAGGTAAGTATGAGGTAACACACCAAAGGAACAGAGGACAGCCCTGAGTGCACATTACTCAGAGGTCTGATGCAACTCGCTTACAGCAATTTCCTATTCATTTCTTCTTCTTCCAATAGTTCTTGGCTATTGTATCTTTATTTACTTTATAAACTATTTCAGCTATTATTTTGATAGAAAGGCGTGGCTATCAGTTTTCCACTTTAACAAAACGGATTTTTGCTTTAGAACCTCACACGGTTGGCTGCCAAATAACAAGGTGAAGCTACCTGATTTGCGTTTTCTGGAACAAAATCTGAACTGAAACGCAGCTATCCTTCAAAAGTCGCAGTTCTCCAGCCAGACAGCATGTACAAAAAAGGACTTATCAAGAATGAGTCTGCATAAAAACGCCTATACTCGTGAATATGAAGTGTGTTGTATAAGGAGAAATTCCTTGCAAATATAAACTGAGCTTTTTTTCAGCCAGAACACTCCGGAACTGTTTTCTGACACCTCTCAGCTGGCCCCAGAAGTGTGAGGAGAAACTTGACCAGCTTCAGCAAAGTCCTGCTGTGCCTTCAGCTCATGAGGAGACCCTCCTCAGGACCTGAAGGGAACATCTGCTATGGGCTCTGGAGAGGGTCTCCTCCCCAGCCAGAGGCAGAGTGGGGCTTTTCAGCCTCCCAGCTGACAGCTGACATGCAGGAAAGCCACACCTCAGCTGAGCAAGCCCCACACCGTCCTGGTTCACAGGAGGGGGTGGGGCTCATTAAGCTTCCCCAAGCCTCAGCTGAGCAGTCTCTGGAAGCCTCTGGCTGGTGAGGAGACACTCCCCCGCAGCCTGAAGAGATCCTCTTTGGCCTCTGGGGTAGCTCTTCTGAGGGAGGTGTGTTCTGGCACCTTTTTCTTTAGGGGAAAAAGTATACATACAAAGATACATACAGTGCTTTTTTCAATTAAAAAAATGTTTAGGGGTACTCTCATTTTGACTCAAGAAAACCACCATTTTATAGTTCAAATTGGGGGAAATAAATACAGTAAATGGACAAAAGTACAAAGAACATACATTTAAAAAGGGTAAAGGACCCCTGACAGTAAAGTCCAGTTGTGAACGATTCTGGGGTTGCGGTGCTCATCTCGCTTTATTGGCTGAGGAAGCCGACGTTTGTCCGCAGACAGTTTTTCCGGGTCATGTGGCCAGCATGACTAAGCCGTTTCTGGCACAATGGAACACCGAAACCAGAGCAGCACACGGAAACACTGTTTACCTTCCCGCCGGAGTGGTACCTATTTATCTACTTGCACTTTGATGTGCTTTTGAACTGCTAGGTTGGCAGGAGCTGGGACTGAGCAATGGGAGCTCACCCCGTCGCGGGGATTCGAACCATTGACCTTCTGATCGGCAAGCCCAAGGCTCAGTGGTTTACACCACAGCGTCACCCGTGTCCCTGAACATACATTACTCATATTGAAATACTGCCCCCAATGAGGCCAAACTTTCATCAGTAAAACACCACACATCCACATTCCACACTGCTTCACACATTAAACACTTGCTTCCATCTGAGACTCAGGAAACACTGTGACAGGAAATGAGGCCGCCATCAGTGGTAGCAACAGAACTAACGATTCACCATGCTAGAGAAGAAACTATTTATCTATCTATCTATCATCTATCTATCTAGCTATCTATCTATCTATATTTAGTTTCTTCTCCTGTTAGATTCACAAAATGTTTAGGGGTATGCATACCCCTGCCTACCCCCATAAAAAGCACTGGACACATACATATCTATATCCATTGTGAAAAAGTATGTATCAGGTGAAACTGCATATAAATATATATATACATTTGCACTAAAATGCTGAATGGTTTTCATGAAGACTTTAAAAAAAAACAACCAAGAAATCACAAGCTGCTCCAGAAATGTGGTGGTCTGAACTTGACTGGGGGGGGGAGAGAGAAACTGAAAGAAACCAAACTGACAGATTTGGTCATCTCTAGTCAAGGAAAGCCTGAGCAAAGAAGATATGTCTTTACAAGAAGTCTGAAACAACTGATGGATGATGCTTCAAGTATGGCAGAGGGAAAAATGATAAATGGGTTTTGAGGCTGAAACACACATTCAACAGAAATCCCACCCACTGAGTCATGGAAAGAGCAATGGCTGCAGTCAATCTCCTTTTGAACATCATATACCACATAACTGCCCTTTGGGGCAGATTCCTGACATGGAATGAGAGGTGGGCCCATTCTATCCTTCACCTCAGGATCAGCTTTCCCTGAGTTCATTGGAGGGAAGTTGGGATACAAATGCAACAGATAAAAAATAAATATTACCACATTCTTTTACAACAGTAGAAAGAACAAAGGGTGGTAACTGTGGTTCTTTTCGCGATGGCTCATGATTCAACAGTCTTAAAAGATTATTTTCTTCTTTTCACACAAATCTAGGGATCGAACTGGGACTTCCTCTTCCCAAGTCTGAATCTACTTGTACTCTGTGCTGAAAGTCACTCCAGTGACAGGTTTCCCCCTCAAGGAACAAATTATTCAAGCATGATATGACCTAACACATTTGTACGAATAATAAGAGCATAAATTCTGTTAGAAAGAATGTGGTTTTAGGGAGGGAAATGTGGTACATGATTTGTGTTGTTTTAAAGGAGCGAAATGATTCTTTAGAGAGCTAGGTTAATCTTTTAGTTCCCTAAAGAATTGTTTTGTACCTTGAAACACCAGGATTGAAGTCTCATCCAAAATATATTTTGCTGTATGTTTTTCTTTCTTTCTGGGAAGCAATGCATTTGATTCTTTTTCTCCCCCTGCATAGTATCTCACCAGTCTAAAAGCTTGCTACTGACTACAGTATTCTGTAATATATGAGCTAAGCAGCATATGCTTCAACATCAATTCATGTACTCGGTGAATGTGTGAGATAAGTTTTCAAGTTCATTCTGTATTGCAGTGTTCATGGTGAGAATTGCAAATTGCAAGATGCATCAAATTAAAGTGCTATCTCAAACTGGGTTATATATGTTTCACAGTGAAGTATCTAATGAGAAGCCTTGAGACTTAATGTTGGAACAAGTTTTAGATTTATTTTATTGATTTTATAGGGAAATGGGAAGTTACAAAATACTTAGTGTAATGAACAATAAAAAGACAAGAAATTAGTTTGATAACCACACTCATTGCAAAATGTAGTCTGTAAAGTCAACCGTGGTGTAATCTCAAATAACCAAAAAAAACAAAAACAAAAAAGCACAAAGAAGTGTGTGAGGAAATCTGCGAGGAAAAGGCAGGGCTGAAGTCAGCCCCTGGCATCCCCAGGCTCCCACGTCTTAGCAGGACCCACTGCTCATGCCTTCCCTGATGCACCCACCCACCCATTTTTTAATAGTCTATGAGCATCATAGAGCCACCATTTACATTTTCTACAATGCTCCACAATGGCCTTGGTGTAGCATCACTCCAGGTATTGTGGGAAATTCAAAATGCTGGCATTCCAGTGTGGGACCAGCAGTTTGATTTCCCACAATGCTGTGGGGCCATGCTATGTTGGGGAGGGGGGCACTCATGGCCATGTCAGACATTTAAATGACAGCTCCAAGGCATCCTGGCACTCATTCAACCACCACTCCCATTGCCAGATAAGCTGTCCTATGAAGGAGAGGGTGCTTAAGAAAGCTTTGTGCCAAGGAACTCTCATACCTGGGTGCAGGAAAACCAAGAGGTGACTATCCCCCCACTAAAAAAAACATTCAATTCGCTTCTCAAAACAGGTACCGGTATATCTTAAGACAGGTTAGGAAAATAGGGAGGTTTCCTAAGAGATGGAACCAATAATGGAGGCACAGTGTTCTGGTTTATTTTGTATTCTGCCTGCTTTTCCCCTATCCTCTTCCTCATGAAGCTTCATGTCTGCAATTGCCATCCTCAGGATTCTAGAATATCCGTATGCTGGGAATTCATACTGAAAATTTAAGATCAGAGTTGTAAGAGAGCAGCACATTCTTCTGAGCTCTGGGAAAGATTTGGGGAGTGTGGGCTGCCTTCACACTCCAAGCAAGCCATAGGGAACTGTCTAGGAAACCTGGGTGTGTTGGTCTAAGAGTTCCTGGTCTTTAGTAAGGTGAGGGTGGGTCTGCCAGGGAAACGAGCATGCTGCTTTGATGTCCAGGGTGGGATAAGGCAGCTGGGAGCTAGCCCTGCTTTCCCCAGCAAGTTGTGATTAGGAATGCAAGGTGCACTGCCTAAGGACCTTTTCTTTTTCTAAGTAATTGCTTCGGTGCATACCAGGGCTCCTTCCATTTGGGCTGCAAGCGTGAGTGGGAAGGTGGTGGCCCAGCTGGCAGCACTGCATGGTGGTTGTGCAGCAGTTGAACAAGAAAAAGGGTCATGAGAGGCTTTCCTAAACACCCCCGCCTTCTCCACAGCAAGCAGTGCACAATCTGCCACATTCAACACTGCAGATGCCTGCCAAGGAATACTTTGAACTGTTGCTAACATATGTTCTGTGGAACTCCCTGCTTGTGGAGGTTTGGCAGGAACCATCCCTGCCTTCTTTCAGACATCTGTTACAAGTTGCACTTTTTAGACAGGCCTTTACACTGTATGCATTCCCCCCCCAGCCAACCAGTATCTATTTTCTTTTCTGTTGGTGTTTCTCATTATGTTATACAGATATTGATTGATTTTATTGAATTTATGTTGTAAGCCACCTCATTATATGTTGTGAAAGTGTAGATCACATGTATTCAAACAAACAAACAAACAAACAAATAAGTAGAACAATTATCAGGGTTTTTTTCTCTCTTTAACCAAAAGAACGAACACCATCTTCATTTTTATTTTAGTGGAGCAGACTATTGTAGACTAAATGAACACAGCATGCAAGACGCAGCCTCCAGCAATTTACAGTTGCAAAAGGAGTAAGGGTCACAGAGTGACCTTGTGTATAAAAATAGGGGTGTTCCCAGCATCTCTCCTCTTTGGGAATGTTGGAGGTGATAGTGGTCAATGAAGGACATCAGAATTGAGGTGACAGTGGCTTTGTGCCATGGTGATACCAGTATGGTTGCAGAACTGCTTGTAATGGAAGCCAGAGCGGACTTAACAGCTGCCCAAATCCATCTGACTCCAACAGGAAAATCAGAATTTCTGTTTGAAAGCAATTTTATAAAAGAGAATGCTGTATTTAAACAGGATGGCTCAGTCAAAGAACATGCACAATGGAGATAGCTGGCAGGATTTCATGGTGTAGCCTTCAGGAATATGTCATTTTCAGAAACCTGCTCCAAGAAATCAGCATTTTGAGGACCTGCAGGGATACTGTGGACTTTGCGATGGCATTACTGAACATTGTGCCTGGAAAGAGATAACGAAAGTGTCTTTTGTGTGTTGCATACATATATATTTTGAAGAGATTGTTCTTAGAAGGCATGTAATGAGAAAGAGAATACAAAAATCCAAACAGATACTGTATGCTAATATTTTTATTCTGTGGAAGCTGACCTGAGGATTCAAAGCTACTTTATACCTGGAAAAATATAAAATTATCCCTGCACTTTTTGGGGGCAGGCTATGTTCCATCACATTTCTAGTGTTCAGACTAATAGTTCGTTGCATTTTTTCCAAAGAAGTTGAATTATCTGCGATTTAAAAAGAGGCAGAAGAAACATGGGAAAATCACAGGATGACAACTTATTTACGACACTGTCATGTAGATGACATAAAAGTGAGTGATCGAAGTGTGGCTATTGCGGAGTAAATACTCAGTATGGAAGCACCCCCAACATTACCCCGGTTTCTAGACATCTGATGCTGGTGTGGGGTGGAGAAGCAGTATTCCTTCTATGTGGTCCCAGGCTTCCTGTGTTATATTGGTGGTACAGGAACATGTGGCATTCAATGGCTTTCACGCTGCTGGAATAAAATAAAAGCTGACTCTTACATGCTTAAAATGGGTGTTTTGTAACTGATACACCCACAAAACATTACTGAACACAGGCTGATATACCAATTTTGAGACGATGTTTGCAGGGACACAAGGCTGGCTCTACCATTAGGCAAAGTGGGGCGACTGCCTCATGTAGCAGACACTAGTCCCCTGACTAATCTCCTCTTTAGAGGACAGAGCTTTGTATGCCACATCACCAGTCCTGCAGCCCTAAACTGGCCTGCTGCCCTCATGTGTGAGGAGGGATGCTACCCCATCACCAGCACCAAAGGAATATTCAGCTGCCTTTCTAATCGGGAGAGGGGAGTACCACCTTGTCCTTTGCCTTTGGCAGCAAAATATCTTGGGCTGGCTCTGCAGTAAGGTCTCATCTACATTTCAAAAAAAAAATCTGAATCTGTCAGGTGTAGATGAGTTACAGGTAGGTAGCCGTGTCCGTCTGCTGTAGTTTGTTATTGGTATGAGCTTTCGTGTGCATGCACACTTCTTCAGATACCTGAACCTGAATCTGAAGAAGTGTGCATGCACATGAAAGCTCATATACCAATAACAAACTTAGTTGGTTTCTAAGGTGCTACTGGAAGGAATTTTTTAATTTTTTAATTTTGTTTCGACTACAGCAGGCCAACACGGCTACCTACCTGTAACTCATCTACATCTGACAGATTCAGATTTATTCCATTGATGAATCACTTCACACAAAAGGAGTCTCAAAGTGATTTACAAGGGAAACATATAATAGAAATCCATTGAAATAAAACATATACCCACCCCGGCCAAAAACCAGACTATTAGTACTGCCCAAATGCCTGGAAAAATAAAAACCATTTTGTCTCACACAGGAAAGATGGAAAAGACAGCAACAGGAGAGTCTCCCTGGAGAGATAATTCCACAATGTTCAAGAGAGAGGGAGTTCTACATTAAATTCAGGGATGAGGCTGAAGCTTTCAGCTGTGGATATGGTATGCAGAATTCATAAGGTACCCCATATATTTTTGCACTGTATTGTTTCTTTCAAATTCTAGCATATCACAAGTCACGGCTGCCTCAATAAAAGATTACACTGATAAAAGTCATTTTCTTTCATTTTTATGAGTCTTGTGAAACAGATCTCTTTCCTACAATTTGACTTTTACTCTCATTTTGCAAAACAAACCCACCTAGGTTTATTTATTCATAGGCCTAAAATAGTAGCAGTAATATCTGGAAATGTTTTTTTTAAAAAAAATAAAAATAAAAAAATAAGTCAATGATTTCTTGAGCAGGGATCACACCGTATCGATTTTGCTATGAGGGCATTACTTTTTGAATCAGTAGCAGCTAATCTGAAAGAAATGGTAATTTATGTGAAGGGCTTAACATACTTGTTGCTGCAGGAAATTGTGTGCTTTTTATGGTTATGCATCAGAAGTGGAGAGAAGCCGTGGGATTTGTATGTGCAGTGCTTGTTTTGGGAGATGGAGACAGCTCTTTCTGACCCAGCCGACTAGGGTGTGCTGGTAATAGCCTGGTGCGCTTGTGTTACCACTCAAGAAACTGTTGAGGAATCTCTAGGAGGAGAAAGTTATTCTACAATTTAAAATGTAACAAGGGCCAAACCACACATGACTAGCCAGGTAACTGCAGTTCCCAATGTCTTTACTTCTGGTGGGTGGGTGGAAGCAGTCACGGGGGTGACCACTTTAGATCAGGGCTATGGGATGTGTGCGCATAAAATCATAGAAACAAAGAGTCAGAAGTGACCCCAAGGGTCATCTAGTCCAATCCTTTGGAATGTAGGAATCTCAACTAAAGCATCCAAGACAGAGGACCACAAAAGTGACAGCTCTTGCTGCAGTTCATCCTGTGATTACTTGATGCAAATAATGGACTGCCCCAATCTTCCCTGATGCTGTTATTACACTGAGGTCCAGTGCAGAGGGCCTTCTGGTGATTCCCTCACTGCAAGAAGTGAAGTCACAGGGAACCAGGCAGAGGGCCTTCTCGGTAGTGGCACCCACCCTGTGGAATGCCCTCCCAGCAGATGTCATGGAAATAAGCAACTATCTTACTTTCAAAAGACATCTGAAGGCAGCCCTGTTTAGGGAAGTTTTTAATGTTTAATGCTGTATTGTGTTTTTAACATTCGGTTGGGAGCCGCCCAGAGTGGCTGGGGAAACTCAGCCAGATGGGCAGGATATAAACAATAAAATAATAATAATAATAATAATTTATTTATACCCCGCCCATCTGACCGGGTTTCCCCAGCCACTCTGGGCAGCTTCCAACAGAATATTAAAATGCAATAATCCATCAAACATTAAAAGCTTCCCTAAACAGGGCTGCCTTCAGATGTCTTGTAAAAGTCTGGTAGTTGTTTTTCTCTTTGACATCTGGTGGGAGGGCATTCCACAGGGCAGGTGCCACTACCAAGAAGGCCCTCTGCCTGGTTCCCTGTAACTTGGCTTCTTGCAGCAAGGGAACTGCCAGAAGTCCCTCGGCACTGGACCTCAGTGTCCGGGCAGAGTGATGGGGGTGGAGACGTTCCTTCAGGTATACTGGACCGAGGCTGTTTAGGACTTTAGCGGTCAGCACCAACACTTTGAATTGTGCTGGGAAACGTACTGGGAGCCAGTGTAGGTCTTTCAAGACCGGTTATTATTATTATTATTATTATTATTACTACTACTACTTCAATGGAATTTATCTCCAAGTAGGCCTTACTTAACCTGTGTTCACTTGGAAATATCTGTTCTAAACCTTGCTGCACCACAGAACTTGGTTTCCCCTTTATACCACCAGCACCACACACACACTTGAATTTCTGGATCAAAATGGGAGTTTGGTGGTGCGTTTGAATATCGGTCAAACACATGCTTAGCTTAGAGTAATGTTTCAAGAGTAATGTTTTGTTCTTGTAGCTAGCCCTGGATTCTTCTGTTGTAGCACAGTTTCACAAGCTTCGAACTGGAACTTATTTGTGGCATGCTTACTGACATAATTGTTGCGAATAGCGATGTCATTTCCCTCGTCTTTAGCTTAGTTGAGCTTCTTGTTTCCTTCTTAAGCGGCCTAGGTGATTAATCAGAACAATGTGATACCCCACAGTCTCGGAACTGACAGAAATCCTGTCAGCCAACTGTGGTTGTTAGGAGCATCCATGTGTTTGAACTTTGCAAAGTGTTGACACCCTTTCCTGGCTCAGAGCAAACGTTTGATCAATTACAGGGGATGGAAGATAGAGTTACACCTTGATGGAGAGAGCCGCATGCCACAAGACTTCTGTCCCTTTATGCAAGATGTCCTTTACCGCTTGCATTATTGTTCAGCTGCTTAGTTTCGCCAAGAGCTCAGTAAGTTGTCCCACCTGATCCCTCAAGGCAGAGAAGGCGTCAGTTCATTTTTTTCTCTTTCTTTGCCCTCCAGCAGCATTACCTTGGGAAGGTTTTGCAAAAGCTCTCCACCACACCAGGGAGATTATTTTTCTTCGCATTTCCACCTCTGATGACACTCCAGTGCCTGAGAATTACAGCACCTTCTAGCAGTCTGTCACAGATACTTGGCTGAACACATATTTTGCTTTTACACAAATGATTGCCTTGTTATTTAATCTTGTAAAACAATCCTCAAGACTGCAGGTGCTGGACGCCTTGATTTAAAGCTCACTCCTGATGAACTACAAGGAGCCATCCCTAGGAAAGGCTTTCCTGGTTGCAATTATTGCTCCATAAAATATCTTTAATTGCTTACATGTGTTCAAATAATTGGACCACGGTTTATCATTTGTTACCAGCTCCTACTCAAACTTTCTGTAATTAACTTAGGTTAGGGAGGGAAATTGTCTAAGACGGTGAAAAAATTAGCTAATTGCTTACTTCAGCTCCCTGTTCCAGTCCCTTCTGCTTATCTGTGGGCAATAGACACATCGATTGACTAAAATATTCAAATTAAACATGGATTGTTGTTCAAATTCCTCACAGTTTGGAAAAAGAAGTATATTTAAGTGTTGTACTTTTTTTTAAAAAAAGAAGCCTCAAAAATAATTATTAGAGAAACAGATTTAAAAAGACAATTAACTGAAGTAAATTAAGGAGCTACCATTTGAAAGCTAAATTAAATGGGGGCCACTAACCTGTTTGGACCCATTTGTAATTTTGAGAGAGTCCCGTGGAATGGGTCACTCTCCCACTCCCAGACAGACAGAAAGCTAGAAAGCACTAATGTACATTTTGCTTTTCCAAAAGGTCACATCCAAGAGAATTAAAATTATCATTATAATTATTTAAATTTCTATGCCACCCTTCACCTGAAGATCCTCTTGAATTTGCATGATTTTGCATGGGGTTCCCCCCTCCCAAAACTACAGCTTACAGTGGCATATTGTACAGTTAAAAACCACAGACCCAGGGCTTGCCAGCACCACAAAAATAAACATTGCTCTCCAACAACAAAAGTACCTCTGTGAACACAGGGCAGATTTGTTCTGTGTTGGTGGGTTTGCAGGGATCCCTTTAAAATTTATAAGGATATAAATCTGTGGCCTGGCAACAGCTGGGCACCAGATCCATGGTTTTGATTTTTCAGTCAATAGAGACAGATGTAGTCTGCAATTTGATGGTGTTTTGGACCTGCTGAAAATCTATGTACAGTAGTTTCAAGAGGATCCATTTTACTTGTGTGTGTACCTTCTCTTGCAATTTGTACTTTATTCACCTTCTGTTGCTCTTTATTCTGTCACTCCATTCTCTCTCTCTCTTTCCCAAGCTCTCAATCTCCTGACTCCTACGACACCCCACCTTCCCAATGGCCCAACCCAACTCAGCTGCTCCCCTTTGCTTCCGCGCTCTCTCAGATCACTCTCCTTTCCATACTACCCTCTTGGTCACTTAGATTTCTGTTCAGCACTCCTTAAAATCCCTGTGTTGTATACCACTTCAACAGTTTTGGTCTGTGAAGGAGACAAATTTGTAACTAATAAGAATAATAAGAAGAATACATGTATGCATAAAGGTAAAGATAAAGGGACCCCTGGCCATTAGGTCCAGTCGCGGACGACTCTGGGGTTGCGGCACTCATCTCACTTTACTGGCCAAGGGAGCCGGTGTACAGCTTCCAGGTCATGTGGCCAGCATGACTAAGCCGCTTCTGGCGAACCAGAGCAGCGCACGGAAACGCCGCCTAAAGAACAGTCTCCCAACAAGCTAGCCTCAGGTGAGGGGAACGTTTGGCATCCTGAAGTTGTTGGACTACAACTCCCATCCATAGGCCTCCACGTGGGGCTGAACAGAACAGAACACTGAAATATGAAAACAGGCTAAGTTCTCACAAACAAAATGGGAAGAATAGTACCTGTACAGCTCAGGTTCCACAAATAGTAAAACCCTTAAACAAAACAAAATAAAATAATAAAGATTTTTTTTTTTAGGTTAGAAAAGTTTGTGCATTCTCTCCCCCCCCCCTCTCTCCCCCTCCCCCCCCCTTAGAAACCTTAAGAGCACTGGAATACCCTGCAATAGCTCCTCTCCCTCTGCTTTGAATGACAGAGCCATGCAGTGTCCAAGCTCCTTTTGAAAGGTGCCTTTCCAGGTTGCATAGGGGCTGCTGTTTGAGACACACTAGTCTGAAGCCTTCTGGGTGGGCAGGACTAAAAAAAATTTCTCTGGGATTCCAGCTACTGTGTTAAATTAATCTTGACTAATGCAAAGTCCACTAGGTGGCAGCCTAATCAAACAATTAAAGAAAATATGGCTGGTGTCCTCCCACATAGGTGCCCAGTACTCTTTTAAAGCACAAAGTCTGATAGAAGATAGATGACAGACGATAGATAGATAGATGATAGATAGATGATAGATAGATAGATAGATATAGATGATAGATATTACTGTAAAGTATCCTGACAAATAAAATGCAAAAAAACAAACAAACAGCAGCAATCATATTGCATTAACCATAACAAAACAGGGGGTGGGTGTCCACCAGCAAACTAAACTACAGAGTTGGGGATCATTCTACAGACTCACAATAAAGAAATAATAGCACATTTTGTGCATAGCGTGGTGCTTTTTGACTCATTATTGATGTTTTTCAAAGGAGTGACCCATAGTGCTTAGGAAACATATCCAGCCAAATAGATTTAGAAGCAGAAGGTGGAAGACTCTGACCAGAGGCAGATTTAGGGGGAAATAGCTGGTTTGCCCACACTGGGCATCAAGCCAAGCAGGCGCTGCTGGGGGCATCACAACAGTAATGTAGAATGGAAGGCAAGGGGAGGGGTGGGGTGCCAAATGTTGGCATCGCACAGGATTTTGCTGAAATTTGAAAGCCCAAAGTCTGCCACTGCTCTGATCCCATTGTTGGGCCACAGGAGCGGTGCCTGCTGCTGCCCATGTAGAAGAGTCCTGCTGGACCGGGTCAGTGGCCCATCTCTTCCACCATCTAGTCCTCACAGCAGTCAACCAGGTGCCCTTGGGAAGCCCACAAATAGGCAGCAGTAGCAGCACTCTCCCCATTTGTGATTCCTAGAAACTGCCATACAGAGACACATTTCCTCAAGCATTAGAGGTGCTTTGTATTTTTATGCTGTGAACCTCCTTGTGATCTTCAGATGAAGGGCAGTATATCAACTTAATGAATAAAATAAATAGCTGTCATCTGTGTTAGCCTTTCCTTCTTTTAATGATCTTCCTCTTTTCAGAAATGGGAGTGTAAGAGCTGGGCAAGAAAGCAGCCTCTACACATGCATTTTGAGCATTAAACAGTCTCATTTAACTCCACAAATGTTAAGATTTGATCGCTATTCATGTTACATATTTTTGTGCCAGCAGATGGCACTCTAGAGAAATGTATATACAAAAGTATTCTATACCCAGATCCTGATCTTTCTTTCGTTGACACATATATTTGGTTCCTCCAAGGCATCCTTTGACATGCATAAATTATCTAACAAAGGACAGTGATCAAGAACGATATTCTCAGATGTTCCAGGTTCATGTGGGCAGGGCTTTTCACCCACCATTCTGTTTTTTAAAAGTAAAGACAAATGACTGCACAGCCAGAATAAACACAGAAAGGAATGTGAAGATTCATTTTACATCTGGTTGGAAATATCCAGTATCAAAGATGAACAAAGAATATAACTTTCTTTCCACAGTTCTGTGGTGTTCAAAGAAAAAAGTACTTATGGGGGACTAATACTGCAATTCTATAGATGTCAGCTCAGAATTAAGGCACGTTGAGTTAAGCGGGCTTGCTAGCAGGTTAGTGGGTATAGAATCACACCCTAAATTCTCTTCTTCACGTAAGAAGTTTGTGCATTTTGAGGACTTTTGCACATGTCACTCATGTTCATTGCCACGGGAACATCGTCACATGTGAGTAGTGCACCGGCCTCATTGCAAAGCATAATTAATAAATGGTTGGTTATTTAGAAAAGAAGGAAGGAAAACCCCATGAGGTGAACTGAAACTTCTGGTAGCTGCATCATAAAGCCAACTCTTACATATTGTCCTTATGTGACTGGCTTTAAACATTTCCAAACTTCATTAGGTGGAAGGCCACATCTAGGAACCAAGACATCTCAAAAATGTAAACCAAATACAACATTGGAAGGCAATTTCTCCCCAACTGAACAGGGGCAGCCCACTGGTGAAGGTGAAGCGACTGCCTCAGGTAGCAGAATCCACAGGGGCAGCAGATCCAACCTTCAAGGAATGCATTGCCGCCTCCTCCTCCTCCTCCTGCTGCTGCTATAGTGGCGGCAATGGCTGTGGCACATTCCTTAGAGGCCAGATCTGCCGCCTCCTCAGCAGCCCCTTGCCATGTGGCCTTTTGGTAAAGAGGAGGTGCTGCCCCACCCCCACCCCCACTCCTAGGAAGGAAATGGCAGGGGCTGCCTCTGGGGTCTGCTGAGGTCTGCACCTGCCCAGCAAGATTCAGAGAGTGTCACCTCGCCATTGCTATGGCCTTTGATTCCCACTTCAACCATCTGCTAATGCTGATTAGATTTCACCCCCACCCTCCCCATTCCTGATGTAGATTTTCATTCACTTCTATCACTGGGGCACACCCAAATGAGTGATTTGAATTATGGGAACAGGCACAGTGCACCGAAAGCCTTCTCTTTTAAGGAAAGCAGAATATTAGCTCATATGATTATGTCCCCTGCCCTCTGATAAACACCCCATGCACCCTGTAAATTCACATACTATACATGCCAATGAAGCATTTAATGATTTAGATATAGTCCTTCTGTGGAGGAAAGCCCTTAGATGTGGTTGCCCACACACCTGCAGATGCATAGCAGGGAATAAACCCCTGGATGGCCTGCCTCCCCCACCCCCTACTTCCTACTTTATTTATTTATTTATTTATTTATTATCATTTCTATTATTATTATTATTTTACTTACAGGGCTTGGGGGCATGCTGCTCAGACCTGGCTACCTATCAGTTTAACTTACCTGGAGACTAAATTTGTATTCAAAGATTTAAAAAATGCAAATTTGTGTTATGGGACTGTGCCCTACATCTTTTAAATTCCTAGCAATTCCCCTGTGTACATGAAAATAAGTCCTACTAGGCTTACTCAATGATAAGCATGCATAGCATTGAAATTTCAATTCCAGGAAACTTTTATGCCTTCATTTCCCTCTCTCTCCACACACACGGAGGACATGTATTAGACTGATGGTTTACTTCTTACTTTAATTTTGGGAAAACTCAAATGAAGAAGAAAAACAGAAGCCTCTTTTGCAGGAGAAGAAGCCTTCTGCCTTCTGAGAAATTGGTGAACAGAGTTCATACTTCTGGTGCCCTCCCTACAGTGACAATTCTGTACAGATTGTGCAGAAGATTGTGCATAGATCGTGTCATGCAAGGAGGACAGAGGAATTAAGCTCAGTTTGCATTTAAAGACAAACCTACCTAGCGGACACTTTCTAAAACAAGATGTGATCAGAAACACAGCCACCTTTCAAAATTTGCACTTTTCCAAATTTTGCAATGCAGTTCTCAAGCCAAGCAATGCATACAAAAATGCATATACTAGAGCGGTGTATATATTAGGAGGAATTTGCACTAAAATGCTGCTGAATATTCATCACTTTAAAAAAAAACTGATGTAGAAATGTGGAAAACTGGATTTAAGGCTGAAAATGTAAGAAACCAAAATTGACAGCAATAGTGGCAGTGGCCAAGCAAAGCTGATGGAGGGATAGGAAGAGGGATTGATTTTTAAAGCACTCTGATCATCGCAGCTCTGTTGGGAGAATAAGGGTCTCTTAACAACTCTTACCACCCTTAACAAACTGCAGCTTCCACAATTCTTTGTTTAAGGTAGTATCATTGTGCATAAAATGTGAATGTGGCTTATAGTAGCAATTGTTTCCATTTGGAGAAGTGTTAAAAGAGCCTTCTGTGTTTTGCTTTTGCTTGGGAGGAAAGATATAGCAGAACCCTGCTTGTCTGCAGAAGCAAATCTTCTTCCTCCAAGTAGAAAAAGAATGGGATTGTGAACCATAACAAGAGTCCTGATGGATCAGACCAAAGGCCCATCCAGCTCACCATCTTATCCTCACAGTGACCAAGCAGATGCCTATGAAAAGCATCACCAACTTGTTGTTGTTGTTGTTCAGTCGTTCAGTCGTGTCCGACTCTTCGTGACCCCATGGACCAGAGTACGCCAGGCACGCCTATCCTTCACAGCCTCTCGCAGTTTGGCCAAACCCATGTTAGTAGCTTCAAGAACACTGTCCAACCATCTCATCCTCTGTCGTCCCCTTCTCCTTGTGCCCTCCATCTTTCCCAACATCAGGGTCTTTTCTAGGGATTCTTCTCTTCTCATGAGGTGGCCAAAGTACTGGAGCCAACTATCGGGATGCAAAAGTGACCAACTATCACCAACTATCGGGATGCAAAAGTGACCATGGAGCAGCTCAGTAAATGGTGTGCTTGGCACTCTTTCTCAATGAAAGGCTCCCACTGGGGAAAGAACGGCAGCTGGGCTGGGAGAGGGAGAACGGTGGGAAAGGAAGGTAGGCTGACAATGGAAGGAAGGTAAAAGCAGTGGCTGTTTAGGGAAATGGCTACTAATGGGCACAAAGGGCTTTGGCACTCACATTGCAAAGGAGGCAAGAAATTCCATTTGGGAGGCTATTCCCAGGGGCAGGCTTGATGTGGAACATACAACACAGGAACAAGTCAGTCCATTGGTCCATCCAGATCAGCACTGTGTATACCAGGGGTGTGGAAACTGACCCACAGGCCACACCTGACTCCCCAAACCACACCTTCCTGCTGCACACCTGGCATCATATGTTACATCAGGTGTATGGCAGGTAGCAGTGACACAGCTACAAAAAAGCAAAATTGAGTTCCATCTTGTTTGGTTTGGGGAAACTGGCCAGTGCACTTGAAGCCTGCACACACACACACACACACACACACAGAGAGAGAGAGAGAGAGAGAGAAACACACATCTGCTAATGCATGGTGAATTCAATTTTGCATGGACTTTGTTTCCCCCACTCCAGTGCAGTGCTATTTTTCTAGGAAAAGAGTTGCTGGAACTCACCATGAACGCCTCCCCTGTTCTCTTAGAATGGCGATGGTGCCCACCTGAGAGGTGCCGGAACTGAGGTTCCGTGAGTTCCAACTGAAAAGAAAGTTCTGCTCCAGTGTGTCAACCTAACACAAAAATATATAGCATAATAACAAACAAAAACAATACCACCCCCACACAGTTTAAAGGCCATAGATTCTTAAATTAGCCAAAGGCCCAGGAGAAGAGGAATGTTTCTGCCTGGTGCCTAAAGATATGTAACAAAGACGCCAGGTGGGCCTCCTTGGGGGAGAGTATTCCACAAATGGAGAGCCACCTCAGAATAGGAGATCAGGTTAGTTCATATGGGGGGAGGCAGTCCTTGAAGTATTGCGGTCCTGAGCCGTTTAAGGCTTTATGAGTAAAAACCAGCACTTTGAATTGGGCCCAGAAATTAACTGGCAGCCACTGCAGTCAGGCCAGGATTCATTATGCTCAAACTCTCTTGCCCCAGTGAACAACCTAGCCATTGAATTCTGCATCACCTGAAGTTTCCAAGCAGTCTTCGGAGGCTGCCCCACATATAACGCATTGCAGTAATCTAATTTAGAGGTTATCAGAGCATAGACAACAGTTAGGTTAGGTTAGGTTAGGTTATCCCTGTCCAGATAGCCTGAAGCTGATGGAAGCTCCATGCCACTGAGGCCACCCTGGGCTGGACCCCAAGTAACAGCAATGGATCCAGGAGTTCCACCAGAGGGAGTGTAACCTCATCAAGAGCAGCAACTTCCCATCCATGGGGTCAAGGGAACCACCCACTAACAGTGCCTCCATCTTTTCTGGATTGAGCTTCAGTTTTTTGGCTCTCATCCAGTCCATTACCAAGCAAGGCAAGACACTGGTCCAGCACTTCCACTGCCTCACCTGCAGATGAAAAGGAGTAGTGTGTCATCAGCACTTTGCTGACAAAGCACTCCAAACCTCCACTCAGCGGTTTCATGTAGAGGTTAAACAGCATAGGGGATAAAACTGATTCCAGGGCAACCCTGTTTTGAAGGCTCCATTGGGCCAAAAAACACTCCCCAAGCATCGTGCTCTGGAAAAACAGAGAAATTCTACCAATGAATATTATCCAGACTAGCTAAATGGAGCCTCCATATACAGTGAGAGTATACCACTGAATAACAGGGTGCCGGGACAAACACAGCAGGGAAATGCCACCACCTTCCTGCATATGAGGGCAGACTTGAGGATTAAAGGAGGGGGATTGCATTGTCGCAGCCAGCCTCTAGCAGAGAGATCTGTCAACTCCCTTCTAATGTGGACCGATGTTGACGTTCCTTGGATTCTCGGAAGGAGGGAGGGGAGGCTGAGCTGAAGCGGGGGACGGGATGTTAGGAGGACAATCGATGCCAAGGGGGGGGGAGGGCTGCAGTTTGGGGACGGAGAAGTGTGGAGCGTGGCGCCGCTCGGCTGGAGGAGGTGGGGGGAGGAAGGGGGAGGTCGAGGGCCGGTGGGGGACGGCGGGCAGTAGTAGATCTGTGCCTTGGACGGGCAGGGTGGGGGTGCGCAATCTGGACTGGTAGAGAGTGGGCGGCGCTGCCCCGATCCCTTCGCCATCCCCTGGCTCTTTGGCGCTCGTGGGCGCTCGGCCATGGCTCCTGCGCCTCCGCTGGCAGGAGCGTCTCGGGGGAGCCGTCGGTGCGAGGCTGCCTAGGATGAACGCTCTGGAGGGGCAGCAGCCCCCCAGCGCCCACGACCTGCTGGACGTGGCTGCCGTCTACTGCGACAACCTGAGCCTCTTCCCGCCCCCTCAGAGACCCCCGGGGGCCCACCCCGGCGGCTACAGCATGGGGGAATCGGGAGGCGGCAGCCCTTACCTGTGGCTCAATGGCTCGGCCGTGCCGTCCAGCCCTTACCTGGCCGCCGGGCCCAATGGAGCCGCCGCCGCCGCCTCCTTCCTGCCCTCGGCCTATGGCGCCGCTGGCGCCCGGCAGCTGCTGGGCGCTCCGTCGGCGGGGCCCGAACTCAGCTGGCTGTCCCTGGCAGGCCAGCAGGACTTCTTCAAGCTGGTGCGCCCGCCCTACTCGTACTCGGCGCTCATAGCCATGGCCATCCAGAGCGCGCCCGACAAGAAGCTCACCTTGAGCCAGATCTACCAGTACGTGGCCGGCAACTTCCCCTTCTACAAGAAGAGCAAAGCCGGCTGGCAGAACTCCATCCGACACAACCTCTCGCTCAACGACTGCTTCAAGAAGGTGCCCAGGAACGAGGACGACCCAGGTAAGGGCCACCATCCCTCGCAGGACCCACCGCGTGTGGGCGAGGGCTCTCTCACTCGGTTATTCCACGGGGAGAGAGGGAGCGCGCCATGGCTATTTTGTTCCTTATTTCCTTTATATTCCGCCTTTTCCTCCAAGGAACTCAAGGCTGTGTAAATGGTTCTCGTTTAATCCCCACAACAATCCTGCGAGGTAGGTCAGGCTGAGAGGCGCTGACTGGCCCGTGGTCGCCCAGTGGGTGGATTCGAACCAGGGTTTCCCGAGTCCTGGTCTGACGCTCCAACCACTACACCACACTGGCTTTCATCTTCAGGATTGCTGACCGCGGGTTAGTTGCCCTGTGAGTCACAGTTGGGAGGTGCGTGGTTCGAGCGTGGGGAAACGTGGGTTGTCTTCCCAGCCTTTCGGTGCAAGTTTCTAAGAAATTGGGAGGAGGGGTTCCTACATTTTTGTTTTAGTGTGGAATCAGAGGGTGACAGTTATTCTAGAAGTGGCGGTGTGAAATGTTAGGAGGCACGTTCAAGACGAATTAATGTGGATGAGATCGCCCATAACGACAAATTTCACAGCACAAGCCACAGCAAGTGTACTTAGAAGAAACGCCCGCCGAGTTCAATGGAACTTGTTCCCAGAGCAGGCGTGCTGCAGGTACGATCACGCAAGTTGGCTCAGGAGTTACTATCAAGTCCATTGGACTTGTCCAGGGAAGGTGTGTTTGCATAGCAGCCTGCCGCACTCTGTGCTGTATCAGTCAGATCGATTAAAGGACATGCCCTTCCCCAAATTTCCATGCGAAGGTGTGTTGTTGTTGTTGTTGTTTTTAGCGCTTTTAAATACATTTAAAATATCCTGCCCTATTCACAAACAGAGCAGTTTAAAAGGTGCCCCCTGCCTTTTAACATGTGCATTTCTAAACTAGAAATGATTAGACATTACAGGGATAATGACATTATATTCTGGCTTGATTAATTAATGCAGCGCACAAAGTATCATATGTTTAAAGATGCTTAAACCGTCCTTCATCAGCTATCAGTTAGCATAAGTCAACCTGAACAAATGTCTCCTGGTGGCTCCCTGTACTCAGTCATTGTTTGAATCTAAAACCACCTGTTCACCCTGGCTTATCACAAATCAATCTCCCTCTTCTTTTAGATGGTATGCCTGTGAACAGGACCTATTTTATTTTATGTTTGTTTGTTTTTATCATCTAACAATTTCAGTTACTTTATAAGTACTCCTACTAATAATAATCTTTACATTTCTTGATAAGTTTTCATTGAAGGGGGGCAGGGTTAAAATATATATACACACACATCCCAAACACTTACTGGTTTAGACATCTCCTTTAGGGGGGATGCATGGAGACAAGCCAAGGGATAGGAGCCTATGGTTTCATCTGTGCATTGCCCTTAAACATGCTGTTGCATGGATGAATGTAGCAGTGGGAAAGATCCAGCTCCCACTGAAGCCAATGGCCACATTCTTGCTAAGCATAGTGGAGCAGGACTGCACCCGACTTGTCTGCAGCCACCTTGACATCTAAACGCCATTCAAATCCACTCCCACTCTGATTTGCCCCATTGCTGAGATGAAAGTAGTGGCTTTATTATCATGTTCCCTTGATTTGACTACAGTAATGGAATACAAAGGCTACTGCTTTCAAACTGGGTGTTTTATCCAGTGTTTTAGTGATCAGCAGACTAAAAGCAGCTGCTCTCTTCACACGAGTCAGAAAGCACATATGAAGCTCTCTGTCTTTATTTGTGTGCATGGGGTGTGTATGCTATTTGTTTGGTAAAGGAAATGGGAAGGGAACACCTTTGAAGGCAAGTGTACACTTTAGCCAATGAAACTCTTGCATTTCTCCACACATGGGAAAAGTCATAAGCATTTTTACAGCGAAATCCTATGCCTGTTTACACAAAGTAAGGCCCTATGGCTGTTTACACAAAGTAAGCCCCACTAAAGTGGGTCTTATTTCCAGATAAGTGTGCAGAGGATTGAAACTACAGGTAGATCTTCTAAGGGTAGGTTAACATCAAACTGTACTGCTGGTGTAAAGTGTGCAGTCACAGAAGCATGTACGGTAGCTAAAGCTGCAATCCTATGCACACTTGCCTGGGGGTAGGGGGGAGCCCCACTAAACATAACAGGAGTAAACATGCATAACATTGCACTTAAAGAAACTGAGCTGTGAATCAAGGCATCCTCAGCTCAAATCTTGCCTCTGCCATGAACTCACTAGGTAGCCTTCGACAAGCCACGCTTAGTTTCAGTCTAAAAGTGCTATACAGGAGATAATATTGCTTGCCCTGCATGATTATTTTAAAGATTGCAACTAGATAATTCCTATGATGCATTCTGAACCTTTGAAACCATTGTACAAAGGATTATTTGTTGCAATTATTACTATACGAAGAAAAGACTGCTAGCATGAACACATCAGGTTGTGCTTTGTCCCATTAGCAATACAGTGGTACCTTGGGTTACAGACACTTCAGGTTACAGACTCCACTAACCCAGAAATAGTACCTTGGGTTAAGAACCTTGCTTCAGGATAAGAACAGAAATTGCGCGGTGGCGGTGGCGGTGGGAGGCCCCATTAGCTAAAGTGGTACCTCAATTTAAGAACAGTTTCAGGTTAAAAACGGACCTCTGGAATGAATTAAGTTCATAACCAGAGGTACCACTGCAATGCTTTGAAATGATTATCTAATAGATCATTATCCATATGACATATTCCTCAATATATATGATATCTGAAGGTGCTTATTGAGGATGACATGGTCTGGTATCGTTATAGTAAGTGTGTGACCTGAAATGTCCCAATTAAGATCAAGGCACCTTACTTCCAATGTTTGGTAATCAGGATAGAAATATAAATGGCTTGTTTTAGCAGAATCATATTACAGCACAATCCTATGCATACCTACTTAGAAGGAACTTGGTAGTTCAGCAGAACTTGTTCCCTGGGAACTGTGAACATGATTGCAGCCTTAGATACTTTTGCCTGCATTGAGGGAAGTTTTAATTCACTTTGAACCATCATAATAGGGAAGAATAATCAAACTAATCAAATTAAACATTGAAATAAAAGATGGGCATTGTATTATTTAATAATGTCTATAATGAACAGCCATCTCCACAGGGACAATATTTATTTATTCTAATTTATAATGTATTCTTTATTATTATTATTATTATTATTAGAAATAAAGTCCCACAGAATTGCAGTATGAATTACTTCCATATTTGTGTACAGTGCCAGACTATTATTTCCAAACCACACATTCCAGGTTGATATCCCTGAGGGCCACCATTTGCTTGCTCTAAAGTACCGGTAAGTCTGTTGACTCAACTGAACTGTGTTGAAAGATGAACGGTAATTTAGGAAGAACAGCTTTACAACCATCACACTTACCATATTGGGTTATAGCCAACTAAGACATACTCAGAGTAGAACCAATGAACTCAATAGACCTAAGTCAAATATGACTTGGTTATATATCATCCATTACAAGGTGGGGAGAGGGGAGCTTCTGTTGGCATATTTAAAATACTGGAGAGTCATGCAGGAACATGAATTTGCATTCACCTGATGACGGCTGCTTGCTTTACTGCTTCTGTTTTGACCCATTGGCCTGGGCTGTCCAGAAATGTCTCACTTTCAAAATGTTCTTTGCCTGCCTGTTCAATTCACATGTGTTTGGTTGGTTCATAGGTAAAGGCAATTATTGGACCCTGGATCCTAACTGTGAGAAGATGTTTGATAATGGCAACTTCAGGAGGAAGAGGAAAAGGCGATCTGACCTAGCAAATGGGCCTGGAGTCCCTAACAAAGTGGAAGACAAAAGCAAGAGCTGTCTTGCCCAACAAGCCCCAGACTTGGGCTCTGCTGAACTGCCCTGCTCTCCAAGTCCTATGAACCACTGCAAATCCTCCAGCCGTTGTTTATCTACGTTTGTCTCCACCATGAATGCTGTGGCCCATGGCAGAAACGGCTTCCCCAGGCAGCTTTCGGGGGGGTTGGGGGGCGAACTCACATCTGAGAGGCAGAATGGGCCTGGGTTGAGCTCTTGCTCTGCCTCCATCAGCAACCCAGTTTCAGGATTCGAACTCAGTCCTCAGTCCCACTCCAAGATGAATTACTATGCGAGTGCAAGTGGACAATCAAACTGGTTTGGCACCCCGGTCCTGAGCACCTTCAGTGTGAACAATCTGATTTATAGTAGAGAAGGGACAGAAGTTTAGAATGGTGGTCAAATAGCCTTTGTTTGAAGTAAACACCATAAGCAGCCTTTTTTTGGGGGGGGGGGAGTGCCTAGTCAGTGTCTTCAGAATTTTCAGTCCTGGAGCCCACATTTAGCCCCAAGATGCAACCTGAGGCATACTTTTAAACTGTATTAATTCAGTCATTTCTTCCCTCTCCCTCTCATTTTTTCCTTGCCTCTCTTCCCTTCTGTATCTCTCTCTTTAAAACACAAACAAACAAAATGGAAAGAAATGTGGGTGGTACTACTCAATTTAGACCAGATATCAACAACTCAGTTGTGCATTGTGATGCCAGCAAGTGCCACTGGTAAACAGTGACTCTTTAGTTGAGGCTAAGTGGGGTGCAAGAAGATCAACCCACAAGATACTATTCACTGTACTTTGCACATGCCACATTGGCTTCAATCAGCTTACACAGGAAAACTTCCTAGTGGATTGATTCTGCCACCTGTCAGTTAGAAGCAGGAGGTGCCATTTGTTTGTGGTTTTTCCCACCTCCTGTACCAAATTAGGACAGTGTGTTTCTGTGCCCAACATCAGCAGCTTTACAAATTAAATTAAACAACCAAATGCTGATAAAATGTACTTCTAACCA
Organism: Lacerta agilis; assembly: GCF_009819535.1. Classification (NCBI taxonomy): domain Eukaryota; kingdom Metazoa; phylum Chordata; class Lepidosauria; order Squamata; family Lacertidae; genus Lacerta; species Lacerta agilis. The sequence continues at coordinate 39,562,439 of NC_046316.1, read as the reverse complement.
GGTGGTACAAACCAGAATATACCCTCCACCCACCTTTTTACCATGTAATCCTTAGCATGTTTGCTTGAAAGCAAGTCCCATTGGCTTCGCTTGCTTTCAAGGAATTGTGCTAAGATCCATGGTTTTCAGTTAAGGATCCTTCTCTACTCTCGTGTAGTAGCTTTGTTTACAATCTTGATACTACGCATCGTGGCCTTAGATCCTTGATTCTAACAAATGCACTAATCTACAGCATAGAGCTATTTTGAAATGTGTATATAATAGCTGAGTTTGGTAGAATTAAATCAGTTTTAACTGTATTTTGAAAAAACATCAGACTTCTCTTAGAGTTTTCTAATTAAGTGTACACTGCTGCCATGTTACTGATCTATGCAATGAACAAAATAAAATGCTGCCTCTTAAATTGTCTCACATCCTAAATCAGCATACAAGTGTTGTTGTTGTTTATGTCTTATTTAATTTTCAGGGGTTAAGCTGAAGATGGGCTCCTCAATGGAGCCCCAGCAGTGTCAGGGTTCTGTCTTGGAATATGCCAAGTAACAACAAAAGGGCTGTCACATAGATGATTGAGCAAACTTGTCTTTTGCTGCTGCAGAGGGGTAGGATCCAAAGAAGTGGGTTCAAGTTACAAGTAAAAAGAAGGACGAGACTGTGAAAATGGTGGACTCTCCTTCATTAGAGGTTTTTTCAGCAAAGGGCTGTATAGCTACTTATCAAGGATTCCATAGCAGTGAGTTTCCAGTAGGTTTTACTTCCAAGTAAATATGTATCAGTTCTGGCAATTGCATTACCACTGCATAGCCACATTAAGTTCTTGTATGTCTGGGATTAGAGATAAAGATGACCAGTTCAAAAGGTGTGATTTCAAGTGAGCTTTAAGCCTAAAACCTCTTGAGCGAGAAATAAGCCCTAAGTGGGGATAAGCAGAGAATTTTTTGGGGGGTAGGGGGTGTCAAATAATTGACAAACTATCCTGGATTTCACAAGCACCAGTTTCTGTAAAACACACACACAATAACACAATCTTTTTACCCTGCTTGTAAGCAAATTCTGTTGAAATCTGTGGAACTTGCTGTAGATGAAATGCTAGGCATGAAATGTGTATATATAACAATTATTTTCATGGCTTTTACCCATTTGCAAGCTGCAGTTTTTGGCATTTGTCAGAAGAGTTTTATTTGTGATTTAAAAAACAACCAGAAATGAAGTAAAGTGGGTTTAAGCAAACTTTGCCCTTCAAGAAAGTTAGAATAATCTGCGTAAGTGGATGTGCTTCTTTGCAGGACAGAGGGGTAAATAAATACAATGTGGAGGTCAATAAAAAGGTGACAGTCTTCTACAGGGATTTGGCTTGAGCAAATCAATGAAATGATATTGCTACAAAAACAACTGACAGTGCACATGTCTACCCAAAAGTAAATCCCACTCAGTTAAATGGGTCTTATTCCCAGGAGTGTAAAAGGTTGCAGTCAAACAGCCTTACAGCACCTTAAAGACGAATAAATATATTAAAGCTTCTGTGGTCTTTGGTGCAGTGGAATATAATCCCTTTACAACTGAAAACTTTTTCCAAGTCCTTCAAGGCAGCCCCACTGAAGTACCGTACACAGCGCACCTAATGTGCATCTCAAAAGCCTTTGCGTTGTAGGTATTTCAATAGGCCAACCTGTGCTACAGTGACAGACATCAACATCATTATTGCCAATGTGTATAGCAGTTTAATAACATCTCCAGAAACTGACTGAAAGTAGAAGTCCCTGAAAAGATATGATCCTGCAGCAAAAGCCCATGCATGTTACTTAGAAATAAACCCCACTGAGTTAAATGGTGTTTCCTTCAAAACAAGTGTCAAGGATGGCAGCCAAGTACGGGTAAATGTGCAAGTGTTAGCGAACTTACTCAGAAGTAAATCCTACTAGACTCAATGAGACTTACTAGCTATAGTGCCTACAACTGCAGCTTTACAGGCTTCCTAGATGTGTTTCCTCAGGTAATGAATTCCACTTCAATAAGATTTTACTCCCCGGTAAGCATATGGGAGATTTACACCTTAATTTGTTGCCCACACACTTGAAATTTGTTATCAGATCCACTGATACAGGACATTATTGTTATTATTAAACATCCGCATTCTCTAGAAAGCGCAAAGCCTATTCCATTCATTTAAAGGGAATTTCGGTTGACTTCCAACTCTCAGTTGAAGCCCCTCTTGATTTTTCACTGCGCTTTCCTTTGGATAACGCGATCAGGGTCCTACGAGAAAGTAGACGGCACTGAAGTAGCGAGATTACTTCGGAGAAAGTGAACAAATCTCGCCAATCCCACTGGGCTCCACTGCCCCAAAACAAGTGCTAAGGATCTCTTTCATCCGTTCGGGAGAGTTACAAGCGTCTCCATTCACGGCCATCGGCACAGCAAAGGGGAGACGAGCCCGCTTGTTTACGCGCCGGCAACTCTCCGGCTCCTGTTTTTTCACACTATGCGACCAGGGGGCAGGTTCGCGTGTCGAGCACCCAAATAAATCCCCGCCGGTCGGCAAGTTTGTAAATAAAAACTCCTTTCTTTGGACAAACACAAAAGATCATCTTTGTGTCCGCCCAGGGAGCTGGGACAATAATTTATAGGAAGAATTTTGGGGATTTAATCGAGCGTCCAAAATTAATCCGCATCCCCGCTGAGGAGCCCTTTAATTGCTCGCTTCCTGAATGCTAACCTCTTTTGTGGGAGAGAAATGTAGAGAACAAGCCCTTGGCCGTCCAAGTGGCGAAATCGCAACGGAGGTGGGGCCCTTCAAAGTCGGTCTCACGCAAAGGAGGGCTCTGTCGCGAAAGGAGGACGAGGAGAATTAGCAGCGAATGGGCAGGGAAGTGTCCCCTGCCTGCCTTGCGCTCCGTTCCTTGGGCGATCCACGAAAAGCCAATGATTCCAAGTAAATGTGCTTAGGATCCGGATGTGGCGATCCTGACCATGTCTGCTCTGAAGTACATCCCGAGAAGATTCATGGGACGTAATTCACTGTGTAGAATAAGACTGCAACCTTACTCAGCCCCACTCAGTGCGTGGCTCTATGTAGCTACAACCCTTACAAGTCAACAACAAAGCCATGGCTTCTCCATCCCAGAATCCTCAGAATCCTTTGTGGCATTTTGGTTGGCTGTAATAAAGTTATTGCTTAACTGGGTTGTTGCCATTTTTTCCGTATATGGCTGCTTTTTTGCGCCTTAGTCAGTGCGCATCGTAGGAAAGAAGTCTGCCTTTCTTTCACTGAGGACTTACTCCCCGCATTTATTCCTGTGGCATTTCTGTTGAATTAAAAGTAGATTCACGCTTTTAAAATGGGACTTGCTGCGTCCCGTTGGTTAGAACCGGACTTTTGGAAATGCGGTCACTTCAGGTCTTGCTTTTTAAAGCCACAAAGGCGCCGTGAATGATCCCCTTCGAGTGCAGGGTTGGCTAGGGTGGGATTTCCGTCGATTTTGAGGCAGCTACCTCGGTTTAATAGACGGCGATTGGTTTTAGGAAGAAGCCGTCTGGACTCTGGAGCGAAACAATGTGTTAATGCGCTTTCATCCGGCACCGAGGTGATTCTAAAATCTTTTTTGATATCTTACAGAGAGGTTCCTAAGCTTCCTTGTTTACTCGGAAACAAATTCTGCCGAGTTCAAGTCCAATCCTAAATCATGTCTACTCAAGTCAGAAGTACGTTCCACTGAGTTGCAAGGGACTTATTCCCTACGTAGAGTCTAAATTAGATACTTAGCTTTGCAAGTCACCCTGGTAATGCGTTTTGAGATAGAAATATATTATTAACGTGTCTGAGATAGAAAAATTATAAATAAATGAAATTCTGTTTTGTTTGGGGTGTGTTAGGAATTTGGCGGTTTAGCTTCTGGGATTTAGACTGCAATGCTATCACGCTTTCCCCAAAAAGCAGTCCCTTTGATCTCGATTATATTTGCGACCAGACATTTATACGACTGCACTGCCTGCCATGGTCGCTGTTTCCAAAATTACATGTTCGGGAGCAAAGAAATCCTCCTACCCTCCTGTTTTCTGCTTTCAAGACTGGGCCTTCTCGCTCCCTCGGTCGCCTGTCACTTCCATAACCGTGGCTCGCAACAATGGCCCTAATTAAGGCAGGGCTGGGGAGAGAGAGAAAGGGGGGGGGGGTGACAAGAGTTCAGGTTAAGGCTGTTCTTTTGATGATGGCGCCTGGCCGGGAAGGCGGCTGACTTGGCGAGCGAAGGAGCCGGGCGCTCTCTTGACACCGCGCAATGCTAAACCCGTTTCCTCGGAAGCAAAGCCGCGGATGTCTGTGAGACCGACTTCCCTGACAGCGTAAATATAGAACTGCAGTCTAGGTAGTTGTGCCACTTGTTGGCGTGTCGCTTGAAGTGGAATTTTTAAAGGACGGGTTTGTTTGCCTTTTTTGAGATTTCTTGCATAATCTGTTCAAGTGACCTGGACACGTCGAGTTTCTAAAAATACCTTCTGTTTTGTAACACCTTCGTTGAAGGAGGGGGGGGGGCTTCAATACACTTTCGCTTTTTCTGTGCCACTGAATTCCACCTGGGATGTTATGCGTTAGGATGCCAAGAGAAAAATGCCTAAACTCCAGTTTTTCACATTGCTGGAGTACATCAAGCTTTAGCAATATAAAGGCCGGAGTCCGTTATATTAGTAGTAGTAAACAAGCCTCATTTAATTCAATGGTGCTTACTTCTGAGTAGAGATCCGCAGTACACTGCAATATACATTTACCTAGACTCCCATTTAAATCTATGGGATATATACAGCAATTTCCTGGATCCCTAGGAAGTTCCACTGGGGCTCTCAGGATTTAGGATTACAGCTTTCTTTTGGAATAAACATACCGGTATATACATTTGGAGTGTGCGGAGGTTGCGCACATTTGTTGCCTTGGGCTGACTGTTTGCATTCTTTAATGTTCTAAGTGTGTAATGTATATAGGAAGCTTTTCTGTTACCGTGTGTGTGTGGTGTTGTTGTTGTTGTTGTTGTTGTTGTTGTTGCTACGATTGTACATAGGGGAAATGTCTTGCAATAAAACTTAAGGCATGCTTTTGCAAAGGCTTATATGAATACAGGCTTGGCGGGCCACGTTGTGCCGCAGCCCGCAGCCGGGCTGTAGGCAGGATTTTTTTCCTTTCGTTTTGTTTTAGAAGAGGGAGACAAAACATTTATCCTGAAATCAAAGGAAGTCGATAAAGCGAAACACCTCCTAATTGATTCCCACTGGCCCGCGTTGTCCTCGTCAGCAGGCTGGGGGAAAGCGAAATGGACAAGGAGGCCGCAAACAAGCCCGCCGCTGCCTGCGCAGAGACAATAGGCCTTGCCGGAGAGAGAGGACTCCTCCTGCGACAGGAGCGGGACCCGCTGACCCCGGGAGCCGCATTCTCGCCCTCGCGGAGGTGCATCGCCAAGGACTGGACTCTGAGCCAAAGGCAAGCTCGAAGGTGGGGGCGGGTAGTTCCCGAGGGACAGACAAGGACAGCGAGAGGGATTATTTCCTGATCAAGGCATTTTTGAAACGACACACATGCACCCCTTGAGTTGTAGGCACTGGCCTTAGTATTATTTATTTATTTATTTACCGCCCTATACCCAGTTCACAGAATAAAATCAAGATATAAAAACCACAAAATACATAATAAAAATAAAAACAACAACCCAATACCCCCCAGCACATTTTAAAAGGGCATAGGGTTCTTCCACATAGCTGTTCATGGAGGGGGGAATCACGGATCCTCATGCATGACGATTTTTCACAGCATTGCCATGACTTTGGGGGAGCAATGGCACCCCCATTTTAATCTGGATTCACCATCTCTGGAAAAAGCCAGATATCTTTTGTTGCACCGACCCATTTGTGATATCTGAATTTCCTGCGTGCAGCATTAACCCCCACTCCCCGAGAATTTATAAAACACCTTCCTTCGCCACCCCAGAAGAACTATAAAGTTTGCCCCTCACAGAGTTACAGTTCCCTGCAACCTTAGCAAACCACAGTTCCCAGGAAATGTAGCGTGCGTGCTTGAAATATGCTTTAACTTGATGGTGGGTACACAACCTTAAAATACAAAAGAGGGCAGGTGTGGCTTAATGGCTAGATGTGGGAGAGGCCTGACTTCAGTTCTTCACTCTGCCATGAAGCTTGCTGAGGAGCCCCAAGAGGCTCACATGTCTTATCAGCTTAACCTTCCTCACAGGGTTGTTGTGAAGACAATGGGAGGAGGGGAGATGTATGCTGCCTTTGAGCTCCTTGGAGAAAAGGTGGAATAGAAAAGTGATGAAGAATAATGAAATCAAACACTGTGAAGCCTTTCACTATGTTGAGTGTAGCACTCCTCCAGGAAATACATTCTCTCTGTGTGTGTGTGTGTGTGTGTGTGTAGTGGCGTAGGAAGGTGGGGGCGATGGGGCCTGGTAAAACCCCGAGCATGTTGTGGAATGAGGCAGCCTCGCTCCACAGCCCGCTTGCAAACCTGCTTGGCGGCCTGCAAGCAAGTCGCGGAGTGAGGCTGCCCCGCCCCACAGCCCATCTGGGGTCCGCTTGCCAGCGCTGCGCGCCACCGGCGGGATCCCTAGTAAGCCGCGGAGCAAGGCCACCTCTTCTGGAGGCCGCCCACCGGTGCACACCGCTCCGCTGCGCCGGAGCGGTGCACGCCGCCGGCGGACCCTGAGCAAGCCGCGGAGTGAGGCCGCCCCGGTACACGCTGCTTAGCAGTGTGGATGCACAGCATCATGACGCAAACCACGACCACGGGTGCTGCCGAGTTCGCCGCCCCGGGCGGCCAAGCAGCTTTCTCCGCCAGACTCTCTCTCTCTCTCTCTCTCTTTAGTATATATAATTTTCATTGATGAACTATTGGGCATGGAGTGTGTTGAGAGTGTGTGCTCCATTGCTTTGAGGGACAAGGTCAAATTCTTTGCAGGGTTGCCAAATTACAAGAACACTGCTATGAATCTTGCTGGCGCGTTTGCTGCCAAACCCCATGGTGCTGATGTCAAGAGGCTCATAAGTGCCAATGTTGTGCTCAGAAGTAAAAGCTGGGCCCAACTATCTGTGAAACAGAAAACTTAAGTCATTATAGCCATTAAAAATTTGCCACCATTAATTGAGTGTGACCCCACACCAGTGGTATTGTACTGGCTGCAAAAGAAGAAGAAGAAGAAGAAGAAGAAGAAGAAGAAGAAGAAGAAGAAGGCACATAGCTTGGACCTGAGGCACAAAAGCAGAAGTACTTTAAGGGTATTTACAAGGATGTGACAAAGTATTACCTGCTCAAAGATGAAGGAGAAATAGAGGAAGTTCTGGACATAAAGAGCAAGGTGTTTTAATATAGTTTGGGCAATTTAAGTACAGAAACTGAGTGCATTCTACCCATATATATATAATTTGTGTTCCTGACATTACCTGTTAAGTGCTTTTTAAAAACATGTGGTTTTAATGTGTATAGTTTTCCATCTATTTTTCCAAGTGTACATTATCAGCTTTTCATATGCACAATCAGTCGGCTGCCTGCCCTGCACCTGCACACTAAAAAAAAGACTGAACTCAATTCTGGTATTGAAAACCTGACCTCTTAGGGATGATCACTGATGGCTTTTATCTGGCTTTTAATATGTTGCTGCCTCTTTTAGTTATTGTGTTTGTTTATTTTATTTTTTTAATAGTTTTATTTTCATTTAAATTGTTTTTTTTAGTAAACCGCAGGCGTGTTTTTTTTTAAATGGCATTTTAAAAGATATGTTTGTGTGATATGTAGCTTGGTCCTCATTCATATCAATTTCAGCTGGTGAGAGATGCAGCCTGACTTGCCGGTGCTATCGTGTATCAGTGATGGATGGTGTTGGGCCACAGTGCTACAACCTTTTGCCAAAGACACCATGCCACAGTCTGCCTGCAGTGGCTCATAGGACTTGATTACAAATCAAATCGACACATTAGCCCTATGCAGGCATTACAAGTGGGGGGGGGGGGAGTAGGAATGTGCATGCTGGTTCTGCTCCATGCTGCAGTAGTTTTATTCATTTACCAGGGTTCTGAAATGTTCAGAGAGTCTCTATATAGACAAAAGTCTCCCCACTTGGGACAAGTCACCTTCCAAGCAGAGTGCATCCACACTGCAGTTTGGACATTATATTTGAGATTTCTCATGACATAAAAAGCCACTCCTGGAAAATTAATGGAATGCGATGGAATATAGCTCATGTTTAGCACTCATTTCCATGTTATTTGATTACAGGAAAAAAAATTGTTAACTTGGAAAATTATGGGGTTTTTGCATGGCACTTTCCTTGCCCTTTTCAAAGGTTCACATCACGGCTGCTCATATGATGAACCACAAGGCAGCATACCAGGATGCACTGCTCTCCCTCACCCATTTCAAGGCTCCCACTTTTTAAAAAAGTTGGCCTGACTAGAAAGTCTGCTGTTATTCTGGCATAGAAAGCCATGGCGAAAGGTAAAAAAAAATGGCCGAATGTAGAGGGTAAGTATGGAGGAGAGATGAATCGTGCGGGGACCACAGTGCGCTTGTGCATACAGGGTGTGCAGAACCAACACCTCTGTTGGCATCTGTTCACATTCATGGATAGTTGTTGTTTGAATGACATTTACTGCAACATGGCGCTATAGCGGTTGAGATGTGACGGGGCAGGAGCTAAACTAACACATTAAACCCCACGTATGAATGCAGCCAAAGTTAAAGATACGGTGAGCATGGGAGAAAGAGCTAAGCAGTGCATCACCACTGCTTCCCACGTGTTTAAACTGCCTTAATTGTCACTTGCAATTTATTGGGGCAATAAATCCAAGGATGTTTAATTAACTTAATTAGCAAATCAGTTTGCACTAACATAGAATAGCAATTAGGAATTCTGAAGAAGAAGAAGAAGAAAATGGGTTGCTTATTGTGGGTGGGAAAACTGAGATAAGAAACGTTAGCAAAGAATGATTCTGGGCCACATCATGTAATTAAATAAATGTTCCCTAAACTAAATCTGGGAAGGAGACGTTCTTCTTTGGAGCTGGTAGTGACACACAATCACAGTTGTTGTTCTTATGGTAAGCTTTGCCTTGCATTAGGTTTCACTTATGGTAATTTATCACCTTTACTCTGACTTTTCACTCTTGAATGCTCCAGTGCTCTTCACCTGCCTAAGGCGTGCATTAACGCGAGCATCTGAGCCCAAGTATCTCTGGCTGTTTGACTGACTTAACCTTGGGGTGTTGGTGGGAAATGTCTTTGCTGTGATAAGCCTTGGGGCAGATTTGTTTGGATTGCAGCAAAGGCAGAAACAACCCTAAGAAGGAGTATATTTAATACTTTAATTGAAGGTTTCAGATTCACAGCAGCAATTTGAAATTAAATTACATAGGCTGGAAGTGTTTCCTTTGCAATCTGCACCTGCTGGAACCAAATCAATATAAGATTGTCCTAATAATAGCAGGTAGGTTAGTTAAGCAGTTTCTGGAATTCCTGGGTAGTAGCACCAACCAGGAAGGAGAAACATCACAGAGATATTGTGGCAATAGTTCCTCCTTGTAAATATTTGTGGAGGGGATTTCGTCTTTGGGAAGCAAATTTTGTAGAGAGTAGTTGCCAGATGGATCACTTCTGAGGCTCGTTGAAACCAAACGCTTACTTGGAGAAACTGACTGACAGACTAATCCTAAATGAATACAAAGAGTACGAACATAAGAACCTGACAGGATGGGAAGAAAGATCTATCTAGTCCTACCTTTCCCAGTCCAGTCTTTCCCAACCAACCCTGGGCTCGTTGGGGGCTATAATGCACTGCAGCCCCAACCAGCACAACTGTTTCTAAACATGGCCCTACAGATGCTTCTGGGGAGCTTACAAGAGGGGCATAAAGTCCCTTGTTATTTCTCTCAACTTCTGCTACTTGCAGATATTTTGGCTCAGACTTCATTCATTTATTTTATTTTGTTACATTTATATCCTGCCTTTCCTCCAAGGAGCTCTGGGTGGCCTACTCTCCTCCCCATTTAATCCTCATAGCAACCCTGCAAAGCAAATTAGGCTGACAGATTGTGATTAACCCAAGGGTCACATAGCGAGCTTCACGGTTGATCTGGGACTTATTTATTTCATAAAATTTATACACCGCTTGATGTTTTAAAACACCCAACCCTTAAAGTGGTTTACAAAAAGATCAAGAAGAAGAAAAAATCCTACTTTAAAACATACAAAAAGTTAAAATGCGATTATCCTAAGGGTAATTGATGGGGGTTGGCTTCAAGTTACAGTGGCCGAAGTGTCCTGAGAAAACAATTTACTGTGATTAAAACCTAGATCTCTTGGTTAAAACATGTCTGCTCCTGTCCCTTGCCACCTGCAGTTAAGCTCATAGTGCTTCCTTAGCTTGGTGTTGCATTTTTAAAAATGCATTGGTTGCTTTAAAAATGAAGCATTTGGGGGACTTAAAAAAATGCAAGGGTTGTTTTAGCTGCAGCATTTGTGGATTTGCATCTCTGTTGACATGAGAATCTGGCAGCATGCTGAAGGTGTGAGCTTTTAGCTGGCTGGTGCTGGGAATTTGATAGGCTGCTTTTCTTCCCTTCAACCATGAAGGGAAGGGAGCAGAGTTGAGCTGAGTACATGTGCATACTCAGGCATGAATCTTCCTAGCCATTTCACTCCTCTGCGAGGCCTTTTAAAATGCCCAGGGGATTCCCTGTGGAACCCGGCACCTGCGTGAGGGCGCCTGGTTGTTTCCCTGAGAATTTTGCACCTGGGGCCACACCCCACTTCCCCCACACACATGGTCTACCACTGCATGATGCATCTAAGATGTGTTGTTTAGAAACTGAAGGAAGCTTTCTCCATAAAAAGCTAGGTTTTAACTGTGGGCCTGGTACGAACTGTCAAGCACTGGCCATGGGTCTCAGTGGCTTGAAAGGGCGACAGCCACATTCATCTCCATCCCCGCCTGGATGCTTTTCAGCAGTGGGCAGTCTTGCCGCTTTTCAATGGGGGCTAAGCTCAGGTCCCACCTCTTTTTACACAGTGCCCTGTTCTGTTGATGTGTGAAATTTATTGGTGTAGTCCAGGGAGAACTTCATGATGAGGGTAACTTAGATCAGTGTTTTTCAACCACTGTTCCGTGGCACACTAGTGTGCCGCAAGATGTTGCCTGGTGTGCCGTGGGAAAAATTGAAAAATTCAAGAGAATTACTTTATATATAGTCAATATAGGCACAGAGTTAAATTTTTTAACATTTTCTAATGGTGGTGTGCCTCGTGATTTTTTTCATGAAACAAGTGTGCCTTTGCCCAGAAAAGGTTGAAAAACACTGACTTAGATGAGGAACAGCTTGGCTTCCATTCAAAAGTTCTGTTGTCTGTTCACTGCAGAAGCATCTTTGCATACACCCCAAGTGTGCTGGACATTCAATTTTTTATTGCTAAAGAACAGCGGCCATTTTGGTTGGCATGATCTCACATGATTCCCCCCCTCCAGGCACTTTTTGGGGGGTGCCATGCTACAGCACAAAATTGTGTGAGATCATGGGAACCAAAATGGCCACCCTGCTATCATGATAAAAATGCAGGAAGATGGCATCTGGGAAGGTGGCATCCTTGATTTTGGCTTCAAAGTGTTGGAGGGTTTGTGTTTGGGGCACTGAGTGGCACCATTGCCAAAACAGTGATCATGTTAAATAACACATGTGGCAGGGGTTGTTGGGAGCTGGAGAGCCATCAGCTCCATGGCAACCCCCTCCAAAAAAAGTCTGGCCCTGCAACTATTGCCACCATTTCCCTCAAAGACAAGGTTGGATTTGGAAAGCTAGGTTTTAACTGCTTAACAGCTGCTTAAGCAAAGATGAATCATCAGGCCTGTGCTGCCTTCAGGCCTTTTCTGTCATTTCAAAAGTTTGTGTTGACGTGTGCAGTTCAAAATAGGCCTTTTGGTTTTTGTGATGGATTCAGCTGCTGCAGCCATTGATTGAACAAAGCTCACATCTAGTCAAATGCTTGTGTATTTTCAGGGAGAGAAATTCTACCTGTTGCATCGGCTCGCTCTCATCCTTGCCAGCACGCATCATTCTCAGCCCTGCTGTGACACGAAGAAACAGCTGCTATAGGCAGAACTTCCATATTTAGCGTTAAATGGGCCATATCCAGCAGACATACTCACATTGCCTTAATGTTACACTCTTGTCTAGCTTTGTAATCCAAGAGTGCTGCAATGTTTTGACAGCTTGCTCTGAGATTAACACTTACTTTCGGAGTTCCTATGCAGGCATAACATTATAGCTACTGTACTTGGATGCAGGAAGAATGTCTACACTTAACCCTATTGTGAAGGGAAGAATTATGACTATTATATGAGACATTTAATGGTCAAAATGGCATTTCCTCTGCCCTTTATGAGTTCCATTTAAGTGGGTGCATGTGTCTTGCATCCTGTAAATTAGGTATGCTGAAGTGGTGGTGTTTTTGTTTTTTTTTAAGTGGTCTGCTACAGATAGGTACAATGGCTATAATTTGTATATTGTATTTGTGCAATCTTTAAAAGAAACAAATCTGCTTCCATTTTCCCAGATGGTGATATTCAGCTGAGAGAGACAATTGTGCTGCTTAGACCAGGGTCAGGTTTTTGAGCTTGTGGGTATCCATCAAAAATAGAGGGAATGATTGTTAGGAGGATATGAAGTGAATGGGAAGCAGGGTTCCCTCCACCCTTTCGGCTTTCCCTTTATCCATAGGAACATCAGCTTCAACAAATCAGTGCTGTTGACTATAGTTGTTCAGGCAGCTTAAGTATTTGCATTAGGAGCACATGCACTTCCCCACTGGTGAGATGAACGTGGCTTGCTTCAGACATTTTGAACATGTGCAAATATAAAAAACCCACACATCTGGTTTTCACGCACCCCACTATTGTCCAGGGCCATTAACTACATAATCTTTGAGTCAATGTCCCAAATAACAGCATCTGGCAATGTGGCAAAGTTCCTTGCAGTGCTCTTATGACCCACATTTGGTCTCAGTGACTACTTAAAGAAGTGCAAAAACATCAAACAGATTAGGTGGCTTTCTCTGAAATGGAAAAATTCAGAAATATATATCTATAATTAGATGTGAATGAACTGTGATTTATCATGATAAGGGAGTCAATTTAATATCTTTTTTAAAAATCTAGCAATATATATATATATACTATAGCACAAACAGAACTTGGGTCATTTTGCAATTGTGTGAAAATTCTGCTTGGTTTTGCAGTCCTGGTGAATGTGGACCTGTTTCTAATCTCTACGGGCAGTTAATTATTGGATTTTCTTGAATGATGACAGGTAGGGCAAAGCCTTGCTGTTCTATGAAGAATGGGGACTTCATTTCACACCAGTAGTAAAAGAGGTGATATGTACATTTGATAGCTGAGCCTAATGCCGCTCAACAACCGTAAATTGTATCAGTTACATAATTTTGCAAACTGTACCCATAAAAAGCTACTATCTCTGAGAATGTCTGCTTGATGAGAGAATCCTGCTGCCACCCTCTGGGAAATGGTTGATAGTGAATCATCACATATTTCAGGTTGGGGGGAAAAGGGGGGGTAATGTCTACTGTGAATGTAAACTCCATTTTCCTCTGTCTTTCATTTATCACCACTGTTTATAACAGTAGGGCATTGTCTTTCAACTTGATTTTCATTGCCCTGAATATTTTTTTTAAAAAAAATGCAATTTAATATGTTAATCAGAGCTAGTAACTCGCCTAGCTATTACACATAGTACAACTTATATAAAATGTAAGGTATCTTACATTTCTGGTTGGTTGTGCAGAAATAACTCTTTCCAAAGGGCTGGCTTGACCATTAGGCAACATGAGGCGACTACCTCAGGCGGTAGATTTTATAGGGGCGTGGCAGCATTGACAGCCCTCTGGCTATTCCTTCTAAGACCTCTGGCCATTCCCATCTGCAAAGCCTGCTCTGGCCACCCTATGCTGCTGACTTCTATGCCTAGAATGGGGAAGGGTATCATTTTGTCCATCACCTCTCAATATCTTGGGCCAGCCTTGTTGGAATACAACTTTGGTTTGGATCCTTAGGCACTCACTTTTTAAATTCAAGGGAGGAGATTTCCCAATGGGCCCCCATCTCCCAGGAGTAGATTTTCTGTGAGGAATGCAGAGGTAAGGGAGACAGAAACAAAACTTCGTTCAGTGAACACCAACTCTGTTCCTTCACAGACAGAAAGTTAGGGTTCAAGCCTTTGTCTCAGACAAGAGTTTTCCCCAGCCCCAGCTGGAGACACCAGGGATCGAACCTGGGAGAGGGACCTTCTACCACAGATCTAACAGATCTATCTGTGGTTCAGGTATACACATAAATGGGAAGCAGGTTTGTGCTGAGTAGCGTTTTCCCCTTAGCGCCAGAATTTGCAGTGCAAATGTCTGAAGTGAGCCTTCATTGTACAAGCTTCTGCACAATATGGAACCCTGCATAATCTTGTATTCTGATTGCATGGAAGCCTCTATGCACAAAGACTCCCCTTCCTTCAAGACTCATTGCAATCACTGATGCCAGGGGGTTGAAACTACTTGCAACTGGTTCACTCCTCTCATGGGTGTACAGTTAAACCATGAGTAGAACCTCCACTATTGGAGGCAGTGTGCTTACGAATACAGTTGCTAGAAATTGCAGGAGGGAGCAGCTCAGGTTCTGCTTGTGTGCTTCCCATAGGCATCTGGTTGACTGCTGTGAGATCTGAATGCTGGACTAGATATATCACAGACCTGATCCAGCAGTGCTGTGCTATTATTCTTTTAGAACACCTGAATAAGGCTATTCTTTGCATGCAAAGTATTAATTCCATCACAGGGCCATGCCTTTTTACTTCCGTGCTACCAATATTGTTCAAGCTACAACAGAAAAGCACCAATAAATTACAGTACAGTATCTAAGGATTTTCACACGTATTTTTCCACCAGATGTTTCTAGAATTCCTCTGTCACCATCCTAGCATCTGTTGCGTGATTGTTAAAGTATCCTGCTCAGAGTCTCTTCATCCTCCTTACACTGTGTAGAAATATAAATGCTAAACTAGAGGTTGGATCAACTGTGTTAGGTCCTTTCTGATATTTACAGTTGAAAACAGGTAGCAGAAGTGATGAGAACGGCAAGTTTTTACCATATAATGCAAAGGGATCCAGTCGATCCTTTTACCGGGGCTCATCAATTTTCAGGATATGTTCTGACAGCTTTTCCTCCTGCTGGCTGTAAAATAGCCGAGCAAAAGAGTTTGCTAAGGGGTGATATTTCATGCCTCTAAAATTTTCTCACTGTCGAGAAATTCTGAAAGAGCATGTGTTCTGTATTTCTCCTTAAAAGGGGACAGTGGGTTAATTTGTCTCACTGTTATTTATTGGTTGACTTATTTGACTAACAGCTTTGCTGCCTTTGATTGGGAACATTATTATTTTTTGGTAAAAAAAAGAAAAGGGGGGAACGAATTTCTGAATTGCAGAAGTCCATAGCCAAAGGGGGATTTGAACCCTGGCCTCACTATAGCACACGTGGTGGTGCTGTGGAAATCAATAACTGTGTGCACAGTTCATCCATTCCCATTGATGGAGAAAGGTAATTTTTACTCCTGAATTAAAGTACTGTAATAATTTATATTTTAAACTTGCTACAAAATATAGGAAGCCCTGCTTTGCCCAAACATCTGTTGCAGCAAGAAAGTGTTATGTCTTATGTGATGTTCATTAAATGCACGCTCACAAACATGTTTCTATTACTTGGCTTATATAGCATGCTCTTTTGATGATATCATAAGCTTATACTTGCCTTCTCAGATGTAAAACACACTGAGTTCAAGGGAACTTGTTCTCAGGTGAATGGGTAGAGGGTTGCCATCTTAGGTGCTTATTTCATTGGCCAGAGCACACAAATACAGTAAACTCAAAGAAAATCCCCTCTTGTCAATGTAAATGTCCCTGTGAATCTGGAGAGAAAGAATCAATAAATCATGTTCTTATGCATTGCTCTTTTCATTGCGATGTACATAAGATTTTTTTTTAAAAAAAACCTTTTTACAGAAATTCCCAGGACGATCAGATGGATTGGCTGTTGCATGTAAAACTTGACAGGGACTTTTATAATTTCTTTTTTTTATGCTAGAGTGGCTGGGGCAACCCAGTGTGATGGGCTGGGTACAAGTAGAAGTAGTAGTAGTAGTAGTAATATGATACAGTTATTAGTAATTTTCTTGCCGTTGTTTCCTATTTTGTTTTGTTTGGTACTATTTTATATATTTGAATGAACTTTCTTTTTGAACACTGACCATTGAGCATGATAAAGAGATGAATTGACTGAGTAGACTCCTTACATTAATATATACCTTTATTGTTAAATTGTTTTTTAAATACCTGGTGTCTGTCCCTGATTAATAGGCAGAAGACAAATGCTAGCTTAGATATATGCATGTATATTATTCAGTTTTGTGTTAGCCCCAAGCCATGTTTTGATAGATAGCAGGGTGATTTTTTTCGACATACAGAACAAGGCTGGACTCCTGGCTGGCCTTTGTTTTAACTTTCTGTTGTCAATTTATTTCTGCCCTTCCAAACTTAATGTGATCTCATCATAAAGAGCTGGCAGCAGAATGGCCGGAAGCCTGAACTTTAAGCATAGCACTTGTGATGTATTGAGCACTAATTGC
Source organism: Lacerta agilis (assembly GCF_009819535.1). Classification (NCBI taxonomy): domain Eukaryota; kingdom Metazoa; phylum Chordata; class Lepidosauria; order Squamata; family Lacertidae; genus Lacerta; species Lacerta agilis. Next base: position 39,545,717 of record NC_046316.1, on the reverse strand, counting down.
TTAATGTGATCGTGTCTGTTGATCGTGGTCTTTCCTACAAAAACTAGATGGATAACAGTTTAATGTAATATGCATTCACAGGTATTGTTCTAGAGTATTCTTCCATTGGCTTGTGCACTTTAACTGAGTTAGGCTACAGTTGTCAATGTGCTTAAGGAGAATAAATATACCTATCTAACTGCAATTAATGGATCTTCTAAGTGGGCATGTTTACAAACTTCTGCACTTAAATTAATTACTCAAAATCTTATCAGGCCCACAATATATGAAAACCTCTTAAGGTCATGAAGTTCAGCAAGCAGAAGTTTAATCAAAATTATTTCTCCTATTCTCTTAGGTTATATGTTTAAAGCAGAGATGAGGAACCTGTGGCTATCCAGATGTTGGCCATCATGGCTGGAGCTGCTGGGAATTGGAGTCCAGCAACATCTGGAGAGTTGCAGGTCCCCCACCCCCAATTTAAGACTCCAAAACTATACTTTCCTATCCAAGAGTAAGCCCAAGTGACTTAGAGAGTTGGTATGGTGTAGTGGTTAGAGTGTCAGACTGAGCCACCAGGGTTCAAATCCCCACTTAGCCATGAAGCTGACTGGGTGACCTTAAGCCAGTCATAGCCTCTCTGCCTAACCTCCTTCACAGGGTTGTTGTGAGAATGAAATGGGGAGGGAGAGAACCATGTCCACAAACTTGAGTTCCTTGGATAAAGGGTGGGATATAACTGTAAATAAATGGAACTTAATTCTGAATGGGCCTGAATTAAGTGTGCACATATGAGTAGGCCTGATATAAAAGGCATGAGTAGATAATAGTAACTGAATCAGGGCAATGATACTCCTATATAAGATTTGGACCATAATATTGCTATCATATTTTATCAGGTAGTTCAGAAGTGGTGAGAAGTAGCGTTTTGTAAAAAAAAAAAAATCCCTCAACCATTCCCACTCAATTCATGAGAAAAGAAATTGCATTAAAGACTTATCAGAGGGAATAGAAAACCTCTGTGAAATTCTTATGGGTGGGTGCAGGATTTTTGTCACACTTCCCTAACTTTTGAGATGGCATCAGTTTTACAAGGCATCTCAGCAGTGGCCTGCACTCTTCAGCCGAAGATTCCACCTAAACATTAGAAAGAACTTCCTGACAGTAAGAGCTGTTTGACAGTGGACTTTGCTGCCAAGGAGTGTGGTGGAGTCTCCTTCTTTGGAGGTCTTTAAGCAGAGGCTTGACAGCCATCTGTCAGGAATGCTTTGATGGTGTTTCCTGCTTGGCAGGGGATTGGACTGGATGGCCCTTGTGGTCTCTTCCAACTCTATGATTCTATGATTCCCTAGGTGTCCATGCTGAGGTAATTCTTCCCATGGGGATTTTTCAGATCAGGAAGTGCAGGCAGCCAGGTAAGCTGCAGTGTGCTGAAGAAAAGTTTTCAAGAAAGAAAAACATCCACACCACTCATGGACAGTGATAAGGCAGGCTCAAAAACCCATACCCCATTCTAAATTTTAAGGAAATTCTAAAGTGTCCCAAGAATAAAGCAGAAAAAAAATGGAAACCTCCTTCTCAATATACGGAAACATTTTGAGAAATTTGAAGGACAGATTTTGGCAGTAGTAAGAATTGACAAAATCTCGTGATATGCATTAACATAGACAGACTTTTATTATTATAATGCCCTAAGGTGAAGCCTAATGACAATCTTGTTTTGTTTTTTGTCTTCGAGAATACTTCAAAAAGTAATTTAAAAATCCATTATAGGAAAGACAGAGTGGAAATGTAAACAGGGCTTGTCTTTGCACCAGATGCTATAATGTGTACTGGTCTGTGGCACAAACAATACCTTAGAAATAGTTGTACCATTATTTCCTAAGGTAAGCATATGCTTACCTTTAAACCAACCAGAAACTTTTATTAGGCTCTTTGTTTTATCCTTAGAGCCGCAATTTCTCAGATTGCTCCCTGTTTCACTGGTGCCCTCAATCCTTTGACACCTGTAAATAAATATGTTGCCAGTGCCATTGGGCCAATGCTAGAGTGCAGCTTTCCCTCACACAGATTTGAATGGGTCTTGAGCACTGAAGCACATCCTGCCTCCCACCACTGTTGCATAGCCCAGAGGCTTGCAAACAACTAAAGAAAAAGGCAATTAACCGTATCACTTCAGAAAAGCCCGAACAACTTCACCATATTAAAAATAATTACAAAACAAGTGGAGGTTTGGCAAGAGGAAGCAACAACCTGAACAAATTAAAGGAGATTTGTAGGAATTATTTATAGCAACAAAAGTTGGTGGGTTTTTTTTAAAAAAATTCTTCAGGAGTGGGGTGATCTGCCAAATTGTTATGCAACAATCACCAAGACAGATGAATAAACCTCAGCTCTGCAGAAGAGTATATTTAATTATCAGCCCATTTCTGCTAGACACATGAGACAGAGACACCACCCACAAAGTCTTGTAAAATGTCACTGCATCAAGCAGAAGGCAGTTGCAAGAATATTAGTGAAATGAATCTGAGGCTTCTCCATAAAGATAATATCCATTGAATAAAGGGGATGTGAACATAGCCAAAGCTGTACCTACAAAGTCTCTTGGATTTTTGTCAGAGATATTTAACAGCATACATTTGTTGCAGCTTTCAAGCTGCCAAATTACATTTTAAAGTTGCCATGGAGGAGATGCCAGAACTTATGACTAGTGCAGGGAGGAAAGTGCCAAGGAGCTAAAACCTAGGACTCTAGCAAAGGGATCAAATGGCATTATTCTCTGTGACAGAGAATTCTCGTAGTTTCCCAGAAAAGGAAAGTCCTTGCCTCTGTTCTCTACTGTGCACCAGGGCCACTTCTACAGATAGCCAAAAAGTATTTTGTAGCTCCTTGTCCTGCAGGGGGCATTTGTTGATATTAGAGGCCAATTGGGTCCTTTTGGGTCCATTTAAAAAAAATAATACAATTGTCGTTCTGAATGAAGTAAGTTGTCTTATTATTTATTTAGCATTTATTGCCAAAACAGACTTCTAACTAACCAGTTTCCAAAATAAAAAAACCAAGCACACCATTAGTAAAACAACAACAACAACAACACAGAAATTTAAAATGCAGAATAATTAAAATTCACAATAAAGCAATCATATTTAAACAAAAATGTAAACATCTAGAATTAAAATAAGAAATCAAACGGTTCCATTAACGCAACACAGCCGCTCAAGCAGGCAAGAGAACAAAAGGAATGTCTGTGCAAACAGGTGCATCTTTAAAATATGGTGGAATGGCAATACTGATATCACCTCTCATATTTCAGGGGGGAGTGCATTCCCCAACATTAGTGCCACCAGTCAAGAAACCACAAGCTCCATGTCAGCACAAGCACTTACGTGGTGCTTTTCACCAGGAGGCTAGGAGATCAACATTTTAATAAAATTAATATAAGGATGCTCACTTTGGTCAGGCCCTTTGGTTTGCAAAAAATTAGCTGTCTGTATGCTGGCTCCATTATCCATTTTATTTCTAGGCTGCTTTTCCAGGCAGTGCCTACACAGCTCACCACACACAAAAAGGCTCCCAAATAGCAACAGTACAAAACCTAAAATCTCCTGGCACATATAAAAGCCAATTAAAAACATACCCAGCCAGCCACTTAAAAATGTTTTCCATAGCAACATCAAGCTGCAGCTCAGACAGTACAGCTAATCTCAAAGCAAAATCAGCACCTGAATCTCTTTATTTTTTAAAAAAAATTGTCTTTAATGCAACCCTAAATGTCCTTACCTGGGAGTAAGACCCATCGAACTCAATCAGACTTGTGTCTCAGCAGACATGGATTGCACTGTTTGTCTGCCATGTCAATGTAACATTTACATTAGCAAGATAATGAATTTTCTGCTTTATTCTATCCTACCTTTAACAGCTTTCTCCCACCAGAGGGGAGAGCACTGAGCGGAGGGCACAGGCCTGGACCCTTCCCTCATACGCGGGTGGGTGTCGCCTTCGACACTGCGCCCAGTCTCCTGGCCCACAGGATCCTTCCAGTGACATCTCAGAGCAAGAAGCCAAACAGAAGGAATCAGAAACAGGGAATAACATTCTGGCTCAACTTTTGGATCAGGCAGCTCGTGCCAGATTAAGTAATTTAGCGCTTGTGAAACCGGAAAAAGGCAAAAGCAATGGAGAATTACCTTATACAGATGGGCAGTTAGGTGGGAAGGTAACTGAACAAGCGTTGATAGAAATACTTGAAAAAGTGAGTCAGCAAACTGACAAGAAAACAGCGGTAAAGTTCAACAGAAGGAAAGTTTTGGATCCTGATAAGGAAGATTAATTGGTGAAATGCAAATCATCTGGAGTATGTCAAGTAAAGCATAGGTGAAAAGTTTAAAATGATTATTAAACACATCGAAACAGCTGTGAATTGCTCATTCATGCCACAGCAGAGCAGAACATGAGTCACTGTAATACAGTCGGCATTTGTGTCTTCAATAGTTGCACTGGCATATTTGTTCCCATTGGGAATGTAGCATCCCAAACACGTAATACAATGTTACATTTCATCACTCGCAAGATGCTGTCAGTATCACCTAAGAAGGAGTATACATGTATCTATTTCACTACTGAGATATATGTTCAAAACATATGCCCCTCCAATCTCCTGCAAATAAAACCCAGGAAGCATTCATTTTTATATTAAAATAGATGCCATATATGCTTTTCTTAAGCAGCATCAACATGAGCACAACATATTACAGTATTGTAAGCAATCCTTAAGATCAGGCAATAAAAAGGTATTTTTATTTAATGTGAGAATGTTTTCAGCAAGGCACAGTGACTTGCTTTTGAAATATTGATTTGCCACTAGCTCATAACATTTTATCTGTTTTATGATTCTTATGCTTCAGTTAGTCAGGTGCCCAGAATGCTGTGGTTCATGAACATTATAAAAAATTAATGTATTGTGCTTGTTTTATGAAAACTATTTCCAGACATTCAATAATAGTAGCCAAAAGAGAATAGAATATGTTTCAGCTCATTTGGAGGGGAGATTGCACATGAACATCCATTACCTTGTCATTGTTGAGAGATTGTCTTCATTATATCCAGTATGCATGACTTACCTGTTGTTTTGCAATCAAGCAATTCTTTGGCGAGTAATTTCAAAACATCTGTAAATAAGTGGGGCTTCTATTGACCTTAGAGCCAAGCTAGATGAGACACCATGCACAACCTGAATGATTTTTTAAAAAGCAAACAGCAGGTGCAGAGGGCCTGAACTGGATTAGCACCCTGGATGGGGATAAAGGGCTTTATTTCATTAGCACCCATCCCCTCTGCGGTCCTAAGCTCAGTTGGGGGCCCTGCACTTTCTCTGAAGAAAATGCTCCCATTTGCACCAATAAAAGTTTTTCTTCCAATGCAAGTAGAAGGCAGAGGGCCCCTGTTCTGGATCAGGACCCCAATCTGGATTGGTCCTTCATACCTACTGTTTACCTTTTTTTTTAAGGCATTCACATGGTAGCTCACTGACTGAATGGTATCTCCTCTAGTTCAGCTCTTGGTCTATACATTCAGAGAATTAGAAAGCAATGTGTAGAATATTTCCAGATAGGAATTTGTCTAATCCTCTTTTAAAGCTGTCCAACTTGGTGGTCATAACTATTTCTTGGGGCGGGGGGAGGGGGGAAAAGAAAAATTTCATATTCTAACAAAGTGCTGTGTGAAATACCCCAGGGGCCTATATGTGAAATTAGTATTCTTTTTTTGCCCCATGTGTCACTTGTTTATGTTGAATAGCATTTACCATTTTACAGCCCATGCCATCAGTCTGGAAAGGTCCTTTGGGAACTCTTTGCAATTCCTTTTTTGTTTTAACCACCCATGAACAGTTTTGTATGATCAGCAAATTTGGCTACCTCACTTTTCTCCCTTAACTCTAGTTCATTTATGAATAAGTTACGCTAAACAAAAAACCAAATGCTAACATTGTTCCGTGGTGGACTCAACTTTCTATGTCCCTCCATTGGGAGAACTGTCCATTTATTCCTACCATGTACTTCCTGTTACTTAAGCAGTACCTGATACACACAGAGGACCTCTCATCTTGTTCACTGATTCAGGACTCTTTGGTGAGGTACTTCGTCGAAAGCTTTTTGAAAATCCAAGAACATTGTGTCAACTGGGGAAAAGCAGGCACCTTTTGCAAAACTTGTTTGGAAAAACCTACATAGATCTGCCTGCTACCTGCTCAGTATTGCCATAACAAATATATTGAAAAGCCCCTATTGTGTTTGGATCTGGGAGGGTATCCAAGAAAGTCTGGGTAAATAATTGCAGCAACTCTTATAGCAGGGCTTATACCTTGCCTGAGGTGAGTAGCAGTTGTTCCCAGACAAGTTCCAGTCACTGGAAGGGCTCTGCTACTCCCTTTCTTTGGGGTTTATGTTCGAATATGATCAGAGAACCATTCCCCTTTCTCATCTTTTGACATAGGGAGGGCACGTGCAGCAAGGCTTGACCTCTGCTTCAGTAGGCTTTCGCAGGCCCAAGGAAGGAAATTACAGTGACTAATTAAACTTGCACCTATCATCCTGTTGTGATAAGAGGATTGGCAGAGGGATCAACTGCTAAACCCTTCCTTCATCTTCCGGCTTCAAGGGAAGTGTCAGACTAGAGGGGATGTCAGCCAACAGAGCAGCTGCTTTTGAGCACAATCCCATTCATACCCACTCAGAAGCGAGTCTTGTTGAGTTCAAGGAGTAAGTGTACTTGGGAGTCCTCAAATGCTACGCCCCTCAAATATACAACAACAACAACAACAACAACAACAACAACACTTTATTACATTCATAGACCAGCATAAGGGAGGAAGGGTACAATCTTTTAAAATCATCTAAAAACACACACTAAAAGGAGTTAAAATAGATAGACAGACAGATTATATATATATGTGTGTGTGTGTGTGTGTGTGTGTGTGTGTGTCCATAAGAATCCAAAAGAAGCTAAGAAAGTCTAAAAGAAGGGTTAGGAACATCAGACAAGAGTGAAAGAGCGCAAAAGGCTAGTACCGTATATATGACCACAGATATCAATCTACAGAGCACTCCAATACGAGTGCCCATTATATCTAGTTATATCTAGTTTGTGGCACAGGTCGTCATCATCCGTCGAATCTTGAGCACTGCTGTGCAGAATCTGGCAACGTATGTTATAGCAGGATTGGCATCTGAAAGTAGCAGGGAGGTATAGAATTGTTCTGTGTGCCCTGGGTACTTGTGCAGTGATGAGACTAGTATGAATGTCTCTATAATAAAGACACTGGAGAAGCACATGCCCTGTTGTTTTTATTTGTCCAGAGTCACAGGGGCACTGCCTCTCCAAATAAGCAATCTTCCTGTATTGGCCTTCAAGGACAGCCAAGGGGAGGGCATGACATCAAGCCAAGGTAAAGGCCCTCCAGTGCTTAGGGACTTCTAGTTTAGCTAAATATGCCATAGGGGAGACAGAGTACCTGGAGGATTCATTGGCAATAAAAGTTGGGGTCCTGGCTAGATTCAATTGGCACTCAGTGTCTGCAACATGTTGTTTTATGAGAGCTTTGGCCTGATTGTATCTCATGCTGAGTAGAAAACCTGGAGAGAAGCCCATGGTTGAGATTTTAGTTACCACAGCCTGTTTCCATGTGGATTGAAAATCATCGTTCATAGTTAGTGGTGCAGGCCAAAGGGAAATAAAGATATTATGAGCCAGTAGTTGAGCATGGTCACCCACACTATAGCCTCCACTTTTATGAAACCTGTCTCTAGTCTCAGGGTGGCATTAGAGACACATTTTGCAACTTGAAGGGCTGATCTTAGAAATTCGGATTGTATAAGTTCTAGGGGTACAAAATTAGAGAAGGGGCCCAGCTGGGCACCACAGAGAAGTTGTGCTATGGGTTTGGCTTCAAATAATTTGAGTGCTGCAGGTATATAGTGGCCACCTCTTGTTTTAAGAAATTTAAGGATATAGTTCGGTGCCAACAGTGGGTGCTAGAATAGAATAGAATAGAATAGAATAGAATAGAATAGAATAGAATAGAATAGAATAGAATAGATATTTATTGTCATTGTCCCCTTACGGGTAACAACGAAATTCCTCAGTTGCTATATCAACTCCAATAATGCACTCCACATAATTTAAAAATACTGATAAACACAATACAATACAGGACAATAAAATAAGATGACTTCAGAGTCCAGAGTTACCATTTAAGGCCAAAATTGGAAAGAAACTGTTCTTGAGATGGCTCGTTCTCGCCTTCATTGTTCTGTATATCCATCCCGATGGCAGAGGCTCAAAGAAATGGTGACCAGGGTGCTATGGGTCTCTTGATATGTCTAATGCCTTTCTGTGGCACCTGATGGTATAGGTATGTTCTAAGGTAGAGAGTGAACAGCCAATAATACTCTCTGCTGTTTTGATAATTCTTCACAACACAATCCTATCCCGAGAAGTGCAGCTTCCATACCACACACATAAACCATAAGTGAGCACACTCTCAATGGCACAGTGACAGAAGGTTGTTCTGGTTCTCCCATGTCTTCTAAGAACTATCCAGTTATTTACTTACCCATTAACTGGACCTAGAACAAGGCCAAGCGAGGACACATCTTCCCAAGAAAGGAGGGAAGATTAAGTGGGGGGCAAAGGTGGCAGAGGGACGCGAGAGCAAAGGCTGATCCCAGGGAAACAAAGCAGGAAGCAGGCAGGACCAGCTCTACCATTAGGCAGAGTGAGGTGTACGAACAGCGATGGAGAAATGGTGGCCTTCTGGATGTTGTTGGACTCCTGGGCCCAGCCAGCATGGCCAGTGATCAAGATGAAGGGAGTTGCCATGCAGCAACTTCTGCAGCAGTGGCAGCTGGTGCCCACTGGGACTTGTGGGTTGCCCAACAGTAGGAGGAGCCCCAGACGATCACAGGCAGAGCCAACTAATTCTGGTTTTGTCCCCAGCTTCCTCCTCCTTGGTGAGTTCTACAAAGACAACACTGAACCTGCAGAGGAGGAACAGACGACCAGGTTCTAAGTAAGAAGGCAGGGAGGTGGAGGCTGGTGAAGGGCAGACTGAGGTTGGTGGGGCATCAGCCTCCACTGTTGTGGTGGGTCACAGGTTCTCCATCCCCATGTTAGGCTATAGAACTGTCCTTTATCTGCTAAGTGCCAATGTTAATGAAATATTCGGTTGCTAGCCTGGACAGCTTATGCAAATGGAACAGGAAGAACTATCTTATCCAGCAGCAAATTGTATTGGGCTAGCTTTGGAAGGGGATGGTCTCCTGTCCTACTGATTTCCATAATGCAGGTGGGAGGAGAAGAGAAAATGAGTAGCAGTTGAAATCTCAAGGTACACATGAATGCTGAAATTTTCAGGATTGTAGAACCACAAAACACACACACAAGTGCTTAGGAACATAGGAAGTTCCCTTACACTGAGGCAGACTATTGGTCCATCTTCCTCAGTATTGTTTACACTGTTTGGCAGCAGCTCTCCGGGGTTTCTGATAGAAATATTTCCTAGCCCTATGTAGGTATAGAACCTGGGACGTTCTGTATTTAAAGCAGTTTCCCTATCACAGAGTTATGGCTTTCCCCTAGATATTAGGTCTTCATAGATATTCCATAATTTGGTATCCAACTGCAGGGAGAGGATATAACCAGGTGGCAGACAACCTGTATCCCACATGGTTCCAGCACTCCATGTGAGGACAGCAGGACTGGGACCTCAGCTGGAGACCCTAAGAGGGAAGCAGCCAATCAAAGGTGACTTTACTGAGCTTGATATAACATTGGGCCGAGTAAGGATGAGCTTATTTTTCACCTGTGCACTTAATCCTTAAAAATGTAGGCAGGATCAGTTTACTGCTTCATCATCTTAGTGATATAATAGAAGCAAGGAATTCTTACACAGTGTCACTCTTCCAGCCACCCTTTCCACGTGTGTTGAGGATATTCTGATTTACAGTAAATAATAAGACACACAAGTGAGATCAGTAGGCCCCCCCTTTCTTTCCTTTGTATCACAGCAGTAAGATTCTGGTGGAGACACCTGTCTTCCTTGTCTACTTAGCAGGTGAAACAGCTCTAGAGCGCATTTACTGTCAACAATGTTCAAAGCAAATATAAAATGATGTGAAGCCAAACAAGGTCACCTTTCATGACTTAGAGCATTGTTGTGGTTGGAAAGAATGTTGTCACATTGGAAAGAAGCTCATCGGGTAGGCTTTGTGTATATATGTATTTTGTCTGTGTTTATAGTTTTATTTGCCCATTCATGCCTTTTAAAGAAGAGATCTTTATATTAGAATGAGGCATTCTAGTTTCTCTGTATTTCGGTTGTCTTAGTGCATGCAGCCTCCTTATATTGAATCTGTAATGGAAATTGCTAAAGAGGCTTCATTTGGGGAGGGTCAGGAAGCAATGTTCCTCTCCCCGTGTCTCAGATCATTTGTGATTATTCCCCTGGGGCAGCTATAGCACTGGTTATGATGAGGTATGAAAAGTAATCACAACAAGCTGAAATGTGCTGTTTGGGAACAGTTTGCTCTTGTATATCTAGGCCTTTGAACCTTGCTGCAGATTTTGTCTCTGAAATACCTCTACCAACCCACAAAATGTGAAAGTTGCCCCTGTGCTAAACACTCATTACATTATCTCATAGTGTCATTGCTCCTGGCCACAACTTTTCAATTTCTCAATAATGGGCCACATCAGCTCCTCCAGTTTATTTTGTTTCTGTCGCATCTCTTCATAAAATATTAAGGTACCTCTTTACCATTTAGGAAGGGAACTTGTTCCTGAACTGAGCTCAACTTGACCTAAATTGCAGATCAGCCATGCAACATTGTCCTTAAAAGCGGGTGATGATATCATCATGAGGGATGTGCCAGATTTTCTGCCTGTGGAAAAAAACTGGGGCAGAAAGGAGGCTTGGGGTGGCGGCAGCACAAAAGACTCCCTGGGGGGAAGGGGGGGGGAGATCCAAACGTACGTTTTTGAACTTTTAAATGTGTGACATTCTCCCTCTCCTCTGATCTCCCTGCACAATTTCCTTATCACACACTGCATGCTGTCAGTCAGATGACACCATGCGATGAGGCCTGAATTGACTCTTTAATGTCATCATCACTGAAGGCAAATGAAATAGTATTGGTTTTTGTAGTAGGTGCACACCTGCACTATCAAGGTGAGCAGGCAACATTCTGTCATCCTACACTAGGCAACACAACCCCCCCTTGCAAGCATAGTGGGGGAAGACATGCAATGTGCCAGGTTATCTCAGCACCATGGACTCCCTTCCACCCTGCCCTTGAAATATAGTTCAAGCGGGGGGGGGGGGGGGGTTGTGCAGGTAGGGAAAGATTTTGCCCTAAAGGGTTCCGCTATTCATTGCCACTTTTATCAGCTTTAGATATGAACTGTTGGATAAATGAAGCTCTATTGTAAAAAATAAATAAATGGGAAACTGGGGAGATTATATTGAATCTGTTGTGGTTGATGAGAACCTTTGAGTTATGTATGGATTTGGTATAGATATGTTCCCTGACAATTCAGCCTATTTCTAGGGGTTGGACTCTTTGTTTTGACACCCATGGGTTTTTGAATGCAATGTGAATATGAGCACAGAAGATTTACGGACACTCCAAGCAATTTTGCAATTTATCTCCGAACTGCTTGTTGGCTGAACTTATCAGATGCTTGAGTGGCCAAGTAGTATTGACATGGTTTTTTGTGTGTGCCCGTGCTAGCTATTGTGTATTCCTTATCTGGGAGAAAGATTGTATTATGCGCTGCTGAGTTTCTTGTGTGGATTTAGCGTAACAGTTAGCAGCAACTTCCCTTATGAGTTCCTAGTAGTCTGACAATTCAGAGTTTGCTTTTTTGTGTCACACAGTGGGACCATCAGAGTAGCAGTGAAGGTCACCTTCCTACATAAGGACCCTCACTGAACATGAAGGAGCAGCGGAGGCTGGTCCATGACCCCCACCTACTTCAGCCAGCCCCCACCTGCCTGCCTCCTTACCTACAATCGGTCCAGCAGGTGGCACTGCCTGCCAGCTTCCTCCTGCTTAGTCTCAGCATTGGCCTTGTAGAACTCAGCAGAGAGGCGAATAGGGAGAAAACTAGAATTAGTTGGCTCTGCCTGTGATGGGCTCTGGCGCCACCTACGGATGGTCTCCTCGCCTCCCACCCTGCCAGTCTGTGAGCACCAGCCCCCAAGTGATAAGCAGAGAACATGGGGTTTGTTTATGTAATAGGTTCTGACGTCCCTACTTTTGCTCTTGTCCAGCATGCACATTGCAGAGAATTGTGACAGACCTAATGCTACCCCTTGCATTTGATGGCTTTTTGGACCCACTATTTATAAACTTTCTTTGCTTCCTCGGTGCCCCGTGGAGTGGGTGAGTGTGCGCATGCATGTATGGATGTATGTATGCTGACCAGTATGTTTGGCAACGGAAGATAGTAACATCACATGTATCAAAGTGACAGGTTAGCTGGAAGTGTGCAGTTTTGAAGTACAAAATGGGTGTGCAGTGGGAGGTGCTGAGTCAACTTGTTACTCTCCCCCCTCCCTCCCCCCAGTTCGTCCTCCAGGAATATTTCCCCCCTGGTGGGCTGCAATATCGAGAAAGCATCCTATGATGGGCACAGGTGAGCATGATCTGCATCAGGTGATCAGATGGGCACAGGTGAGCATGATCTGCATCTGTTGTTTCTTGCTCCCCTCCACAATCCACCATGACATTATTTTGTCAACACAATTGGTAAACAGAAGTGGTGAAAGAGTCATCGGAGTGCTCCTCGGTGAGCCCAGTTGCCTGAATGTGTATGTAGCTGCAAATGTTTCAAAGATCACCTGCAAAAGCAGGAGCTGGGCTTTTGGGCGGAGTGCCAACCACTTTTCCTTTCCTTGGTTAACAATGTTAATTTGCTGACAGCAAGCGGGGAAGTGATGTGTGCCTTGACAAGGGGCACAAAGGGTGGGACTCATAAATAAGGACATTTCAGAATCACTACGCAGTTACCCTACCTAGTTACCCCCTAGCCTAGAACATTTTCTGACATGTCACAAGGGATAGAATTTTTTTATTTTTAAAGAACCAGTTGATATTCTAAGGAAGCCATGTGCTTCCTGAAATGCACATACTGTATATATTCACTCGAGGCAGAAACAGTGAGGAGTGCTTGACGTGTTGGCCATCCAGCATGTTTCGGCTAACTTTTACTTACTTATGATGCTGATTTAGGAGCTGAGCTTCTGTCCTTCTATAGCCCATTCCCTGGGGTCAGCTTTCCCCTTAGCTGGAACGGATCCTGGAAGGCAGCCTGACCAGAAGATGAGGCAGTAGGGCTGCAAGCGCAAAAAGTGGCTCTCCCCACACCCATTCCACTTCATGCATTCATAGATTCATAGCCTTGTAGGGTTGGAAGGGACCCCCAAGGGCCATCTAGTCCAACCCCCTGCAATGCATTGGTACAGCAGAGTCACATTTCAAGATAGAGACCTGCTCCTGTGACATGCAGTTTGGCTGAAAGTATTTCAGTTGCCTGTGGTGCTTGTAGCAAGAGATGGATTTCCATTCTGAAGTCATGAAGTCAGTAAATTGTGGGTAGGCACTAAATGCCCTGGGAATGCTGACTTGTTCTTGGTCTTTTGTGGTGTTTAAAGTGTTCTGAAGCTTCTGAAAGAGGTCATCTTGAAGATTAAGGACAAATTTCCTCAGGCAAAACAAGTAAGTGTCTTAAAACGTTTTCTCTTTAGGCAGTGCTCTTCCTTCTGGACAACATGGTTTTTGTATCCGAGAGTGAATAAAAAAAAGACAGCAGACAAACTAGAAAGATTAGCATTATTATTTATTAAATTTATATTTAATAATAATACTAATTCAAAAGAAAAACGAAAGAGAAATCAAATTGTCTTAGTTCTAGAATACTGCAAGAGTTTAAAACTTAGTCTTGTAAATTTTTGTTCTATTTCCCCCCCCCCCAGCAGTTGCATCTTATATCACCTATCTTCCCTTCCTCCCCCATCTAATTCTTCATTGATTTTCATTTTCGGTGGGGCTTGCTGTTCATTCAAAACACTTTTAATAACCTAACTATATGATGCAAGCAAAACCAATACGCTTTTGTCAATCAAGGTTAAAGTGTCTTGATTAGCTCGTGTGTGGACACATATGAAAGAGGTAGTCCAGTGTGTTCTTAAAAGCCAGTGTGGTGGTACTTAGAGTGCTGGACTGGGAGATCAAGGTTTAAATCCTGTTCAGCCATGTAGCTTGTTGGGTGATCTTAGGTGAGTTGCTAACTCTCAGCCTAACCTGCTTTACTGGGTCATTGCAAGGATAAGACCATATATTCACAACCCTTAACTCCTTGGAGGGTGAAATACAATGATGTTGTTGTTGTTCAGTCGTTCAGTCGTGTCCGACTCTTCGTGACCCCATGGACCAGAGCACGCCACTGCCTCTCGTAGTTTGGCCAAACTCATGTTAGTAGCTTCGAGAACACTGTTCAACCATCTCATCCTCTGTCGTCCCCTTCTCCTTGTGCCCCCCATCTTTCCCAACATCAGGGTCTTTTCTAGGGAATCTTCTCTTCTCATGAGGTGGCCAAAGTACTGGAGCTTCAACTTCAGGATCTGTCCTTCTAGTGAGCAATCAGGGCTGATTTCTTTGAGAATGGATAGGTTTGATCTTCTTGCAGTCCATGGGACTCTCAAGAGTCTCCTCCAGCACCATAATTCAAAAGCATCAATTCTTCGGCGATCAGCCTTCTTTATGGTCCAGCTCTCACTTCCGTACATTACTACTGGGAAAACCATAGCTTTAACTATACTATGGTTTTCCCAGTAGTAATGTACAGGAAAATACAATGATACAATGATAACTAAATCAAATCTAATTCTAGTCCTGCCTAGATCACCATTAAACACTAACCCACAATTCTATGAAACAGCAAATACTGCAGGTCTGAATGCAGGTAGTATCACTGAATTCCTCTTTACTCTCAGCTTCACAACCTTGCTGATTCTTCACTATACCCCATAGGTCAAACCCATAATTAACCTACTGAACTCAGCAGCAAGAGACTGAGGAACAAGAGCAAAGTAGATTTCAGAGAAGCAGTGGGCATTTGTCCAGATAATGACATTCGGAACACTTCGGTCCCCAGGATAAAAGTTAGATATAAAATGAGTCTGAATCAAGACTGAGGGAATGCTTTTGAGAACTGTTGTGACTAAGCTAACCAGTGTGCTTGCTGGTGCCTATCCCAGACTGCCGCCTCCACCAGCCTGTTCATATAAAGAAGTCTATAGTAGATCCCATAGTTTCAAAAGAGCCAAGTTAAAACTGGCACAGGATTATGTGTATCATTTGAAGTTGATTCAGCTGGCTTTCCAACCATCTGAATGGAACTGGTGTAGCAAATAGAGACGCTGTAGCAAAAAGAACACACACACCCTTCCAAAAAAAACGCCTGCCATCTTTCTGCCCTGGATAACACAAACGAGAAGGACTCCAACTCCCATCAGCCCCAGTGATCCACGGCCAAGGATAACGGGACTTGTAGTCCAACAATATCTGGTCCAAATCAAATGTATTTCACAATTTACTAGATAATAAGGTTTAATAACCTTATTAATGGATAGGTCAGTTGGTTAGAGCATGATGCTGATAATGCCAAGGTTGCAGGTTCGAGCCCTATATGGGACAGCAGCATATTTTTGCATTGCAGGGGGTTGGACTAGATGATCCTCAGGGTCCCTCCCAACTCTACAGTTCTGTGATTCTAGTATTAATTGCTGCTGAAATAGCCATAAACACTGAAGCATGTTAGGCACCAGTTTTTACCCAAAACCCGCCTTGGGAACATCCTGGCTTCCAATATTCTTAAAAAAACAAAACCTGCAAGGGATCTAGAAGGCTTATCATTTCTAGAGAAGAGCATCCTAGCAGTGCCCTGACAATGACAAATTGAGTATTTAGGTGTGCTGGATTTGCAAAGTAAGACATGCCCGCCAGGTCTGCAAAAGAATGTGTGTGAGTTAAAGCTTTCACCAGAAAGAAATTTTGAAGAAAGCAAGGTTGCTTTAGGCAAAATTCTCCAGCACCACTTAGGAAAAAAAAATTTGACTATGGGAATCAGGAAAGACAGCCTCAGGGATTGAAAGAAAGCTGTGGTGTCAGGCTAAAATGGATCACTTCACTCAATTAGATACATTTCATGAGATATTTTTTTTTGGGGGGGGGAGATCTTTGCAAGATGGCTGATCTTCTGTGCTACCTAATTTTCTGTATGTCTTCTAATGCTTTTATTTCCATAATTTTGATTGTAGAATACTATCTCATAATGAGTTATGTCTGCCACATATATACAGTAGGGTAGTACAAACTGACAAGAAAACTAATATGACAAAGTGGTATGGTGAAAGAAGTTCTTTTCCATAGTGAGCAGCTAGGAAATAAATCTTCACACCATGTGGGCCTTAGAAAAGCTAAAAATGGTATTGGGACTGTTTCCTTTGGTAGATTGAAACAATCCCATGACAGGTACCTGATGAGGATTTCAGCTCTTTGTGGTTTGCATAAACTGCCTTCCTTCCTTCCTTCCTTCCTTCCTTCCTTCCATGTGTTTCATATTCATATCACAAAAAGGCTTTAAAAACAAACTCCATCTTCTGCAAAACATTTTGAAGCATCATATAGATGGTAGTGCTTAAAAAAAATCTATCTTATTTTCACGGCATACTCCTGGAGTGATAAAATTGCTAGATGGAGAGCGTACATTTTCTTCCCTTAAAGATTGTTTCATAAATAATGAAGCATAAATGCCTGAAGTTTCAAGGCTCCAAATTGCCAGGGGAGGGCGGGGGAATCAGAATTCAAGGAAATAAGATAAGACCGAAAGATGCTATCACTTATTCATCGTTAGCATGGTGAAAGGGAATCCCCTAATTATTGCTCCCACCCCTTACATTTGCGAAAGACAAATTAAGATGGATAGTGGTGGGTTGTCAAGTTTTTTCAAGTCAAATTGGCTTACGGTATGACTACAAGTCTCATAAGTTGCCACCTTGGTTAAACCAGATTTAAAATAAAAATAAAAATAGATCTCTATTTTAAATATTTCCTTGCAGCTGATACAAATGAACAGAAAAAAGAGCTGTCCTTAAAATCAACTCAATTCAAAGGTGAGCATGTAACAGGTATGCTGGTTTCTCTCCCCTGCCTTTTCCTTTCAGTACTTTTTCGGGCTCCAGCCCTGTACTTTATGCAGTCCTGACTGTACTTTATGTTACCATAATTTTTTGTGGTGTATTTGGACAGAATTATATTATTTTATCCTTAAATATTTAATGTGGGTTTTTTGTATATATACCGGTATTTTTCTGCTTCTATGTGTGGAAAGGGACCGTGAAAGACGTGTCAGCTCTAAAAGAAAAAGCGATTCTGGCTGTGAATCACTCAGAGGCTGCTTGGTTGATTAATCCTCTCTCTTTTAACAAATTAGGCAACAAATTTAACAAAGGTAGTTCATTTGCATATTACTAGAACTTCAATACAGATAATTTTTGAGGAACACCTTATAATTCAATTCACCACAGGGTCCCGGGGCAGGTCACAAAAATGTAAAATACAACATTAGAAGCAGTTAGAAACAAATTATAATCACAACTGCAGTGGATCCTAAAAATATGTATCTCAAAAGTCAAAGGAAAGAGACGTGTCTTCAGATGAAAGCTGTAAAATGAAGATGCCAGCTGCACCTCTGTGTGGAGGGAAACCCACAACTTAGGGCTGCCACAGAGAATGTCCTCTCCTGGGCCACCCACACCCTGAGCTTCTGAGGGTGGTGAAACTATCAAGAGGTTCCCCTCTGCTGAACTTGAGAAGGTCTGCAGGGAAGGAGGCAGTGTTTAAGATATATAGCAATGCTATTTGCATAAAAAGAGTCATCTTAAATAGTTTCTTTTTAAGTTCCCTATAATTTATTATGCCAAATTAAAAATAGCTTCACATTTACCCTTAAAATGTTATCTATTAAGATTTCCCCTCAATGATTCAAACTGGGCTCCATAGATTAATCAACCAAACGTTAGCTGATTAATCAGCTGATTTAATCTTGCAGTACTAAAAACGATCAGTCCCCATGATACAAATTCCTCAGCCTGTTAGCCCCAAGTTGAACTGCTTGTTGGGGGAGACCATGGCATTTACCAAGCAAGGTGAACATATGTAGGAAAAGTCCAATAAAGACATCACTTGTAATACAGTCATAGGTCATGGCTATTGTGTGTGTTACTGGTGCCGTGACTCCGATGTCCAATAATGACTAAGCAGAAGAAGGGCCAATGAAATCAGGATATCCAGTAGCACAGGCCACAGAGGTCTAGAGTCTGCCACCACTGAGCTTGACCCCGCAACCAGGAACTTTGTGAATCCGATGCCATCAAACCAAGATTCGCGGTGACTGCAGCTCTCATGTCAGATCCCACTAAGGTGCTGCATCCTTGCTGCTAAGGGCCTCATGTGCCACTGAGTCAGTAGGCAGCAGGCCCAACGACAACAAAGAAGTGATAGAGTGGCATCTTGATGCCAGGGGCCTGTCCCTTTAAGAATCTCCATACTCCAGCAAGAGGGTTCATTGCAGCCTGGGAGAGATAGTCCAGGGGCCAAGTAAGAGCTCAGTCAACCACCAGCTCTAGGCAAGGCAAGTTGCCTCTTCTCTGGGATTTGTCCAGGGTTCTGAAAAGCCTTGTTTTCTCAGTCTAGGTCAGGCATAGGCAAACTCCGGCCCTCCAGATGTTTGGGACTACAGTTCACATCATCCCTGACCACTGGTCATGTTAGCTAGGGATGATGGGAATTGTAGTTCCAAACATCTGGAGGGCCAGAGTTTGCCTATGACTGGTCTAGGTCTTGGCCAGCTAATTGGTTACACTTCCTCTATCAGTTAATCCCTTTCACTTGCTACCTGTTAGGGAAACTCAGGGAAAATGTGAGTGCATGCAGGCCAAGTTGGAAATGAGCCCATTACGTGAAACAATAGGATGGGTTTGCTGTGCTCACAGGGCATGTAAGTTAAGGCCTGGTTCCTTAACATGCAATTTCCAAACCTTTGTGTCCATGTGTCAATCTGTCGATCTTCGTTCTTCACTTAGATCAGGATGGGAATCCTCAGGCTTAGGGTCTGAATGTGGCCCTCTAGGCCGCACTACGTGGCCCTCAGGACATGCCCCAGACATGCCCCCTCTCGCCAGGACACTTCCCTCAACAGCCCTGCTCTCCACCCTCCTCAAGTGCTTTTGCCTGGCTGGAATGTGTCCTGATAAAGGCCTCTTGCTTGTCTGGATGGAGAGTGTGTTTGTGGTGTTTTGCAAGCGGAAACATCCAGCTTTTCTTTGGCTGCAAAAGATACGCCACATCTGTTGCTCTACCACTCTTGACTTTGGGCACAGGCCACCACTAGCATGTGATCCCTGGAAGCTTCCCCACAAAGTAATATGGGTCTTGGGCTGGAAAACATTCCCCACCCCATCTTAAACCAAATGTTTTTTTTTCTTTTTTAAAAAAACAACAACAGCAACCTAGAATAGCTGTCATCAGTCGATACATCATTACTATTTGACATGACTGCACACAGTCACTTGACGTGTCTTTGCTGTTTTGCATGATGATAACGCAGACTTATATTCCACAAACAGCTCGATCCTTCATGTAAAAACTGATAGCATGTGTGACAGGGATGTCATCTGAAATATTTATTGAGCTCCAAAAATAAGCAGGTAAAATATGTAAACAAGCAGTGACTAGTTGCTTCACTGGAAATGGTACAAGTTGCCCACGGTCACTGATTAATCTGCTGCTCTCTCTGTCACGGTTTGTCTGACATTGTCGCAGATAACCAAGGTCACGTATCATTAGTCTGGAAATGACCAACTTGCTGCTCTTCAGCATCTCTGTTGGGTTCTTTGCTTGTTTCAAGGGGATGCCTTTTCCTTAACCTAAAGAAGACGTCATAAAATCGTACTAGCACCTTTCCCAGTAGAGCTCTTAAGGAAAATTGATTTGATTGGGCGAAAGGGCATGGGGGGAGAAGGGTTAATTCCCTTCCCCTACTATGATCCATTGCTTGGAAGTAAAGAAAACAGCATTGGGAGACCCAGTCAAAGATGTTCTGTGTAACGTATAGTTTGAATCAAATATTTTTTCTGCTTTATTTTTATTTAGTTAAAATCTATATAAACTGCTCTGCATTCAGAGAATTCCTGAAATTGAATATAAAGTATAATATGGTTCATAAAGCCGTGTTAAAACTTTTTTTAAAAAAATGATTGAAAGGGGCACAAACAGTGTCTTGGAATTTCTAGTATAATGCATCGTGAAAGATTGCAGAGTCAAAAAAGCATGAACATTTTCTAACTTAGGAAACAGAAAAATCCATAAAGATTTAAAAAAACAAAAACAAATTCATGCTCAGGTTTATTATAGGCCCTTTATAACACTCTTTGACGTTGCTGCAATTAGGATATCATGCAATTCAATGAACCTTCTCCAGTGGTTTCTTTAGCACTGGAAATTGTCTTGCAGGCATCTGTGCGTTGCTTGAACTTCCATCACAGGCATTGATTGCCTCTTGGTTTCTTTCAAGAAAAATTGGACGGACTGATTTATAAAAATTTTGTGGTAGCAGATACCTCACACCTGGCTATGCTCAGCTCGTGTAGGTCTTTGAATGCAGTTGACATTCTGGCAAGATATTTCAGGAGTTTGCAACTCAGAACTACAGAATATGATCACTGTAATTCAACCTCCGTGGGAATAAGCCCATTTAATTCAATGTGATTTATTTCCCAAGTACACATTAATGGTTTGGACCACTGGTTGAAGAACTACAGGACTCATGGGAATCTACCATATATGGAGTCAGTATTATCTCCAATGACTGGCAGTGGCTCTCCAGGGTTTCAGATATTGGACATTCCCAGTTCTACCTGGAGATTTCAGAGACTGAACACGGGATCTTTTGCATGCGAAACAGATGGTCTGCCACTGAGCTACGACCTTCAAAACTGCTATGTGAGTTCATTCTACGTCCTTAAATTTATGTGTCCAGTTCCTAATCCCTCTGATAACACAATGCTCTCACCGTCCATCTGACATAGTTGGCCATGCCGCTGCTGTTTATTACTAAAAGGAGCAAGGCAACAATGAGATTGGAATAAGGGGTTGGAAGAGATGATCTCCAAGGTCCCTTCCAACTCTATGATTCTATCAGTTCTGACAGTCAGAACAGAGATAATCACACTGTAACAAGTGTCGCAATTACAATATTCATTTATTATTATAAAAAAATTGTTATGAAGCAAACACATGGGCATACTGTAAAATCTTTCCTAGGGTAATCTTAATGAAATACCCATTTTGTGCATAATGCTTACAGGAAAAAACCTTCTGCCCATGCAATCCTATGCATTCTTACTCAGAAATAAGTCCTGTTGGGTTCAATGGTGCTACTCCTCAGTAGGCAGGAATTCTTGCAGCTTAGATGGAGACTGAGCAGAAGAACAGGACATTTGGTTTTGTAAAGGTTCCTTAAGACAATAATCACTTGAACAAACACAAAGAATGCAACAAATTATAATGCGCTTCCTTCTTTTGGGCTAGGATAGTATATTACAGTGTGGCAAGAGTGTGTTCTTATGTAAACCAAAAGGATTGTGCTGCCCTCTTGTGTTCCTTTCTTTAAATGGTTTTTTTAAAATGTTGAATATTGCAACTCAAACATGGTTTGTATAAAGATGGTGAAACCTTGATCACAGTGCAAAAACGGAAATAAAGAAGTACAAGTGGTTTTTATTAACTCAGATAAGGTATGTCCCACACCCGAGCCTCTTTCAATGCTATTAAATACAGGTCATGCCACTCACCAGGCACTAAATCCTAATAGTAGAGCTCCTGGCAAAAAGCTTGCCAGCTTTATTTCCTGGCACTACTAAACAACAGAGTTCAGCAAGGAAGCTTCCCCCATCACTAATCTTCATATCAGAAAAAGCTTCACCTGCTAATTTTCTCCATGTGAGGAGATGTGCTCAAAATGCCACAAGAACCCACAAAGAAGATCGCAACCCAAGCATTAATATACATATTTGGGGGAGGGGGTTGAATCCGCAACTCTCAGCAGACTTTTTAGAGAGTAAGGACCACTGTTTATGCTTTTGGTGTTGGAGCAGCTAATAACTTCTAAAAGAGATGTGCAATATCAGACTATTTGCAAAGTCTTATTTGAGTAACATTAGGTTCTGGAAAGTTCTGAAGAGTAGACAAAATTATAGGTTCTGCCCTTCCACTCTGCCCCTGACATTGGCACAGGGTGGTGAGGGGCAAAGGAGAACAGGGCTCCTGAACTTTGAATAGTTGGGGCAGAATTTCAGCAGAACATCAGCATGGATGGCTTTAAAAGAAGATTAGACTAATTCATATAGAATAAGACTATCAACTGCTACTAGCCACAGTGGCTATGCCTCTGAATGCCAGTTGCTGGGAACCGCAGGCAGGCAGAGTGCACTTATATCCTGCTTGTGGGCATCCCACAAGCATCCGGTTGGCCATTTAAGAACAGGATGCTGAACTATATATGTGGTCCTGTTATAATGTGTGGATAGTATGCCTGCCAGCAGGACACTTAGAAGGCCAGGCAATAGTTATCTGTCTCAGGCTGATAGTGGTTCGCAAGCCCAGAGCAGGATGGGGCAGTGATATTCATCTAGCTTAGCAAGGCAGAAGTTGCTGCCGGTAACTGAGAAGGGGAGGTAGCAGGGATGTCAGTGTGATGCAGTGGAGCCAATCAAATGCTCCTGTCACTGCACATGCACCATGCCAGCCTCTCCACTGCCTCACCCCTCTCCTTCTCAGTTTCAGAAGCTAGGTGATCAATATCACCCCATTCTGCCCTTCCTAGCACAACTGTCCTAGGCCTACCAACAACTTTTGCACTATACTCGGTCCCTACAATCCACCAGAAACTCCTGGGCATGGTTTCTGTTTATTCAGGCATTCAAGATAATAAGAGTCTTTTATTTAGCATTGGCAGTTCTGTTAACATCTCATCTGTGTTTGAAGCAAACTTGCATCTGAGCTCACATTCTGAATGATAGTAATATCGCCGGATCTAGCAGGCTGGAAATGCCGACCTATGCAGGTGAAAATAACGAACGTGAATGTCAAGGAGGCTGGTTTCTTACCAACTTCCTCAAGTAATACAGATGTGTGTCTCATGCTCAAGTAAGCAGCAACCAGTATAAATATCTGCATGTAAAATTGATCCCATTTTTTTTTTTTTGTTAAGCACTGTGCTTTAGCATCTGTTGTTATTTTATGGGCATCCAGTGAAATAGTTTTACATGCTTCTCTCTTAAGTCGTTTAGATTCCGGTCGGTGATGCGAGATATTATTGTAAGACGAAGGTCACTAGAAAATCTCTAGCTAGGAGTGTTCTTTAGCAAATTCAGAAAGGGCATGCAGTGATGCCTGATAAATACAGCCAAATGGTTGCCAAGCAACCACCAGTGTATGCGCTACTCAGAAACAGGATGAAGGGCCTACGTGAGAAGGCACCTCCATTATGATGTCAGACACCAGACCAAAACCTTGTTGCCACACCCCTTGTCCCCCAATTTCTGCCAATTTCAGCATCAGCACTGATGGCTGGGCCTTTTTCAATCCTGGCAAGAGCTTCCGTCCAGATACTAGGGCTGCTAACTATTCAGCTGGACTCTGCAGTTGCAACATGCATCAAGACAGCATTCACAGCTGATAACATTTAGCTCTCTGCCATGAGGACCTTCAACTGCAAAGCTGGCAACTTGGGAATCTAGAGAGCAGAAACTGGGGCCCTTGATAGGAATTTTTCTTTGGAGGACAAGGGAAGGATTTCTAGTTTGGGGTGGAAGAAAGGAATGTAATCAACATGCTGAGAAAATACCATGCTTTTGTGCTTGTGATATACACACAATGATTAGGTGCATGACAACCAATGAATTGCCTGTACACATAGTGCAGCAGCCACAATCTGCAGCCTGATCTGTCATCAATTCCTGAAGCCCTTATCATTGTTGCCTTGTCACCTGGTGGGACAAGAAAGAGACCATTTTCGCCTATAGCTCCGTGTGAAACATCGGGATCATGATGTCGTTGGCCAAGTCTCTTGCCAGATCAGGAGTCACAAAGCAGAACAAACCAATTGGTGCAATGCCGGTGCCATACTGGTTGGAGCTAACTTAGGTCCTTTCAGATCTGGTTCGTTGTCAGCACAATGACGTCGGTCCCTTCGTGAAAGCACCGTGAGGCTGCCAGGTACCCAATCCTTTTGAAGGTGAACTTTGAGGCACTCATGACTTCGATGATGTTGAAGGCCGCCCAGCTGATGCCGTAGCCCAGCATTTGCAAGTAGGTGGGCTTGTAGATGGCATTTGCTTTCATGGCAATGTTATCCTGATTCAGATCCTGCTTGATCTTGGCGACACACTGAGAGCTGTACCTTGCCTCGTCCTCCTTGTGGTTGCAGATGCCGTGCACCAGGTCCTGGAGGTTCTTGTTGAACATGCAGTCCATACTGCCTTTCACCATCTTTAGCGCCTTGGTGGTGGTGGAGGCTGGGAAGAAGAGGCTGCGGTGGTGAGGTGGGAGCGGGGAGCGGCCGGGAGGGCGGTGCTCCTTTCGGAGGAAAGCAGAGCAGAGGCAGGCCCAGGTGGCGGTGAAGGTGCCTCACATCCCTCCTTCCCACCCCTCATGTTCCTCAGTATCTGCTCAGTAGGATACACTGTAACACTGCGGCTCAAGCTTTAAACCCACAGAGCTGATCCAAGAAGATACTGTACTATGCACAACTGAAAGCTGATGAGAGATTAAGGCAGGGATCAGCAAACTTTTTCAGCAGGGGGCCGGTCCACTGTCCCTCAGACCTTGTGGGGGGCCGGAGTATATTTTGAAGAAGAAGAAGAAGAAGAAAAAAGAACAAATTCCTATGCCCCACAAATAACCCAGAGATGCATTTTAAATAAAAGCACACATTCTACTCATGTAAAAACACGCTGATTCCCGGACCGTATGCGGGCAGGATTTAGAAGGCGATTGGGCCTTAGTTTGCCTACTCCTACTCATGGATTAAGGACTCTGCTACATTAGTCAAGAAACTGCATTTTGAATGTGTTATAAAAAATGCAACACCAGATGGCGCCAGAGAGCAAAAAGAAATTTCTAAGTGATTTTCCATAGCGATTTCCCCCCTTTTCTTATAACGATTTAATTTCTGACTTATTTATAGCATTTCCCCCCTGGCCCCTGTGTGTAGATTCACCCTAAGAATTAACAGAGCTGCATACCTCCTCTCCCAATACAAGTCATTAACCAGGGCAACCAGAACCTTTTCAGTGCCTAAACCAGGTCAGAAGTGAGATTCAAATGGGTCTAGACCAGGCATGCCCAACCTGCGGCCCTCCAGATGTTTTGGCCTACAACTCCCATGATCCCTAGCTAACAGGACCAGTGGTCAGGGATGATGGGAATTGTGGTCCAAAACATCTGGAGGGCTGAAGTTTGGGCATGCCTGGTCTAGACAATCAGTTTCTTTTACATATCCCTGTGGCTGGCCAACTAATATAATCTGATCAAGCACCTTTGTAACTAGGCAAAATCTGTCACACACTTCTGGATTCGGAAAGGGCTTCTTTGATGACGGGGTGCTCCTCCACCTCCTTCACGGTCAGTGAGCACGAGAGTCTTAACCTCAAACTTGTGGGTTCAAGCCCCACATAGGGCAAAAGATTGCTGTACTGCAGGCGTAGATGACCCTCGTGGTCCCTTCCAACTCTACAGATCTAAGTGTGCAATGATAGTATCCATGTGCGTCCACTGTTGACTCTGGGCATATGATGCCTTCCACTGTTCATTCCCCCTCATGGGAGATGCATGTATTTCCCCTTCCTCAAGCATTCCTTCAGAAGTGACTTGCTGTTTTCACTTCCTCCTTGTAATGTGCAAATCGACCTCCCATTATCATATTTATTAGGTATGATTAATAGTTATTTTGCTTCATTTGGATGCTAAACGCTTTAAGAGAAGTGAGCGCATCACCATCCCTATTTATGTAACACCTACTTCAGTCTTGCCTGGGGCCCTGAGAAGCCGTGGCAATAAATAGCTCATCCTATTATTGTCAAGCTTCCCGTCTTGCTAGTACATCTTACATTCGCTTTAACAGAGGCCATGGCTGATCCTGCATCTGACCTTGTGAGAAGGCTTTTCTCACTTCACACAGCTATACATTACCATACCTATCTGACGAGGGTATAGAATATATTTCTGTTATACAAACATCACACAATATTATCCGGTAAAATAAAGAATCATATTCCTGTATTTTTAAAGTTCTCAGTCTAGCACAAGGTTTCTCAAACTTGGGTCTCCAGCTGTTTTTGGACTACAACTCCCATCATTACTAGCTAGCGGAACCAGTGGTCAAGGATGATGGGAATTGTAGCCCAACAACAGCTGGAGACCCAAGTTTCGGAAACCCTGGCACCCTTCAGACGTTTTGGATTAAAACTCTCATCAGCCTCAGTTTTTATTTTGCCCTTGGGCCTTCAAATTCTGTTTCAGCTTTTAACCCTGCTTTGCTGATTTTTATTCTCTGCTCTCTGTTTCCTTGGTCTGTTCCTCCAGATCTTTCCTGATGTTGTTTTAATGCTGCATTTTATTTCATTGTCATGTATTATAGAATTGTTATTCTGTTATGTTGTTAGCCCCGCAAAGGACTCTTGAGTTCTCTTGGAGTGGTCTATAAATGTGCTTATCCATTAACCACTGTCTTTTTATTTCCTCCAATTTTCATATTGAAGACCCCCGCCTGACTTAAGCAGCAGGTCAGATCAGCTCTGTTCAAAGCCTAACTTTTGTGGATGGTAAAAGCAGGCTCCTCCTAATCTATTTCTAGCATGTCATAGATTAGAACCTGATGCAAAAAGCTTCAGAAATAAAATCAGTTCTTATTTCTAGAATGTAGGTCAGCTTACAGCAAGATGCAAATGACCATCTTCAGAGTGCAATGCTTCCTGATCCTCGGTCTGCAAAATCATCTCATTTTGGTCACAGGATGTGGAGCCCAAGAAAACATCTTCATGGGCTTTCCAGACAGGCTCTCATTCCTGACCAGAGCAGACTACTCCTATAATCACGTAGACGGAGCTGTGCTCAAAACTGACAAGCATGCCTCTTCCTTTTACTAAATTACTCCCTCTGCTCTTCAGATAACATAAGCACTTGATTTTATTTCTGCACAGTATCAAGCTGACACTGCAAGCTTTATATATATTTATATATATATATTCTATTTCACCTAAGGGAGAAGTGTCAGTGCTCATTTTCGCTAAAAGGATGAAACTGCCGTATGCAACTCCATTCATTTTTGGAGCAGGGTGGTTTCCAGGGGCCAAACCAATTTCTTTGTGCTATACCAGGCTTGAAGACATTTGGAGGCTTGTCTTGCTGCTTCTGCTTCTCTGGAAAGAGAATAAGCAAACTTTCTTTGGAACAAGACAGGGTGGTGGTATAGAAGTAGCCCATGAAACTCTCATAGTTCTGGTCTCTGTTTTGCATAACTATCATAGTGAACTCTGAAAGTACACTGGAAAATGTTTTGTAAATGTCAAGGGCGCTTCCTGGCCAAAGGAATGCACACGGCAGAGTGTTGACTCTGTATTGTCAAAGAACACAGTCCCTTCTTCAGCTCTGGAGACCTACGCACACCAATCTAGCATCTAGGCAGCTATTCCCAGGTCTGTGCTCTATGGAGCAGTCACAGCAACTGGGGACCACTCCACCAGTTTTATGTCCCTACTCCAAACAGCCAGCATGCATGTAGCCAGAGACTACAGCGACATGGAAGTTGCTTCTACTCTTCCCGCTTCAGTTCTCGCCTGGTTCTGGGAGACAGTGGGGAGGCACCCAGCCCTTCACTTGCCTGGTTTGCCTCTTCCTCCAGCTCTGAAGCTCCCCTTGCCTCTGATTCTCACCTCCTGGCTGGTACAGGTCCCCAAAGACTATTTTTCACCATTCTGGAGTCAGACTCCATGCCGGCTTCCCCCGGTGCAGATGAAGCTTTGATAGAGGAGGAAGAAAAACGTTGCCTTGTCCATCTGCTCCTTTCTCCAGCCGTTCCTGAATTGTGAGTCTCTAGACTGAAAGTTGTTCTGGAAGCTGAACATAGATCTCCCCACATTTCTGAAAGACAGGTGGTGTTGGCAGTTCTGATTGCCAACAATGGTTGATTTCGAACAAGAGAAATTCTTTTGTTTTCAAAATCTGTCTCGTGCTGGATTCTCTCCCACTTACGCATTTCCTCATCATTTGTTGCATGTTATTTAAAGTGGTGCAGAAGGAAACAGAAAAGATGTCCTTGACTCACCTGTCTCTCCTTTGGAAAGATTTGTAAATGCCTTATTAGGCTTTAAACATCTCATGAATAAGTGAGTGGTGGTGGGGAATAAGATTTACAGACAATGAGAAAACTTAGATGTACCATAGAGATGTCTATGATGCCCTTTTAGAATGGATGTGAGTTGCAGATAACAGTAGCCCTGCCTAGGAATCTTCTGACCCGGATTAATGCAAAGTGAAACCCCTGCTACTTATGTGACAATGAATGCCAGATGGATAAGAATTCTGAATGTCAAAATCCACAGAAAAATCCTGTGACCAAAAGGTTTATTGGGATGTCATTGCTTGAGCAAAAAGAACTTGCCCCTTTAAACAAAATAGTGTTTGGATTTTCCATACAGTGGTGCTGTGACCATTCGCAAAACAACCAGCATCCTCCACTCATCCAAATTCATTGCATCAATTCAGCAGACTCTGATGGATGTATTTTAGGGAGAATGTCCAAAAAAGTGAACTGTCCCTAATGGACCGTGAGGTTCCTGGTTTCATTTTTGCAACATCTCAGTCTTTGGTTCCTATTATATCTACAAGCTGGCTTGTGTACTGTTGAAGCCACAGATTGATTTCACCTTTTAAATTAACTTGACCTTTGCCTGTTCACGGAGGCAGAACATATGCCATCCTGTGCGATTATGAGTAATGTCCTACAGTAGCAAATACATGTTTATAAAGTGCTGTGGTTGGCATTCTCTGATATGTATCTTCTCTTTTCGACCCTTGGGAGGCCTTTTGCAATACGCTCGCAGCAACATTTGGCTCTCCTTACCGTACAATTGCTAAGTGCCTGATGTTTCCTGGTCCCATAAGGTGGTACATATATCATGTAATCTCAGAGAGGGTATACTCAATAATATGGGGATGCTTTGACAAGTGTTTGGTCTCCCAGAAGAATTTTTGTAGTAGGGAAGGAAGGAGGAAGATGTACTCGCAGGTTACGTCAAACAACCACTTTAGTGAAAAATATTTACTGTACTTCACAAAATGAAGCTGTAAACATTTGCTATAAACGCTGAATTATGTGTGGTGTGTGTGCCTGTACCTCTAAGAGAAATTGCTTTTTAAAAAATGTTCACAATTTTTATTTAACTTATAAGTATCATTGGCACATCACTGTTTTATCAAAGATGATAATCAGTTGTAAATATCACAAGCTTCAACATAGCACACCAAACTGATAAATAGAAGGAAAAAGCATTGCTTTGCTTAAGGCAAATAAAAGTGTTGATTTGTAATAGAATCAGAGCTGGTTATATCGATTCTTAATGCTGTATGAACTGATGCTATTATTTGGCCACAACCATTACTTTGGGGGCTACTCAAAAACGCTATACCATCTTGTCATAAAGCTATCATAGTTTTGTCTTTGTTCTCTGAATCTGAGCTAATGACGTGGGTGGCGCTGTGGTCTAAAGCACTGAGCCTCTTGGGCTTGCTGATCAGAAGGTCAGCGGTTCGAATCCCCGCGAAGGGGTGAGCCCCCATTGCTCTATCCTAGCTTCTGCCAACCTAGCAGTTCAAAAGCACTCCAGTGAAAGTAGATAAATAGGTACCACTGCAGCAGGAAGTTAAACGATATTTCTGTGCACTCTGGCTTCTGTCACAGTGTCCCGTTGCACCAGAAGCGGTTTAGACAAATGCCCCTTGGCATGAAAGCGAGATGAGCCTCCCACCCCATAGTCACCTTTGACAGGACTTAACCATCCAGGGGTTGTTTACCTTTACCTTTTTACCTAATGAATCAATTTAGGCATAGCAGTTTCTCCAGCCATTCCTTAAAAGATGGTGTGTTTGCTGATCTCCATGTTCTGGGAAAGAGTAATACTCTTGCTGTAGCTAAAGTGTAGGAAGCTATTTATTTATGTTGTGACACCATCAGAACATAATTTAATAGGAAAACTTTCCACATAATTTAATAGGAAAAATTGGAGGGGGGTTTCATAATTGAATATCTTTTTCATTTGGTTTTTATATTTCCTTCTCCTAACTCGTTCCCACCGCATATGGGGAAAAGCCCCTCCTCTTTCTTTTTAACACTTCCAACCTGTGGTAATATCTTTTTTATTGATTTCTTTTGTATCTGGTCTGAGTAGATATACCATCTACTCATAATCTAAAAACAGCTTTCCCTTATGCCCATATTTAAGGAGAACTTATATGACTTTTTCATCTCCAAAAGAAATTGTAAGTGCCCACTTGTTGCCCTCATTTAAATCTCTCCTAGCTTCCCTACTCAGTGATCTGTGTTGTAATGCAAGCTGCCTCCAGACTCTCAGTTTTATTAATAGTAAAAAAAAGGTAAAGGACCCCTGATAGTTAAGTCCAGTCGTGAATGATTCTGGGGTTGTGGCGCTCATCTCATTTTACTGGCCGAGGGAGCTGACGTTTGTCCACACACAGTTTTTCCAGGTCATGTGGCCAGCATGACTAAGCCGCTTCTGGCTAAACCAGAACAGTGCACAGAAACATAGTTTACCATCCTGCCGGAGTGGTACCTACCGTATTTATCTACTTGCACTTTGACGTGCTTTCGAACTGCTAGGTTGGCAGGAGCTGGGACTGAGCAACGGGAGCTCACCCCATCGCGGGGATTCGAACCACCGACCTTCAGATCGGCAAGCCCTAGGCTCAGTGGTTTAGACCAGGGGTCCCCAAACTAAGGCCAGATGCAGCCCAATCGCCTTCTAAATGCAACCCACACACGGTCCGGGAATCAGCGTGTTTTTACATGAGTAGAATGTGTCCTTTTATTTAAAATGCATCTCTGGGTTATTTGTGGGGCCTGCCTGGTGTTTTTACATGAGTAGAATGTGTGCTTTTATTTAAAATGCATCTCTGGGTTATTTGTGGGGCATAGGAATTCGTTCATATTTTTTTTCAAAATATAGTCCGGCCCCCCACAAGGTCTGAGGGACAGTGGACCGGCCCCCTGCTGAAAAAGTTTGCTGGCCCCTGGTTTAGACCACAGTAGCTTTAAGCAAATCATTCTGCCAGTGCAACATAATGATCCCCCCCTTCTCCATGTCCCCTTGTTGGGGCTTTTGTTTTAAACTGGAAAAGCCTCAAAAACAGTGTAGCACTTGGGAAACACTAATGGCGTCCAGCAACGCTTCTTCTGCGCTCCCTCTGCTTTTCCTGTGCTTCTTGAAGAGTTTTTCAAACTCCTCCTGCGCAGCGGTGTGTGTGTGCCTTCTTGCCAGCATATAAATTCCACAAAGTCCAGCTTGTTTTAAGCAAGCAAGCTTTATTTACAAGCATAAATCACGGACACTCCCGGACTGACTGGGCACATCTCGCCCGGTCAAAAGTGAAACCAGAATGAACAGGAAAAAACAATGCGTCACAAATCACATAGGCTTCGCATACAGCAGAACTACCGGGAAGTATGACACATCTTCCCTATGGGCAGGGCGGACTGTTGAGCTTATTTAACCCTGTAAGCTCCAAACCTCACACCCCTAAATCTATTCTGGGGTTTTCCCCAACCCTCTAGAGCAGATTTGAGGATGAGCACTGGGGGGGGGGGGGAGTGGAAATCTGTGCTTTGTTAACCCTAATCCTTGCACAACAGTTTAGCTGAATACCCCCATCGCTATTTTGCAGGAGGGATTCAAGTGCATACCAGGAAATTCAGGTTTGCACAATTAAAGTGGAACAAAACATCACCCTAGTGCACCAAACCCCCCTTTAAAAAAGAAACAGACTCTTTGTAGTTAGAAAAGTGACAGGGAAATGCACAGAAAAATGTGGGGTGAACAAATGTTTAACGGGGAGTCTTATAAATATCTAGCTGGATGAATGCTCATTGTTGTGTAACATCCCTGCAAACTAATCGAAACAAAGACCAGATAGAATTTAACCTCTGCATAAGCTTTGTGCAAGTAAATAATGATGGATGCTCAATTGGAGGTTGTCTTGAGACAGTCTTACCTAGGCTTATTCCAAACAGTAAAGCTAGCTTTCTTTTAGCAGTCCTTATAAGCCTTCCTGGTACCTGGCTTTGAGAACAGCCTTCATGGAAGCTAGACTGCCTCCTGAACCCACAAGCGATTAAGCATCCCACAGTAGCAAGCAGCTTGAGAAAACAGCCACAAAACTGTTTCCTTTCCTCCATTTTTACACTAGACAAACAACATGGAAACTGATCTTTTTAAATATACGGTACCCCTCCTAACTGTGCTAATGATTAATAAGCTTTACTGTAGACTTAGGTCTGCAGGAGCAGAATTAACAGAAAATTGCAAAACATCAATTCTGTAGTCTGTACAGCATAGCTGTTCCTCTTCAGATCCCTACACGAAAGCATTCAAATATATACTCCCATGCACATTCAGGACAGGATCAGGGCCTCGCTGTCAAAAGAGCAGACCTATTTGTTTCAAGATGACCATTTGTTTTGTTTGGAAAATAGGAAATCTGGGCTGTGATGCTGGTGGAAGGGAGGAGAATTAACCCCCTTTCCTCTTGTGTTGTTTCCCCAGTCTAAAGATTTTCCCAAGCTGTTGTTTCTCCGGGGAGGGGGGGCGGCTGAGACAGAAAGCTAACACCTGTATTACTTGCAAATGAGATAAGATTCCAAACAAGAATACCCTAGAGAATTTAGAATCAGTTGTGGCTTCTTTTCTGTGGCAGCTATCAAGTGGATGGCACTTCACTCCAGCAGCTGATGTCTTTCTAGATCTGGCTTTTGGCACAGATTCACTAATCCAGGCTGACTGAAAACCACGAAGGACAAGAACTGAAGCAGACGTGCAAATTGGTTCTTGGTGGGAAATAAAAATCATTTTTAGATTAGCGAGCTGGTTGAACTTATCCTAAATGCTCCTTGGAGGTGATTCCCAAGAATGCAATCAAAATAGGGGGGGGCAGGATGGAGTGCTAGATATTTGAAGGGGGAGGGAATTTCTACCACATGCTGAAAAGGCAAACCCACTTTAAAATTTATATTGCAAGTTCTGAATTTAAAAAGTGGCTTGCCACTTCAGCAGTGCGACTAGTTGTTGTGGAAACATTCAAGAAGCCCCTCTGTGTAGCTAATTCTCCTCCTCCTCCATGTATGCATATAGCTTCATTGCATCAAGGTCACAGAAGTCAAACTCAGCAGCTGAGTTTGCATTCAGAAGCTTTTGAAGCTTTTTTTTTTTTTTTTTTTGCTGCGGTGACTGTAAAGTAAGAAAATGTGGCGCTTTGCGAAGACCAAGTGAACTGGAACAGTGGTCATCAAACAATGAAGTTTAAGGGCCACAAGACTGGCTTGTAAGCAACCAAGGTAAGTTCCACATGGCATGTTGAATCAATCCTTTGAGAGATAACTGAAGATTTTATACAGCATAGAAACTACTTTCTGCCACTGCAGATGTTTAGGCTAAAATAATCAGACATTTGCCCCCACAAGCGAAACTGGCACACAGCCAAGCATTTGCCAGTTCTGCTTGAGCTGCAAAAATTTTCACAGTGAGCTTCAGCGAGCAATTGTCACTGTTTTGCTGAGCCAACATCCATCATGCAATGTGATTAAATCTACAATCAGACCTTATGATAGAAGCAGAGCATTTGTATTATCAGAGAATCCATGTCTTGGTTTTTGAAAATAAGTGGCTCAGCATGGCTCCAGCAATCGTACAGCAGCAGGAGACTGTTATCAGTGGTGGACAAGCCTCAGGAGATTTCCCAATTTAATATAATAACCACCTCCAGCAGGAAATGCAGATCTCAATCTCCTTTCAGAAAATTATCAGCTTGTGGCTCTCAGGCGCACGAATGTGCTTCATGCCATTGATGTAGAATCTTTAATCTAAAGCAGGTATCTTAACTCTTTTCAGAACCAGGACCTAGTTTTAACCCAAACATGCATTTGGGGACCCATTTCTTAAATTTTTACCATACACTTGCCTGGTGGTAGTGCTCCTGTTGTGACCCACCTAGGATCAGACCACAACTGGGTCCCAAACCACCTGTTGAAGATCAGTTATCTAAAGGACATACAAGAAAGCCTGAGAATTTTCAAAGAGTAGTATAGTCAGGAAAGTTGCTCTGTGGTCTTAAGGCCAATAGCCTCCAGCACTCTTTTGAGTAAGCCACAAATTACTAAGTAATGGAGCATTGGTCAGCATCCCATTTACATGTAAATGGGATACTGGGTCTGATGGATGTTGTAGACAAAAATATCTGGGAGGGACCAGGTTAATGAAGGGTGCTCAAGGCAGACACACACATACACAAATTTGGGTTACACAACTATGTAACATATATTATGTAAAATGAGCAGATACGTTATAACAGTAGGTCCAACATAACCTCATAGTAAGTGAAATGTAGTTGCAGATTCAATTAGACAGAATCAAATATAGAACAGGTTTGGAGTTACAAGTTGTACAGACCTGTAGAAAGACCTTACTTAGTAGACGGAATCTGATGTAAATTATCCAGTATAACAAACAGCTGGAAAACACAGAATATCACTTTTCCATTTATCAGCCCCAATTGTCCACATTGTTGTTCTGTTTTATTCATACAGGTAGCAACCCTGCGCTGAATTATCCACCCTACATAAGTCAGTGGGCCTGGCATACATGTACGGTCAATGATGGTGGTATAGATTGCACACTTGTCCTTGAAATTAAGCAGCAGGTTCCATCAGAATAAAATGCCATCTTTGGGTGCAATTTCCATGGGTCTCTCTCGCTCTTTCCTTTTCG
The DNA here is from genome assembly GCF_009819535.1 of Lacerta agilis. Taxonomy (NCBI): domain Eukaryota; kingdom Metazoa; phylum Chordata; class Lepidosauria; order Squamata; family Lacertidae; genus Lacerta; species Lacerta agilis. The sequence continues at coordinate 39,510,505 of NC_046316.1, read as the reverse complement.
AATACCGTGCACGTTGGTAGAAAACAATGATAATGATACCTGCAGCATTTGAAAGGACTATAAGGAGCACAATCCAGTATGAATATCCGTAAGTGTTAGAGGGTGTGGCTCCGGTTGGAGGACCGCAAGGTGCAGACAGCTCAACTGACAGTTTGTTCACTTCCACATTTGCAGGAAATAGAAACAAGCCAAGGAGGGAGCAGGTGCCTTAAAAAATAAAAAGGAAAGCAAATATTTCTGTTATTAGTTACAGGTGGGTAGCCGTGTTGGTCTGCCATAGTCAAAACAAAATCGAAAATTCTTTCTAGTAGCACCTTAGAGACCAACTGAGTTTGTTCCTGGTATGAGCTTTTGTGTGCATGCTCTAAGGTGCTACTAGAAAGAATTTTCATTTCTGATATTAGTTTGGGAAAGTGATGGTAGGCAGATGAATGTTTTTTACAAAGTTCTTTTCTGTTCTCAACAAAATTTGCAGAATAAGACCGTCAGAGGCTTAGGTGAGGTTGGAAGAAAGGGCAAGGCTGGTAGAGCAGTGCTTAAATTATAGGGAAATTCTCTTTTTGCAATTCACAGGTCTTGACCTCTCCCCCCCCACCCCATTTTATCTAAATCAGTGGTAGGGAACTCAGTCTAGCCTACCTCACTGTCATTTTTTTCTTTTCATCACCGGGCATCAGATTATCACAATTCAAAGGGAAAACCTGTCCTTTCCAGTCTGCGTTCAATGCTTGACCCTTAACTTTAGTTTTGGAAAGCAGCAGGAAGTTGTACTCCCACTGAAGCCTGGCATTTGCAGACTTACCTGTGTAAAAGCCCCACTGAATGCAGTGGGACTTGATGCCAAGTAAATATGCTCAGAATCAGACTGTAATTGGGACTATCCTGAAATGCAAGTGATGAATAAGCCCTGTTTAGGTGTTATACAAATCTGGAAATACCACCATTTCCAAGGCTCTAAAGTCTGGAAAAAGCCTAAAATGGCATAAACTCGGCGCAGGCCTGCTAAATTTAGGACCAGCTATCCTGATTTTCATCTGCTGATACTGGAACCTGACATTTTTACAGTGCTTCAGAAATCTTCCTCTACTGGTATCAAATCACTTCCAAAAGGAAGTATTAAGTTGGAAAGCAGAAAAGTAAAGTACTCTTAGTAGTAAGAACCAGCTTTCAACATAAAAAGATGTTATATGGGAACTATCTAATGCTGGTATATTTTGTAACGGGCTCCCCCATTCCCTGTGAATAAATTCTTTTAGTCCAAAGCTTGCCGTTAGAAAAAGCAGGAGCCTCTTGAGACATATTTAATGTAAGAACTGGAGTTATTTCAGTAGCAAGATCACAAGGATAGCAAAGTACATCAAAAGAAACCAGATGTAAGCCAAATAGGGGAATGAAGGGTTATACCCCCAGGGAAATATTTGATGGAGTTCATCTTACATTCTAACATATCTCAACTTTCTGAAACGTCTAGAAATCTGCTCTCTCTGTCTCTCCCCGCCTCTACAGGACCTGATGTATTGCTGATTTTTCTCTTGGCAAAGTTTTGCCCTATTTTTGCAACTTCAGTTCTCATGCCACCCTTTTCAAAGCTTTACTAACCTTTTATTAAAATTCAAAATGTAGCAACGGTCTTGTGGTCATATTTCTTTAACAGGCTTGTTATGTTTTGGGTGGGAAATGTCTGGGAGGTTTTATGTAGGAGAGTGGAAGCTCAGCCTGAGGCAAAGTGCAGATGGGATTTGTGTGGGAGACAGCTAGTGCAGAATAGGGCCACCGTAAAGTAAATGCTAAAGCTACCCTCTGATTGTAAAATAAATGACACAACGTTATATTGAAGAAATCTGATATCTGTATTTACTAGAGCAGTGTGACCCATCAAGTGACAGTTGCGTGTATCATAACTGCCACAGATCAGACATCATAGGTATCTCTGTTGGTCAATTACGAAAAAGACACTCAGAAGTTACAGCAGCATAACGCCTTTATTAGGACCAGTATCACAAAGTAGCGGTGACCAATCAGCCATCACAGCAGCGTTGGGCAAGCAATTAAGCTTCTCTGTGCCATTTCCATGCTCTAGATTGCCTCCTGGTGGGACACCTGCTTCATGCCTGCATTTTTCTCAGGGGGCTAATAGCTTTGGGATGTGTGGATGATTTAGATGGGGGGAAATAACTAATCCCTACTTTTCTCTCTGCTCTGATAATAATCAGAGTTCCCAACTGCTGCTTCAAAGTCTGAAAACAACGTCAAGAGAGCCACTCACAGATCTTGTGCAGCATGTCAGTTTGGGCCCTTAGATTACCACGTGAGAGCTGCATGAATCATTCACCAGTGCCAAGGCATCTTGTTAGTTGTAGTTCCCATACACTTGTTTGAGGGAGTAACACCCACTGCATCTAGGCAGGAGAAATGCTTTTCCTCCAGGGGGCATCCTGGGATGTCACATTCTCGCAGAACTATTTTGGACATTGCTATGTCATTATCAAGGTTGGCACAAGACATTTTGCTGCTTGAGGCGGTGGATAAGATGGTACCATCCCATTCTATCCAGGCTTGTATCCAACAGTGCATGTGGAAAGTTCCACTCATGCAACAAGCCTTCCCCTTCCCTCCCCAAATGCCCTCAAAATATGCTCCAGAAAGTTCTCCAACCCTCTGAACCAGATTTTTGGAGTATACATGAGGCTACAGGGGAGAGGAGGAGAACGCTCCATTGCACAACTAGAAATCTGTTACTCTGGATAATGGTGGGAAGATATTGCCCTGCCACTGAACATCTGCCATGTAAGGCAGCGGCCTCACTCTGCCCAATGGTAGAGCTGGCTCCAATGATTGTTACGAGTTTATTTGAATAATACCTGCTGACTATTATTATCATATGATTAGTTAATTTATATTACATATTCCAATTTTGCTGCCATGTAGTAAAAGCAAATGCTCATAATTAATAGTTTTGTTCCAGAAGCCTAATCAAAGAGACTTCTCATTCAAGTGTTGCTAGTTTACACTATATGCAATCTCCACTGTTCATTAGACCCACAAATAAAATGTATAATATTTAAATTTAAGTAGGGAGGTGATAAAGCTGATGTATCTTTGTACAAATGGATTCTGCTTATACTTGTATTATGAGTAGAATACTGAGTTTATTTAAGAAATATTGGCTGCAGTCCAAAGGAGCTGTTGAGATTTAAGCACTTCTTCCTTCTGCAGCTGTTGGAGCTGCTATTGTAATTTAAAAACAAAGACAAAAAAAAAAAACCCTGACTGCATTCATTTTCCATGTGCCTGGACATACACAGCTCATTGAGATTGCAGCTATTGACTGCAATACTCCAACTATTAGTCTTTCTCTGCAATAGTCTTACATTTCAAGGAGATCAAGTACAGATCAAATAATTATAAGATAGCAATCTACAGTCACAATCTATTCAGTTCTGTTCTGTTTCGAATATGAACTCAGTGGGATCTGAATAAGCTCTACAGGGGTATCTCCATGAAAAGTTTGAACAACCTTCCTTGAAAGATGGCTTGTCTACCATTACTCAGCTTGCTGCAGAAGAAATAAGTGTTATAGATGAATTTTGGAGGCACTCTCAATGTGCAGATACAGTATTGGCATACTCTGCAATGCACACACAAAAATGACCTGCTGTTATAAGCCACCAATTTCTATAGCTTACGAGAATGGTCCCTGTTGATCTGATAACTGGAAATTTTATATACATGATCTACCTGATGCGGTTAGTGCTGTGCCAAAATTTTCTCCCAGTTTTTAAACCATTGTGCAATCCCTGGTCCTGTATTTCTGCATGAAGCATCTGAACCTCACTGTATTGCTAAAAGAATCTTCCTGTGAGTTAATCCATACCTGTTTTTGTTTCTTGCAAAAGGGGCCTTCTTATGCTGTCTCTCCATGGAGATTTTTTTTTTAAGTGTGTGTCACTACAATGAGACTAAGTGAGAAGAGAGTTCAGGTGTCTTAGTCTGGATTTGGAGCTCCTCTTTCTGTGATGGCTGCCCACTTTATATCTTTAGGCACCAGGCAAAAACTTTATAACCAGGCCTTTGACCTTTAATTCTCTGTGGGCTTTTACTATTTGTGCCTTTTAAAAGAGAGTGAGGTATTTTTAATGTAGTTATTTTCCTCCTTGGTTTTAATGTATCTATGGAGGTGTTTGTTTGTTTGTTTGTTTGGTTAGTTAGTTAGTTAGTTAGTTAGTTGGTTGGTTGGTTGGTTGGTTATAAGCCCCTTTGGGTTGCCCTGGACAAGATAAAGCAACTAACAAATTTAGTAAATAATAATAGTAACATGATAAAGAAGAGAAAAAAATATTCATCCCCTGTTATGTTGAGATTTGCACCACTTCACCACTTTTTTTTTTTTTTTTTGCTTCAAACTGCACTCTCCAAACAGCACTACACAACAGAAGAGATATGTGGGCTAAAGTTTGTGAGTTCACTTATTTAACATGATATTCTATGTAAGTCTCTCTGAGTGCCTTTTAGAAAGAAAGAAGCATTGGCCCAGAAATATGCTGATATGTAAATAATTAAGCAAGCAGTTTCTTCTCAAAATCAGTTCATTCACTACAACCACGCTGCCAAGGCAAAACACTTCTTCTTACCTTTTAAACATCTAGGAAATAGGTGAATTGTTTTCTAAACTTGTGTTGAAAAAAATTTCATTAATGGCATCATCATCAATCACAGGAATGCTAGGAAAAACTGCAAGTCGTTAGCAGGAGTACCATTCTGACCCCTACTGCATCAGAGGTAACCCTTATCTCCCACAGTGTAACTCTTCCTGCCAGCTACGAATGTAAGCAGCAAATAAGTATGATCATCTCAGAGGATGGTTTCTCGGGCCATACAGTAAAATGGACCAGGACAATGTAAGTCATCTTTCCTGGTCCCAGGTAATTCATTCTCCCTATCTGGATTTTGAACTTGAGAGACCAATGAAAAGTGGGTGCATGGTCTCACTGGCCTTAAACTGGAAATATCATATTTTTAAAACTGTATGTCCACACTGGCTGGTCATGTCCACAGAATGGAAGATGGCAAGATCCCCAAGGACCTACTCTGTGGGTAGCTGGTTTCAGGCACCAGGCCCATTGGCAGACCAAATGTTAGAAAGATATCTGCAAATGTAACATGAAGGTTGGCAACATTGACCCCACCATGTGGGAATCCATTGCAGACGACCACAGTGCCTGACGACAGGTCATGTATCCACAAGCAGTGACCAGAGGAGAAATGACACAGAGAGAAGAAAAACTATAGTGTACCCATAGCAGCAAAACCAGACGCCTTCATCTGCCCCACCTGCAATAGAACATGTCTCTCCCATATTGGTCTCTACAGCCACAGCAGGTGCTGTAACTCTCCAACGGTTTGACTTCACCCCAAAGGTGCACCCCTTCATTGTCTCCCGAGACAGAAGGATGCCAACGACAACAGCAGCAGCAGCAACAACAACAACAACAACAACAACAACAGTAATGTATATTACTTACCAGATATGGAATTCCAGGTATAGACCCCAATAGGGCCCAGAAAGGTTTGGTAGGGGTTGCTAATGGCATTGTAGCATGTAAATCCAGAACTGAGGAAGGAGGTGATCAAACTAAGAACTAGGAGAATAATAATCACAATGTTGAAACCCTTCGCTTTAGTATTTTCCAGCAAATCTGCAACTGAAAAATAATACATCATAGTTAATATCAGTAGATACAGCAATTAATACTTCAGATGAAAATCACCTTGTGTCAACTGATATCTATAGATGGAATTTTAAAAAAGCTAACTATGTATAGTATTGCTAAGAAATAGGAGGGGGCTATCAAATATGATCAGACATGTCTGATTCTAGAGAAATTGCCCTTCTACACTGGGATTCGGACAAGTTGACTTGTATATATTCTTGTATGTTTAGCTCATTCAGTTTCTCTTCAGTCTTTCATTATATTTTTTTAATTACTGTTTTTGTAATTTAGCCCTGAAGTTCAAATATTTAGACATGAAGGAATACCCGTTTGAAAAACAGCCTAACTGAGCATGTACTATTGTACCTAGGAGAGTATGACAAGCTTCTAAGTAGATGGGGAGCTGCAAGTTTACAACTCCTGGTGTTGCATAGAAAAAGATTATGGTCATTGCAAAATTGTCTAGGAACTAGATTTCATAGTTATAGAGGATATCAGAAGCAGTGATTCAGTTGATAAATGAGCGTTCCACGCACACACACCCCCCTCTCTCTCATGTATGAGTATGTGGGAGAGATGCTGTGATGATGCCTGCTGTCCCCTTCATGGCATTCATATAATTTTATCTGAAACCATGCACCTATGCACATACAACTGTGCACATTTCCCTGTTTATGGAAGGATTATGTGCATATACTCCAGGTGGCCTGGTGAACGTGCATAATGGCCGGTTATTGCAGATATTAACCACTCAATTTATATTCCCCTTAAGATAAAATACCTCATTTGATAATTCCTTGCCCATACATTTCCCACATCATAGGAAGCACTTATTGAGAACTAAGGTACATGTGTGTCTCAAAGAGAGATTTTAATTTCATCACAAAAAAACTTATTCACAAGTATTTATGCAAAAGTAGAAGTGTCCATGTTTCAACAAGATGTTTCAAATTAAATCTAATCAAGCCAGGATTGTCAGTGCTGCCTTTTCTGTACCGGCAGAATGAAAACTCAATTCATAGTATGTTAGATAAATATTTCAGAATAAAACCAGTTTATTCTGCCTATATTTGGAAGAGTCCAAGAAGCCATGTTTGTTTATTGCATCATACAAATCATTAATGGCAGGCTATTAAGAACCCAGTACTTTGATAGAGCTTTGTATGCCTTGCACTGTTAACTTCCAAGACATAAAAGAGAAGATCAAGTTTACTGTTCAGCAGAGTAGCAGTCACAATAAATTTAGGGGATAATATCAGAGGTCTTTGTTAGTTTCCAGTGAGGCTACTAATTAACTGACCTTATAATATACAAGCAAATTGCTCTTGCCAGCAAATTCCTTGCAGCCCAAGAACTGTGGTATAAAGGCATCGATCTAATTCACGCTACAGAATTTTACAGCGTGTCTTACATTCTGCTCTCAAGCTCAACCTCCCCATTATCAGCACTGTGCTCTGTATCAACAGAAGTTCTATACAAGAGATCAGTGCCCAATGCAATATTGAAGTATGTGGCAACTTCCATAGTATGTAAACAAATATATAAATTCATGGGATGTAAGAACTGCCATAGTGGATCAGAGCAAGCTCTATCTAGTTTGGTATATTGTTTCCAACAGTGCCAACCAGATGCTTCTGCACATTCACAAGCAGGAAACAAATAAAAAAAAATATCCCTGTTGCTTGTATTTAATATCATATAATTAAAGGTATACTCTTGAGAGTCCCATGGACTGCAAGAAGATCAAACGTATCCATTCTTAAGGAAATCATCCTTGAGTGTTCACTGGAAGGACAGATCCTGAAGCTGAGGCTCCAATACTTTGGCCACCTCATGAGAAGAGAAGACTAATTGGAAAAGACCCTGATGTTGGGAGAGATTGAGGGCACAAGGAGAAGGGACGACAGAGGACGAGATGGTTGGACAGTGTTCTCGAAGCTACCAACATGAGTTTGGTCAAACTGTGGGAGGCAGTGGAAGACAGGAGTTCCTGGCGTGCTCTTGTCTATGGGGTCACAAAGAGTCAGACACGACTAAACAACAACAATTAAAGGTATAGTGCCATTGAACTTGGAGGCTTTATTTAGACACCCATTGACAGACCTATGCTATTTTGGCACAGGATTTATACAGTTTCTTAAAACTTACTAGTTTATGGCATTATTACAGAACAACTGTGTTGTTCTAGTCTACCTGACACTACAGTTTCACTTACAAACTACAAAAGACTTGGTACTTAGAAAATAAATCCTTCAATGAAGGAACTCAAAGTTTAGTAAACCAAATTTCTGTGAATAAATAAATAAAATAAATAAACCTTTATTGTCACTACACCACCTGTGTGCATTGAAATTAAATGAGCCCCCCCACCCCCACCCCACATACACTCAGTCTTGTTTGCACTCTGTGTGCTTGTTGGAAGTCAATTGCACCACTATTTTTTTTTCCATTCAGCAGCCCAACAGCCCACAGATAAAAACCATTCTTTGACCTGTTGGTGCGGCTGACTATATTTCTACCTGTATATCTCCTGCCCGAAGGTAGGAAATTAAAGAGGTGCTGGCCGGGGTGTGAGTTGTCCCTGAGCAAACATTTGGGCTTTAAAATGGACTTACATGGGAAACTGAAACCTACTGAGTGATTTCAAAGGAAAATAGTGGTCTTCATTTATACAATGTTCAGTAATTTGATGAAACTCTACATCAGGAATCAGCAAACTTTTTCAGCAGGGAGCCGGTCTACTTTCCCTCAGACCTTGTGGCCGGACTATATTTTTTTTTGGGGGGGGGAATATGAACGAATTCCTGTGCCCCCAAATATCCCAGAGGTGCATTTTAAATAAAAGCACACATTCTACTCATGTAAAAACACGCTGATTCCCGGACCATCTGCAGGCCGGATTTAGGAGGTGATTGGGCCGGATCCAGCCCCCAGGCCTTAATTTGCCTACCCACGCTCTACATGATATAAAAGGGTGCTCACTGAGAAGTATCCATTAAGATCAAGACATCTGTGGAATATATGCTGCAGTGGGACTTGTCCTTCCATCCACAGGGCTCCATGATGAAGAAAGTGGATAAGGCCATTTTTGCCAATCCTCTTCCCATTGCATTCCCTAGTCTACCTGCCATGCTTTCCTGGAGGGTCCACCAACTCCCTCTTGAGCAGCATTTCATGGGGCACAGAGGAAATTGACCAAAATCCTCTCTTCCCCCTTTTCAAGTGGGAGTATCCCTTTAGCAGAATTCCGCTCATAGCAGATCTGGATTCATCCCATTATAAATCGTGGCACTACTTGGTAGAAAGCCTAGTGACAAGAGGGTGTGAATGGTGGTTTCTCCCAGCCATTTCAGCCTTTGCTTTTCCTTTCTCTCTTTTATCAATTATTCACTCGGATGCATTTGGTATGCATCCATCTAGCATTTTAGAAACTTTGCCCTTTAGAACTATGAACAATAACTAAATGAACAATTCATAGAATACCAAGGGCACTAGCTAGCATTCAGGAAACAAAGGAGAAACCTTGCTTGGACTTTGCTGCGGTGTATGAAGTCTAAATATGTAAGGAAGAAGTTACAACATTGTTATCAAATGATAACCGTGAACCAGATCTCATCATATTCCAATTAGCTCACTTGCACTTATTACTGATCACACAGGGAAAGAGTAGACATGAAACTTTCTTTCTGTGAACTTCCTTAAATTAAATTAAATTAAATTAGGACCCAAGCCAGTGCATATGAGATGTTTGGCCTATTAAAAAAAGTCATACTAATATTATGTTTCATAATTATCAGTGAATTATATTTAGCCAATGCTTTATTTTGTACACAAACTTCTTTTATGTAGTTGTGCTTCTGTGAGCAAGGTTTACCGTGAAAACTGGCATACAAATAAACTGAAGATGAAAACATGTATTCCGGCAAGACCACTATAGGACCTAATAATGTTGGCTGACATCAAGCATTTGTTCACCTGCTAATCTTCTGATGTAATAATTCTATGATATGCTAGCAATGGCCTTCTGCATTCTACACAGGACAAAATGGCCAGTCCCTGTGCAACAGAATAAATGGACACAAAATTTAACATCCTAAATAGTAATATCTAGAAATCACTAGGACATTTCAGCCTCCCAGGACACCCTGCTGTTGGTGTGAAAGTGGCCATTATTGGTAAGGAAAATTGGTGAATTAACACAAGTCATGAAATTCTATCACCTATAGCTTGAATTAAGATAACACAAATACAAACAGAGCTATCTTTCTGGAAACACTTCCTCTGTAACTACCGGTATCTTTCAGCTTCAGCTAATTCTTATCATTTCATGCTGTAAGTGATGGACTATTTTGTCAATTTTCTTTTAGAGAGTTTGCTTGTAACAATGTTTGCCATTCTTATTTTACAGCTCTTTGCTTCCTGGTGTTACTCTTCTCTTCCATAAAAGTATCCACATAAAGAAATTAAAGCCATGGTTCACAATACCCAAGTAAACAGACAGCATCAAACCAAACAGCTCCCAACAATATCTCTTTACATTTACTTCAGTAGATGGTTACCTTGGAAAGGGGTATCCTCAACGCTAAGTCCATTTTGCACGTTCTTTGAACAAGATCCTTCAAAGAGTCCATATGTAATGAATATTGTCTCAGTGGAATTTACATCACTGAATTTAATCTCACTTGAAACCCAGTTTTTGGTTGCAAGAACAAGGCAAACTATCACCAAGGAGATAACACTGGTGAAAAAAGCAGAAGCAAACATCAGGGATTTTCTCTTGGATGGCATTTTATCAGGAAAGTGTTTTTCTGAGGTGCAGTAAGATTTCCCTCCTCGATTCTTAGTTCTCTAAATGAGAAATCCAGTGAATAGAAGCTTCACTTCTGCTGGTGAATAATGGGGACGCTGTTACTGGTATCTGTGTTGGCATAAAGTCATGCCCATAAACTTTGAACTAACAGCAGTGGTAATAAAGTTGTAAAATCATTGAACTTTGGTCTGCAGTAAAGTGTTGCCATAGTGACAGGAAAATCACTCCAACCATGAACAGTAAAGATCTGAAAGGGCTGTGGTTCAGGGGGAGAGCACCTGCTTTGCATGCTGAAGATCTCAGGTTAAATCACTGATGTCTCCGTGTAGGTAGACAACACTGAGCTAAATGGACCAATGGCCTGACAAGATAAAGCAGCTTCCTGTGTTCCTGTGAAAGAATAATTCAATAGAAAGCTCAAATTTTGTAGACTGAGTAGTGTTGTTGTTTTTCATTTTGCCCGTATAGAATTTTTTGGCAATGTACATTTTGGGGGCGAAACTCAGCTTCTTGTTTTTGTTTGCTTTCTGAAAACATGAAGAAGGAATAGCAAAGAGTTAGTATATACACACACAGGGCCAATTCATGCTGTTGTTATAAATGTGTAAAAGTCACAATGGTGACTTGCCTTTGGTCAGAGCTTTCTTCATTTGCTTTCCACACGATGAGGGAGATACCTGGTTTGCTCAGCATGGTCAACTATGGCTTATCCAGATCTTGTTGATATGTGGACTCCCGGAGAAGACCTTGTATCTGCTTTGCTCCTTCCTGGTCCTTTTCACTGCCATACGTTACTGAGCTAAGCCAAAATTTGGCTTACTAGTGGGTAGGAGAGCTGAAAATAATGCCAATATGTTTCACATCTGGCAACCAATGTGCCCCTCTGGTTTCAGATAGTACATGGGTAGACGAGCCTAAAAAACCCAGGACACAACTTTCCATGGCTCTCTAGCCAGTGGCGGAGCAAGCCTCCGCGCTGCCTGGGGTGGCGGCATGGAGGCACCCCCCTGGGGGCGGGGCACCACGACGCATTGGATGCACTGCGCATGCCCGGAATTCCGGGCATGTGTAGTGGATCCGAGCCGGGGAGCGAGCGGCGGGTTGGGCAACCCCACAACCCGCCACTCCTTTGCCAGCTCGCTGTGGGAGCAGCAGCGCCGGCATTCCCTAGTGGTTACTTGAATGTGGGGCTGAAAGGGTGGATCATTAAGAAGGAGTGCTTTCATATTGCAAGGAATTGTGGGAGCTATGGGGCATATAAATTAATGAGAAAATTTATTTGAAAATAAATGTATTTCTTAACATATAATAAATGGTAAGGACATCATCATGCTGCAGTTCACATAGCCATGGGTTGGTGTTTGGTGAGGTGTAAATGGAGAGGGTTTGGCAGTGGGGTAGGGAGTTTGGTAGGGGGCAAATAGGTGGAGTTGACAAGCAATGTGAGCAGCAGCACAACCCCTAGTCTACACATCATGTCAGATAGCCTCATGTAGAGCTCTGCATGCATTTTCACACTCACCTCTTTGTCTAAATGCTATTTTTCACGTTATGTGAAAATGCCAGAGAGTTATTTTTCACTCTCTTTTCACCTTACACTTTTCATAAAATTGAACACTTGGAATTATTATGTATGTTTTGAGCCATGCACCATTTATCTTGTCTGTTCCATTTGCTCCAGGAACTACTCAGAATTAAGTTTTTCCAAAGTTTGCATCCTAGGGCTTGTGCAAACTGCCAGTTTACGTCAAGTCAGTATTGAACTGGAGTTGATTTAGTGTATAGTTTACCTGCTGTCGGTACTCTGAAAGCATCTCAGTGCTGGTGACAGTGAGATAGGTTGCATCTCTTGGAAAAGAGAGTCCCCTCTGTGCAAGTAATCTGGGTGTACAACTTGGGCTGCAATCGTATACAGAGTTTCCTGGAGGCTAACCTAAATGAACTCAATGGGGCTTGCATTTTTTTTTATTAGACATGTATAAGAGTGTGCTGTCAGTATTCAGAGAGCTTCTCTTTTACTTTTTTTTTAAAATCTAGCTTTTATGCCTTTTTCTTTTTAAAGCTAAGCACAGTTCCCAGTGGTAAGAGGATGGTATCATAGCCTATGTTCCTTGAAACCCATTCTGTGTTTCAATATACTTGTCCATCTATTGTGTCCCTCCTAGTTTTGGAAATCCAACAAATATTAAAAATAGAGGTACATGAATATTTGTATAACTCCAATTGCAAAAAAAGAGAAGGTGTTTTAATTGAAATTTAGATTATATTGATGCAGGTTTTGATGTGTTTGTGTCCAATATACACGTCTGGATCAATGAGACCAAATGAGATCTGGTAGATCATAGCATCAAACTATTTCCCTTATACTGTAGCTGTTGTTTTTTTTAATCTGCTTTTCATGAAGAATAAAATGCATGCTTCTTGGAGCAACAGTATTTTATATAGGCTTTGAAAAGTACAGTTGAGTCTCTTTGTTTCATTATTACTTTAGTGGATTTATCCTGTTGCCATCCACTATAATTACTGCAAATAACTACTTACAGGTGAAAAGCAGAATAAAGCCTGTTTTGCTGTTGGCATGCCTGCTTTTCTGTTCTGAATTCATTCACAATGTAAGTCAGCTGAAAGTTATAAATTTTCACACATGGGGGTGGAATTGACCTATCATTTTAATGTCTTGGTTATTCAAAGGAATAAAAGCGAACTGATATATGTTTAGCCCGACCATCAGATGACACAGCAGGAATCAATGAAATTAATGAATCGTTCCAGGAATTTATTAGGATCCTGATGAGAAGGGGGCGGGGGAGAGATTAGCCCTTCGGTTTATGTATGAAAATCACCAGAATTGTGCAGCAGGTGAAACTAACTCTCCAGAATGACAATCCCAAACCTTTTCTCCTTTGTAAGCATTTTTGTGGTATTTCAAGTTTCAGAACAATAGTAAATAAGTCACGTAATTTCACATGCTGATTCAAACTAATATAGACTTTAAAATAAAAAAGCCTTTCTTCATACTCTGTAAGTGAAATTGCACAATACTAATTGACCACAGCATTATACAAGTTTTGAAACCTACTGAAATCAACCATGAAAGCTAGGTCAGTTATTAACTAGTTGTGATGTCAATTGTGTGATTGCAATTAATATGACTAGTTTTAAAAGTTGAACCAGCATCCATGGGGGGAGCCCAGTCAGGACTGGGACTGCAGAGATGTGACAACTCCCGCCATCCTTTAACTCGTTTGCTTACAAAGTAGCATTACTTGTCCTGGGAGAAAAAGTTTCCATTGGTGAAAATAGCAGCCTCCTTCCAGCAACAAATAGCTGGCAGTTGATTTTACAGGTAATTCTGATTACACACACCCCAGAGCTGCTATTTAAAATGTAAAAACTGTAGGGTAACCAGCTTCATATAACCAACATGCTTGAGACTAATTAATAAAGCAATAGAGTAAGCTGTCCTGCCAGGCTTAATCTATATCACTTTTCCTCACCTTCGGAGGAAATGGGCAACCAAACCTTTTGCAGTACACAGTCTACATGTGAATTTGATGCATGAGGAATCCTGAGCTGCTGCATGTCTTTAATCAGCCTCTTTTGTTTCAGACAAGAATGGAGTCTGAAGGTTGTGTTTTCCTATACCAATAGTTGAGGATCTTTTATTGTTTTGTTACCAAGCAACTTTTTGCTGTCTGTGCTGTGCAACTTTTTCAGACTGCTGTATGGAAAAGCACATGAATCTGATCTAAGAGAGTTTGTAAGTAGAACAATTATAACTTACTAAACGTGTGGCCTATCTTTGTGCTAGGGAAGTGAGGTACCTTGGAGTTCACAGGAAACGGAATCTATTTAAGGTTTTGTAGCCTATGTTTCAATGATTTTCTTTGCTGCTTGTTTTGCTATGTTAAATCTATGCTGGAGTTCTCTCACAAAAGAATACTTGCGTCAAACTTGAGTCTTCGCTTCCAAGATTTCCAACAAAACCCAGACATGTTCACTTCAATCGCACAAGCCTTCAGGTATTCAGAAGAACACATGAATGCTCAAGCTGTAAACTGTGGCCTAAGTTGCATGCAGCACCCCTGCCCTCCACATCTTCATGCATGTCACCAGTGCTGTCCTCTTCCTCTCTGGACCTTCATGTGATGAGCATGAAGGTCTACAAGCAAATTCTAACTGTGACCAGTTGAATGCAAGTAGATTCCTCCCTTTGACTGGTTAAAAGACCCATTCAGATGTTCCCACTAAATGATTAAAGTTCAAGTAATGAGCGCATGGCGATACTGGGAACAGGACTTTTATTAGCTCCATATTCCAGATAGGGGTTGAGACTGAGATACTGTGGCTTGCCTAAGGCCATCTAGTGACTCCATGGCTAAGTCAAGATTTGAACCACAGACTTACTGGACTGCAGCTCATAGTCTTAGTGCAGAGAACAAACAAACAGCTTATCTGATAGTAACCAAATATTCTGGAATATTTATTGCAAAGTATAATGCTAAGTACAGTACTATAACACTGCTGCATTTCAATGATGCAGTCAAGAATTTCATACATGCATAATAAATACAGCTGCTCACAGGATATGTGTGGGTGTTGATATTATACATATGGATAGGAAGGAATACCTTGCATAGATTTTATTGGCACGGCAAAATTTTACTGGCATGGCAACAAATGGTTCATTCAGTTCCTCCCACAACCATCATAATAAAAAGTCATTAAAGCTCCAACTCATATTCTGTCCCTGATTCATGGCACATGAAAAACTGTTTTCAGAATGCCTTGAAAAATACTGCTGGTGATGAATTGGACACTTTCCAGTTTGTGTCACAGAAAGATGTAGGTCTCAATGTCTGTTGTTGCCAGACATGCTGTCAGGTGTTAACCATAACACACACAGAAGTCCCAAGATTTTCAAGCCTACAGTAGGATTGAGGATTTTGTGGGAGAAGTGTGATAATTCCTTGTGTTCCTGCTAGTTCTATGTATTGCTGCAAGCTTGCTCAGCTCTAGCATCTGCCCCCACCCTTCACCCCTTTTTTGTTCTTCTGCTCCAAATTGTCCATGCACCAGGATCTCAGACTACATTTCAGGATTTGGATGTGTGTATACAACAAGTTGTAACCCTGACCGTTGCTTGTAACTGCACCCTACCAGGTATACGATGAGACACCTGTAGTGGTAATGGCATGCATGAGGTCTTCCTCTGGGGCCCACAAAACCTCTGAACACTCCTGCCCCATTGGTCATGAGGTGGTGAGGCTGTCTACCTTTTTCTTCCCTTAAAAGTAAATAGAGCCAAAGGAGGAAATTGGAAGAGTGGCGTACTTTCTCACTTCCTGTTTTAGCTCTATCTGCTATTAAAGGCTCATATTAATTTTACTACCATAATCCACAGATGCCAACAACAGTAATCCTTGGAAAAGTGAAGTGTGTACACACTAGGGGTTGCCATATTTCAAGAAGTAAAATTGGGGAACCCCCCCCCCCAAACTGTTCATCTGCAGGGGCAGGGGAGTGATCTATTAAGCCAGGGGTCGGCAAGGTTTTACCTGCCTGTTTTGGTGAAGTCCCACGGAGATCTCTCCATGGGCCGGATCACGTGTGCGCGTTTTCCAGCGTCTGGGCATGCACAGAAACGATGTCCGGCATCTGTGCATGCGATTTCTGGCACTGTGGAAGCGAGTCCCTGTGCCGTGCCAGTTTAGCGCAGCACGTGGGGACGTGCCAAGCGGGTAGCACTGTTCGGGGGCACCTCGTGGGACGGTTAAACTGGAAAAATCAGTGTGCTAAATGCATGTGCAAAGTCTTCCTTGAAGAACAGCAGCATCTTTTAAGTCTGAGGTGAATGCAAGGTTCAGCAATGTTATTCAAATGTTATTCAAACCTAAAGGGGACAAATCTGTGCATAGAAAAGACTTGATAAATTGATTGCAGGACAGATGGTACTACGCTGGAGGCTGCACAACTGCAGCATGTAGGTTGGAAAATTGCGTCTTTAAATGCCCTCTGATTCTCCACTTCATAAACTTTAAACATGGAGAACCAGCAAAATAGGACTTAGAAACTTCTGCATCAGGGTATAGTCTGAGGTCACATGATGCAACCACGTTGCTGAAGCTGAACAAGTCACGGTCTAGTGCAGAATTTGGATGAGAGGCTGCTTGGGGAACCCCAT
This sequence comes from Lacerta agilis, assembly GCF_009819535.1. Classification (NCBI taxonomy): domain Eukaryota; kingdom Metazoa; phylum Chordata; class Lepidosauria; order Squamata; family Lacertidae; genus Lacerta; species Lacerta agilis. The sequence goes on along the minus strand of NC_046316.1, from coordinate 39,493,800 downwards.
TTATCTTGCTGTGGTGAAAAAAACACGGTACATATACAGTACATCTGTATAAGATAAAAGAAATAAAATACAACATTTGGTAACCTGCAAACACTGTGGGGAAGGCCACTAACTGCTGATACGCTAAGAAAGCACAGGTGTGGTCTGAGATGCTTGGTAAGGCTTTACCTGTGGTCAGTTTTAATTACAAATTAGGCCTCAGAAGTAGGATATAGCAATCATTCAATATCCTATATCTAAACAGGATAGCCAATCAATTGTTGTCAGTACTTCCCTACCTCTTTAGCAATGTTTGAGCAGGAAAAGAATATACGGTACAGTACATTTTGCAGAAGCAACCAGATTTCGAGACACCATTTTCTTGGATGCTATAAATATGATGTTTATTTTTAAACTAGCGGATAATAGCTTGTACTGTACATTGAATACACTAATAGACAAATTGCGCTGATTTTCTTGAACGTATTCAGCAGTGTCATTTTAAAATTGCTTAAATATGAAAAATGCTTCAAATTAAGTACAGTAACATTATTTGCAAATGATTATACCTGTAAGGAATAGGCAGACTCTTGTGTCTAATCCACAAATGTATGCATGTCCTCTAAAATTAAAAGCCTTTCCAATACTGTATTCCTTTTACCCACTTGCTAGGGAGTAAATCCTATTGACATCAATGGAACTTGCTTCTGAGTAGACATGTATAGGCTTGCTCTGTTACTGACACACTGTGAATATGGAAGAAAAGTTTTTACAGTGGTACCTCGGGTTAAGTACGCTTCAGGTTAAGAACTCCACTTAAGAACAGAAATCGTGCTCTGGCGGCGCAGCAGCAGCAGGAGGTCCCATTAGCTAAAGTGGTGCTTCAGGTTAAGTACGCTTCAGGTTAAGAACAGACTTCCAGAACGAATTAAGTACTTAACCCGAGGTACCACTGTATTTCATTTTTTATTTGGGTCACAAAGGCAGTTCCTGGTTTCTCATCTATTCTTCCTTGTCCAGTAGTAATTGAAGGATGGAAGTTTGGTTCATGACATACTATGGGTTGTATCCAACTAAATTATACCCATTAAAATTAATGAGCCTAAGTTAATCATGTCCATTAATTTCAATGGGTCTACTCTGAGTAGGATTAGCATTGGAGACAAACCCAAATGCACTATTTTACTTATACTTCATAGTTCAGATGGAGCTTCCTTTTCCAATGTGCCTAAAAAGCACATCCTCTCCCCCCCCCCATATCCTTTACTATGCAAATACTTCATATATTTAGCAAAGTTCTGCTAAAGTTCGAGGTGGAGATATATGAGGAAGCAGGACTTTACACAGGATTGCTTTAAACCTTATCTATGGGGTGTACTTCAGGATGAGCGAGATTTGAAAGGGATGATAAGTGATTATACAGGATTAAGGCATGAACCTAGAATATATTAAAATAGGCTTCTGAAAGGTTGGCTTATACCAAACACTTTTTAAATGGCTGTCAACACACCCATGTGAATGATCCCAAAGGTCTGGTGTATCATGAGCACAGGGTTATTAGCATTATTAAACAATTTGTAATGGTAATAGTTGATATTGCACTGGCAGGCCTGAGAGGTGGAGGAGTCAATTCATCTCAACATAAGAGGAATCCTGTTGGATCATGCCAAGGTTCCATCTGGTTCAGCAATCTGTTTCCTCTACTGGCCAACCAGAAGAGTCTGGGAAAGACCACAAGTAGGGCGTCAAGTCAACAGTTCTACTCTATTGCTGTCCTCCAACATCTAGCATTCAGTGGCTTTTAGCTAGCTGCTAAATTCCATATACCATTTCCACTGGTGAAAGACAGTAGGAATAAGTTGGTAAGGGTGGGGATTGGGGAAACCCTGGGGTGTGTGTGTCAATCTGATCCTCTAGGCCTCCAGAGTGTGTCCTTGAACTATGATAATGCTTCCTGATTGTCTGAATGGAGGATACAGTAGGCATGTGTGTAGAAACTAGCCTATTGCAGAAAGGCATTTTTTCATTCATTGATCTACCAATTTTTGCCTCTAGCACAGCTCACTACTGGCATGTGGCCCTTCAAAAGTTGCTTGGAAGGGAATGTGGCCCTTGGGATGAAAAAGTTTCCCCAGCCCTGGTGTAGAGTATGTACAAAACATGGCAAAATATTTGCCCACAAAATTTATAAGCTTAAACTGTATTTCTATAAGTAGGGTGCTTCTGAGCTGTTTACGATCTAGTGAAAGGTTTTCCCTAATGTGGTGACAACTGTACCCTCACATTTTTTTGGTTGATCAGCACAGAGTGGGAAATTGAGGCCCCTCACAGGTACCTACAGCAGAAATTCCACATCTATACTTGTCACATACTATATATTGGATCCTTATGAATTCCTGCATGGAGAATTTGGAGCTGTGCAAAGCCCAATGTCACAGGAGATGCAGCAAAACAAGTAGTTTTATTTAATTGTGGACCTTTGTCCTTAAGCTCCCCATCTTTCTTTACAGTTTTTGCCTCCTCCTCCTCCTCTCTGGCGCTCCTTAGCGCTTCATGCCCTCCATCTTTAGCATGTGGGTTCGCAGCTACAAGTGCATCACTTCCTGCTTTAAGGTGAGTCACACACTGCCAATCCCATACCATTCCCAACATTTTTAAGTGAGGACATCACACGTGAACTCACAGGCTGCATACACCATACATTGAATGCACATGATATCTCCCCAAGAATCCTGGGGAGGCAGTGAAAGACAGGCATGCCTGGCGTGCTCTGGTCCATGGGGTCACGAAGAGTCGGACAAGACTGAACGACTGAACAACAAATCTTGCTGGGAATTGTAGCTCTGTGTGTGTGTGGGGGGGGGGTAAGCGCCAGCTCCCAGAATTCCCGAGGGAAAGCAATGTCCTTTAACGGTCTGTATGGCGTTGTACAGGTGAAGTGGTGACCACAAGCAAAGTGGGACAGAAATTGAATTCCTTCACTTCATTTCAGCATCTATCCTTACCAAACTCTTCTTTCCGCGCAACCAATGAAAGTATAGGGGCCGTGTCCTCTTTTGCGCCAGGTAAACCACAGCAGCCGCCACTACCCCTTGGTTTTTTATTCGAGGGCTGGGTGAGGGGTATTCCCGCCTCGTGTCTCCAGCGTGACGAAAAGGCCCCTGTTTCCCGCTCCCATCAGTATCTGCAGCTGCAGTTTTCCTTGTCGAGCAGCAGGCGGCTCCCGCGCTCGGCTGGCGCCGCCTCAGATGCGCGCAGAGCGGCTGGCTGGCAGGCGGGCGGGCGAGGAGAGGGAACGCAGGAAATTTCCTGCTTGGCCGACAGCGGGTCTCTCCAGCCGCGGCAGGGCGAATGCCAGGGCGTCCTCCGCTGGCCTCCGCCTCAGTCCGCCAGCGACGCTGCGAGGAGGGCATGAGGAGCCGACGCGCCTGCAGGAGCCGAGCTGGCCGAGTCCCCCGGAGGTAAGGCAGCAGGGCACGAGGCCAACGGCCGGCGGAACTGCCTTGCTGCTGCTCATTCTCCAGGCATGCCAGTCCCGGCGGCGGGTGTGCTTGCTTGCTTGCTTGCGTGCGTGTGGTTTGCCTCTGAGCCACCGGGGCTTTGCACGCAGCCAGTAGGGCAGGCGGGCTGCTTCCTCGGTTCCTCCACGCCCAGTCCCGAGCTGCACCAGGGCATGGAGCGGGCGGGCAGGCGCCTCCTCTCCGCCGCAGAGGGACACCGGCTGCCCCCGAGGCTCTCCCGGGCGATGGAGGAGGAGGAGGAGAAGGAGCCGGCTGTGTTCCCCCTCTTCCCTGGTTGCGAGAGGGTGTGAGGAGTGGGGGGCGGGGGAGAACGAAAAGGAGGTGTCTCCTGCCCCACAGTCGCCTCTGCTCGCTTTGGCTAGCTGCCGCCGGGGGCGGGAGGGGGGTGTCAGAGGCGGAAACTGCATTTCCCTTTGCATGGAGAGCGCCATGGAGGAGGAGGGGAGGCAGCCCCAGTCGCTCTCGCGCAGGTGGCGGAAAAGTCGTCAGCTGGGCTTGGAACGAAACGCAGGAGAGCCGGTTTCGCGGTGGAGGGGTGGTGGTGGAGGCGAAGAGATTTGGCGAATCAGAACTCCGAGCCCCCCCCCCCATGCGCCAGGTGTGGCGGGGAGGTGTTTGTCTGGTGTGCTCACTGTAGCCTGCCTCCAAACGTTAAGAAATGTCTCTAACACGGTCGCACCACATCGCCACACATCCATCGCTGTTCTTGCCTGTCGCCGACGCTGTGCGTGTGAAAAGGGAGAGAGCCCAGCAAATCTGTGTTAAATATCCTCTTAAAAGCAGCCCTTCGTGCCAAATGTAGCCGGGACATTGAATAGCACCGAACATTTTATATAACACTTTGGGGAGTAGTTTTGGGAGAATTTGGCTTATGTTTAGTAAAGTCAACTGCACCACAATCCTGCAAGGTAGACCACTGTTGCTGGTTTGGAATGATGCTGATGTTGAAATGGTGACCAGCCTAAAGCCATTTACCATACAGCCCATGGCAAGCTTTACCTAGATGCATGCAGCGCTTTGTTCAGTGGTGTGTGCTCGCTAATAAGTACGTTTGGTATTGCAGCCTTGGTAAGATTTGAATTGGGGGCTTCCTGGCTTGGCCACAGCACTACAGCAGGTTCAAGATGTGGAAAATTTGCAGTGGATACTGAGTCTCATGCAATACGTTTTTGTGATTCTGCATAATATGTATGTACTGTATATACTGTAGTGCTTTGCTTTCAGGGCTACAAACCTAACCAGGAAAAGGCAATTTCTCATCTATCCTATCAGATGTTGGTCATGATGGCATCTGTTGCACTTGGATAACATAGGGGGGGGGGGAAGCAATAAAAAATAGTAATCAAATATCTGTGGTAAGGCTTTTGGTGCAACCTTTCCAGCAGTTGGATTTTTTAATTGAAACCAATTAACATAGTTATGCATCTTTTACATAGTAAGAAGCTGTCTTATGCAAATGATGTGGAGATTAGCTCATGGCAATGATGGAGTCTGCTATGATGAGCGCCTTTGTGCTTGATATGCTTTGCTTATATATTTTTTTCCTCTGGATGGCATATAGTCAGAATGTGTTAAAATTGTGTACAGTTTGTTTTCTCAAGCAAGTATTGGTTTGGTTTTTGCCTGGATTTGAGAAACTTGAGGTGTAGGTGAGTGCTTGCTGGAACAGAAATTTAGTGCTGCTCATCCTTCCGTCATCCAGAGAGAGAATCATTTAGAATATAGGTTTATAGGTTTGCTTTGTTGCAGTTTTTTAGGAATAACAATCGTGCCTTAGAAGACATTATGGAGATGTTATTACTTTATTTTTTGTCATGAAATGTTACTGGGTGGATGGATAAATTGCAGTTCACTGAACTTGCAGTGCATCCACGTTTACTCTGAAACCACTGTGACTTATTAATGCAAACCTACTTCCAAATAAGTGTGTTTCTATTTAACATTCTAGTATACAACACACTTTATGTCAGGAGAAGGAAGACCTTAGGCTTGTAGGAACTAGAAGCCCAAGATCCACCACCTAGAACGAGGTACTGTACAAAAGTCGTGCAATTCTGAGCCCAGGAATTTCTGACTCCCATCTCTCAAAGTAGACCTTGCTCTACCTGCTGCCCAAGTGCTACTAATTCAGTTTGGAGGCAATCCTCTAAGGATTCAATTGTTTATAATTATTTCCATTTTGCAGACGAGGAACTGACTCTCAAAGCAAGTGTTCTAAAGCCTTGGGTCATACGGTGAGCTAGAAGGAGTCTGCGAAACCTATTTCCAGAACCCACATGTCGTTCTCCCTCTATACCATGTAGTAAACCTGCCCTGTGTCCTGACATTACCACCTTGTGGATTTTCCCCACCCCTGCTATTGTCAGCTTGTTTTGTGGAGCAGGAACAGGAAACACACAATGTGATGGTGTCAGGACATCAGGCAAGTTTACTACATGTCACAAGAGTGGGACAACTTGACTAGGGATACTGTTTTCAGAAGCATCTACGTCCTTCTCATAATGTGCAGTCCTACACTGGGGGATTAGTTAGCTCTGACTTCTTCTTTTTGTAAATGACTTCCCAAGTGTTTCTAGGGTCATGACTGTATGAAGAAAGTAGCATCTGACCAAATCAATCTACAAATATAGCCACAACTTCCCTGTAGTGATCTGTGTGATTGCTTTGACATGCCTGTTAGCAGGGGCGTAGCAAGGTAAATTGGTACCCGGGGGCAAACAATTTTTTGTCACCCCCCGCCTCTGAGGCATGGGAAGGTCAGGTGGTACCCGTTGCGGAAAATTTCTTTTCAACCCCCCCATTGATTCCCCCCCCCGCCGCAAAAATGGTTTTACGTTATTTCATATTTTCTTACAAAGGAATAATAACAAGTAATAATAATAAAAAAAACATTTATTTATATCCCGCCCTCCCCGGCCAAAGTCGGGCTCAAGGAGGCTAACCTCAGATACATAACATTGGTATAAAATCAAACAATAATTAAATTACCTCCTAAAAACATCTCAAAATCAAATTAAAGTCTAATTAGATGGCTTTCCACAGGGTTAGGGTTGGGAACAGTAAGTGTTCTCTGAACTGAAATTTCAGCCTTCATGACATAGGAAAACAGCCAAGTGAACAGTTATTTTGGTGGAGGAGGGTCAAGATATTAACCGATATGCATGAAATTTCATATATAGCTATATAATCCCTAGTATAGTAAGATAAGACCTTCAGAGCAGACATTTAAAAAAAAAATTGTTCCTTGATAATTTGTCATCCCCTCCATTATGGAACCCAAGGCGACCCGCCCCCCGCCCCCCCTTCCTATGCCCCTGCCTGTTAGCCACTGTGCTTGTATGAATTGCTTCTGCAAATCGGTGCCTTATCAGGTCAGACATTACTCCCCACATCCCGCCTTGTATCCCTAGGGCCACTTAAATATCTCTGTCTACAAACAATCTGAACCGCCTCTAGTCTTCAGTAATGCGTGATGGTGGCAGCTGCAGTTGAAGTTAACAAGATTTTCTCCTGATTTATGAGAACTGTGTGTTTGTAATCTCAGCCCAGATAGGACGGTCCAGTCCAAAGTAGAACCTTAGTAGCTGGTTTTGCTAGACACCTTGTCATGCATGGTATGAATTTCAGTTTGAGAGTCGGATAGGTAAAGAATGTGTAATTTTATACCACCATATTACCTTTCCATCTCTAAAGTGTGGTGCCTAATCAAAGAATTGTTTATAGAACTATATTTGTTTTTTTAAAACTTGAGCTATGGAGCAGAGTTATAGGGACACAGGTGGTACTGCGGGTTAAACCACAGAGCCTAGGGCTTGCTGATCAGAAGGTCAGCGGTTCGAATCCCCGCAATGGGGTGAGCTCCCGTTGCTCGGTCCCAGCTGCTGCCCACCTAGCAGTTCGAAAGCATGTCAAAGTGCAAGTAGATAAATAGGTACCGCTCCGGCAGGAAGGTAAACGGCGTTTCCGTGTGCTGCTCTGGTTCGCCAGAAGCAGCTTTGTCATGCTGGCCACATGACCCAGAAGCTGTACGCCGGCTCCCTCGGCCATTAAAACGAGATGAGCGCCGCAACCCCAGAGTCGGACACAACTGGACCTAATGGTCAGGGGTTCCTTTACCTTTATGGAACAGAGTTAAGACTATTGTGATGGCTACTGAAGACAGAAATGGTTTGTTTTTTACATTTAATTATTTTCTGGTGTTTAAATTGCCTTAACTCTGCACTTAATGATTCTCCTCCCTCTCTATTGACACGTAGAGATGTCAACGTGACAAATTAATTTAATTAAGGATAATGTTACCCTTTGCTGAGTAAATCTAGATCATGTGTATTTGGTTTTGTGGACAGTGATATTGTCCAGTTACTTTTTCTCTATGGGTCTGTTCTAGAAGGGCAGAATCGAGTGCACCAGATAGTATGTTTGCACAGATTTGCCCAGGATTTTATTTTCATGGGAGCTATTGTGTAGCAACACAATGGCTTTTCTAACTTAAATAAGAGTTCTAAACTAAAAGGGGGATAGAAATAGCACTGAAGGCTGCAGCTGCAAAGTTTACTTCTCTTAGTGCTAGCTAAAGTGCTACTGAAACTGTGTGTAGAACCAGGATCAAGGTGCTGAACTCAAGAGTGTATGCCCTAAGAGGTGATTTCAGACCTTTATTTGTGAAACAGGGTCACAGGCATAGACTCCGCACCAAGCTTTAGGTTTAAAGTCCAGTGGTGAGTTTAAAGATGTTCCTGGGGTTTGGCAGAGAGGGAGAGTAGAGAGGATCTTGTCAGGGGTGCTGAGGCAGAATGGAACAATGGTATAGCTTGGTTTACTCCAGGCAAGTGTTTATAGGAATGGCAACATCAATACAGTATTGCTATTTGAAGTCAAGGTATATTGACTTAAATTAAGAACCATTTTAAAAATACTGCAGGTCCAGGTTGCAGATGTGAAATTTGTGTGATAGTGTTGAAGTCAGGAGAACTAAGCTGCTAGAAATAAGCAGTGATTGTGAAGAAAGTTTTTTTTTTGCAGATACAGTAGATACATCCATAGCACATACCCCACCCCCACAAAGAATCCTGAGAACTACAGTTTTATATAGGTGTTGGGAATTATAGCTCTGTGAGGGGTAAACTACAGTTCCCAGGATTCTCTCAAGGTTTAGGAAATGCACTTTGAATGTGCTTTAAAGGTATGAAATGCACACAACCTATCTTTGGCATCATTATACATCTCACAGGCTGCAATTAGGTGTGTATGGGTTGATCCTTACATCATGCAGGGCTTATTGTAGATAAGATATCAAAAATCCCCATGTCATTTTATGTGGCTCTTAGTGATACTGCTATAATGGCTAGGCCCCATTTTCAATTCTCAGGACTTGGAACATCTGTTCATTTTGAATGAATGAAGCACATCACATGAAAGAGGAAGCTCATGTTGTATTAGGACAAAACTGAATGTTTGCCTTGAGCTTGTATGTATTCCATACAATGGCTTTTGTTGTTAAAAAATAGTGGGAAGAATTCAACATTATGATGTTTCTGTTTGCCTGATGGAATGATCTCCCGTCTCCTCCCACATGCTGCTCTGGGTCCCTCCCCCAGCCCTCCAGAGTTAATAATTGGGGGGGGGGTGGCAGTGAAGGAGAGGGGAAAGCAGACCAATTAGCTGAATTTGTGCCAGTTGCTTGGATCCTAATAGTCTTCTGCGAAAGGAATGGAATTCATGTTAATGGGCAGGCTTTCCCTGTTCTGCAGACCCTTCATCCTTTGAAAATCTCTTGGGGGATGGAGGGACTCTTGGAAGGGGTGATGGATATAGTCCAATGGGTTACAGATTGAAGAAAAGAAAAAAAACAACCCACAAGGCATCTAGGATGTGCGGTTCTACTGCATGATTATCTATAGTCCTGTCTTCTAAAAATGGATATATCTTAATTGACTAAAACAGCAGTATTAATTTAATTAATTGTTTCATCATTTCTGAAACCTGTTTCTTTTTGGAGCAGGCATTTGAGTATATGTACACATTGAGGAAGGACATATTTTTGTTTTGCCAGCAAAGAACCCAAGAGTTATACATAGAATCACAGAATTGTAGAGTTGGAAGTGATCCTTAGGGCCATCTGGTCCAACCCCCTGCAATGCAAGAATCTCAACTAAAGAATCCCTGGCAGATGGTCATCCATTCTTTGCTTAAAAACCTCCAGGAGAGTCTGCACCTTCCAAGGGAGTCCATTCCACTACCTGTTCAGTTCATTAAAGTTCAGGTGTTCAAACTGGGCACAGTGGGTATGTGGAGAGAAACATTATAGTGGCAGGGTCTACTCTTGACCAACGTGTGTTTGAAACAAATAACTGAAGGGAGTCATCAAGTGCATACTAGTTAATGTATAGAAATGTCTCCATGTAATTGCTAGCCAATTGTTTAGAATCCTCAGATAGCAGCAGCAGAGGAAAGGATTAATTTTCCTCTACCTACCTTCTGTGATCCAAATGTTATTTGTTCTTTAAAAACATAAATGCAAAGACAAATTTAATGTCACATCTACTTTAGTGCAAACAGGTGTTGCTCAAAGGAGTATGCTTTGGGGGGAAATTGCTACCCATTGTGCACAAGTACAGTGGAACCCCGGGTTACGCACACCCCAGGTTGCGGACTTTCGAGTTAAGAACGCCTGCAACCTGGAAGCGCTTCCGGAGCGCACGCTACCCCCGGATGCGCAGAATGCTTCTGCACACATTGTGCATGTGCAGAAGTGCTCAAATCGTGCTACTTCTGGTCCCCCCCCCCCTGTGCGTTCGGGATACGAACGCCCTCGTTATGCACGGCAACCCGGAACAGATTGCGTGCATAACCCGAGGTTCCACTGTATTTGATGTAGGTCTCTTCAATTACTTGCCCACACGGGTTACATATTGACATAAGATGGTTTGCTTACTTACAGATTCTTGTACTGAGTGTAAAATATGGCCTGTGGGGAATACGGCGATTGCATCCGCTTGTTTCTTGTTGTTCTAGCACACAAAGGACCTTTTGAGTAGAAATTGTAGCTAAATGTGAAAGATTTCATTTTGTGGTGAGCATGGCATTGTTCTTTGGTCACAATTCTGTTATTGATTTTTTAAAATATATTAATTTATTTTGCAGCCTAGGCTGAAGTTGGTTGTCCTTTTAGTCTAAAGCCTCAGAAAAGAATATGCTATTCAAAGCACTTCATTTTACATTCCATTTGCAATAGGAGTATTATTGCTAAGCTGCTTTTAGTGTGGTAATTGCTGTTTTGTCTGAATAACACGTATTATTTTAAACTGATTTTTCTCTGGGTCAGGCTTCATATACTAACTAGACCCTGGAGTGATGAGTTTGATTGCTGCTTATTCACTATGTAAAATTGTAAATTATGTGATTTTAAAATAAATATTATTTGCTGTAACATCTTACCACTTTTATAATGTGTTCTGCACAGGGAAGAACATTAAACAGATTTAAATGTTATGGTGATTTTATTCCTAGAATTTAACATTATAGGCTGAACATTAAGATAAACTTTTGAATGGTAAGAGCAGTTCAGTAGTAGAGTCAATTACCCAGGGGAGGAAATCAATTCCTTGCTGAAGGTCTTCATGCAGATGCTAGGCAGTCTGATATTGGGATGATTTAGTTCAGGATTTCCTGTGTTTGATTGATCTACAAGTCCCCTTCCAACTCTGTTATATGAATGACAGGGTCAGAAACCCTACGGCGTTTGCAGTTTACTGATAAAGTTTGCCAGTAAACAACAGTATCAACAAAATTGTAAACACTGCAAACTTGTTCATACTTAGAAAAAAAATCCTGTTAGCATCTACTGCTGTGCTAAAATGCAAATTAAAGGAAGACAATCAATCAATATTTTTTAATATTTAAAGAGTGTATTTTTAAGAAACCCACTTCCTTTCCCTGTTGAATCTTTGTGTCTTTCCTTCTTTGACTCAGCAATATTAGGCCGTGTTATAGTTGCAATAAACTAAAGGGTTGCTGTCTATTAAGGTTTTAGTACACCTGCCTGATTCTTGACTCTGAAGATAAGACTTTCTTGGAGCTAGTCTTCTTTAAAAAGGACTTCTTCGTGGTACCATCTCATTTGTGGAACCCCTTTCCCTCCAACAGGCCCTGATTGTTAGTTACAGTGCTTATTTTCTGATACTTTTGTGGTAAAATATTTCCCCTGTTTTTGCATTTGGGGGATGTGGTAAAACGTTGCTAGTGTGATTTGCTAGCATTATCACTCTTCAGGTTCACATAATTCCCCAGTGTCTTATCTAGAAGTTAAAAGATCTAAGGTTGTGGTTGGATGCATGAACATCACAACTGCAATTCTATATATGCACTTACCTGGGAATAAACCCCATCAAACTAAATACACTACCACCTATTTCTGAGTAAACATGCATAAGATTATGCAAAAGGGCACCCTGTAGTTCATACGGTAGCCTACCATTTTGCGTACTGTAGCAGATATGTTGTTTTGAACTGTTCATAACATATTGTTGTGACTATTTTGTTTTTCTAGCTGTGTGTATATGGTTTTGTTCATTTGAACAATCACTTTATTGGTGTTCGGTGGAGGGCAGGGCTAATGGAATACAGACGGCAGACAAGAGCCTGAAACAGTGTGTAATAGTGGAGGAGTTGGGATTCCCAGGCATGGCAACCTTCACTATTCTTGGGGCTTCTCTATACTCACTGATAGTCTCTGATAGGTCAAGACTGGGTGTATTTTCTTCTGGACCCAACTGTGCACAATATTTCTAGGTGGCGATTGTGGCCAGATGAAATTAACATTAAGATTGTATTTATTTAAAAATACCGATTGTCACCATATACTAGTAATTATCAGAATGTTTCAAGTAAACTTTTCTTTTCACTTCTAAGGAAAACAGAAATTGGGTTATTGTGTCTGATGTTTTATTTAACTCTCTGCGCAGCGTTTCTATGTTCATCCACCTTAGGAGGAATCCTGATGTGATTGTACCGTCCTTCTCACACTCTGTGATGCCATAAAAATATTCCATTGACCTGACACAGATACTGAACATCCATACCTCCTACAGAAAGCAGGAAGAGGACAGCATCTCTGAAAAATTAGACCATGTATCCTGAGAATTCAACATCTAGATGAAATACAGTCTTTATTGATTTTCTTAACAAATTATGTTTCTCATGTTCCAAGAGGAATGCATTTCAGACTTTAAAGAGAGCAGAAACATTAACTTTCCTGTGTAACTATGAATGGTATTGTTTATTGCACTATAAAAAGCTGTATTTTTACATATTTCAGATATGCTGATGTTTGGGTTCCTTTTTAAGGAGGTAATTGTTTTAAGTCAGAATTATCTAGGAATTAATCATGTTTTCTGACACTATTATGCTGCTAAAGTAGATAAAGCTCATATTTTTCAATTTTTCAATTATTGGAAGTTAGCACTGACCAACATAAAAGAAATGATTGCTTATATTTTACCTTTACTGTATAAATGTTAATTATATTATTATGCTCTGATAAAATCATTGATTTAGTACAGGATAGATATGGAAAGGTCATCGCAGCAAAGAAATATCACTGGAGCAAGAATATTGATATATCTCCCAGGACCAGTATGGGGGGCAGACCATGATGGTGATTTCACTTGGTGGTATATCGCTAGTGAAACCGCCACCGCTCCTGAGTACCCCCAGTGCAGTGAGGGATAAACAAGCTGCAACTGGCCGCTGTAGGCAGAGGGGCTCAGAACTGGGGCAGTTTCACCAGTGATATATGTCGCAGGGCTCCCTCCATCTTAGGGGGCGCTGAGCAGCAGGCTGGGGCTAGCTACGTTGGCCCTAACCTGTGAGGGTGAAAGGTGAAAGCACCTCAGCTCCCCCACGGTGAGAGCTGAAGCAGTTTCACCCGAGGCCTTGCAGGCTGGGGCCAATGCATCTCTTTTCAATATCACAGTATATCGCCAAACCACAAAGTTTGGCTGGTGATATACCGTGATGTTGAAAACTTAATATCCCCAGCCCTGAGCAAGAATAGCCATTGATCAAAATTGAGGGGAGGGGAAAAGGAACTCCATTAAAAAATTTAACATTTTAATATGTATGCATGTGGTCACGCTAAACCTTTTAAGGACTTGTAAAGGTCAGCAATTGCAGAACAGATTAATAGAAAATTTAGTGTTTTCCTAATGTACATACATGATAAAATACTAAAGCACAGAATCCAAATTTTCACTATAAAAAATTATACTGTGCTTCATGGCCTTTTGTCTCGGATCAAGTGTAATATCTGTTCTTATCATTTAAACAAAAATTATACTGCTTTTGCACTCGCTAGTTTATTTATTTGCTGATTTTAGACTGATTTAATCTATTATTTTTTAAGACGACCCTCGTGGTCCCTTCCAACTGGACAATTCTGTGATTTTATGACTACAGAAAACATATGGTTTATCTATCCACCCAGTCCAGTACCTCCAAAAATACTACTAGTATTAAGAAAGCCAGTACCTGTATTACTTGATTGCATTTGCTGCAATTAGTTTTTTCCCCCCTTTCCTTGTTCTTGCTGAAAGCGCTCAATATAGCTTAGTACAGCTCCTTAGTAACAAGGTGTTGCTGCTGGCTTTTGCAAATTCTGCAGCCTATGATATTTTTAGCCCTTAACTCCAAGGTTCAGCCGCACCTTACCTTGACTATCCTTGTACTTTTACTTTTGAGATTTCTAGTATTGAAGTAAGTTAATCGGCTTTTGCATTTAGTGCATAGCCAGCTCTACTGGTGTTGAGGTTGGCTGACGTGCTCTAGCAGTAATAACAAACTGTATTTGGGGCGTGAATAAAGTAAATAAGGTGAGAGATTTTTCCACCCTAAAGGCAAACAGAGGTAGTTCAGGCTTCCTGAGCGCACTCTATTGATTTAAAAAACAAGACAAAAAAACCAGCTATATTTTGACAAAAATGGTCAAGCATGAAGATGCATGAAAAGATTATTAACAGATGTTTCATAAATAACAAACCTTGGTTTGATTTTAAGCAGGTAGCATTGCAAAAGTAATTAGCAATGCCTCCTATTTAAATATGATTTGCCAGATGTTTCCCACAAAATATTGCTTATGTTTATCCAGAAAATTTTAGCTTTGCATAAAATTGTATAAACAAGTGCTGGGATATTCAGAGCATTTTCTGCACTTGGAATCCTGAATACTTTTTCCAGGGGGAAAACTTGCCTATGTTTGCTTCTGTGGACTTGAGGATTCATTGAGTCCCCAGCTTTTATATTAATCTCCTGTCCTATATCGAGTTTTATGCTTGTCCTGCTCATTAACTACAGCATAATACTATTCCCTGTTGTGTAGGGTTTGGCAGTGGTTTAACGCAGGGGTCAGCAACCTTTTTCAGCCATGTGCTGGTTCACTGTCCCTCAGACATTTTGGGGGGGCCAGACTATTTTTTTTGAGGGGGATGAACAAATTCCTATGCCCCACAAATAACCCAGAGATGCATTTTAAATAAAAGGACACATTCTACTCATGTAAAAACATGCTGATTCCCGGACTATCCACGGGCTGGATTGAGAAGGTGATTGGGCTGCATCCGGCCCCCAGGCCTTAGGTTGCCTACCCCTGGCTTAACGGTATGGTGTAATCCTAACTGTGCCTGCTCAGAAGAAGTGGTGTCTTTTATGACATTTCTGGGGCACTTCTGGGTTCAGTGCTATGCATATGTGCGCAATCGCGTAAAAATCGGTCCCACCTAAAAAGTGTTGCTGGTACGATGAAATCAGAGCTCTTGTCTTCCACTGTTACATTGTTATTGGGGTGGTTGTGCTTATTTATTTGGTTCTGTTGCAAATTCTTGAAACAACGGATCTTAAGTGTGCTTGGCAATAACTTCTCTTTTTTGAGGTGGCAGAGGGAGTGACAAGAAACTGAATTAAATAATTTCTTCTAGTGTTTCTGTGTGTCAATACTTTGAGTAATAAGCTCGTCTGTGAAGCAAAATTGTATAAAGAAGCACCTGAAGAATGTTCTAGTTGCAGCAGCAGATGTGGATAACGACCTGAGGTTCAACAAGACAAGACAGTGATGGTGTTGCTCCGTAGGAAAGTTAATCCGGGTTTATGAGCACGCTACTCTGGATGAAGTTGTAGTCCACTTGAAGAATCAGAAACTCTCTCCTCAGAATGATTTAGTTGCCCCTCCCTTATTATTATTTTGCATAAAATGTCACACACACAAAATGTTTTGCCAGGCTTTTGGTCGTTTTCCCCTGAACATTCTGTTTTTGTTTTAATGAGCTGGATCCTTTGTTTAATATTGCTATGCTTTTGCTCTCTGCTCTCAGATTTTATTGCATTTTAATAGTACGTCACCTTAGGGAGCCCTTGCCTGGGCTGAAAAGGTAAGTGTAAATTATTTTAGAAATAACATTTTAAAAACTTTGTTGAATGGCCACTATAGCTAGGGCTCTTATTCCATTGTATTCTGGCCAGCTGTGTTGCTCTACAGCAGGCTTCCTCAAACTCGGCCCTCCAGATGTTTTTGGCCTACAACTCCCATGATCCCTAGCTAGCAGGACCAGTGGTCAGGGATGATGGGAATTGTAGTCTCAAAACATCTGGAGGGCCGAGTTTGAGGAAGCCTGCTCTACGGCAACCTTCGCGAACATGGTGCCTTCCCAATGCTTTGAGCTACAACTCCCATCCTCCCCTACCAGCACATCTGGAAGGCACCATGTTGGCACAGGCAGCACTACAGTTTATGTATCCTACTGCTTGGCTCTAACACAATCGACAGTCCCACCCTAATGACAGAACATAGAGACACCATTTCATGCTATTGCATAAATGTGCCCTAGAAAGCAAAACCTGACGTATCTCTGGAAAAACATCACTAAGCACAGATCTCATTCCAGTTTTGCATTAAATAAATGGGATGGTGGAATAGGGTAATGCCAGCTGCATGTGCTAGTGGACTCCCACCCCCACCCCTGGCTCATAAAGTTGACTTCAGTAATTAAATGAGAAAGCAAAACAGCATCAGTACTATCCAGTTGAATTCATGCTGTAAAGAAAATGAAATGGCTAAGTTGGAATGAGTTGTCATGGAAATATTGGAGGCAAACTTCAGTCAGACAGGGAAATATGATACATTGCTTATAAATGAGTAAAATCATTACAGTTGTTATCCATGCAGTGAAGAGTTGATTTTATAACTACTGAGCAATATTATATATACATTAAAAAATATCCCTTCCATTTCTGTTCTTTAATAAAGACTCGTCATACTTGACAGATGGCCATCCAACCTCTGCTTGAAAATCTCCAAGGAAGGCGAGTCCACCACCTTTTGTGGGAGTCTGTTCCACTGTTAAACAGCTCTTACTGTCAGAAGGTTAATCCTGATGTTTATTTGGAATCTACTTTATGAAGCCATTGGTTTGGGTCCTAGTCTTCAGAGCAGGAGAAAGCACCATCTTCCATATGACAGCCCTTTAGATATTTGAAGATGGCTATCATATCTCCTCTCAGTCTCCTCTTTTCCAGGGTAAAGGTAAAGGGACCCCTGACCATTAGGTTCAGTTGCGGATGACTCTGGGGTTGCGGCGCTCATCTCGCTTTACTGGCCGAGGGAGCCGGCGTACAGCTTCCGGGTCATGTGGCCAGCATGACTAAGCATCTTCTGGTCGAACCAGAGCAGCGCACGGAATCAGTTTACCTTCCCGCTGGAGCGGTACCTATTTATCTACTTGCACTTTGACGTGCTTTTGAACTGCTAGGTTGGCAGGAGCTTCTCCAGGCTAAAAATACCCAATTACCTCAACCATTCCCTATAAGCCTTGGTTTCCAGACCCTTTATCAGGCACCCCCAAACTCAGCCTTCTAGCTGTTTTGGGACTACAATTCCCATCATCCCTGACCACTGGTCCTGTTAGCTAGGGATGATGGGAGTTGTAGTCCCAAAACAGCTGGAGGGCCAAGTTTGGGGATGCCTGCCCTTTATCATCTTGGTCACCCACCTTTTCACACTTCCCAGCTTATCAACATCCTCCTTAAACTGTGATGCCCAGAACTGGATACAGTACTCCAGATGTGGTCTGAACAAAAATAGAGCCTTCCCTTGATCAGAACATAGTACTTCTGTTAATGCAGCTTAGAATAATAGCATTTATTTTTTTGCTGCTGTATCACACTTGTTGACTTGGAGCAATTGCAGGAAGAAACTTAATATTTCAGTTAAGCAAGCAACCCAAACTGAGGGCTAGAAGAAAACAGACATTAATTTATTTGAAAATATATCGGGTTGAGTTGTAAATCCTAGGTAAAAGTGGTTGAAATTTAAATTCTGATGAAATTAAGCTTCCTTGGCATGAATGACATCTCTATTATGAGGTAACATCTTCCTAAGGTTTATGTTTCTAATGACCCTGCAATTATCTATAGATGCATAATTAGTTCAAGTGTTAGATAATTAATTTTCAGAAGGTATCTTAACTAATTCCACACATTGATACCAAGGGCATTTGGAAGACAGTCCTTCAGTTTAAAATTCCCCTGATGATTTGCCACCTGTCACTTCAATCCTTTCAATTTACCACTCATTTCCATCTTCCATCTCTCACTATTTTAAATCTTGTTAAACCTGCAAGTCTGATGTATGAAATCATTCTATAACATTCCATTAGTTGAACTGTAAATACAAAGACCCAAGACTGAAAGATGATTTTAGCCATGATGTTGATACTAAAATGTCTTAACCCTTAAATGTCTTACGGGTTGCTAACTTTTAAGAATGAAGCATTCTTGCAATAGAGAGATGTAAGATGTAAGTCCCATAAGTATTACTCAGCTTTGAAACCAAGCAATATTGCAAAGCCTTTTAAGATACTAATTTAATTGTGGTAGAAGCACTGCTTTTGCATTTTTATAGCGCAGTTGTACATGCAGTGGAATAAAGGCAACAATAAGACCTAAGGTTAGCTGGTGTAATTGCAAGGTCACATTCCTCCAAGTGTTTTTATTTTTATGGCCAGTTTAAACTGGTTGTCATAGTGGTGATTTCACCTGGAACTTAATGTGCAAGTTTGAGGGGCTTTTCCATATTGTAGAATAAATAGTGCTTTAGAGGCCCTGGCATGAGTGGAATTGTTAACTCTCTCATGTGCACATTCATGTTAACAGCAGGGGTGAATAAAATATTGTGGGAGCACAGGCAAGCCCTGCCCTGTATAATCGATCACATGACGCACACCATTTGAATGGGAATATATACATGAATGGGAATGCCCATAAACTTTTTTTAAAAATCATTTTTATTAATTTTCCAATAAGAACATCCAATTAACAATTCCATCAAATCATAATCCAATTAAAAATAATAAAATAAAAAACAGCCAAATTACAATCCAAATTATTAATTATTAATTTTTGCAAGCTTCCCATAGTCTGGACCTCTGAAGTATATCTCCAATATTTTCATTTCTGCCTTCTTGTTGTTCTCATATTTTCCACATTCCGATCGTTATGCTTTGAAGTTCCCCGTTCCTGGCTGTGCGATTCTCAATCATGTCAAAAATCATATATTCTTTCATCCATTGGGTACAGCTTTATTTGTGTATATATATTTTTTCAACTGTCTATTTGCCAGCGCAGCTTTTCCTGACTTCATTCCAATCTTCCAATCTGGGCTGTTGTCCAAGCCTGTCGTTTGACGTTTAATGACGCAGTAACTCCCAAGTTGTTAAATTGTTACTGTTCACGATAAATTCCCAATGATAAATTGTTAAGCATACTGTTTGCAATATTGCAATATAAGTCATTTGGCGATCAATCAGCTTTCCCGGAGACCACACACCCCGGGCCCTAGAAGGGTGTTTGCTAGACATTCATTTAGCCTTTTCTCTTGCTCATAATGAAGAACTTCTTCAAATAGATGCACTGTATGTTGTCCCAGATTGTTATCTCAAGTCATTATAAAGTCAGCTAGCAAGTATTTCCCACTTCCCTTGAAAAAGTGAGGAATTCTCATTTTTCTGTGCTGCGTCATACTAACAAGCACCACCTTGTTTCTTCTTTTATCTTTATCAAGTCTAAGTAAATCTGCGCAGTTGAATACATAATTATAAATAGAAGTCCACCTGTACTCCAGTTTATTATTTTTTAAAAGGTTTCTTAATGAGGCTTGGCATAGAAAAACAATTGTAGGTATAGAAAAGAAGAAAAAAGAAGGTACCAATCACCTCCGTAAACCCAAACACCATGATGAGAATCTCTTTGAAGTCCAAGCTTAAACACCAGGGACTTGCAATTCTGTGGATTTTTTCTCAGTCTTCTTCGGTCCAGACTATGTCTGTTTATTGTCCAAATCTAATTATTTTATCAAACAGTGCTGTGCTCTGGGATCCAGCGTCTTGCCACTTGCACCTTGATGCCAGCTGACAATCTCGGATGATCTGTAGGTCTACGAGACAGTCCTCCCCCACCCTGGGGAGTCTGCCAGGGCTAATTACCCCCATATCAACCCTGAATTACTGGCACAGCTGAGGTCCGATCGTGTGGGAGTCAGCCATTTCTCACCACCGGAAACAGGAAGCTGGGGAATGCCCATAAACTTTGTGGGCGCCCAGCCCCCTCAAATATTTTATTGTGGGGGCTCGTAGGAATTGGCTCCTATGGTTAACAGAGTCCTCAATGAAGCAGGATGCCGAGCTGGTTCTGGGCCAACACAGCTGCTACATGCCACTGCAGCCACTACTTTGACTCTTCTTGAACTTGCTTTCTGGTGGCTCCTTTCCTTATTCTGTTGAAAAGGCATGCTCATGTAGCTTGAAAGAAAAGACTCCTAGGCTGAATGATATCCAAGAGATGAATGTGGCCCAGAAACGTGGCTTGATTTCCTAATGCTCCAGGCCAAACCCTGAGTTCCAGTAACTGTGTGGCAGGCTTTTCCCTCTCAATAGTTCTGAGACGCTGACGGAAATAAGATATTAAGGAGAGAGGTATACTTGCACCTACTGCCTATATTCCTTATGCACAGTTCACCTCTGTGTAGGAAGCAAAGTTATACTAAACCAATTCCAAACAGGACTATACACAGATAACTACCACAAGGGGACCTAAAAGCCACCTCCACAAGAGAGAAAAAGTCTCACTGATTACATTTTCATTGACTTGGCATTCTTATGCTTGTTTGATAATCTGGTTGAAGTTTGCCTTGGCTGTTTAGTGGGTTCCCGCTTTGGGGCCTAGGCTAAGTCAGGGTGCTGTCACCTTGCTGCCATGGGCATTGTTAATTTGCAGTGAGAGTTAAAACACCATGGTAAGGTTTAGAATATCACATATGTGTTAGAGAATAATTCAGTATGTGTTTGACCTTTATGGATACCCTAAACAGCATGCCTTCCATTTTTAACATTTATCCCTTTGTTGGACTGATAACACGCCAGAATGGAGAGCAGCATATTTTCCTACAGTGCTGTTTTTGTTTTATAAATGAATACAGCTGTGTTATTTTGTGTGGAGGAAGTATTCATGTTGAGTTCACAGAACTTTCTCAGAAGACAGTTGGGTACGGGGGGGGGGAATAGATGGTTATATTTCAGCTGTTGACATAAAAGTAGTCTTATTTGGTCTTTGAAACTCCATATGTTTCATTTATAAAGTCATTGAATGATTGAAGGATACTATTGTACAACATTATACATTTTGAATGGGTACTTTGTTTGTTTGTTTATGTGTGTGTGTGTGTGAGAGAGAGAGAGAGAGAGAAAATCTACATGTAAATGCAACAAAGTGGATCTGTAACCAGCACTTGCATATTAAAATAATTTTTAGTGGGGACATAGGTTTCCGGGTGGGAGTTGATCACAGTGAGGGTTTTCCAAGCATGTCTTCCTTTTAGCACGTTTCTCCCTTTTGTCCCGATTTTGAGCATCTTCAAAGTCCATGACACCTTTGCTAAAGGCTGTTCTCCAATTGGAGTGCTTGCAGGCCAGTGTTTCTCAGTTGTCGGTGTTTATACTACATTTTTAAAGATTTGCCTTGAGAGAGTCTTTAAACCTCTTTTGTTGACCACCAGCATTACGCTTTCCATTTTTAAGTTCAGAATAGAGTAGTTGCTTTGGAAGATGATAATCAGGCATCTGCACATGACCAGTCCAACAAAATTGATGTTGATGAATCATTGCTTCAACACTGGTGATCTTTGCTTCTTCCAGTACACTGGCATTAGTTCACCTGCCTTCCCAAGTGATGTGTAAAAATTTTCAGAGACACCGTTGATGGAATATTTTGAGAAGTTGGAGATGGCGTTTATAAGTGGTCCATGTTTCACAAGCATACAGTAAGGTTGGTAGTGTAATATGTTTGTAAACAAGCATTTTGGTTTCCTTGCGAATGTCCCAGTCCCCAAACACTGTGCACTTGAATTGGGAGAATGCACTCGCAGAGCTCAGTCAATGCTTGATTTCGGCATCAGTGTCGGCCCTTGTGGAAAGATAACTGCCCAGTTAGGAGAAGTGATCAAGACTTTCCAACGTTATACCATTGAGTTGGATTTGTGGTGCTGCAGAGGGGTTGTTTTGTGCTTGTTGGTGCAGCACTTTGGTTTTTTGAGTGTTGAGCAACAGGCCAAGCTTTTCGTAAGCTGCAAAGATATTTAGGATGGTTTGGAGGTAAACTTCAGTGTGCACACACTACATTCTCATCAGCATACTGAAGCTCTGTGATAGAAGTTATGGTAACCTTACTCTTTGCTTTCAGCCTACTCAAATTAAAGAACTTTCCATCTGTTCACTACGGTATATGATTTCTACTCCAGTGGTGGGTTTCCCTTCGAGAAAGTGTAGAAGGGAATGAGCGTTCCCCACATCAAATGGGGTGTGCATGTTGCAAGGTCGCGAGGAGACCCATTGGATCACGGTGGCAGCTCCTGCTAGTTGGTTTGGCTTGCCTTCCCCAGGATGGGATACCTGTGTACTCCACGTACTCTAGCAGCCGCCCAATCCCAGCTGGGGAGGTGTTGCCAGGGGGATTGGCCAGGTAGAAGGAGGGATTGGGGCGGTGACCCCCGCCCCCATTGCGGTGGCGATAACAGGGTTCCCGTTAAAGGGGTCTCAGGGGGAGGCATTGACCAAATGCCCAGGGTCGTCACTGCCCTCCCCTTCCAGCGGCAGCGAACATAGGGGGGTGGGCTATCTGCTTGAACATATGTTCTCCAGACTAGCCCACTTCCCAATCATGCTGGATAACCCTGAAGTTACCCAGAACCCCAGCTGGGGGGCTGGGAAGGATAAACGCCCAATGCCTGAGCCAAGGTCTTCCTACATCTGAAATATTAATAAAGTTGTGGGCAATTTAATCCCATACAACGTTGTCATGAGTCGTTATTTCCCTCAGGGGCTGCCCCGGGGTTCGGGGGGACTTCGCCTGGCCGCGCAATAGATTTAATAGATGTAATGGGGGTACTGTTTCAATCTCCCCTGCTTCTATAGACCTACCGGTACTCCAGAGCCATAGGGGATTACCATGGATGCTTGGTTGCTCAAAGCCATCAGAACAGACTGAACCGATGATATCTGTGTATTAGTTGATTATTGCTGCCATGACTGAGGTGCCACTGTGCTTCAGCCTGCTTTGCGGTTCTTGCTATAGCAGAACATAATGCACTTTATGGGTTGCCTTAAGTTGGTACAGGCTAGGCTGTTGTTGCTTTGAGCCAGGCAGGATGTAGTAATGTTTCTTAGTTCTTCCCTTTCTCCAGTTCCAGAGCATCTATTCTTTACAAAAGGCTTTGCAAGATGCCCAGGGATCTACCTCCCTGATCATGTTTTCTCTTTGATTTATCAGAGGGGGTATATCAGAGGGGCTTGAAACAGCTTCTGCATGTGTGGCCTGGTTTAAAAGGCCTTATGTTGTTCCTGCTTGCCCATCATGCTCCCCAGTGCCTGCAGTGGCACTGAAAAAGCAATTATTCATAGAATTGGAAGGGACCCTGAGGATAATCTAGTCTAACCCCCTGCAGTGTTGGAATATATGAAGCTGTCCCATGCGGAATTGGAACCTGCAACCTTGGCATTATCAGCATCATGCTGTAACCAACTCAGCTAACCTGTATAGTTTCACTGCCTCTCAATAATTCCCCAGAAGTGCAGTATTCCTAAAGTTTGGCCCGTTCCCCTTGGGGCCAGGTTCACTGTGAGAGAAACTGCAGGCTAGGTTACAACCCCAGATACTGAAATTCTGGTTCAAGCACTGGAATCCCTGACACCAATTCTGTTCCTGACAGAAATGTTGTGAGTTTTATTTTTCAGTACTTTGGGCTCAGCCAATTACACCAGCTGCTTAATTGGCCAGGCTGGCAGCAGTAGGAACCCAAAGTAACCAAAACCCAAAAGATCTGCTACGAAGTTGAGTCAAATCAGACTACAGACGATTGCAGATTGCAAGCATCTGGGATATGTTCCTTCCAAACTTGCCAGTTAGTTAAGAACACCTTTTAAACTGTACTTAAAAAATAGTCACCACTCTCTTCTCTTTGCCATTCATTGCCTGTTTCATACTTCCACATGTCAAATTAAAGCACCTGCTTCCTTCCTGGTCCTGCCTCTCTTCTCCAGGAAAGTAAGAACTATTTCTAATAATAAATTATTTATACCCCACCCATCTGGCTGGATTTCCCCAGCCACTCTGGGCTGCTCCCAACAGAATATTAAACAGAATAAAACACCAAACATTAAAAACTTCCCTAAACAGGGCTGCCTTCAGTTGTCTTCTAAAAGTCAGATATTTGTTTATTTCCTTGACATCTGATGGGAGGGAGTTCCACAGGGTGGGCGCCACCACTGAGAAGGCCCTCTGTCTGGTTCCCTGTAACTTGGCTTCTCGCAGTGAGGGAACCGCCAGAAGGCCTTTGGTGCTGGACCTCAGTGTCCGGAATGAACGATGGGGATGGAGATGCTCCTTTAGGCAGTTGCAACTATTTCCCATTGAAGGCGTGGTTCTAAACCCCTGAATCTCTTGCTTAATACAATGTATTTACAATTATTTTCCACAACAAAATGTGTTTGGCCCATGGAGATCAATATATTGAGATGTTGCAACACTTATGTTGAACACCTTAATGGTAAATTGCTCTGCTCTGAATTTAATTATGTAACTAAACATAATACATGGTTGATAACCTGAATAAAAGGCTGAGTTTACATTTTTCTTTTTTTAAACTTGGCTACCTTCAAGTCCTATGAAAGGGCTTGAAACAAACCTAAGTACCACTTATCTCAATGGGCCTGTGCTAAGTAAGTTTGGATCCAACCATTAATTCTCAGAAGTGGGAGTAAAACTTTCATGAAACGGACTTGAAATATTCATTTATAATCATTCTTTTGGTTGAGATATGAACTAGAATCTTCCTTGATTCACTTATTTGTTTGGAATCCTAGGAAGATGTGTCTTTCTTCTAGCCTGTTTATCTGCGGATGAGAACCTCACTATCTTTCTGTTTTGAAAGGCTCTGCATCTGCGTGGTTTTCAGCGTGTACCATTACAGCACAGATGCCAAAAAAATGACAGCATCTACTTTGGTCACAAGCTATGCCAGATGTGTTTATCCTTACAGTTCAGATTGCTGCTGCTGCTTTGTGCTATTTCCAAAGCAAATTTAAACTGCAATCCAATCTGCACCTACTTGGAAGTAAGCCCTGTTTGAACTCAGTGGAACTCGCTTATATACAAACACACATGGATCAACTGTTTAAGTCTTGAAGAGACATCATGAACAATATGAAACACACACACACACACACACACACACACACAAATCAATGTATGTGAACACTTTAGAAAACAATTTAATTGAAAATGTTTCAATATTGAACTATGGCCTAAGCTGATTTTCCTAAAACAAAACATAATATGTCAGATATTTACTTAATTCATTGTAGTTGGAATAATTCAGTCTTCCAAGAATGACATATACGTTTAGATTAAATTTTCACAGCAGAAAGTGATGATAAATGTGTTTTTCATTTTTTAAATTAATATTACAATATTCCTGGGAATCACAGCAACATGATTGATGGCCATTTTATTATTGTTTTAATAGTAGTGTGGAATAATTCATGGGTATCATGTTTTCAAACTACACTTTGGGTTACACTATCCTGTGTTTTTCTTGCTTTGCTTTGCTATATTATTATATACTGTATCTTCTTCTTCTTTGCCGGAACACTTAGAAAGTGTGCAGTTAGCAGTGTTATGCTCACTTAGTTTATAGCTGTCATGCTTCACAGCAGATAATTGCTAGTTTGTTCCTGATTCATTTCCCCTTTCACCTCTCCAGCATATAATACAATAATGTTGGTAAGCAGTCCTTTCACAAAACCTGAAAAGCTATTAATGTGCTTCTTCAGTCAAAAGTAGGTATGTTAGGTTTTGGTGCGGGTGTAGAGATGTGAAGGCCAACTGGGAAAATGTGGTGCTGGGGTGTTCCCATTTTTCTTCCAATTTTTCAGAAACAAATAGGGAGTGTTTTTTGTTTGCTTACAGGCAGCAAAGTGTGGCAAAAATTTGCATAGAAGTTAACTTTAAAGAAAAAGAACAAGTTTTTGTTCTATCAGAAAAGCCTGTGCTTTGATGTTCTATCTCTCTCTGGAAATTATATATAATGTCTTGGGCTTGTTGTGCTGTATTGACTTTTACTGACAGATGGCACCAACTTTATTCGAGAGCCAAACCATCCACAAGGAGTAGCTATCACAGACTCCTATCTCGATAATAGTGTTTCCCTGTGGACATACATCCATGTTTTATATATAATTGACCCCTTATTTCCATAATAACAATTGATCGATGGAATTCACTGACCATCACATGGCTTTTGAAAACATGGCTCTTTATTGTGTATGGCCCCCCAGCTGTTATAGTGTCTTAACTTTAAGCTGGAAAGAGGAGTCAGATGCTGAAGTCTTCAACTTCTGACCCCTCCTCGTCCTGGTTTTCTCCCTCTTCTCCATCTGACTGCTCATTGTTGTCCCACCACTGCTCCCCAAACTCTTCCCTTGCTGGTTCCCCTGTGCCCAACCAGTCCATGACAAGTATTAACTGAATTCACCTGTAGAAACTGTCAATTCTGCTAATTTTGATATTGTTTTGCCATTAAAACTTCCCATCTTACAATAAAATATGCTGTTTTTCTTTACTCAAAGACTAATTACCACATTTCTTGCTGAAATAAAAGTATGTTTTCACATTTCTAACAAGAACATGGGCTGATTTCAGTGCTGCAGTTTCTCCTACAGATGCTGCTCAAAAGGGAAACCCAGCCAGATGGGTGGGGTATAAACAAACAAACAAACAACAACAACAATAATTATAATAATAATTAATTGTTATTTATTTCTGGCAGCATTGCAAGTGGCAGGTACGGTGTTTAAAAACACTTAATTTTTGTGTGCCAACCAAAATTCACACTGCCTTTCTGTGCCATCAGCTGCTTAGTGTGTGTGGTACCGGCATGAAGATATTACACATTTTCCCTGTCAAGAAGCAACAGCTATTCAAGTGATTTATCTATCAAAAGGAGCATTGCTATAGTTAAGCACTTTTGGTGGTCTCGGGGAGGGAGGGGCTATCATTTTTAAAAAAGTGGTTATGTTTATAATTATGAAAGTTCTGCACCCTGCATAAAAGTGAAGGGTAAAAGGTAAAGGTAAAGGACCCCTGACAGTTAAGTCCAGTCGCGGACTACTCTGCGGTTGTGGCGCTCATGTCGCTTTACTGGCCGAGGGAGCCAGTGTTTGTCCGCAGACACCATCTGGGTCATGTGGCCAGCATGACTAAGCCGCTTCTGGCGAAACCAGAGCAGCGCACAGAAGTGCCGTTTACCTTCCCACCGGAGTGGTACCTATTTATCTACTTGCACTTTTTGGTGTGCTTTCGAACTGCTAGGTTGGCAGGAGCTGGGACTGAGCAACCGGAGCTCACCCCGTCGCTTGGATTTGAACTGCTGACCTTCCAGTCTGCAAGCCCTAGGCTCTGTGGTTTAGACCACAGCGCCACCCGCGTCCCTAAAAGTGAGGGGTACTGTGTAGGATTATGATATTATTTAATACTTAAGTTTTTGAACAAAAGTTTGGGCACTTGACCACTATGTTAAATGTCATCACTTTGTCTGTATAGCTACTTATAATGTCATTATGATTCGGTCCACAACCTCTTTCCAGGAAACATCTGTTAGGAACCAGGAAATTCAGTAATAGCTTCCTCCATTTCTTTATGTCTAGTGTGTATGTGTGAGAGAGAGCACACAAACATGCTTCTAGATTTTAGAATATGAGACTGCAGAAGATAATGTACAAAACAGTGTAGGATGATCATCTGTGAAGAAAAGCACTTTAGAAATGGCAGTTCAAAAAAACCGCATATCCTTTTCACTTTAAATATTTGAACTATAAATTTTATGGAAAATTCAAAGTATCTTCATCTTGCATCTCAATCAGCTGCAGTTGTGTGATTGCACCTAAATGCTGTGGGCCTACATAATTGTCTGCAAAATTGCCTCTGTAATTGTTTATGTTGGCAGTTTGCACCTCCAAATTGAAGGTCAGTGACTGAGGGATTTGGAAAAGGGAGGAGGGAGTGTTGGGAGTTAGCAAAATAAACTCTAACACAGCTGTCCTCATTACCTACTGTAAAGGAAAAACTAATTAGTTTTATTGAATTCAGTTTTCTAGTGGAACTATTTGCAGCTTGTTAATCTTCATAATGCAGAATGACTGTTAAATGAATTTTAGTTCTATGGCTTTTGATGTGCGGTATAATAAACTGAAAGGATTGATTCAGATGCTATGCAGTACAACATCTTCCTCAAAGATGGATGAATTCTCTGTAGAATTCAGGACAGAATAAGTAGATTGCACAGATTATGAAACAACTATGTTAGTATCTCTGCAGTGCATTGTGACCTAATTTCTCATTCTATTTTCTGCATAGGCTGGCTGAAAAGAAGAATTAACACTATTTGTTTTTTTTAAAGAATTAAAACAACAGCAATTGCATCTTCATCATATTCTGGTTGGGAGGAAGGATAATTCCATAAGAGGGGGTGGAGAACTGATTCCACCCACCAGGTTACGGTTTCTCAGATTGAAACTGATTTGAAAATAATATAATTAATTAAAATCCAAACCAAAGTAAGATGGTGAGAGTAAAATGATAATTTGTTTCATCTGTGTTGCAAAAGGCTGGTGTTTCAACTGGCACAGTCAGATGAAAGGCAAAGCGAGCACATGGAACAGGGTATGTGAAAAGTAGTAGGGAAATAAATCCCCAGGACCTCATCACCACAGACTTCTGTTGGGAGAAACATGCAAGCACTGCTTCATTGCAGTGAACAAGTGTGTGCATGAGTATCGGCAGGGTTGGCCAGGGGAGTGCTTTTTTTTCTATGGCTATGCAAGACACAAAATAAGACTTTGATAAAAAGAAGTTATTGACCATTTTCCCCAAGGCTACGGTGTTTGGTTAAAGCAGGGGTCAGCAAACTTTTTCTACAGGGGACCCGTCCACTGTCCCTCAGACCTGGTGGTGGTGGTGGTGGGGCGGGCGGACTATATTTTGAAAACAAAAATCCTCCCTACCTACTCTCCCCTCCCTTCTACACAGCACCGGATGAGCCCTGGTGGCTGCTTACGAGTGGCAGGGGCTGGTGGTGGCAGAGGGACGATGAGCGGCACGAAAGAGCTGGCTCCGGTGAGGGGCTGCTTAAAATGGCGCTCAGCCAACCACGGCTCAACAAAGCTGAGCCCCCTTCCTCCTCTAGCCAGGGCAGGGAGAAGCCAGGAAGAGGTGCCACCACGGTGTGTGTGAAGGAGAGGGGGGGTGGCATAGTTTGAATGACCAGAATCCCCACGCCAATCCACGCGGCGATTCCTGGGCTGTCCGCGGGCTGGATCCAGAAGGCAGTTGGGCCAGATCCGGCCCCCGGGCCTTAGTTTGCCGAGCCATGGCTTAAAGAGTTATCTACTTTGTGTTATATTTTCTTTTATGTTATGGACAAACAACCATCATCAACAACAAAAAAGCCTGACTGGTTTAAGACCTTATGTCTGACATTCACTATAGCAAGGTGGAGTCTGTGTAAGAGGTGTAAATTTCAGCATTAGGAGTCTTTAGTTTAGAGTCCTACAGTACTGTTGTTCAGTGGACAAACTGAAAACAAATGCAATGAATCAAAGTAGTCAAGAACCTGTAGTTCCAAATAAAAAGACGATGCTCCACCCCGTAATTATTTTTGTGGACATGTGTGCGTGCGTGAGAGAGAGAGAGATTGACTGACTCTCTTCCCAGTCAAAATCCATGCCAAAGGAACCTGAAGAGTTCCGTGTCTTATACACAAATGTATGTTGGAAATGTGTGGCTCTGATCAGTCTTGGAAATTCAGCAAATATAATCTCACAGAGAAGCAACCAGTGGCATGTTATTTTTTAAACATGTTGTCATAAATGACTGTGAACACATGCTGAGCATTTTATGTGTTTATAGGGCTACTTTTATATGGAGACACCCTGAGGCTGAAATCCTATGTGCACTTACAAGAAGTAAGTTCCAGTGATCACAATAGGGCTTCCTTCTGAGTAACCATGCAAAGGGTTGTGCTGTCAAACTTCCTGTGCTAAACAGCATGCTCATGATATACGCCTCAGTTTCAAAGCAGGTTTGTCATGAGTGGCATCAACTGGAATCAAACAGAATTGCTTAGGAGCTTAAGTCATTCTGTCCATTAACCTGGAATTAAACTTGGATGTGATTGAGGTGTTGTTAACACAGGAACATACCAGTGATCTATTTCCAGAATACAAATTATATGTCTGCGGTCCACATGCCTAGGTTCCTGAACAAATGATATTGTGAATGTGTGGCAGATTGGTTCTAAAACACCCAGGAGCCCACATAGGTAGAGCAGACTCCCCACTACAGATGGTTGCCCTTCAACTTATGGGTGGCTACCAGGAATGCAGGAGTGCCTGGCGTGCTCTGGTCCATGGGGTCACGAAGAGTCGGACACGACTAAACGACTAAACAACAACAACCAGGAATGCAGTTTAGGGGGATGTGCAGTGGTGTGTGGTCAGTGGACTAGGCTAGTCCCCTAAATGTTCCCCTGGCGCCTCCTTCCCAAAGCCTGGGAAGCTTTTGCCTGGCAGAGGGAGGGAGGTGCGATACTCCGATGGGTCCAAGAGCCATTCTGCCACCTTCCCAAAGCCTGCCCAGCTTTGGGAAGGAGGCAAGAGGGCTCCTGAGTCCTGTCGGAGGTCTGGCACCTGCTTCCCAAAGCCCAGGAAGCTTCTGCCAAGCTTAGGGAAGGAGGCACGATGCTCACATGTGTGACATCAAGACATCACATGGGAAACATCAGGCCCCCTCCATTGCTCTTGCAAGCTGATGCCTTTGGCCCTAACTTTTTACTGCATGCCACTGGGGATACATGATTGCTCTGCTCCTTCTTTCCCTTTCCATGTGATTAGCATCTTTGAGTTATTTTGAACCAATCTCTTCTAACTTCAGGAGTAGACGAAGCAGGCTTATTTGTTTATAGAGTAGTTGTTTAAAATTAACATTGCATGAAACTCCTGCATAGGGCTTACATGACCCAAATTTCCTTCCTCCAACTATGTGTTCTTTCCTTCCTGAACAAGGCTTTTGCCAATTTCAGTTGCAGGTCTTTCAATATATGCAAGTTCTGTTTTTCAGTACTTGCCTTGTGGTTCAAATTCCACAATGAGGTGCCTTGCTACACAAACAACAAAAGAATATTGGATATATATTCTAAGTGATTGCACTGGAGACAAAAGCTTGCATATAAACAGAGATGTGCCATCAGTTTAGAGCAAGAATATGTATATATATTTATATAAACATTTTTAATTATCTTTCTCTTTTTCCTTTGCAGCCTATAGCATCTTCTTCTAGTAGGTGAGTACACTGCATAATCTAACTATTAACAATTATCCACCAGTATATTCAAGTATACTATTCTTTTTAAGAAATTTCACAACATTATGAAGTTAACAGCTTGAAGCTACATAGCAGCCAAACTATATTTAAATTTTATAGGTCAGCATATTTTATAGGGGGTAGCCTTTGCAGTCTCACTTTTCCTTCTCGTATTAGTTGTTAGGATATAATTTAGCATGCGATTGTTTCATTAGTTTGCAGCCTTGAAAATAAAGTGCTTCTTATCACTGACATTCATTTGAAGCCCATTGTCAGATAACGGTGCTGATTGTAGTTGCTTGTGACACAGATCTGCTGTTGGGAAAATGGCTGAAAAAGAACTATTCTAGAACCATGTCGGCAGAATTGGGCTGCTTTTATTGTAAGAGCCATTCATTGCATTCAGTTCTGAATGCCAGGTTTAAAAAGTAGGATGATTCAAAATAGAAAGATAGAAATGGGTAAAAGGGGCGTTTTGAACTTAGGCACATCTGCCTAGGCGTATAATACCTGGTGTTCTTTTTTTGAAAAGTTTGTTCTAAAAGGATGTGTGTGAAGGATAATGTGGTAGGAAACTTGTGTGGGTTTCTTAGCAATGAACATTTAACTGAGGAAATAATGTTGCTTAGGGTTACATGCGAAAGCTATAAATTGCCTTGAGTTATTTTGAACTGATTTGTTCCAACTCCAGCGATATTCAAGCTTCTGGCAGAAGTCATTATACTGTATGTTGAAAATAACGTTGCTTCTTTGTTATAGGTGTATCACCTAAGACCATGATTAAGCTGTTAAGGAGAGGCACCTAAAAGGTGGCTATTAGGAATTAGGAGGTATATGCTCATTCTCACAGCCCAGTGAAGGAATTTGAGGCACAGGCTGGCTACAGGGCAGCATGGTCACTGTCATAGCCAAAAGAGCTAATAATCATAGAATCATAGAGTTGGAAGGGACCACAAGAGTAATTTATGGGGCTCGAACCCACAACCCTGAGATTAAGAGTTTCATGCTCTACCGACTGAGCTGGGTCTCCCCAGGGCTTCTTCATCTTGCATGGCTGGATGAGATCTTAGAGAAGGTAGGGACAACAGGCCCTAAAGGCCAGTCCCACCCAGACTTGGCTTTTCTTTCCTTTCATTACCTTTACTCTTAATTGGCTTTGTAATATTGTGTAATGTTGCGATACCATTGTTTATAGATCCTAACCATATCTACACAGTGGTAAGGCCTATTGAATTCAATGAGGCTAACTCCCAGGTAAGTAGGATTAGAATTGCTGCCTTAGCGTGTGATTCCCGATTGTCACTCTGGTAAGAAGGAAACTGCTGGAAAGCAGAAGTGACACAAGAACCAACCGCTGCTTAAATAGGCAAGTAAAACCAGTACGTGAAGCATTTCACATGCTCTGAAACCACCTTGCTGTTTCACACACATCCCCAAATAGCTCCCCCCAAAAACCTTCATAGGTGACTGTTTAGTGAAGCCGGGCATCATTCTGGAGTTTGCTAGAACAGTATTGCTTTTCAATGAAAATTTGTTGTCTTTGTCTGTGCGTCAGATACTGGACACATGGACAACTGCAGCCGTGTAAACTAAATCCACGATGGATTTGTAGTGCTGTAGTAATTTATTCTGTCAGCAAGCAGGCTATACTAGGGGCTTGAATTACCACCTTTGTTGGAAGGTAGGACTGATATGAATTTTAAATCTCAAGAAGGAATGCTACAAAGCAGCCACTTCATATAGGGCATACTGTGGACCTGGGTCTTACCCTTGCATATTAAAGTTTGTGAGTTTTATTTAAGGCGTGCTCTTTCGTCTTTCTCTCTTCAAGTTTTCTACTTATGTCTTTTTGTAGACTAGGAAGCAAAGGAGTTTTGCAGCTGCATGCGGGTGGGGAATGTTCCTACTCTTACGAATGAGTTTGAAAGCCAGCAATTTCTTAATCATTTACCAGAATGGATGTTTCCTATTCCAGCAGCAGAAGGAAATGTTTACATTACGAGATGCAGCAGCCTTTTCCAGACAATCCTATGACTCTGGCTTTTTGACTATTTATCACATGCAACAGCTACTATAATTATGCCCAGCAGTCAAGGTTTCCATTTAGAAAAGCATGAGTAGTTGGTGGAGGGATGGACTGGGACACCAATATATTTTCTATTTAAAAGGAACTTCATTGCACTTGAACCGGGATTTCCTGAAACAAAGATTTGCTGATAAAGGCTTACTTTACAGTTGATAAGCAAAATGGATCCCAGGGTATTATGTTGGTTGTCCCTTAGATCTGTTCTGGATGAAGAAGAGGTAAATGAGTATATTGGATTGTTTTATTTAATGGAGAGTGTTTTTAATGAAGTGTGTGTTTATTGAAGTGTGCAGTGTAAGAGAGAATATATTGTAAACAATACGGTTTATTAGTTAAATATATTACAGTGCTTTTTCTAAGATCATTTTTCATAGATGTGGAAAAGTGCCAGAAAAGGAATAAAACCACAGGAGTATACTGTATAACAAAATTAAGATTCTGAACTTGGAAAGTGATATGTTCTGTTTAATAGGACAAATAGCATGATCCTGTAATGTTTACTTGGAATTTAGATTCACTGAGAGGAATGGGGCTCTCAAGTAAGTGTGCATACGATATTGACCATAATCGAATAGAAAACAATTGTATAAACAATTTTCGTTTATAGAAAAGTGAAATATGTACATGGATCATTGTGTTGAAGTCAGTGCATTAAAGATAAATTTTACTTAAAATTTTAGAAATAATATAGAAGACCTATACAGTATTAAGAACACAAGTAGTGTTTTAATAGCTTTATTTCAACAATAATTGGAACTTAAATTATTTTATATTCTGTTGGGTGTAGACTTACTAATTCATATATAATTTCTTACAGTGAAGTTGCTGTGGAGTAGACTGTTGGTCTAAAAATAACAGAGTTAAAAATCATTTTTCATATGTGGAGGAGCTAGAAATATTATTCCGTTTAATTCAGTAATGTTTAAATCTGAATAAAAGATCAGAAAGATAACAGAAAGAAACATTAGGGTATTTTGGCCGTTGCACATAATACCTTTCAGTTCTAAGTAAATTGCAAATATCTACAGGCTATGCTCCTGCTGTTGAGTGTGAAAAGTCTTCCACTGTGCTAAACAGATTGTCGGCATTGGTGGAAGAGGAAGGAAAATAGTTTTGTGAATTTCTATCTAATTGTCTGTGCTATCAAATTCAATAACATTTATTTTGGTGGGGAAAGAAAGCATGCAGTGAATGATCACATGCTGGATGCAGGTTGTTTCCTTTTGACCTCAGAACGTATGGAGAAAACCCTGCAGGGATAGTCAATGGGGCGCCACCCGTATGTCATTGGACTACAACTCGCCCAGCCTCAGTCAGTATGGCCAATGGTCCACCTGGCTGAAATGTGTTCTCAAACCTGATACAGCCTTCTGCCTGCCTGGATGGAAGATAGAGGGGGTGCGAATGTGTGTAGAAACTCTGGCACAGTCCCCCAGGAGGTTGTCCAGAAAGGAATGTGAGCCTTTGGTTGAAAAGAGTTTCCCACCCCTATGCTAAGCTATCTCCTTCATGGTTTGTTTATCCACTTGTGCAAAGGAGGGGGGGGGGACAAAGTGGGAACAGTCGGGCTTTGTGCAGCAGCCCAGTTTCCGCACAGTATGGTTTACTGAAGCTAATTGTTACATGTGAACTTAGCCATTATCAGATGTGGAGTGTATTTCTACGCTTCTAATTGGCTGGAAATTGCAGTAAATGCATTTCCTGACACTTTGCTTTTTGAGTGATTTTATTATGCCCTGTAATTATATTTCATTTGTATTATGTACAACACTCTTGAAGACATGGCAAGGAGTATTTTATTGGGGTTTTTAAATATTGATATGATAGAAATTCCAGAAATAAAGTCCCAAACTTTCATTTTGAAATACTTATACATTTAAACCAGGAGACAAAATGAATCTGCAGTGTGTATAAAGGTCATAGCAAAATAGGCTTTGGGGTGAGTAGGGGGGACTGAGTCTACATGAAAGAAAATGTTTGATTTTGCACTGTCCTTTGCCAGACTCTGAGACTGGTAAGCAAGGGTAGTTTACATTTGCTTAGGTGCAGGTGTCATGTCATAGAATAATCGAAGCATAGAAGAGTTGGAAGAGCCCCAAGGGTCATCTAGTCGAACCCCCTTTCATTGTCTGCGTATAGTTGCTCTGCAAAGCAAATAATACATGAAGACCACGTGCAGATATAACTGTGTGAAAGATTTAACAAAGCTGGCCTATTTTAAGGACTGGTGCCCTTTATATGCTTCATGAATGCTTAATAGTTAGTGCATGTGATTTTTTTTATCGTGGAGTAAATCCCTTTTTAAAAACACTGCAGTAGAAAATAACATATGCTGTCTTAGTGAAGCCATTGCTTGTTAGCATTAATATAACACACACAGTTCTGTAAAGGCAGCAACATGGTCCCAGACCAGAAGGCATTTAGACTGACATGATTATTTGTGAAAGAAGAAAATGACATTTCAGTAAACAAAGTGTGCATGCAGGCACCAATGTGTGCTTTATCCAGCTGTCTCCCCTGTTCGTTCGTTCTCTCTCTCTCTCTCTCTCTCTCTCTCTCACACACACACACACACACACACACACACCAGAGATGGAGGGGAAGGACTGTTGTTTAATTAATCTGTGAAAAGGAGCCACCTTCAATACACTGATTTCAGTAATATTTCCCAGTGTGAATCACTTCCGGTATCTGAGCTGTCCTGGTGTCAATGCTTCCGTGTTACTCAACACAGGAGCAGGGGTGAGCTGAGTAGCCCTGGCTTCTCTCTGAACAGCTCAACTGTCTGTGGCTATAACATGAAGCTGTACTGTACTTAGGAAGGGTTCAGCACAAACTGGAACTCTCCACAATTTGAGTTCTGGGTCATGTGGAGACCTTTGAATCTACAATGTTACTACAGATAGTTGCACTGTTCAAGTGGACATTGGAGTGTGGGCTACTCATTGTGCTCCCATGTCCCTCACGAGGAACATAGTATTAATTACTGAGGAGGGCTGCAACTTAACTCTGTATGTTTTCACTTCACTGCTGTTTTCTTTATGTCATACTCAACTTTCTATCTTAGCTAATATTAGAAGATTATTTTTTTCAGTTCCTTCCTCCTTAACCTGAAATGAGCACTTACCACACGTGTGTATTGCATGTTGTTTTTAATTTTTGTTGTAACTGCAGAGAGGTCAGGCAGGAGAGAGTCTTGTAACTAGAAGGAAGTGAAATGTAACAGGAAGAAATGACATCACCCCTGTCTTCTCCTACTCTGTTTCCTAAGCCTGATACATAATAGTGCAGATTGGATCTTTTATGTTAAAAGGAAACAAAAACATTAACAACACTTGGCACAATAGGGTTCTTGGAAACTGGAGCAGCTGAAAGAAACATAAGGCCCTTTGACATGTTTTATGCAGGTTGAATGGCTATGTTTGCACGGTTGCAGCGCCTAGGTAAACCTACATTTGTAATGCTCTAAAGAGTTCTATGGATTGCTACAGCACATGGAAACACTGTTTATCTTTCTCCCACAGTGGTACCTATTTGTCTACTTGCACTGGCATGCTTTCAAACTGCTAAATTGGCAGGAGCTGGGATAGAGCAATAGGAGCTCATCCCGTTGCAGGGATTTGAACTGTCAACCTTCTGATTGGCAAGCCCAAGAGGCTCAGTGGTTTAGACCACAGCACCACCGGCATCCCAGTACACCAGTCTGTAAGTAACTGTGAGCAAGGAAAGTACCCTAAAATTAAATACCTTCATTTAACCAGCTTAGTATCTGTCCACCTTTGGACTCAACGGGTAGGCACACGTTCCTTCTATAGCCATAAAGCATGAAGGGAGATTTAGAGATGCTTGAATCAATAGAGTTACTGGACACATTTGAATGCTTAGATCCCAATAATTTAAATAGGATTTACACTTAACTTTCTCTGTTCTGGAATTCATAATAAGGTCAGATAGACAAGAACATTCTATCTGCCAGTTATACTCTCCATTTCATAAATAAGTTGCCTTTCAGTAGATCAAGTGTTATTGACCTTCAGTAAATTATTGCTAAGCCTTGAGTGTTACAACTTCCAACCTATTAAATTCTCCCAATTTATCAGAAAACCTTTATTGTTCCTATCAATCATTGTGCAGTGAATGTATACCACATTATTTCTTTTGCAAATCACACTGTTTTTAAATCAAATCAGGATGCTATTCACAGTGTTAAGGCACCATCTTGTGAAGCTGTTGCAAGCTTAAACAACAAGATAAGAAAACCATCATATGTCTACCTGATTATGCTTATTTAATATTCTATACACCCTGACACTACTGGACTGAAGCCTGTGCATTTCCAGTACTTTTGACATAAGGTTGTTCTGAGCTTTCTCTCTCTCTCTATCTCTTTTAGGGCATGTTAGGAAAATGTGACACCATTTTCTTCAGGTATTTTGAGGTTATTTGGCATACCAGTATATTTCCTTAACGCTATATATAAGTACCTTTATTGAAATAGACCATTTTGTTGATCTATTTCAATAAATGAGTTACCAGCATATAGCTGCAAGGAAGATATCACTTAGAAAACTTTTGAGCTGCCTTTGCTCAGGTGCTGTATGTCATAGAAGCATAGAATCAGAGAACTGTAGAGTTGGAAGGGAACCACGAGGACCATCTAGTCCAACCCTCTGCAAGGCAGGAATCTTTTGCTCAATGTGGGGCTCGAATCCATCATTATCATTCCTCATCCCTGTGGCAATCTTGCTACCCATAAGGCCTAGAAGCAATCAGATCTGGCATTGCTTGTCTTCTTTCTCCTGGAAATGTGAGCAATTATTGCATTGGTCACTAGACATATTTGCTGCCAATAATCCACTGAATGAATGAATTGAACTGCTGAGATAGTATAAGACAAGTTTTGAGAAACATTTCTTTATGGATACAGTGCATTACAGAATATAACAGGTGCACAGCTGTTAAAAATTCTTCACTTATTCGTCTTAGCAAAAAAAAAGGAACAGCAGTTCCTTACAGATAGAACAGTTGAACTTGAGAACAATTGAAGTTGAGAGTAAGAGGCAGTGCTTTTTTTTTTCTAGGTGAGTACCACCAGGAAAAAAACAACTGCTTACCTGAGTTCACCATGAGTCAATGATTAAGCTGAGTCTATGAAATACAATGAGGATTTTAATTTGGTATTCGAAATGGTACTAATCTACCTTTAAATGTGTTATGGGAGGGGAGATTATTGGTTTGTTTTTGTTCTTATTTTTATTATGTATTTTGTGTTTTTTTATATTGTGATTTTTTTGTTGTGAACTACCTTGAGGTCTATGGTTGAAGCGCAGTATACAAATGTAATAATAATAATAATAATAATAATAATAATAATAATAATAATAATGGATTATGACATGGTGAATTGTTTGTAAGCATCCATGCTGGTTGTTATGTTTAAATTAACCTGAGAAGGTAGATAAGGTAAAAAAAAAGAGAAGATTTGTATGGTGGACTTCTTGGGTACCCTAGAGCAATGGTTTTCAACCAGAAATTGCAAACATCATGAATCAGTGTGGCATTTTGATAATTTTGTGGGGAGCGAAATGAAGCCAAAGTGTGGAAACCTTATTGTGTCACTTCTCTGCCTCATGACACCATGCAACATGCATTTTAAAAAAATAATTCACCACTTACCTACACAGTAGCATTCTTTTCTTCATGGAATATTTGATTGCAGTTAAATAATAACTGGATAGTTGATTGGCATGGCACTCTTAAGTTAGACATAATTTTATTTGACATGTGGCGGCTTCAAGGAGGTTTCGAAGTATTACAATTTTAGAGATATGGTTTCTTAGTGAATTTTGTGGTTGGTGCCCATTGAATCCTCACACGATACATCTCAGAACCCTTGGTTGGCTTGAGTATGAAACAAAATGGTACAATATTTCTATTGTCCCCTTCCCAACAACAACAAAACAAAAATCAATTGCTGGCTCTTACTTGCTCATGTGTTAGCGTTTCATTTATGATGAGTTGGGTATTTTTCTCCCAAAAGGGAGTTTTATTGGAAAGAAAGTTTCATGTGGTGGTAATTGGCTTGAAACTGAACTATAAGGGAATCTAGTTAAATTCCACCCTTAAACTGACATGTTCTTTCAAGCATCTTTAGCAATATTTTATCATGTACTGTACATCACTACAACTGAGTTGCTAATTAACTGTGGCCATTAGGTGAGAGAGGTAGTTAAACTACCTTGTATTTAGAATTATAGCTTCTGGCATTTAGGATGTATAATTTAAGACTTGACACAATGCATTAATTAGTGCAGACTTCATAATTTTATGTTGCATTGCTGATAAGACTGAAAGTATGCTGTTTCTTAATTAGGCTTTATATTAAAATTACGTATCTGATTTGCTCTGTGCAAGCTTTACCAAGTAAAACAAATGATTTGACTTATATTTTCAGTATTTATTAATGAGAAATGGGAGCTGAGCATTATTGCTGTGACAGCCTCTGAAGATAAGTGGTATTGTTTAAAAATACCATGGAACTCAAATTGTGATCAAACAATGTAATATGGTGGTTACTTATAATTATGGCACAAGAAGATTATTATTCCCATTAATAAAGACAATTTGCTTATTAACGCCCATAGTTCCTCAGTGCCTATATCCACATATAGATGAATCATATATATTTATGGCCAAAGACATGTCTGTGCAGATTTGTTTCTGCAAATATTGGTGCTGGAGATCTTCTGTATACATGCAACTGGTTAATGAGAAAAATAGCTCCTTCTTTTTCAGCATCTTTAATTGTGATGTCTGGATTGTTTCCGAGGCTGTAGATAGCATCAAACTTTGTACAGCTGGGGTTATATGATACAAAAAAATACTCTTCGCTGAGCACCTCAGCCTTGGGTGTAGTAGCAGAAGTACTTAGTATAGAAATCAATTTTGGTATTGTGACTATCTGAAGGGGTCCATGCAAAATTCTTCTTCCCTTATTGCTGAGGAGTCTGCTGTGCATTGCTGCACTGTCCAGGGGTGCATTGAGAAGATGGTAGTTGTATGCTGATGCACAGGTTAGTGTTGTGATTGATGTATTTCCTGAGTTGTAGATGACCGGGGGTGGGGTGGGTGTGGGTGGGGGGAAACACAGAATTAAATTGTGTGTGGATTCTTCTACATGCCTCATTGTGGGGGTGGGTAGAGTAACAACGTGGTTGCAGAAATTTCAGGGTATTCCTGTCGAGGTCCAAAAAGATGTGGAGCAGATTAGATAGTTCAGTATCTTGGCTCTTTCTTTGAAGAAGCAGAGGGCTGTATCCAGAGCCAGTCCTACTCAGAGTAAACAGATTGAAACTAATTGACATGACTAACTTGTCTATACTTGCCTCTGGATTAGTTGCCTTGTTTTGGAGAATTTCTGCCAGGTACATGACTGGAAGGTTGATCCTTTACACAAGGTTAAAGTTATAGTTTACTATCTTTGTTGTCTCTTTATGGTTCTAATTTCAAACCGCAAGCTTATTGCATTTAGCTCTATGAAATCACTAATACTGTGACAGCGCTATATGAATAATAAAAATAAATGGTGATAACATTAACTATAATTACACCAAGCTAATGAGGTATTTTGTCTTTATTATTATTTTGCCTTTAAATCTAAAAGTCCCCATAGAGAAAGAAGTTCTAGTTTTGCTGAACACAAACCATACTGAGATAGATACCTTCCATTTATTAATAATATAGCTAAGAGAATAGTTGTTTAGAGAAGCATGGTTTAAAAACAAGCAAACAAACCTGCAGGCGGTGTTTCTTCTGCAATTAGGACAGGGCTGCCAAAAGACTTGTTTCAAAAGAATATAAATGAAGTTTAGATCATTCAAAATAATAGCTGTAACAAAAAATAATAATAATTACAATTGCAAAATAGAAATTAATTCCCAGTTTATTCAATTATTAATTTCTAGATGGCTATATATAAGGAAATCTGGATTTACCCTAGTGTTTCATGAGCAGCGCTGTGGGTTAAACCACAGAGTCTAGGGCTTGCCGATCAGAAGTTCGGCGGTTCGAATCCCTGCGACGGGGTGAGCTCCTGTTGTTCGGTCCCAGCTCCTGCCCACCTAGCAGTTCGAAAGCAAATCAAAGTGCAAGTAGATAAATAGGGACCGCTCCGGCGGGAAGGTAAACGGCGTTTCCGTGCGCTGCTCTGGTTCGCCAGAAAGCAGCTTTGTCATGCTGGCCACATGACCCGGAAGCTGTCTGCGGACAAACGCCGGCTCCCTTGGCCTATAGAGCGAGATGAGCGCCGCAACCCCAGAGTCGGACACGACTGGACCTGATGGTCGGGGTCCCTTTACCTTTTTATAGAGCTAATTAATGCAAGCATTGCTGTGATACTTGAACAGTGAGTACCAACACATTGCAAGCTTCATGCATACATCAGTACTGTAGGTATTTAAAATATATCTTGGAACTTAGTCCTTCTAAGTTCTACTCTTACCTTTCTGGAAGCTGCTTTTTTCAGACTGCTAAGTTTGGAAAAGGTTGCCTTGTACTTGAAATAATGTAAATGGAATTTGAGATTAAAGTTCTGTAATGAATCTGAAAAGATAATTTAATGTTCAGTAAGGTATTTTAGACTTATTATCAAAATATTTCGGCGCTGAAATTAAATTCAGAGTAAAATATAATTATTATCATGACTTTTTAACAATGAACTTTCCAGGTTTCTCCTTCAAATTATCATTATGCAAGATATGATACCTTACTTAGTTTATGGGATATGTATTGTTATTTGATCATAGCCAAATTAATAGAGTTACCTGGTGATATAGAATTGACAGGTCACACAAAATGAAGTTGGCATCTTCACATTTTATATTTGCTATTAATTCTCCATTTCATGCTAACGTATCTGTAATGATACTGTATGCATTTTGATATACAGTATTTCTAAATGTGAGTTTAGATTTTGGGAGTGTTAGGTAGACTGAAGTTAATGTTTCCTATTTGTATTGCAGTTCATGTTAATACACACAGTGCATGTTACAGAATAAAAATTGAAGTCTAGGGCTGCATGTAATTAGGCTTCCTTCTACATTTTGAATATCCCATTCTCAGTGGTGTTGTTAACAGTTAATTCATGTTGAAGAATTCAAACATGTCTAGGGTGTTGGGTTTTTTGGAGTTGACAATGAATTTGATAGACCTTCCATTTGGGAATCCTTGACCAAAAAAACTTGTCATGACCTAACCTGTCATATCATCCTCACCTAATATGGGATTTTTGTAGGGCTGGACCAATAAAATAAGTGAAATGTGCTCATGCTTTTAAAAGTTCTTGATGCACTGTTCAGACACTAATGTTCACCTTCATCTATCCTTCTCTCCTGGTGTTGTCTGAAGCAGATTGCTTTTCGTCCTGTTGCACCCTGCTGCAGGCCAGCCCTAGAAATATTGGCCCCAATGCTTGTGCCAGAAGATGAAGTGCAGTTAAACCTCATGTCATTCATAAGATTTATTCAAGGTTCATTTTATAAATTTAAGTCTCTCACTTAAAATAAGTAGATAATCTTCTACCTTGTAGTTCAAGACTTAAACATTACTTCAAATTATGCTTTTTACTCTGAATGTCCGCAGGGAATTCTGCTTCTTATCTTTCTAAGGCAGCAGAATTTAATAAAAATGAAGTCTTTTGTCCGGTTCCATTAAAATAATGTCAGGACAGTCTACCAATTATTTCTGGGTCATAATTTGGAATTCATTTAGAAGCACACAGCTCCTTGGGTGATTAAATAATATTGTATTTTGGCTATATGCTTTTTTCAGTATGCTATTGGCTATCAGTGTAACAAAGACAACATTTATTTTAGCCCAGACTTTTTGACCTTAATTTTCAGCTCATTTTTTTTAGCGGGGTTGGTTGAGTTGGATCTGCAGTTTCATGCATACTTTTGGTGAGCATTTTAGGTTTTTTTACTCACTTGCTTTTAATGTATGGTTCTGAGTTTATTTGAGTTCACCTTTGTGAAATACACATCTAAGCAAACATAGTTAATACTAATACTAATAGTAATACTAATACTATCAGGAGCATGGGATTTCCCCCCGAACAGACCTCTGAAATGTCTCTAAAAGGGTTGTTTGCATCTGTCTGTCTTGGGAGTCAATGGAGAAGTGTGCCTTTTAGGGTGAAGTCAAACAGTTGGAAGGTTGCAGTGCCTGCTGTGGCTGCAGAGATCAGTATGGGAGAGACATGTTTTATTGCAGGTGGGGTAGATGAAGGCATCCCATCTTGCTGCTACAGGTGCACCATGGCGTTTTTTCTCCCTGCGCTCCTCCCAGCAGTCATTCCTCATCAGGTTACTGCTGTGAATACATGACCTGACTGTCTTGTTTCCAGGCACTGCAAGGAATTCCCACATAGCAGGGTTGATGTGGCAAGCCCTCTTTGTAACACAGAGCTAGTCTGCCAATAGGCCTGGTGCTTGAAGCCAACTCCCTATAGAGCATGCCCTTGGGGGTAAGGGTAAGCTAGCACATTTTAGAGTCTATGATTATCTCTGTTCATGCGGTAAAAGAAAGGCTTGAACTTCAAGATCCAAGACAATAGGCTCC
Source organism: Lacerta agilis (assembly GCF_009819535.1). Lineage (NCBI taxonomy): Eukaryota > Metazoa > Chordata > Lepidosauria > Squamata > Lacertidae > Lacerta > Lacerta agilis. The sequence goes on along the minus strand of NC_046316.1, from coordinate 39,449,589 downwards.
ATGATAGCAAAACATCTATTGGAGTTTACATTTCCGAGCACAATTCAAAGTGTTGGTGCTGACCTTTAAAGCCCTAAATGGCCTCAGCCCAGGATACCTGAAGGAGCGTCTCCACCTCCATCGTTCAACCCAGACACTGCGGTCCAGCACCAAGGGCCTTCTGGTGGTTTCCTCACTGTGAGAAGCCAAGTTACAGGGAACCAGGCAGAGGGCCTTCTCGGTAGTGGCACCTGCCCTGTGGAACGCCCTCCCATCAGATGTTAAAGAAACAAACAACCATCTGATGTTTAGAAGACATCTGAAGGCGGCCCTGTTCAGGGAAGTTTTGAATGGCTGATGTTTTAATGTATTTTTAATCTTTTGTTGGAAGCTGCCCAACAAAATATTATTGTTGTTGTTGTTGTTGTTATTATTATTATTATTATTCTTAAGTGTCTCGTGTGCACATTCCAGGGATCCTTTGATGAACCTGAATCTTTATTTGCCCCTTTTGTCATTGGTTCTCAAGGGAAAGCACCTACACATGTTCTGTCTTCAAGCTTTTACTCTGCTTTCTAGGTGAGAATATCAGAGTTGTTAAAAATCTATCTTTATGATGGCACATCCCAGATTTGAATGATTTTAATATCTAAAGTGATCAGATATATAAAAATCATGAACCTTAGATTACTGCAGTGTGTTGTTAGTCCCTCATCCAATTTGCAAAGTTTATATAGAAACTATAACATTTTCAGCCCAGTTTCTTATTACAATAGGAATATTTATTTGTGTAGTTTTAAACTTTGTCTTCCTTTATGAGGCAGTATTTTGCTTAAATTGAAGTGATGAGTAATATTAATGTTTAATTCTCTTTCAGAGAGTGCCTGCATAACTTGATATAGTCCCTAGAGAGCACAGCTGAAGGTCTGGCCTGTGCGCTTGATTAAATGATTTTTCCTAGCATCAGCACTAGATATATTTTGCTCTCCCGACAGCAGAAAGTGTGAGATAGCTTTTCATGCTTTTATTGGGTTTTCTGTTCTTTCATCAGCCTGTTTGTAACGTATTTAATTGCATAGAGATAGGAAACGTTATTTTCTCCCCAAGAAGCACATTCTAACTTCTTTATGTTTCCTGGCTGAGCTTTGTTTCACAGTGTGGCCTTTTTGCAGGGAGTCAGAGAATACAAGTGTGTACCCCATACCAAGGTAACCTGGAAGGGGAGGGGAGATTCTAAGCAGACAAGAGTATTTCTAGGGGTCATGTTTTCATACAATTGTGGGAGAAGAGAGCAGGAAAAAGGCTGAGTTTCCTAGCGTGCCCTGTGCCCTTGCTGAATGTCATTCTCCATTTTACCTTTAGCAGAGCTCAGCAACTATTAGTGAGTGACAGTGTTCAAAACTACAGGAGACCATGAGCATTTCATTGACCTGTGCATAAATAGCTTTTACCAGGTATTCATGGCTTCACAAATTGACAGGAAACGGAAAGGCATCGTTGTATTAAAGAGCTTTGATTATCCCAGATTTACATTTATTGAAAGATGTGGAGTTAAAACTATATATGCTGTTAAAACTTAGGTGGGTTTGATTTTAAGTTGCTGAAATAGTACATGTTCTCCTTGGAAAGACTCCTGTAGCAGGAGAAGGCAGACCAGGAAGCATAACTATATATACTGTTATTATATTTACAGAACTGACAAGCTAAATGATCAAATAAATAAATAAAAAGCGTCACTGTTTGGAACGATAAATGCTATTGCCAGATGTTCATGGTGTGTCCCAAAGAAACGGAGCTCTTATATACCGGTACATTCTTCTGTACTATGGCCTTGGGCAAAACTGTACACATTAGCAGCCTAGACTGCAGTGCAGTTCTCCCTCCTCCCTCTGATTTTCAAGTCACATTTGCATGCCAGAGAGGGAGTGGGGATGTCTTCACCTGATGCATATTACCTGTTTGGTTTCCCCATGCAGCAACCCCCCCATACATGCACCAACACCTATTCTTGAAGCTTTTCATCCATGCATGTGCTGTCATCTACCCATGCACAAGGGCTTTCTCAAATGTACTCACCTCAGCTTAATGAGCATGGCTTACGTTTTCAAATCGGATGGAAGCTGGTTTGGTGGGAAACACATCAAGCAGCAGTATTGCTCAAGAAACTAGAGGATAGATATGGACTGTGGCTCGCATAATGTGCGCACAGCTTCAGACACCAAGTGGTGGGGCCTCATTGATGCCAGTGTAAACGGTAATACAGTATGTATGCAGCCTTAGTCACATAATAGGTACCTGTTAGGCAGCTCTCTGTTACAGGAAACAAACACTTCTGAGGTCAATTTTTGGCATAGGCATGCAATGTCGAGCGTACTATGCAATTGTATCTTCTGCATAAAAGTGCTGCTGCAGGTGCTTCTACAAATACAGCACATCTACACAGTTCCTTTCATACCTTAACAATGGAAAGGGCAGGGCCCAACTTTTGCTACAAAGTCTTAAAACATTTTTCTCTGTGTGGTAGATTATGTGCGTGCTTCTGCTGTAGCTGAAAGGCTTCTTCTTCCTGTTGGATAGCCAAGAATAGCCTCAATAACAACAAAACAGCCACAAAAAGACTACCTCATAGATATGGATATATAGATAATCAGCTCTTCCCCTTTTATTGTCAAAAGCACAGTAATTTTCCATTGGAAGCTATCTAGACTTTTCTGTGTCACTGGCATTTTTCTGGGTGATTATGTGACCTCCTTCTCTCTTAGACAGAAACATGGATTAACAATAGACTAGTACGATTTGTGTATCCACAGGTATCCACCCAGGGTTGATTTCTCTGCAGTTACTTCAAACCCAGCTTTAGCTAATGTTTGGGTATATGCAGAGTAGCAAGCAGGCAACTGAAACAAGCAACATGTTTTTAATTGTATAAGGTTGGGGTTTTTAGTGGTCCTGTGGCAAGAAGCATTGTTCTAGCAATTGGTTCCCATGAGACACATCACCTGAGCATCCTGGGCAACCTCTTGCCCAAATTCATCCCTATCTTATTGGGGCGTCACATGTTAAGCCTTTGTATTTTTGTTGCCAGCAACTACATGCCATCTTTTTACTTGCATATGTCTAAGTTTTAAAGGGACCTCTGATTATCCCCCTTGTTCCTTGTAGCTTACAAGTGTTTGAAAACAGATAACTCAGCATTCCCAGGGTATCCTGATGTGTTGCTTGCTACATATTAGAGGTTTCCGGTTTCTCATGTTACTGTGTTTCTGTACAGAATTATATAACAGCTATATTTTGACTAATGTTTTGATCTTAAATTCCATATCAAAATAAAGCATAAAAGGAGATTTACTAAGATTAATAAGTCTTTACTAAGCCTGGATGATCACTTATGGCTAGGTCATGCAAACGTTTTTGCATGTGAGTATCTTTAGTATTATGGGTGTTTCAGATGAAATGAAATGACTAAGTTTTTCCCATGGCAAAATTTCAGACCTTTGAGTATTTTATTTATTAGAAGTGTCCGTCATATTGAAAAGGTACATCAAACTTTTAGAGTATGGATCTTAAATCTATTATATGGTGCTAATGGTCCTCCTGTGCATCTGTTCCAAAGCTAGAGCTTTGGGGCCCCAGTATGTTAGGAATCACAAATCACCTTCACGGGACACCAAGATATAAATATGCTTGTAAAATGGGTCACAGGAGTAGTGGAATAAGGACATAGGTCATCATGTTGTTGTGTGAAAGGCATTATGTCGGTGCTAGAAATAACATTTCCATTTTATACACTCCTGTGTACACCATTTCTGAAGGCAAATCCACAATAGTTGACTACATTCATGTGCTTAATGGCACTATACCTGGACTAAATAAGTAAAAAAAAATACTTTTAGCAGATGGTGTTTCTGGACGTTGGGATTTTATATATCTACAGGTATAATAGTAGAAAAACTTAATTATTTATATATCCCATGAGAAACCGATTATGTAAGTATAGGACGAATTCATTATAAAGCCAAAAGTTTTAAAGTGAAGATTATATAAAAATATAAAATACTCTTCTATGTTTAAAAGATATCTAAACCATGCTGTTAGATGTTACCTATGCTGTCCCATATAGTTGTCTTGCTAAAAACACAGATCATTAAAACGCTTAATGATCTGAGTAATTCCTCAAACTCAATTATCAAAACTGGATTGTGCAAGGAACAGCATTGTAATGTTTTGTTTAAATTATATTGATTGAATATTTGTGTAAGGCTGCAGTCCTATACCTATTTACATGGGAGTCAGCCCATTGAATTCAGTGGAACTAGCTTCTGATTATAGGATTGTGCTTCTACTCGCATGACAAGACAGCTGTGATGAGAGCAGTTTACTTTGAATGGGGAAAAGAGTGAGCAGTGCAGGGGAAGAGTACCAAGCCTTGACTCCTCATGTACAGCCACTTACAGGGAACACCGTGAGAATGCTGCTCTGTGTTTTATCCAACAACCAAATTACATTTTTGTTTTTATAAGCAGAGCATGAGAGTTCATCCAGCTTTTCTCTATCATCAAAAAAAAACTGAAAACATTCCCAGGCTAATTTGTCTCTGACCCTTTTGAGGCCATTGTTTATTTCAGCTAGGCTTGAACTTAAGTAAGCCTGTTCTCCTATTTGTTTCCTTTCTGATTCAGATCTCATGTAGACACTGTCTCAACTTTATGAGAGTCATTACTGTATTTAAATGGTCAGAATGGATAGTGGCAATCACCAGAACGCTTTAATAAAAATGATAAAAGTATACTGCACCACTAGCACATTTGGCCAAAGGCAAACTCGTTATTTCCTGTGTCTTCCATAATACACTTTCTCTGTTCTATCCCACCACACCCGGAATTGTACACAGCACCTCTTCATCTGTGGCCCTATACTTCTTTCTCACCAAATGTGAACCATTGGGCACCTGGCAGGCGACGGTTGGAGTCCAACAATGTCCGAGGGACACATGTACCCTAATTCCTGATGTAGGCAGAGCAGGCAGCTGTAAACTGGGATACTGGGAAATGAACCTTTAGGTAGTGTCTGGGAAGGGGACATAGAGGGTAGAGACATCTACACCAAGGCCGATGGGCCTCATAAACAAGATCAGTTGCCCAAGCATTTTATAACTGGGTCAGAAGGAATCAGTGGGTTGCCTGGTCCTTCATCCTGGTGTCCCACAATGCACAGAATGGGTTGTTACAAAGAGCACCGAAGCATAGGTCAGGAGTTTCCTGTTTGACTCTTTGATGAACCTGAACTTCACATGGGTTGTTCCCAAGTGATGGGCATGGACATTAAATTAAACTGCCTCGAAGACTATTGATGTTACTAGACATATTGCCATATCCAGAACAGCGTGTAGACTTGAATCTCGAGAGGGGTACATTAAATGAATATGTTCCAGAAGCCATTATTCCAAATTTAACCAACTGCTGTCTTTAGAAACCTTTTTTATTGTCTAATAATGCAGCAATTGCTAAGCACTGAAAAAAAGAATTACAAGTTGCATGCTGTTAGATGGTAGATTTATCCTTACAAATTTAACAAGTTTATTTAACATGTTGAATCGTAATGATTAAGCATCATTTATTTTGTTTAGTTAATTATTTATTTATCCCTTCTGGCTTTAATTGTACTTCAGTGATCTCTTGCTCTGAATTTTTAAAAAAGATGATCCATACCAACATAGATTAAAAAAGAAACAGCCATTGAGGATTAAATGGGAAGACAATTTATTAAATCTAAATAACATTAGGAGAAAGGCAACTAAACCACAGTACTGTACTGTATTATCTAATTCCATTCTATTGAAATGGAGGTCTCAGGATAAATTCTTTCTTTAAAAACTGAATTGATACATTAACTTTTAGTACAGTATATTTTAGTATAACTGAAATTAACCCATGGGCCTGTCCCTTAGCAGTAGCCAATTAGCCACAAGGGATAAGGAATTCTATTCAGGCAAGTGAGTGAGTTGGTGAAGGAAGGGTGGGGATACGCTGTCCCTCTTCTGTGCCCAACTTAGAAACTAAGCAGCCTGTCAGAGGAAGGAATCACCCTATTTCATGCCCTGCACAGAAATGCAGCAGGTGGTTGCTGGAAGGATGCCACTCCCTTCTTTACCATCTCCCAACAGGCTGGTGATTTTTTTTTTACTGGGCCACATTTTGCTTGGTGAGGCTCTGGGTGAGAAGGCGAGTGGAGGCTGCCCCTTGGCCACGCTGCGGTTTAAACAGCAAGCGACCACGCCCCCGGCTAACCCGATTGGTCAGACGGGGGGGGGGGGGCGTGATGCGGCCAGGAGCCCTAATGACGCGGGCAGCATTCCTCCGCCCACTCCTGAGTCCCTGTGAGGTCCCGGGTGCCCGCCAGCAATGCCACGCCCCCTGGGAAGGGGAGTCATCTAGTAATGTTGTATAACTTATTTACGAGGTTAAGCTATTCTAATGCATGTTGCAGCATGCCTCTTAAACATAATGGTTTTAAGTAGGCCAAAACAGGTGATCTGCCCACCCAAGTATGTAGAAACTATTCTGTGTACCTTCAGAAAGGCAATTTATCTTATCTTCCTTTTTCAGCCCTGTGGTGACAAACCATAATTGGTAGGCCACCACAGAGTAATGAAACCAACCATTTGCTATAGTAACTGACAGCAGTTGGTGAATAGGTTGAACTGTAGAAAAATTGGCCAATCAAAGCAACCAGGATCCCTCTACCATTACTTTGATGCAACTGGTCTCCCTGATGAAGTTCAGTAAAGTGGAGATGGGTGTAAACTTTCTTAGAAAGATATGGCTGAGGCAACTGAGAAGATCTACTGAATACCTTAAAAACCATTACCTTTCTTTCAGAAGTGTGTACTTTAAAACTTTGCTGCTCTGAGTGCAGTGTCATTTTGTTTTAAGGTTTGATTTTTGCCATCAGTATTCTACTCTTGAAGTATCTGTAACCGACCTTCAAATGTTGGATAGATAACAAATGAAACTCTCAGCTTTTTTTCTTGTGTTGGTACCCTTGTTTAAACAAAATATGGCTGAGGAGCATTTTTGCTAGGGCCTTAGTTTGTTACTCTCAGAGAATAAATCTCTTCAGCGCTAGTCACTTGAACCGTGCCAATTTAAAAATCAATCAGCAGTGGGCCTGACATCTATGTAATGAGTTGGGTTATAAAACAAGGCTCCTGGAAAGAGGAATTAAAGTCATTTTGAGTACCTCATAGTAATAAATGGTGGTGTCCATCTGCAGGTCTTCATATACTTGCTATTTTATCTGGAAATAAGAAATCAATGATGAATTGGTCTTTAAACTTGTATCAGGAGATATATTTGGGATCACTTTATTTTCAAGACCAATAACACCACACTGGTGAACATATGGAAGGTGGATTCCTGCACTCTTCTTTTACCATTTCAAAGTATAGCTGGTTAGAAAGGAAACCTGTTCAGGGAAGAGTGGGTGCCTTTTCCCCCTTCAAGAACTCCAAACTTTGTCAGAAGCCATCTTTCTGGACTGTGGAATTTGTGTTGATTATTATCAATCATGTGGACCAGCAGGTGGCGAGCACTGACTTAAGTGGCCTCCGCTTGTACTATAGCAGTCTTCCACAACATGATGTTCTCCAGATGTTTAGGACTACAAGTCCCATAAGCACAGCTGTGCTGGCTGGTGCTGATGGAAGTTGTAGTCCAAAACATCCAAAAGGCATCAGTTCAGGGAAGGATGTACTATAGGAATCACAGGGGACTTCTTAAAACTTAATACCAAATTACCATCCCAATGGGCTCTGTTTTAGAGGAAGTAGGTGCAGGAATGAAAAAGTGGAATTGCTGAGTAGAAGAGAGAATTCTGCAGAATGCACAGGGTTTTCTTGTTTCAAAAGATAGAATATCCAATATTAAATCAATATTAACCAGTATGCAGTTTCTGAAGTAGCACAAATCCATTCCTTCTCTGCAGATTTCTTCTGTGTGTTGGATTTCTGTGTGTTGGATTCTTCTGTCCATGTATTGGATTTGCCTAAACCACAAAAGCCCTCTCCGTGTATTCAGAAGACCACATATGGGCATAAAGTATGCAGGGTGTGTGTGTATATGCATGTGTCAATCCTGCCTCCCACGTTGATGGGCATTTCAGAGTAGGAGTGGCATTTTAAGAGCTTTTGGATTAATGCACTGAGAAGCCTGTTTTTATCAAGAAGTCTGTTTACCTTATTTGGTAGGTGGCATTCCAGCCAGCCCCTGTGGAAACCTGGCCGAGGGTTGGAGACAGGCGCCTTCCCTGTGCTAATGGCGCTGGGTGGTGCCCTACTCAAGGGGCGGGCCTCACTGTCCAATCAGCACTGATTGAGGTGTGTCTGTGGGGAATTTAAACTCTAGTGCGACAGGGAGGCTGTCCTCTCACACCCTTCGCCAGATCTCCCACTCTCCTCACCCTCTGTCCAATGCCTGGACATGGGCTAAGGTCATACCACTACCCCAATGGGGACCCCTCGGGATGCCCCTATTTGATGTAAATCAGGGATGTCCAACTTCCAAGAGACTGCGATCTATTCACAGAAAAAAAGAACGACAGAGGGTTAAGGTCAAAGTTGTTGAGCTTTTTTTAGGGAGAAGAGAGAAAAGATCGCTATGAAAACAGCAATTGACCTGAACCTCCCTGGGATTGACCAGTCCTGATCGACCGGTTGGCCATCCCTGATGTAAATTATAGGGCTCCCCCTATTGGTGGTTTACCCTTATCTGCACTCCCGCAACAAGATGGGCGGGAGTCGAGATATAGTCCAGCTTCATCAAGTACTGAACCCAGACCCCTCACATCTGTAACCAATAAACTTGTGGTCTATTTGAGCCCATAAACCAAAATCTGCTTGTTTGTGTGCTTTATATAGCCAAACGGTTCGTGATTTGTGTGTGTGTGCTGTTGACAGAACACTGGTTACTTCTCACAGAGAAGTTTTGCAGTGTGGAAACTAAATGTTGGACGACCTTTGATCTGATGCAGTTTGGCTCTTATGTTCTTAGCACTTGTAGAAATGTAAAGGTAAAGGGACCCCTGACCATTAGGTCTAGTCACGCAACTCTGGGGTTGCGGCGCTCATCTTGCTTTATTGGCCAAGAAAGCCGGTGTACAACTTGCGGGTCATGTGGCCAGCATGACAAAGCCCCTTCTGGCGAACCAGAGCAACACATGGAAATGCCGTTTACCTTCCCGCTGGAGCAGTACTTATTTATCTACTTGCACTTTGACATGCTTTCGAACTGCAGGGACCAAAAACTTGAGCTCACCCCGTCGTGGGGATTTGAACCGCCAACCTTCTGATCGGCAAGCCCTAGGCTCTGTGGTTTAACCCACAGCGCCACCTGCCTGCGTTATTAAAAGCTGCACCAGCTTCCACGTATTTTCTGTAGCAAATCCAGGGTCCCAGTAAAGCCCAGGACCGTATGAGAACTGGCAGAAACGAAGAGCCTCTAGAAAGCCCTAATTGTAAAGTAGAATTTCTGGATGTAATCAGAACAGTAACAGGATGTAACCTTTTCCCATAATGTTACAGAGCTCACTCCCTGGGGATATGCACACTTGCACATCTTTTCCCAAGAAAACCCTATGAAGTATATTTGTTTAATCTGGCCTTTGAGGATTAGGGAGAGAACATACTGCGGTTTCCTGCTCTTGCATTTAGTTCTTGTAGGTTTGGGGATTCAGGTGTCTCTCAAAAGAATAATTTTTAGTTATGTTAATACTGTTTAAAAGTTTGTTACCCAGTTTTGTGTTTTGAGCTACAACAAGATGTAAGTGTGGATAAGCATTGACAATAATTGTTTTCATATAGCCTGAGAAAGTGAGACATTATATAATCAATAGTAACATTGTTTTGTCATGGTGAATAAAGCATTGGATGCTATCGGAGAATTCAATTTAATTAGGCATACAATTAAATCTCTCTAATCCAATCTCAGAAAGCCAAATGTCAGCAGCATTTTTCAGAACCACAGGGATCTGCTAGAGGCTGCCTAGCATCTTCAGATAAAACCTAATTTGAAAGTCTTGATGGGAGAGTATCACTGCAAGTACACAGCTTGTGAAAGGCTGGTGTGCAGTTAGTTTTCTATCTTAAAAAAAATCTAGAAAGAAGCGCTGTGTTCTGAATGTTAAGGTTGAAGTGTGCCTGTTTAAATAAAAGGGGGAGAAAAACTTTAGGTGCTTTCCCCTATTGTCATCGGATGCATTTTCTTTGCAGATTATTATTTGACAAACACTATTTTTTTTATAAAAATAGCAAAGCTCCATTTTAGCAGGCTGTAATGCAAACGGTGGGGGTGGGAGGATGGACCAAGATTGCTCAGTCCCTCAGGAAGTTGCTGACTGGAAATCCTCCTTGAAGTTCCCAAAGGAAATGCTAATTCTTAAGTTATTCAGCCTTTATTAGCCTGAGGAATAGAAACCTTCTCTAATTCAGTGGTGGGAAACTTTTTTCCCCTGCTGAGAACCACATTCCATCAAGTGTAATCTGTCATGAGTGGGTGGGGGCAGAAACAAACCAAAGGCTCTTTCTCTCACCACCCTTCTAAATCCTGTGTTGAGCTAGATGAATATGTATGCACACCTCTGCATGTACACACACATGGACATGCTACTTCATCCTCTACCCCTCGTAGCTCAGCACCACCTAGTCATTCATTCATTCATTCATCCATCCATCATTCATTCCCTCTCTCTCTCTCTCTCTCTCTCTGTGTGTGTGTGTGTGTGTGTGTGAGAGAGAGAGAGAGAGACACTCACTCACTCTGAACAAAACGTTGCTTCTCCGCCATTTCTTCATTCCACACTTTTCTCTCTCTGCACTTATATGGCTTTCTCCCTCCAACATATATCAGATAGGGCCCAGTAATTCTCCTGTATGCTCTTTCCCTCCCTGAGATATGGGGCTCCTGCAATTTTTACCCTCATGGGGGGTACGGGAGGGATTAAGAGGTCTCCCTCACAAGCCCTGTAGATAATTTCATCTGCACGAGGCTCTTAATATCAGGGTCATGGGTTTGAGCCCCATGTTAGGCAAAAGATTCCTGCGTTGCAGGGGTTGAACCAGACTACCCTTGTGGTTGTTCCCCAACCCTACAATTCTATGATTCTATAAGCCACTCCCACTTGCTTCCTTATTCTGGAACCTGGTTCATGTCGTTTTGCAGAGAATGTATTTTCTTCTTCTTTGGGTGCCAAGTGGTTATGATGAATAAACTTACATTTGTTGTCTATACTACTCTGCCCCTGGGTTCCAACCTTCTGTTTCTGCTTAAAATACTTGCTTGTGCTACAGCTTGAACTGTAGTATCTATTTATCAGTAGTGAGTTATCCCTCAAGCGCCTAGAAGGCTAAGGGAAAACCTATTTAGGGCAGTACAATAATGAAGAATAACATCCGTTTTATGAGTATGCATAATTTTTTATTTTAATTGGGAACCATCTGATAGTACAAATAGAGAAGGTTAGTAATTAACACGCTGCCTGACCCTAGAGTCTCTCATCAATATTTGCTTTAACCTTCCATAAACTGGATGGCCTTAAGTCTTCATAAATTGTACGGAGAGATAACACTTACATGTTGGGTTCCCATATGTCTGGAATTTCACAGACATATCCGGAATACTGCAGTCGGAAGCAGTGTCCAGGCAGAAATTGCTTTTAAGAATGTCCAGGAAAATCCAGACCTATGGCAACCCATGTTGGCAATTTTCCTTTAAAATAGCTGAAAAACTAAAGAACTTTTTTTAAATTTTTTTTTGCAAGTTTGCAAAAAAGAAAAAAAGCTCAACAACTCTTCACTGTTTGAAATCTGGCAACCTTACATGTAGGAAACAGAGGTGCACACAGTCTAGAGTTATGTGCATTAAAAAATAGGCTGCAATTCAGAAACCTCAAAACTTTTCAACTGGTCTAAATTATTGCCAGAGGTGATGCAGTTACATATGAAGACTGACTGATGATTCTACTACTCTGATTAACATATGCATTCTTCTTCATCATACTATTTCATGAGTCTGCAATTATAAAAGGAACTCAATTCATAGCATTACATCATATCATATCGCAGCCAACCCCAATTCCTTAATATAAGCCTGTACATTACAGTAGGGGTTCACTACGATACTTAAGAAATCAGTATATCATTTACATTTATCCCAGTTTTCCATCTTTTTTATTGTCCTGTTGATAAGCTAGTTGTAATTATATCAGATTATGGTTGATTACTGCAGCTGCATCTTTTTGCTGTCATTAGAAGGAATTTACTGCAGCCGTTCTTTGACTTGATGGATTGAAACTTCAGTTCTTTCTTTCATGTAGGCTCGGGGCAGTGGTTTTCAAGACCTCCACAATCATAGAGCCAGTGCCATCATGATTTCCTACACCCTTGAACAGCAGGCACACACCTTCCCATCTTATAACAAAAAACAGTCTACTCATAGAATTGTAGAGTTGTAAGGTACACCAAGAGTAATCTAATCCAACCTCCTACAATGGAGGAATCACAACGAAAGCATCCCTGGCAGATGACTATCCAGCCTTTGCTTAAAAACCTCCAATGGAGGAGAGTACTCATGAGGTCATCTGTGATCCATCTTTTTAACACACTGATTTTCATGACAGCATATACTGTATTTTTCCATGTATAAGACTATATTCCCCCCCCCCAAAAAAAATTAAGTTTAAAAATGGGGGTTGTTGCAATTATTTATTTCTTAATTTTGGGCTCAAAAAATAGGGGTCGTCTTATACATGGGGGCGTCTTATACATGGAAAAATACGGTAACTAGATAAGGTTGAAGGCTCGTTGAGAAAAACTGTACAATGTAAACTGGACTTTGAATACATATTGTTGAATAACGCAGTATCTATAACTAGACAACAATGTAATAATCATCAAGAAGTTTAATGTGTTAATTAACTTTCCAGTGCCAGGGTATCCATTTGTGTTTCTTGTGAATGGGTCCCTGCTTCACTTCAGATATTAATACAAGAATCACAGCAATTATCACCAATCTGGTAAATGTAAAATGTTAAAAGTGCACCTATTGAACATATATTTAAGCTCTAATTGTCACCAACTGTGAATTTTTATTTTTATTTTGCATCTCACTGCCATTCAAATCTCACCATACAATTGTTTCATGTCGTGCAATCTGACAAAGTGAACAGAGTCCATGAAAGCTCATGCTTATAAATGTAATAGTCTTTAAGGGACCACAAAATTATTTTTGCTGCAAGCTACTCATCTGGAAGCTCTCTCCCAGTAACAATTGTGTATAACTATTCAGTATTTCAGAGCTAGGGTGTCCTTGTTCTTTTTGGACCGCAGTTAGCACTATTCAAGCACTGCATATTTTTTGTCTCAGTTGGGAGATTTGTGAAGAAATCATGGGCAGCACGCAACAAACTCATTCCATCAGCACAACGATTGATACTCAGTTTACGGAACTTCTCCCTCCCCTCATGTTTGGAGGTTCCTACAATCTTCCAGAGCAGGTTTGGGAGAGGGTGTAGAAGGGGGGGGGGAGAGGCAAAGAGAAATTTTGTTGTGCAAACATAACCCTTTACGCTGATGGAAAGAGTTGGCTAAATTGTGTCCTGTTTGAAACGTTAGGTGCCTTCTGGGGGAAAAGGAGCTATTTCATCTTCTAACATCTTAAATGATTTCTGTTGACATTTTGTGCAGGTCATTTTGGCTCAATATTTTTCATAACAGTAAAACACCAGAACATCCCTGCTGGATCAGGTGATGGCCCATCTAGTCCAGCATCCTGTTCTCATGGTGGCCAACCAGATGCCTATGAGATGTGTGAAAGAAGGACTAGAACATAACAGCATCCTCCCCTCCTGTGGTTTCCTAGAACTGGTATTCAGAAGCATATTGCCTTTAGTAGCCATTGATAGCATTTGTCCTGCATGAGTTTTTCTAAATCTATTTTAAAACTATCAAAGCTGGTGGCCATCCTGCGGAAGCAAATTCCACCGTTTAGCTATATTCTATGCAGAGAAGTACATAAGAAAGCTTTAAAGATGCTTCCATTATCATAACAATGAAACTTAGATTATACAGTCCTAGAAACAAACACTAAAACAGCAACCCAAGTGGTTTCTAAAGATACAAAACAATTACGTGCTATAAATGCAACAGCAGCTGCACTAAACTTGGAACAGTAAATTCCTCGTAGGTCTTGGTGAACAAGTGTTCTGTAACCTGATGTGGACGCCCAATAGCATAGGAGCAATTTGCACCTCTAGAAGAAGGGAATTTGGAGTCGGGTGCCACTACAAAGAAGACTGTATTCCATGTCTCCCCACAACAAGCCAAACCTTGTTCCATCAACTTGGATCCAAAGTTGCTTAGGTCTTTATGTATCAGCATATGCCAGTGCTATATGTCCTACAAAACTAATTTTTTATGACTGCACATACCTCGTAGCCATGCTCAGCAGCAGCTGATGTTTCTGGACCATCTTGAAATGTATCTAGAGCTTATTGCAGTAGTCTGGACATGAGGTGAGAGGGTGGATCACAGCAGCAATGCTATCGCAGTATAGGAACAGGCATAACTGATGAATCAGCCACAGCGAGAGATAGGCAACCCTTGCTACTGATGTCAGGACTCGTTGACAATGCTGGATCTAGGAGTACCCTAAGTGTCAAGGACTCCATCTAGAACAGACTATTGAACCACCTCCCAGGCATGAGAACCACCAACCAACAGTACTTCTATGTTCTCAGGATTCAGCTTCAGTTCATTGGCTGTCATCCAGGCACCAGTTCAGCACAGCTTCATCTAGTTCACATGACATGGAGAAACAGGGCTGGGTATCACCTGCATTAAACTAACCATAGTTTGTGCTAACCACAGGACAGCACAGTTAGCAAAAGCTTCTGAACTACTACTCCTAACCTCAAATGATGAGGGAAAGGGAGTTGGAGCATGTGAGCTGTGTTTATGTAACACTAAGCCATGTTTCAGCATTATGCTTGAATGAAGGCATTATTTGTTTATCATTTGCCTTCCCATTTAGAAAACTTCTGTGCTTCCATTCGGAACAAAGTAAAAACTAAAACCTTAGGATTGTCCCACTTGCATTAACCTCCCACCCAAGCTTTGTGATCAGTTTCACACTAGCTTTGTTTCAGTGACTTTGCATTCTCAGGTGGCCCCAGACCATTCGCTGGGTCAGCAATTTTAAGACATAAACAGCTGCAGTAGAAGCACCACTAATAATTGTAGACTATAAACACAGAAAAACAGCAGAAGCATTAAGAGCGATAGAATAATAAAGGCTTGGTCTGGTACCTAAAATATTTGGTGTCAGTGTAGCTCCCATTGCAGTGCAGAAGTAGCATCTGGAGCTGAGCCTTGTCCCAAGATCTTAATCAAAGGTGAATCTCAGTGGTTTACCTTCACATGAAGGGATTGCAGGAGTTTTAATCCTTTCAAGTATGCATTTCAATCAACCACTTTGCACTGAACTTGGTTTTTGTGTGTGCAAAATTATTAAATGGGTAGGGAGCCTCAGGCGGTCTTCCAGGTCTCTCTGTCTGTCCCTTGGGACTCTTCCCAGCCTACACTCCTCACTTGACCTGTTTCACTTCATCCTTCAGTATTTTTTTGCCTGGCAGTGAGCTCAGATGATGACTCTTGCTTGCTGAGATGAAGATTGAGAAAGGTGTGTGTGTGTGAGTGTGTAGAAGCTAGCCAACTGTCCAAGGAAAAACTTGCACTCATTGTTCCATCCACTTCTGGCCCTTCCCAACACTGGCATGTGGCCCTTGGAATGTGGGCCTCGAGTTGTAAAGGGATCCCCACTGCTGCTGTAAAACAGTGTTTTTCAACCTTTTTTGGGCAAAGGCACACTTGTTTCATGAAAAAAATCACGAGGCACACCACCATTAGAAAATGTTAAAAAAATTAACTCTGTGCCTATATTGACTATATATAAAGTAATTCTCTTGAATTTTTGAATTTTTCCCATGGCACACCAGGCAACATCTCGCGGCACACTAGTGTGCCGCGGAACAGTGGTTGAAAAACACTGCTGTAAAAGGTCATGATAGTTCTCTGTAACAAAAGAAGTGCTCGTATGCATACTCCATCTAGGCATGCTGTATGTATTTAACAATTGTCACACTTGTCTGTGTTAGAAATATTCAGTTTGTTTCTTCACCTTTTCCACACACTGCTACATTTATTTATTTATTTATTTATTTATTTATTTTTTAAGTTATGGGGATGTGATACGGATAGAGTTTCTTATGTTTCAGAAAGTGCAGAAAAACCAGAAAGCTGGCATTGAACGTGGCTCAGGTCTCTTGCTATATAGCCCCATCTGCTGCACAAAAATATAGTGGCACCTGAGAAATGCTATCCAAGCCCAGGAACGGGCATACCGTAATTTTACCATTAAAACATGTTTTACATCCTTCTTTAAGCTCATGCTATTCCTTTCATTATTATTATTTTTTCAGAAATATTGTATAGTGTTTTTGCAGCTAAGTAATGAGAATTCTACAAATAAACCTACAAAAAATTGCCAAACCTCTAGTTTCAAGCTGGCTATATTTTTCCCCCTGATGGATGTAATTGTCCGCCACATGGTTTCAAAAGCTGTGATTTATCTGTGTGTCATTGGAATAGTCAGCTTGGGCATTGGATGATGTAGAACCAACAGGAGGAAGCAGCTTTTGATACATGTGATTAATAAAAATGCTGAATAATCAATAGTAAGCTTAAGATGCTGCCTATAAAAGGGGTTGTAATGGGAGACACAGAGGAGGGCAGTTTAGCAATGGTGCAGTGTTCAAGCCATTTACAACTTTGGGAATAATTTTTAGCTGTGCTTTGTTTATTGCTTGTGTCTTTTTAGCTGTGCCTTGTTTATTGCTTGTGTCTTCGAAAGATTAAAAAATAAGCAAAAATCATAAAACTACTTCCTTGCTCTAGAATTTTAATATATACTCCCCCCCCAATAGCATCTAATCATATATTTAGAATAGTTGACAGAAGTATCCGTGTGAATTTAGAGTTGAATTCGAGCTTTTCCTGTTTCTTATTTGTGAATAAAAAGTGGCCTACATATTCTCTTGAAGCATCTTCTGAGCATAATTTAGAGCAGTGTTTTTCAACCTTTTTTGGGCAAAGGCACACTTGTTTCATGAAAAAAATCACGAGGCACACCACCATTAGAAAATGTTAAAAATTTTAACTCTGTGCCTATATTGACTATATATAAAGTAATTCTCTTGAATAGGAATCAAATAAACACAATTTTTCCCACGGCACACCAGGCAACATCTTGCGGCACACTAGTGTGCCGCGGAACAGTGGTTGAAAAACACTGATTTAGAGATAAGGCTGAGTTATTATGAGGTTAGGGGTGGCTATCATAATTGGTAAATTGTTGTCAAACTTACTGGGACTTCGCAATGTCATTTTAAAGATGTATGTATTGATGAAATCCAAGGTATGTCTACTCAGAAGCTGCAGCTCTATTGCTGAAGAGGAATATTGCGGACGGGTGTAAGAATTGCCTCTTTGCTCCTCTCCAATCCCCATTAGGATGTTATGCCTGTCACTATTTTGAATTTCCTGGTAGTACTCATTCTCACTACTACTAAACTGATGCAAAAATTATCTATTATTCATTCCTGTCAACTATACAGTGATACCATCTGGAAGATCGGTCTGTGTCAATAGAACTGTATTTGGTGTGCTGAATTTTGTGTGTTCAGTTCTTCGTTTGTAATAATGTGTCTTTAAAAAGACCAGCTAGGAATCCAGTCAGTTCTTGGATTGTATTTCATTCTTCAGTTACTGATATTGTCAGTGACTACTGAAACGAATATAGGCTGCCTGAGGCTAAAAAAAAAAAGGTTTTGTATAGTGCTTTAGGAAAGACCGGTGATAGAATTGATACTACTGAATTGCGGTCCTTGACCCTTCGCTATCCATTCATGCCATTCAGAAAGTTGTTTCCTGACTTTGTCATCTCATATTAGAACCAGTAATTTGTGATAAATTATATTTTAAAGCCCTGTGTACTTTTAAAGGTTCTCGCCTGCACAAGTTCTGTTATGCTACTGTCAGGATTTCTCTGCATGCTGGTATATTTACATGGTATAATGAGGGAGGGGCAGATGACAACTAGTTTTGCCTGGTTCATAATGTAATCCTATGTACCTTTACTGAGAAGCAAAATAATTTTTTTTTAAATATAATGGGTTCAGTCCAGTGTATACGTTGGGGCACTCTGTGAACTCATTACAGAGAAAGAGAAGCATCCCGAGTGTATTCTTATTTTAGTTAGTTGTTCAGGGCTTTGTATATTGGTACACGAACCTTCTGCAGTAACATATAGGCAGCTGGTGTATATGTTTTAGCCAAGGTGTGACATCCCACCTTCGGAAGCATCCCGAGTGTATTCTTATTTTAGTTAGTTGTTCAGGGCTTTGTATATTGGTACACGAACCTTCTGCAGTAACATATAGGCAGCTGGTGTATATGTTTTAGCCAAGGTGTGACATCCCACTGTCTCGCACTGCCTCCCACCACCATTAGTCTAGCTGCTGCATCACTTGGTGCTCCAGGACAATGCCCAAGGCAGTTCTGCATAGCACATCTCCCAAATTACTGTCAAGCCCTTCCTATAGGTCAGCCTTGCATTATTTGATTGAGCAGGAAGAAGAGGGACAGATGAGGATATGGGAGGAATGTGGAGAGCTCCCATGGTGTGCCTGTGAGCATGGAGGAAGGCCCCCCCCCCGGTGGACTGAATCGAGCCTGCTGCGTGTGGGTTTTTAAGAGGCAAAATAGACCTGCAGTCTGTATTATAATATCTAGTCATGTCCTTTGCAAGGGTATGATTATGAGTTATACTTAAATTATTTTATGTATTAGTGGAGCTGGTGTTGTAGAAGCTTCAAGTGTACCAGTTCCGACTGCATGTTTTCAATGCTCACTTGTGGGAAAAACAACAACAATCCAGCAACTCAGCATATAAGAAACTAAGTTGTCAGCAAGAAAAGTAGACTGGAACAGCAGCAGATTGTTACAAAATGATCATCACGCAACCTAGGAATTTGCTCCATTTTCTGCATATGTTGTTTAGTTTTATACTCGCTAGAATTTGTGTCAGATTTCTTCTTCAACAGCTTGTAATCTCAGCCAGCTTTTGGATGAGCAAACAAGCAGCGACAGAGGAAATGTGAGTGACTCGCATTTCCTCTTTTTGTACTTCCATGTAATATGCAACATGAGAACTTGTGCACCTTTCCCCTAGTGAGATACCGAAGGCCAAATGTTGAGGAAGAGGCAGAAACCCCCACTTTGCATATCCCATATGAAAAGAGGAAGGGCGAGTGGGGCATGTCCTCTGTTGCAGTTTCCATGTAATGCCTGGAGCTGGGTTTTTTTTTTGTTTTTTTGTTCTTTAGTAGCAAGTTTTTATCCTTGGTGTTTTTTCAAATCCCTTAATTTTCCAACCTTGGAAGATTTGTGGTATAGAATAAGACTTTGGGCACAAGGGTGGTAGTTTCACAAATACTTGTAAGACTTTGGACACAACAGATTAATAATATTCCCTTACAAAAGCCATTCTTTTTTCCCCTTAAAAAAATAACATTCAAACCTCCTTTGTGATAATATGAACATGACTTGAGTATGTTAGCATGGGTTTTATATTTTTCTCTGTGTTTGCTTAACAGGTCCATGATGGAATACTCCTGTTCAGTCTTGCTAATTTCCATTAGTTTTCTGCACGGCGAAGCATTGCGTGGCAATGGGACTGCATCACTTAATGATACAACAACAAGTAAGAAACACTGAATTTTGGGGGTCAGTCTGGGTCAGTACCTTGTTCATGTAAATCTTCATTCCTTTGGTTTCAGTTGGTGTTTCATGCTTCCTGCTTTCACATTTATAGCACCATGTCACATATCTTATGAAATCAATGTGGGATCAGGCTTGGATTCTTCTCAGCTCATATATGCTGAATGTTATCTGTAATATGTGCGAGTAATTGACTGGACTATTTCCCATTGACAAATATTTTGTTACATTGCTCTACTTTGGGAGCTTCGCTGAGGCTTTTCTACGATTTTAGATAAGAAGCTACAAACCTCCAGTAGTTGTCATTAAGGGCTGCCAGTAGTTCTTTGGTAACTGTAAAGAACAGGGATTGAGCTGCTTTTACTGCTGCCACAAAAGCCTTGATGGTTTTAAAGCTTTCCAGTTAACTTCATTAATACATAAAGCAGTAGCAGTTGACTTGAAACTGACTGCTGTTCCTCTTACTGAGTTCCCTTGCATCTAAATAATCTTACTCCAAATGCAGGTTTATTTCTTGGTTCAGGAACCTCTGCTTATCTAAATCATCAGTCATCCATATTTTCATGTCTGCAACATGGGACTTATTTTTAACTTTTTATTGTCTATATCCATTTCTTTCTATATATATTTTTCCTTTTTCCTTTTTCCTGGTGGTCTGACTTGTATAAAGAAGCTACCCTCTAAACCCGTGGTTCCCAATGTGGGGCACACGCCCCAGGGGGTGCAATTTGATTTTTAAGGGGGACAATCCGAGAATGAGTTATTAACAGTGAATAGCCTTTCAGGCTTCCTCCACGTGAATAGGAGTTGACTTTTTGGAATAATAAGAATTATGTGTCACGGGGGGTGGGTCAACTGACCCATCGGTTAAGATCTTGAAATTTGCGGATGATACGACAGTCATTGGGCTTATCCGGGAGGATGATGAATCTGCATATAGGTGGGAATTAGACCATCTTGTTTTGTGGTGCAGCAGGAATATCTTGGTGCTAAATGCCCAAAAGACAGTGGAAATGATAATCGATTTTAGGAAGCACCCTCCCATCTCGCTGCCACTTTCCATTCTTGGTAACATGGTTGTAGTGGTAGAGTCCTTTAAGTTCCTGGGCTCTATAATTTCTCAAAACTTAAATTGGTCAGACAACATCAATATTATTATTAAAAAGGTCCACCAGAGATTGTATTTCTTGCGACAACTAAGAAAATTTAATTTGCCCCAGGAATTGTTGATCCAATTTTACAGAGGTACCATTGAAACTGTTCTCTGTAATTCTATTACTGTCTGGTATGGCACAGCCTCTAAGCTGGATAAGAAGAGGCTCCAACTAGCAATAAGAATTGCAGAGAGGGTAATTGGTGTTAGTTTGTCTCCAATAGAGACACTTTATGCTGCTCGAGCCAGGAAGAGAGCAGAGAGAATTGTCGCAGACCCTTCGTATCCTGGTCATTACCCTTTTGATTTACTTCCATCCGGACGTTGTTACAGGACTCTATACACAAAAACATTTAGGCACAGGAATAGTTTTTCCCTTGTGCCATCAAACTGTTGAACTTGTAGTTGTTGACGCGCAGCGGGAATTATTTAAGCAGAGTTTTCACTGAAACAAATAAAAACTTTTATTAAGTTTAAAATAAACTTCTTAAAAATAGATCACATATAGAATACAGGCTCTTCTCTATACCGGCACACACTCTGAAACTCACACAGCACTGAAAGACAGTTATAGACTAGAATGGCAGTTATGGCAGTTAGACTTTAACAGCTGTTCCTTGCTCTCATGCGTCTTTGTCACGTGACAGTTGTGTGCAGAAGGGAGGTCAGTTGGTGGTATGGGGTTCCTTTGTTGTGCTGTTGTAGCGTGAGGGGAGTTGTGTTTGTATGAGGTACATTTTCTTTACACTGCAATGTAGTCGAAGCAAAATTCAAAATATGATTGATACTTGGCCAATAAAAATGATTCCTATTCCTCTAAATTTCTTCCAATCCTTTAGGGAAAGTCTGGTTCTGCTGGTTTTGAATTTTTTCTGTTAGTCTCACAGCTCGGCATAGTCCATTAATTTCATTTGCCACTCTTCTTTTGTTGACGTTTCCTTTTGTTTCCATCATTGGGCTAATAATATTCTGGCTGCAGTGGTTGCATATAAAAACAATTTTTTATCGTTCTTATGAATTTCTGTACCTACCATACCAAGTGAAAGAGCTTCAGGGTTGGTTTTTTTTTAGAAATGTATTTTTCAGCATTTTTAAAATTTCATTATAAATCTTTTCCCAGAAGTCTTTTACTTTTTTACATTCCCACCACATATGGTAAAATGTGCCTTCTTTTTCTTTACATTTCCAACATCTGTTGTTTGTTTTGTACATCTTGGATAGTTTTACCAGTGTTATATACCATCTGTACATCATTTTCATTATATTTTCTACATCTTTCTTTAATAAAGCACTAGAACTGATCACTCTGGGGTTTTGGAAATCCTCCTGTTGTATCCCTGCACCCAACCGTTCCCACAAGTTCTCCTTTGGGCCTGCAGTTCAGAACAACCTACCCTTGGTTTTGTTTTTAAACTTTGTTATCTGTTGCCAAAGTTGCCATCAGACCTGGATGCATAATGCTCAGTTTCCCAGAAGAATGCATCCGTTTCCCTTTCTGACCAATCTGGCTTATTTATAGCTATGGAAGTGGATTGTAGTTTCAGGATGAGAAAGAATTATAACAAACAAACTGGAAAATTGCTGTCATATACTGATGAAGACGCTAAAGCATGATAATGCCACTGGTTGGGTGATTCATTGAGTTTATACAGTCTATCCTCTTTCACCAAAGTGTAGAAGCTGCTTCCACATGGTGCATTCTCTTGATAGAGAAGAGTAGATGTGATGATGTGGGCTAGGCCAGTAGCATAGACCTGAACCACCCAGTTGATACAGGTTACAGATGAGTTACCCTGGGTAAAATCTTAACAGGGTTGTCCACAGAGGCCCTGTGAAATAAAATTAATTATTGACTACAATTAAACAGAATTTGGACACTGATAGATTTTGCTAGATTGCATCCTTTCCTGCTTACCCCATACACTTAAATAGCTCAGTTGGTAGAGGGTTGTGAGTTTGAGTTCTACATTGGGCAAAATATTCCTGCATTGCAGGGGGTTGGACTAAATGGCCTTCGTGGTCCCTTCCAACTACAGTTCTATGATTATTCTAATTGTAATGTTTTGTGAATAATATATACAGTAGCAAAAGTATTTCAAATTTATTCATGCAAACAAGAAGTTTGTAGCTGCTATCCTTACAAAATGTTGAAAAAAATATCCCCTAGGAAGATTTTTTTTGGGGGGGAGGGGAGGGGAGGAACATCCAGAAAGCCCTGAAAGAACAGCTATGGGAAGGGGAACCTGTGGCCCTCCAGACATTGCTGAATAGCACCTCCCACTATCCCTGTCCACAGACCATGCTGACTAGGACTGATAGAAGTGAGGAGTCAGCAACACCACAAAATTCTCTCCTCTGGAACAAGTGGCCTGCCAATAGAAAGTTGATGTGGGGTTCTCACCTCGGGATATATTGCTTTTCAACATACCAGTGCCGAGTGGGACTCTGGGGAAAGGGAAGCGAATTGTGCTTGACCAGTGGGGGATCCCACCCCCCCCCCGAAAAAGCAATGAGCAACTTGGCCTGCTTAACCCCCAGTCATATTACATATTCATTCTCTCTCTATCACTCTCCTCTGCCCCCCCTTCCTCCTTCTGTGTGTGTTCTCAGGCAGTTATCTTAGCAGGTAAAGCCTCTTGGGCTTACTGATAGGAAGGTTGGCAGTTCGAATCCCTGTGACGGGGTGAGCTCCTGTTGCTCTGTCTCAGCTTCTGCCAGCCTAGAAGTTTGAAGGCATACCAGTGCGAGTAGATAAATAGGTACCACTGCGGTGGGAAGGTAAATGCTGTTTCTGTGCATTCTGACTCTCATAACAAACCTCTGTGCACCAGTATTGGTTTAGTCATGCTGGCCACATGACCCTAGAAAGCTGTCTGTGGACCAGTGCCAGCTGCCACCGCAACCCAAAGTCGCCTTTGACTGCACTTAACCATCCAGGGGTCCTTTACCTTTACCTAACTCTCTTATCAGCAGCAATAATGTGGCACATTTCCTTCTCCTGTTTCTTCTCTCCCTAAGTTCCTTTACCTCCATGTCCCCTTTGGGACCCTTGCATGCTGAGTATTGTTGAATGCAATTCTTAATGAGTTACTTGAAGCATTTTCTTGCTCAGCAAGTATGCTGATTGCTGTAGGGACTTTGGACAAAAGCCACATAAATGCCCAGGGGATGCAGGTATGTCACCTGTTCTATAGTAGCTTAAATAAACAGTGTAGCAGCTATTCTAACAGAGGATGCTCATACACCATACATTTAAAGCACATAACTTCCCTCACAGAATCCAGGGAATTGTAGTTTGCTAAAGGTGCTGGGAACTGTAGCTCTGTGAATGGTGAACTATGGTTTCCAAAGATTCCTTAGGGGGAAGTCATGTTGTCTAAATGTGCTTCAAATGCTTGTTGCGCATGCAGCCAAGGTGAGGCACGTGTAAGTTGTTTTTGGCGATACATTGGTTGTGTGTGGGATGGCGGGGTGTTAAACAAAAATAGCTTACCTTATTTGCAAAAGCAGCAAACAGTAGAAAGTACAAATTATTAGTATTAAGAGACACACAGGCCACAAACATGTATAATAGTGTCATGGAGGAAAATAAATATTGCTGGAGGTGGGGAGATACAATAGAGGTTTCTAAAAATAAGAGCATCAATATAGAACTTCCCCCTTTCCTCATAATGCCACAAATGGGTGGCTTCGCCTTCATGCCTTGTTTGTCAGTTTCCAGAGGCATATGACTGTCTGTTGTTGAAACAGGAACTAGAAAGAAGAGCTTAGCCTAATCCACCCAGGCAGTTATCAGCTTTGATGAATGCTACCTTATTGCCACAAAGCCTGCTCAGAAGTGGGGGAATGTATTTGCTTTAATGTAGTAGATTTTGAACATATTCCTTCTTGCAAAATTTCACATCCTGGGTTAGAGAGTACCTGCTGGAATTTACCCCCTGTTTGAAGCAATAAGAACCAAGCACCTAAGACCATCCTGTGCAGAACCTGGAAAACAGCAAAGTCATGCCTTGGAAACTGCCGTGCTTACTGCCAGTTTCCCCCACCCTCTCACCCTCATTTGACAACCCTCAGGATTTTTGCTGTAGGGCCTGAAAGCAGAAATCCTATGGCACAGCAACACTAAGCTGTCTATCAACACAATCCCAGTGACAGCTGCTTCAGGGTCTGTGGAAACATTTTGAAAGCTCATTCTTTCAAAACCAGAATTGTACATTCAGTAACATCATAGCTTGTATTACTATGAAATTAAGCATTTAGCTGCCTGTCTAGCAGAGGTGGTGTATGCATGCACATTGAGTCTTGCGCTGGCTAGGTGGAGAAGACCCCATGTGCTAACAGGCCTTTCTCTTTTACACCAAGCAACAATAGGTACGAAGCTTTCTAGTACATGGACTTTCTTTGCCCCCTTTTATTATTGTTGGTTGCTAGGCATGCAGAAAGGTCTGGAGTGATGGTGGAGATTGGTGTCATGGTTGCTGATGCCTCCTTAAACAAGCAAAGCAATATTCCATAATCTAGGGGTTAGAGGGCAAGGATTCTTAGAAGAGACACTCCTAGACTTACTGATTCCTTGGCCACAGGATCTTTTCCCTTCCTCTCAGCTCTTTGACAGTGGCCTGGTTTGCATATTACACCGAGGCCAAACCATGGTTAAGTGTGAAAGTGCAGGCTCTCAGGGAGGGGATAATGGATGCCTTGCTGCCTCCTGGTCATTCGTTTTCTTCTGAAGCTTTTTCTGTTTATAAAATTTTATACAGGGAGAAGAACTTTTTTTTTAAAAAAAAGGGGGGGTGGAAACCCCCCTATTTTATTTAATGCATTTCAAGTAGGAACAGGGTGATTGCCATCTAATAAGAGGCGATATTGGCATACTGAAAAGAAAAGTTATTCACAAAGATTGGCTGGATCTGATTATCCAGAGCATAACTAAAGCTTTTCATAACATAGAGTCTAAATTACTGTTGCTACAGCTCTCCAAACCTTTCAAACCACATAGCCCACCATTTGTCACATGTTTAACAAATTGCCATACTCTATTTTAGGCCTGTACTGCTGCGGTTGAATATTTGTTGCAATGAAAAGGACTGCAGCAAATAGATCTGTAGTTTGTTGCTTGTGTTTGCTTTTAGTATAACTGCTGAGTAAATTTATTATAATAATTGTTATATCATGATTATTCAGGTTGCATTTATATGCTTCTGTGCATTTAAAGTGCAAAAATAATTCACTTTCATAAGAGTATTACAAGTTTGTATGCATATGGAATTCAGAAAATCACTAAGTAGCTTTCCCCAGTGTGGATTTTTGAAAATTATGCTCTTGTGCATATTATTTCCAGTGGTGTGTCTAAGAGACTAGGTTGCAAATCATGAAGTTCCTGGCTTGACTCTTTTCTCTGCCATGAACTTAGTAGGTGGCTTTAGGCAAGCTGCTCTCAGCCTCAGTCCTCCCATCCGTTGTATGTGGATAATACTGACTAACCTTTTCAGGGATGTTACAAGACTGCAACTAGATAATAACTGGAAGGTCCTGCCCAAATGTTTTTATTCAACGCCATCTATAAGTTCATAAGGACAAAAAGTTATGTGTTCCAAATACTTTATGAAAAATGTACCCTACCGACACCAAAAAGGGATCCATTAAATATTAAAGTATCATTTTCAAGGTTTGCAGAAGTACACACTACCCCCGTTAAAAAAGACAAACCAGGGAGAATTGTGCATTCTTAGTAGCTGCAGAATGTTGAAAGATGGAGAAGAGAAAACTGGTTGTGTGGAGTAGAATGCCCTCCGTGATCCTTTGACAATTTACAGAGTTGTATGCTGCAGAAGGATGTGGTGGATGGATGGATCCCTAAGCAGGAACATTCCTTCCATGTGATGGGGCATTTTTTCCTTGTGAAATTATGAAGCTCAAAACAGGAAAGCAAATATTGTGAACTGACAAAGATTTAGTAACAACTTCAAGAGAAAAAAACAACATCGCAAACATCGTCTGAAAAATTAGATGTGCATGTTCTGTTACACACATGACACGCTGCAAAGAACAGCCATAACAAAGCGAAAGTTGTTGTGATAACACAGGACTCTGATGATGATGATGAAGTATCGCTGTTTGGATTCAGTACAGAGCTAGGAGTCAGCTTCAGTATCTACCTATTATATGTTACATTCACACTGCCAGTGTTGGTAAGGTGGTCCCTGTTGCCCTTCTTGTGTGCCTTCACTGGATGGCTATTTGAACATAGGAAAATAAACTTTATGGAAAATGTGGGTGACCTTACGAGACATTGATTCTGCTGTCCATCATCCCAAAAACACATATTTGCAAAGTAAAAAATTCATAGTAGTTCATAGTAGTGAAAATTCACTCACTATAGAGATATATTTTATTGTGTGTGTGTGTGCGCTTTTATGTTCACATACACACACATGCTACACCTGAGCTGTAAGAGTATGTCTCCTAGAGTTTTGCAAACTTTTATATGCATACAGTAGTTTTCACCTGCAGTGTGCAGCTTGTAGCACCCGTGGTCCAATGCATAAGTAGTTCAGTGCCATTTGTAAGTAGAACCGTGTGGAATGGGTGCAACAGCTAGTTTCTTCCATGTCAGCAGTGTGTTGTCTCAGTGGCACGGAAAGTAACCACATAATTGCACTCATTTCATGCAGCATTACTACCATAATAATTATTAGTTTTATTATTGTTATTTACATACAGTGATGGTTCCAGGAGCACGCCCAAACTGCAACCCGCCTCTTTAAGGGGTGTGTAACCCCATCCAGAGCACACAACTTTGTCATCTGCACTTTTGCTAAAGAGTAGTACCAGTGATCTCAAGCTTCTGGTAAGCTTCTCCAAGTTCTGATATTAAGGACCACCTCTCCCCATATGAACTGACACAGACCCTACAACAGGGGTCAGCATGGGCTGGTCCACCATCCCTCAAATAACCCAGAGATGCATTTTAAATAAAAGCACACATTCTACTCATGTAAAAACACCACGCAGGCCGCACAAATAACCCAAAGATGCATTTGAAATAAAAGGACACATTCTACTCATGTAAAAACACGCTGATTCCCGGACCGTCAATGGGCTGGATTGAGAAGGCGAATGGGCCGCATCCGGCCCCCGGGCTTTATGTTGCCTACCCCTGCCCTACAACCATCATCTGAGGCCCTTCCCATGTGCCTCCTCCACGAGAGGTCCAGAGGGTGATGATACAAGAGCAGGCCTTTTCAGCGATGGCTCCCTGTTTCTGGAATGCTTTCCCCAGGGACATTTGTCTGATGTCTTCATTACATCTATTTAGGCACCAGGCAAAAATGTTTCCATTTAACCAGGCGTTTGACTGATTAACTTGCTATATCTTTTTAAATGTGTTTGTGGGAAGGGGGTTTATTGGTTTGTTCTTATTTTTATTATGTATTTTGTGTTTTTATGTTGTGAACCGCTGTCGTGCTTTCCAAGAGACTTGTTGTTCAGCAAAAGTCTGTTGCACATGTACAATCTTGTGTGTTGCATGTAAGGAGATCTGCTGCTCTATTTAAAGTTCAGAAGTTGTGATAAGGAAACAATAGGTGGGGGGAAGGGGCGGGGAAGGACCTTATCAATTAAAGTGCAATAATTGGTTTGGACTCCTCTAGGTTATGAGGCAGAATGAAGTATGCTTCGTCCTATGGGTACTTATTAGTTTTGTTGCAATGGATGGCATTGGATAGAAAAAGTATTTCATTATAAATAGAAGATGTCTGTAACTAAAACTTCCGTAACTAAATATTCAGGGTGGTTCTGTGTCTGAAAATCCCTAAGGATTCAGCAAACAATAATACTTTTGTTTCTGCATAAGGAATGCCTGTCGTCTCAGTATTATTGTAAAAACAAAAATGTTATGACTATACACTTTTTTTATCTCTCATATCTCATCAGACATCTTTTCTTTCTTCCTCCTTCTGAAATATGATGTTGGTATTTTCTAAGATTATTACTCCAAGTATTTTTATATGCCTAATGTCGACACCCATTTTCTTGCCGTATATTATCCCTTTTTCCATTTGCATTTGGTTTTAAACAGCAGAAGTTTGAATAAAGCACAGTGGAGGAAAACTGAAAAGAAAAAGTGATGGCATTAAGCCATGGCAAAGGTTTGAGTAGAGTGAGCAGGGGAGGCACGGGGTGAGGAAATGGCAATTTAGAAGAGGGTTTGAATACAGCAAGAAGGGAGTTGGGGAAGGTTTTTCATGTTAGCTTTTGAGTTGTACCCATCTCTGCTATTTTCCTTGTTAAAACTGATTTGTGTGGGTTTTCTTAATTTAAAAAAGCTCAGCTTTCTTCCATACCTGCATTGCTTAAACCTGTGGCATTGTTTCATCTCAATGTGGCTCCACCCCCATTTTACTTAAACTTCTGTCACTGTTTGAGTACAATGAGAAGAGAGGAACACTGAAAGGGGGAAAGTGGCTGTTTTAAACTTCTCCCTCTTCCATTCCTCACCTGCCTCGTGTCCAAGAGATAACAGATATAAAGCCCTGACATATTCCATGGTACCTTCCCACAAATATGTATTTAATTCCTGGTACCACAAAGTTCCAGATTCAGTGTAGCACTTTAGCAGAGATTATTGATGAGGAAGTAAGAACTGGTGGTGGTTTGTGAGTGGGGAAAAGTTACCGCCCTTTTACGTTTAGGATGAAAATCAGTTGGCATCCACCTGTTCCTGGTGGTCAAATATTCCACAAACCTCAGAAGGCCATTTATTGTTTCATGGTGTTGTCTGACAGCAAAGAAGCAAATAGCTGTATGGCAAAACTATTTTGAAAGTGCAAGTGACAAGGGAATCGTTGCTGTCAGGATTCTCATTTCTAGCCAAGAACTTGAAAAGAGATTATAACTTGCTCAAAATGCTATGTAGCTAATTCGTGTTAAGTAATTTGTTAAGTAGGAACTGTGTGTATGCGATTTTATCTGTTAGAGATTAAGCAATTCGTTGTTTTTCCACTTCATACTTCTCTTTTTAAACTCCTAGGCCCTCCAAAAGAAAACAGTCCACCTCCACATCTGTTGACTTCAATGCTGATCCTGATTCTGGTGTTTATAATTTTGATCCTTTTAGCTGGCTATTTCTTCAGGTAAGCAGACACCAGACGCTTAGCTTGGAACTAGTTCTGTCTTGTTTCCATGTGATCTAATGAGGAAATGAAAGTGTGTTGCGTGCAGCTGTGCCGGCTGCACTCACCCACATTAGTGAGGGCAGCGGAGGATGTTACACAAACTGTTTCTCTCCACCATCTGAAGCTTTTACAAACCGAAGATGATTAGAAGGAGTTTTTCCAGAATTACATGGTTTGTGAAACAAGTTGCAGTATTATACGTAAACAGGTAACTTATTTATTCACAACAGATCTGCACCCCCCCCCTAAATTTATCTTATTATAATTATTAAGGTTCAGGAAACACAGAAAAGCAGTGGTGACTTCAAGTGATAAAAAAATACCGAATGGAATCTTAGAAGAGCAAGGTAAAATATAAATTTGATTTACTTAATATTGTAAAATCTTAGTTTTTTAAAGTAGTAAATATAATGCTGAATGTAAATGTTTGGTTACTGAAATGTTTGTTTCTCTTAGGGTTTTTTAATTTGAAAACTTTCTTTACTTTTTAAAGCAACTTTCGCTTTTGTAGTAATATGCTTCTTACAAGTTTCTATCTATAACAGGGTATAGGATCCAACACAAAGACTGGAAATGGAATATATATTTAAAGTCTAGTTAGATTTGGGCCACTTTTTACATATTATAAATGTTAGGTATAGAACCGAGAGATCTTAAGCATACCTTGTCCTAAAATCAGGTTTGAGGTTTGAAGAAGGGTATATAAATATTTTAAATAAATAATTACACAAGAATGTTTTGTAAATATGAGAAACAGTAGTTTGAAAACGTGTATCATACCTGTTCATTTTTGGAGGAGACAGAAATCACTGTAGAACCCAGCTGAGTGAACTGGATATGTTTTCATTTCATGTAAATAAAAAAGCCTTGAAACAGAGCCATGAATTGGACTTGCAGAAAGTTGCAGTTATTGAATAATACTTTGGTTTAAAAGTAGTGGTCCTTAAGCATCTTTATCTGTGTCCTAGATCATAACCAGTGTGATTTTGATAATACCTAGCAATTAGATATTGCATTCCGAGTGTTCAAGGCACTTCAGACTACAATCCTGTACACACTTACCCTGGGAACTTTAGTTTACCCCCTCAGAGACCTACAATTCCCAGCATCCTTAACAAACTGCAGCTCCCAAGATTATTTGGGGGAAGTCACGTGTTTTCAATGTATGGCGTGAATGTGACCAAGGTCCTACCAAACTTAACAGGACTTGCTTCTTTGTTGATGTGTGTAGTTTTGTGCTGTGAGAAACATTCTCCTGATGTCAAACTACAGTTTGTAACTGGATTTATGGCGTGTTGGTTAGGCGAGTATTTTGCTTTCTAGATATAACACCCCAACCCCCATAGTGTGCCCCCTTGCTCACAAAATTTCAAGGCTTAGTTTTTAAAAATAAAAATAAAAATATGCTATTGTAGTCCATTGCAGCTGAGGAAGGATGGAACAAGCCTTACTCCAGGTATGCTGTGTCCCCAATAATACCCCTTCCCCTGTGAATGAAAAGCAAGAGGCAGCCACATGTGACATTTGTGTAGTTTAACTCTTAGTGGCTTGGATCCAGGAACTCGGTGAGCAGAACTAGGGCACTCCTGTGAGTGGAAAGAGGAAGTTACTATTTTGTCCTTTTCCCTGGAACTGCCTGTTCCCACTGAGAATCTGCTCTCAAAGTTTTGAGGCTCTTTTAAACACATGAGATTGCTTGGGGGACTGCAGAAGAAGGTGAAGCTGGCAAAAAATCTCTGCTCCCTCACCCCTCCCCGTTCTTCCAGTGGGAGTTTATGCCAGGTTACAGTCTCTCTTGTGAATGGAAGGTCGTAAGAGCCCTTCAGAATCAGGCCAAATGCCCATCTAGCCCAGCATCCTGGGCTCACGGGGGTCAAGCAGAAGCCTATAGGAGTTGGATGCAACAGCATGTTCTCCATTTGCGATTCCCAGCAGCCTGGCATTCAGAGGCATACTGAGGGCAACTCGGGCCTCAACCAGTCATCCTTTCAATAGTCCTGTATTGTAAATTTCCATTTCATGGGCAAGGGGCTAAGAGCTTGCCCTGAAGCAGCTGGTGTATAGCTGAGTTTAATCCTTAAACTTGTTAGCTGGACTCGCAATTTACACTACTGGCTACTTAGCTGCACCTGATTTTATGTATAAATAAATACAAATACATTAATACAAATACAGTGGTATCTCGGTTTATGAACTTAACCTGTTCCAGAAGTCCATTCTTAAACCAAAACGGTTCTTAAACCGAGACAATCTTTCCCTAATGAGGCCTCCCACCGCTAGTGCCCTTCCATCGTTCGGATTCCATTCTTAGACCGAGATAAAGTTCTCAAACCAAGACACTATTTCTGGTTTTGCGGAGTTTGTAAACCAAATCGTTCTTAAACCAGACTGTTCTTAAACCGAGGTACCACTGTATAGGGATAGTAAGTGTTACACAAGAATACACCATCCAGCTGTTAGAGCAGAACTGTAGCAGAAACAGATAATAAGGAAACAAAAGGAGGGGGAATCATAGAATTGTTGGAAGGGACCCCAAGGGTCACATAGTCCAACCCCCTGTCATGCAGGAATCACAGCTAAATTTTTCATGCATTTTCTTCATTACAGCTGTATTAATGCTCATTTTTCAAATGCTGTGCGTATATTTACAAAACCAATATATACAGCAGTCGTCTGGAGAATTAAATGTCTTCTATTGTGTATTTATTTAACACATAATCCCGCTTTCCTCCAGTGAGCCCAATGTGATATATGTTGTTCTCCCCCTCCCAATTTATCCTCCCCAAAACCCTGTGATGTAGGTTAGGCTGAGAGAGATGGTGGCTGGCTCCAAGGTTACATAGTAAGCTTCATGGCTGAGTGGGGATTTGACCCCTAGTCTTCCAGGTTCTACTCCAATGCTCTAACCACTACAACATATTGAAAGGGTTAAAAATGAATGACACAATAGTTAGCATGTCAGATTCAGAAGAATAAATATTGGTGGGTGTTTCTAGATGTGGGGCTTCCCCTCTGGAGAGCCCATTGTGAAACTGAACTCATTCAACTATGACTTCAGAATTACTAAACTGAGGCATCTAAACCATGGATCGTCCATGGGCTGGACATGTGTAGCACGATGCCGGAAATGGCGTCTGCGCATTTCTGCGACACTGGAAATGGCATCTGCGCATGTCCGGACGCCGAAAATCGCATCTGCGCAGGAGCGATTTTCGGCGTCTGGGCCTGCGCAGGCGCAATTTCCAGCGTCGCAGACATGCACAGACGCCAATTCCGGCATTGTGGACATGTGCAGACACCATTTCCGGCACCACTCGGTGAGTCCCCACACTGTGCTGCGCCGGTTTAGGGCAGCGCGCGGGGGACTTGCCGAGCGGGCGGCTTGTGGCCTGGTTAAACGGCCTCCATGGGCCGCATCCGGCCCATGGCCCAGAGGTTGCCAACCCCTGATCTAAACTGTTCTGATGTGTGTTTCCCTTCCCTTCAGTCCCTCCCATCCCAGAAAGGAATTTTTTTCCTCTTTTGCTTTGGCACTAAAATTCCTGCCATGGGATATTTTCTTTCATTCTTTCTTCTTAGAACTTATAGCCCACCCTGCACCAAATGATTCGAGGTCAGGTTACACAACATAATTAAAACAAGTACAGTTTACCATATTTTTCTGTGTATAAGACTAGGTTTCCCCCCTAAAAATAATGTCAAAAATTATGGGGCATCTTATACATGGATACATCTCCCTCCATTTTCTTAAATCTGAGTCCTCCAAAAAACAGGTGTCTTATACATGGGGGTGTCTTATAGATGGAAAAATACAGTACATTAAAATTATAAAATAAAACCACAAAGTAACAAACCAGCAGCTTCCACTGACAAACGTCTCCTTCAATAGTGCCCCATACTTTTTCCTGCTGTTATAGTGAGGCTGCTGTTTTCATCAGCGCTCCTTTGTTTGTTTTTGGTCATTGTGTTTACTGTTTGATTTTTGATTATTATTTTTTTAGTTGTGTAAGGTATGCTAAGTGTTTCCTTTTGGAATTGTAAATGTGGGCTATGCATTTTAAGAGGATTAAATGCACATCCCTCCTCTCAGCTAAGTAGTCCATTGATATTCACTGTTAATTATAAGTATGCTGGCTAAAAATGGAGTGAGTTCCCCCCCGCCGCTGCATTTCAAGTCAAATTTGCACAGTACAGTGGTACCTCGGGTTACATACGCTTCAGGTTACATACTCTGCTAACCCAGAAATAACGCTTCAGGTTAAGAACTTTGCTTCAGGATAAGAACAGAAATCATGCTCTGGCGGCGCGGCGGCACTGGGAGGCCCCATTAGCTAAAGTGGTGCTTCAGGTTAAGAACAGTTTCAGGTTAAGGACAGACCTCCGGAACGAATTAAGTACGTAACCAGAGGTATCACTGTATTGTACACATTATAGTGGATGCTAGGGTTGTGAACGCAATCCGTGCGGGAGGCGCAATCGCAACCCGCATCGCTGCGTCTGCGCATATGTGTGACGCAATTCGGCACTTCTGCGCATGTGCAAAGCACAACTTAGTGTGTCTGTGCATGCGCGAGCGCCAAAACCCGAAAGTAACCTGTTCCGTTACTTCTGGGTTCAGCACGGTGCACAACCCAAAATCTCACAACCTGAAGCGGCCGTAACCCGAGGTATGACTGTACTAGAGTTTGATGTGTTTCCATTTCGTCTGTCCCCAGTTTCCGAGTCTCCCCACCCACCCCAGCTACCAAACCCACTCCCAAATCATCATCTTAGGAACACACCACATAGTTGAAGATTAAATTCTTCCTTAGCATTACTAGCCTCTTTTACACATTATCTTTTTAAAAGCCAGCTGTCATCTTCTTTTGGTGAGCAGGGGATTCTAAATGAACATTTGAACTGCAGTGTCATTATTCATACCATATGTAATAATATATATTATGTTGGCATCCTATCCAGCAGAACAACAGATGCTTCTCAGAAGGTCTCCTTCTGGCCCAAAAAAGTATTTTCCTATTCCAGTGGAACATCTGGAACATGAAATACGGATAAGAGCAGCTGATGATGGAAAGTTGTTTCGGGAGGAGTTTAATGTAAGTATTCATATTTTGTATTTAATGTTGTGTTTTCTTCAAAGACACAGCAAATACAGGCAACAAATTGTGTGTAATACTATTGTTTTATTTTATTATTTATACCCTGCTAATCTGCCTGGGCTCCCCCAGCTACTCTTCCTCTAAAAGAAGAAAAGGTGTAGGACCACATGTTTAAAATTTACATGTGTTCATCAGTTGGCATTTTTTTCAGGCTAAGGTATGGGCCTGTACTTTGTAAACCTTACCATCTTTCCTTTTTGATATTGTGCCATTTAGAAACATTAAAAATCTTGCAGAGGCATAAACAGATTTGCCAGTGAAGTCATGCAGGGGGCTGGCCTTGTATTCTATTTACAATCTGTGCTGTGCCTGAACTCAAAATGGCTCTTCATTTTCAGCTCCTGGGTGCTTAACTATGTTTCCTTTTATCAACTTATGCCATGCAAAATAATCCTGAAGTGGAATACAGTGCCAATAAAAATGAAGTTATACAGTCCAGCTGTCAATAAACAACAAAGCAGGCAAGAACACATAGGTAGTTAAAACACCTGTTTGCAAAGTGCAGCATTCAACCAAAAGGCTGGGTGAATAAGTAGGTCTTCAGTTCGACTGAAAATTTATAAGGCTCCTTGCCAACTATATTGGGGGATGGGAGGAGTTCTGCAGGGTGCCTCTATTTAGCAAACACCATCATAGTTCTACTCCACCTGGCTGGTTCAGGTTCAGGGCAGCTTTGCTTCCAGTCTGCCTATCCCGACTGGTCATTCAGCCACCCCTCCAGGTTCTCATATGCCAAGTTCCTGTACAGCATTTCCAGCACACACAGACCCACTGTGCTAAACAATTAAAGGCCTTGGCGATTCTCTCCTGTAGAAATACTGAAGAAGGGGAAAGGCAGAAAAAGCAATGCCATTTCTTAGTGGTGTTCATATTCTCCAAACCTAGGGAGTTTTCCCCAATACTTACATATCTGAGTGACATTCTGTCCCACATGCCACAACTTTCAGAAATCCTACTTCCTATCAAACATTCTGACCTTTGCCTTAAAAGCTATGGAGTTTCCCACTCCACAGTGCCTTGTTGCAAGAAATGGGGATTGGATCATCATTAGCAACTAGTTATTATGGAGAAGAGAGATAAATAATCCCATGTCTCAGAATAGTGTGCAGGCATATGGGTGGGTGCCAAAAATTCATGATTCTTGCTGAGGCCTGAATTGTGGTAGCAACTGTGGATCATGTGTTGTTATTCGCCGCTTGGCAAATGGGATGTGGAGAGAACTAAAGCTTCTCAGATACCTAGGAAAGTCTACAGCTCTCCCCTTGTGAATCAGTGACCTGTGATATCCTGACCTTCCTGCCGATTAAAAAATATATGACAATTTTGAGGAAGCAGGGGCATGTTGTTAATCTGAGCGCAACCCCTAGAGGAGTGTATGTTGCTACCCAGGAACCTTTCCCCCAAGTTCTGGCTCCCTATTAGCAGTAGTCCCTCAATATCTGCTTTTAATGGTGTTGAAGGTTTCTTGTAAATGCGATCCTCACCTCGTTCAGTAAAGCAGGTTTGCTCTTTCGCTTCCTGCTGCATTGTGGTTGCATACAGAAGGGGTTTCTTTTTCCTGGCTGCTCGCTGACTAGCAGAAAGGAACATACCATGTTGGGTTTGCTCTCTGGCCTCATATGAACAGTTCTATGAAGCTGAACTTACTCCTTACATCAGCTCTCATAGATGCAGCCATGGCAATGAAGGAACAGCATTAGTTTAGATTTCAGTTCATCTAAGTGAAAAAGCAAATGCCAATTAAACCGTCTCTGTTATGCAGCAGTGCCCTTTAAGGCTATAATATAGGGGGATGCTATAATTGTCAGGATTGCATGTCAGCAGTTTTTATCATGATTATATGCTTAAAATGTGCCTTTTTAAAAGTAATACTGCAACTCTGTCAATTAAATGTTTTATCTTTGCATGTCTATAAATAAATAAATAAAGCAATAATAATAATAATAATAATAATAATTAATAATAATAAATGCATCCTGATGCCTTCGCACAGTGTGGATCTCCTAAATACTGGGTATATTAGGTGATTTCATAGTAAAAAAACAACAACTTCTCCTTCACTAATTGTGTTCATTACTTTTTAATGGTAATTTACCCTGCCTCCAAAATGGAAGAATGTATCAATGTACCTATTTTAAATGTATAGAGTAATGTGTAACAAGTTGTTGCATGTAACTGTCTTGAGAGAGTGTGTATTCCTACTGGGATTGAATAATTTGACTCCAAGAACATATTGTGGTGCAGGTGTGCACACTTTCCAATGCAGCTGGAAATCTGTTCATAGAAGCATGCCTCCAGGTGCATTTCTCCCCTAATTGATTGGGACATGAACCTAGTGAATATCAATGCTGCCTTCTGGCATTGATGGTCAAATGGTATGTTATGTATTTGATGGGCATGTCTAAGGCGCAAAGTAAATGTGTCACCTAAATTGTAAGTGAGTGCAAGTTTTTCTTCCACAAATTACAAGCACAAGGCCCTGGTGTGGATTTGGAACCTAGATTTCTATGCAGACATATCTTCTTTAAAAACTTTAAACATTTATAGTCATTATAGTTTCTAATGAGCATTTATATGTGGATTGAAATAGATTTCTAAAAACATAGCACGTTAAGCTAATTACACCACACACACACTTTGCTTGTCCTATTGCCTTGCATATTTTGAACTTCCTATTTTGGATTCACATGACTAGGATTCTGAGTCCTTCATCCATACTTGATAATCCTGTTCATTTTCAGTGTTTATGCTTCAGTTCTTAATGGCATGGTCACTACATGAGTCATTTTGAGATTTGCTATTTCAAGTTGCCAGTGCAAACAACAAACACTCATCTTTCTTTGAAACTGGAACTTATTCCTGGGGTTGGTGGATTCAAAGAATTTTGTTAACCTTTTCATGCAGGCATTATTGAGCTTCATGGGCTATAACTGTTTTACTTAAACCATCTGCTCTATGTAACTACTCACTATACTTTGCTGTTTTGAACCGACACCACGTTTTTCCTGTAGTCATTACCTCCTGGATATATGCAAGGAACACTTGAGATGGCAAATAAAGAGGAAAACAGAGAAAAGAACAGATATCCCAACATACTACCTTGTAAGTATTAATGATTTGTTGATTTATTATAAATAATAAGGTTTATATTAGGAAGGACCAAATTCTGATTAAAGTAGTAGCGTTTTCCATGCAGGTACCCATGTTAATCTGTTGCAGAAAGAAACAACAGTCTTGTGGCATCAAAAGGCTACAAGGTTTAGCCCTAGCTTTTATTGACTAGAGTCTCCTTCAACAGATGCATGCATTGGTGTTATTCTCAGTTGGCAGATACATATATGCATTGATAAAGAGAAAAATTGTAAACATTTCGGCCAAATGACCATGAAATGCAAGATGTACAGTGACTGTTCTGTGTTAAGCTTAAACGTATTTACAAGGGCGACCTGTCCCATTTTGCTACCTGAAGCAAAACAGGAATTGCCTCCTCCCCGCTTCCTCCACTCCCACCTCTCACCAAACTTGGTGGAAGCCAGGGCACTCCTCAAGAGTGTTGCCACTTGCTTGGCAATGCCACATGCCAGAACACCTCCCTCTTGGCGGCAGAAGCAGGCGGACGGAACGCCGCCTCTTGCACTCCTGCCACCTGAGGTGGGCTCTTCACCCCGCATCATGGGCGGGCCAGCTCTGCATATTTAAGATAATCGCATTGACAATTCACAACAGTGATAACATGGTTTTTCTAACCTTTGCTAAACAGATATAACTGGGGAGGTAACCATTGGTTTGATTATGGTCTAAATAAATAGACTCAAACTTCCTGAGTTCTACTTCAGCTTTGTCCTTGTTGGTAGGTGATACCAGGATGACAATCGTTGCTTTGATTTCTTTCTTGGCCTTCATCATAAGGCCTCAGATGACCTGCAGCAATTTTAAAGTACAATATTAAAATCAATTTAAAAATAAATCACAGTCAAGAGAATAGGGTGACTGCACATGAATGAATTCCTGTTGGTGTTTATCTGATGCCATTAGGTCCTGTAACAGTTTTGCCTGAGTGCATTTGGGGACAGAGCTGGTATCAGGGTTTGTAGCAGTGCCTTGTCTCTCTGTTAGGCTGGGTCACCTTTTTACATGAGGGGCTGAATGTAAACAAGGAAAGGCCTGTCACCTCAGGCCTGTGAGAAAGAATATAATTGTTTAGGATGGCTGTACATCACTGATGATACATTGGAATGGTTTTAGCTGGTTGCTGCTGGAGGCAACAGTAATAGCATCAGCCATATTAAGGCAGTTCATATGCTGATCCCTGACAAGTATCACTTCTAACTTGCCCTTCTTCAGTCTGCGTAAGACAAACAGGTCAGTCTCTACATGAAAATTATAAATGGACAAATATTGACAATAGAAATTGCTGCATTCAGAAACAGTGAGGTGATATTTTAGTCCTAGATGAAAACTTAATGTTAATATTCTTTGAGAAAGGAACTTTAAAAGTGGATCGTGGACTGAAACTGCTGAAGTAGAATTCATCAGTAAATTTGATTTTGTTTCATGGTCTCACTAATGGTTTGGGTTTTTTTGTTATGTATTTATTATGTATTCTCATTTTGCATTTTTGTGTTATAACTGTCTTGGGATTTTCGGATGAAGGGTGGTATACAGATTTAATAAATCAAATAAATCAAATGGTGTTGCTATTGGCTTAAGGTATTCATCAGGCAGAGTAATGTTTTTAGAGTTTGTTTTGTTGCTGAGAAGAAAACAATGTTTCAGAAGTTTGTCAGCACTGTATCTGTATTTGCCAAAGAAGCTTCTAATTGTGTATGTTTGTTCTTTACAGACGACCATTCCAGGGTAGTTTTAATGCAAATAGGTGGACTTCAGTGTTCAGACTACATCAATGCTTCATATATAGATGTAAGTGAATAGATTTCTTTTGAAATTTCTTTTTAAATTTTTAAAGCAAGCAGCACATTGACAGTTTTAAAATTCATATTGTAAGAACATAAGCTTAAAAGACAACTATGTACATTTTTCTCCTCCAGGGCTACAAGGAAAAGAATAAATTTATAGCAGCTCAAGGTATCTCCATTATTTCATCCATTTCTCTTTTTAAATGTTTTGCTTTAAACTTCTGCATGTACAAAACAATTTCAGCAAATGTTTTCTTCAGAATTTACCCTTATGCTTAGGCAGCCAGATTTTAAAGAGCTTTTTGAATACAGCTTTGGCTTTATACCCACCTCTGCATGTTCACACATTACTTAGAAAAAAGGAGGGTAGATGAGTAGTCCTGCTCCAAGCATTTAGCCTTGGACTGTTTCTAAGCCACCCATTGCAGCTGGCGTGCTAACTCTGAACAGAATTCAGATGTGAGGGATGGGCTGCTCAAGACATGGGCTAAGCACTTAGTGCAATTTCATCCATTTCTCCAAATTACATCAACAGGCAGCCAGGCCTAAGGCTGAGCCCTATATAGCCCATCAGGAAAAGGTGTGAGCAGCCAGGCAACAGTAGTGAGAAATCAACCACCACCTTGCCAAGCCTCCACATTAGGAAATACATCTTCTACAAAGTCCCTGCCTTGTCCTGTACCGTCCCATCTCCTGCTGGTGCTCCAGTTGTGTGAGAAGTTGCCATCTAGAAGCACCCCAAGACAAAATGAAAAGAAAGGGAGATTTTGGACAATGAAAGAAAGCATGGTCACAATTACATCATTCCTCTTATGAACTAGAATCAGATATCCCTAATTTGTGAGAAATGCTATTTTTAATAAGCTGCATTAAGATGCATAGCTCTGCTTTAAACATACAGTAAATAAGGGAAGCACATAGATTTGTTATTAGACCATTTCCATCTATTGAAAGTGCAGCCTTGTCCTCTTTGAAGTTACCCATTACATCATATTTGGAGGCCCTGCACTGAGTGCCCTATCTTCTGAGGTTAGACAGGTGGTAGCTACACACAGGACCTTTTCTGCCTCCTTGGATAGACTGTCTACATTTGTTTGCATGACACATATGCTAGCATTATTTAGGTGCTAGATGAAGACCATTTTATTTCCCTGGGCTTTTCTTTGACAATTTTGCTTCTGGGCGGCTTTGCTGCTGCTTTAATATTTATTGTGGAATTATTTGGTTGGTTTTAAATCTTGTGAACTGCTTTGAACATTATTATTGTTAGAGATATTTTTAAATAAATGAAATAAAGATTTTCACCCCTTTCCCCCTTTTTCTTTTTAAACAGTAGTATTGTTTGTGTTCATCATAGTTTTTGATTAAATAGCTGTGTTGTATGTGTAGGCCCTAAACAAGACACTGTAAATGATTTCTGGAGGATGATATGGGAACAAAAGTCTGCAACTATTGTCATGTTAACGAATGTGAAAGAGAGAAAAGAGGTAAGACACATTTTTAAAATATTTCCCCTCATACTGTTTGGAGTTTTCCCATAACTCACAAGACTGTTACTAATGTAACCACTTCCTGTTCCGAGTTCTTTAATAAGTCTTGGGTTTCTGACACAATCGCTGCAGCATGCTGGCTTAACTAAACTTTCTTTACTTCTGAGCAAATAATTGGTGACTAACTGAGAACCTTAATGTTGTGTGTGTCATTTCTGAATCATGTTTTCAGTCAAATGTGAATGTTCGGGCTTTAGCCCTGGTTTTATGGCAGTTGTGAATTACCTTTAGAGATACATAGTTTTCATTGATAGGGAAATATATATTATTTATTCTGCGTCTATTTTACACCTGAGAATATACACTTGCATAGGGTTATGAAAATGTCTTTTAAGATAGTAATTCATGTAAGAAGGTAAGGAGAACCTGCTGGATCAGGCCAGTGGCCCATCTAGTCCAGCATCCTGTTCCCACAGTGGCCAGCCAGGTGCCTGTGGGAAACCTTCAAGCAGGACATGAACACAAGAACAATCTTCCCTCCTGCAATTTCCAGCAACTGGTATTCAGAAACATTACTGCCTCTAATGTGGGGACACAGCATAGTAGCCATGTGTTGTGTGTGTGTGTGGGGGGGGAGATGTGCTGAGAATTGTTTGACTGCATTTTTCTCTTCCCTAATTCACTGCCAAATTTCGTTATCTTTTCTGGAATGCTAGATGGACTTTCAGGCTCCCGCTTACCTTCCAACCCAATTACTAGTTCCTAGAATAAAGCTGATTTCATAAAATACAAAATTAAATTTCCCAGCACGTCTGCAACAGGGTAGTAGAAGATGATGGCTGGAGTGTATTCATGTGCATATTCATTTCCTGTTATGCTTTTTGGATAGCTAATTAAAAGTGAATAAGGTGTGTTTGGAAAGCAGAAAATAATGATAGTAATAATATTTAGATTTATATCCCACTCTTCCTTCCAAAGAGCCCAAGGTGGCAAACACAAGCAGTAAGACAATAAAAACACCTAAAGGCAATTCCAATACAGCTGCTAACAAAATAAATATATCTCAGTCATTGAGAAGCATGCAACTTTTATTGCTCAAGGATGACCTCTCCTGGCATTCATAGAGAAATGTTGACAGAGTTCTCAACAATTCTCTCATTGTATGCAGTATAGATTTGTAAAAGAATGTCGTATAACCATTGGCTACAAATGGCTCTGGATTGAAATTATTGTATCCTGCAACCTGGAGAAACAGACTTTTAGAAATCAGAGGGGGATGAAGTCAAACCTTAATGAATTTTTGGTCCTAGGGCATTTCATAACTCACTGTTAATATAGTTAGGTGGTGTCAGTTTCAGTTTTGGAGTTTTCAAAAGCATACTTTAAATAGACTCAAAAATAATTGTACAGTTTTATAGTAGCTCAATTATTTGAGGGGCATATATTGCAGCTTGAAGTGACTCTGTGTGTGTGTGTGTGTGTTCTTTACATTTGCATAGGACAAGTGTTTCCAGTACTGGCCTGATCAGGGATGCTGGACTTACGGAAACATCCGAGTTTCTGTGGAGGACTGTATAGTTCTTGTGGATTATACTATTCGGAAGTTTTGTATTCAGTCAGTAAGTTATAGACTCCATTTAATATTTCTCATGATTGGAAAACGTTCCTGATCAATTTTTACCTCTAAAATACGTACTTGGAATTGTCTGTTTTTGTTGAGTGAAAACTGTTTTTGTCAGATGAAAATGTAGCTCTACTCAATACTTACATTTCATTAAACTATGCCCCAAGTGAGATTTCATTTGGCATTCTGCACATAGTTTTTGTATTCATGTTGCCATTAAAACACCGAAGGCTCTAGTAGCTCTCTGTTCTCTGAAGCTTCTTTTGGGAGGGAAGTGTCTCTAGTTCCAAATGGGGTAAATTGTTCCCCATCCACTTACCAGTTTCAGGCCAGGGGTGCTTATAGGTTAAGGTGTCCCCACAAGAACTCATGCTGAAAGAAGGGAAAGTGTGGGTGCATGAAGACTAACTTCTAAGTGAGCACAACATGGAAAGTCATAGAATGTGCTTATGACTTACAAAGTGAGGCCATTAAGGCACATGCTTTACTTTGCAGTTTCTATGCTTTTTGCTGGCAGCTGAGTGACTCTGTAATTCTCTTATAAACTGAACATTTAAAATTAATTCTTAGACAAGGCTGCTACCGCTGATGTCTGAAGAGGATAATTGGTCACACTTATTGGATTGTTTGCTGATTTTAGCCAAATAAATAAATGGTCATACTCATATTTTGTTTCTGGCTCTCTAGCAGGTTTCTGATGGCTGCAAAGCTCCCAGGCTTGTGACACAGCTTCATTTCACCAGCTGGCCTGATTTTGGAGTGCCTTTCACACCTATTGGAATGCTCAAATTCCTAAAGAAAGTAAAATCATTGAATCCTGCACATGCTGGACCAATTGTGGTTCACTGCAGGTATGTGTATGTATAAATATGCAGATGCACACACATACTCATGAAAAATTGTCTTGAGGGTGGCCTAACAGGAAGTGGGCAATATCAATTTTTGCATGCTTAAGCAATAGGTGTTTCCTTAATGTGGGCTTTTCCTACTAGGGTCTCTGAGAAAGAGTACACAAAGCCAACATCAGAACTAGTGTCAGGAAACAGGCTTTTTCCGGATGATTATTATTATCCGTATTGTATCACCTGTGACAACAGCAAAGGTTTATCCTTAGTTATTCATCAGCAGAGATTAATTTGTCCCCTTTTCCATTTTGAGAGACTGACCATTTGTTGTGACCTATGCCAAGATAAGCCTGTGTAAATCCTCCTTCAGGAATATTTTGTACAATTTTAAAAAATAGCCCATTGTACAAAACTTTAGGTAAAGGTAAAGGGACCCCTGACCATCAGGTCCAGTCGTGTCCGACTCTGGGGTTGCAGTGCTCATCTCGCTTCTATAGGCCGAGGGAGCTGTCGTTTGTCCGCAGACAGTTTCCGGGTCATGTGGCCAGCATGACAAAGCCACTACCTTCCCCCTGGAGCGGTCCCTATTTATCTACTTGCACTTTGACGTGCTTTCAAACTGCTAGGTGGGCAGGAGCTGGGACCGAGCAACGGGAGCTCACCCTGTGGCAAGGATTCGA
This sequence comes from Lacerta agilis, assembly GCF_009819535.1. Lineage (NCBI taxonomy): Eukaryota > Metazoa > Chordata > Lepidosauria > Squamata > Lacertidae > Lacerta > Lacerta agilis. The sequence continues at coordinate 39,404,685 of NC_046316.1, read as the reverse complement.
ACCACCGACCTTCTGATCAGCAAGCCCTAGACTCTGTGGTTTAACCCACAGCGCCACCTGGGTCACAAAACTTTACTATCAGCATAAATATATTTATAAAGCACCAGCAGTTTTCTAGGTTAAGAAAACAATACTATCTCTGCCGCAAGCTTAGATATGGCACAAAAGTGAAAAGGGATAGAGATGGAATAGGAAAAGGAACAAGCACTTCATAGTAATGTACTTGTATTGTGTACTTTTCAAGAGCAGTTTCTTAGCAGTCTGTGTAGCCTTATATGTAGCTACTAGTACCATGAAGGAGGATAGGGAAGGCAATCTGAGTCTGATGGAGGAGGAAGCATGGGTGACTCATTCATTCTTAAACCACACTTGAAAGTAATCAGCACCCAATCAAAATGTAAAAATGCTCTTTGTACAACTTGTACCAGGATACTTAGAAGAAGTGGTATCGCTGATAAACCTTTTTGTGTTTATATGGGCAAGGGTCTGAGGAAATAAGTTATGATTTATAAAGCTGGAATATGACATCACAAGAACAACAGACCAAAATAAAATAATAGGATACCAGAGGAACATTTATGCCTAGCACAGGATGCCAGGCCCTTTTCCTCTGAAAGGAAGGCTGAAAATCATTTGAGTTATCAGTAATCAGTAGCAACCATGCCCCCTCTAGTGGTTATGCTATTAAACACTAGGACAGCATTTTAGCATTTCACAGTAGATCAATACTGTAAATTTTTATATCTAATGTTTATATTGGTGTCAAAATGGTATTTTAGAATTCAGTTCAGAATACAGTGGTACCTCAGAAGTCGAACAGAGTCATTCTGGAAGTCTGTTTGACTTTCAAAACATTCGGAAACCAATGTGCAGCTTCCAATTGGCTGCAGGAAGCACCTGCAGCCAATTGGAAGCTGCGTCGGACGTTTGGGTTCCAAAGAACGTTCACAAACCGGAACACTCACTTCCGGGTTTGTGGCGTTTGGGAGCCAAAACATTAGACTCGCAATGAGTTTGGGATCCAAGGTAAGACTGTATTTATCTCTTCATAAGGTGCTAGATAAAAATAAAAGGTGAGTCTCAAGCTCAAGATCCTAAAATAGTTAACTTGGTGATGTGCAAAGTGTGTCTTAAAGTGAAAAGAGTGGGTGGAGGAGGGAACCCTTGTCTTACCTCCTGATTTCCTCTCCTTAGCCCATCCCATGGGATAATTTTTCACATGGATACCGAAGTACCGGTAAGTCCAGCTAGAAGAATAGCAGCTGGAGGAAGGCTCTAGGTGGAAGAGAAGAAAAGCAGCAGGGAGGTTTCAGTAGCCCCTGTCACTGTAAATTGTACCACAATATGTGTGATCACAGCACACTTGCAATTAAAGGCACAGTGAACCCCACGTTATATAGTTTGGCCATAATCAGCAGGAAGTAGATTCAAGATTACTTATGGGCATGGTCCAATGGATACTTGAATTTGAGTTACTTGGGGTTCCTATTCCAACTTAGATTTATTCATGTTCATTCAGACTTCTTGCTGTGAGTCCCCAACCCAATGCGAAGTAGCCCTGGACAAAGAATGAAACCCTGTTGTCTTGGGACCTTTGTATAAAGACTGTCTCACAATTGGGCAAGATTCCAGGTTGCAAGAAAGCCTTTGAGCATGCAGCCATATTTGCAAAGGACCAACACATATTTTTTACATAAACACGGAGGGTGGGATTGTTTGGCGATCCCTACTCCTGTGTTGTTAAGAAGGAAGCATTGCCTAAATAGGGGGTCCTGTCTCACAATAAACTGAATGCAGGAGGTGTTGATACTGCCACTAAACATAGTGGAGAGAGTTTGCTCTGACCTGTCATAGTGCTTGCAATATAAGTAAGGAGGACAAAGAAAATCAGAAATATTGGGAGTAAGACTTCAGAAGAAGGATTGCCAAGTCCAAAACAGTTACTGCAATATGTTCCATCATTTTCCTCCTAATTCCTGTTGCGTTTCCTTTCTTCTTAAGTGCTGGTGTGGGTCGTACAGGCACATTCATAGTAATCGATGCTATGATTGACATGATGCATGTTGAGCAAAAAGTTGACGTTTTCGAGTTTGTGGCAAGAATCCGCAATCAACGGCAACAAATGGTTCAGACCGATGTAAGTAAATAAAATACACCTTATGTCACCTGTATCAATATTTTCAGCTTAAAAGATGGCAAAATGTTTTCTTGTTATCTGTTGGACTCAGCCAATTGGAGGTGTTGGCCAACATTTTCTGCCCTCACCCATGAAAAACATTCCACCTTTTGTCACTTGTGGGTGGGTGGGAGCAGGAAAGTGTTTGCACCCTGGGAATGCACTTGTACTGCCTTACCAAAAAAGCAGTACTTCTTTGCAGCCTTAATCTACTGTTCCTTTATTACTAAATCAGCTTTGCTTGTCCTCAGTGACATTATCACTTAGCTAATCACGGTTGGCTATGTGATGACATCCAATCCAATCCAAATCTTTATTGTGGTCATAGACTAGCATCTATGTCATCTATGTGATGACATCATTATTCCAAAGCAGACAAGACCTGGTTTTTTTTTAAAGTGTGCCAAAGCAGTAGCCAATTAGAGCAGCAAATTGTGGGGCCAGGGATAGTGGAAATTAAGTCAAATAGTGGAAATTATCTACAGCGAACTCAGTCACACATCCAATCCAGCAGGGTTGAACTCGCCATCCAGGGATCAGCTGCACGATAAAGTTTCCCACAAAGAACTTGGTGCATGGCCAATCCATCAGAGTTGACCAGCCAGCCCATTTGCTGGGCGGTGAGTCCAGCCCTGCTTTCTGCAGGGACAGGCTGCGTCACTGAGTTCACTACGGGGCAGGCAGTCATGCAGCCACGTATTTACCTGCCCTCACCTGACCATGTTTGACATCAAGTACGAGGCAGGTTGAGCACAGTTTGAGGAACAGCCTTGTGGGCTAAATTCAGCCCACAGCAGGAGGTTCCCCACCCTGGCCCATATGTTACACAGGTAGTGGGGTGTTACTAGTCAGTGTAGACCAGGGATAGCCAATGCCCTTGGGATGTTGTTCGGACTGCAGTCCTGGTCATTTGCCATGCTGGCTAAGGCTGATGGGTGCTGTAGTTCAGGGATATCTGGAGGACATCATGTTGACTACCACTGATGTGCTAGTCTGACATAGTATAAGAGAACTTTCTAAGTTCCAGAGATACAAAACATCTGTATTAATTCTATTGCCCTGAAGAGCTCCGATTCTTGTGCCTTAGCACAGTCATATTTTTTGCTATATTAAGTTTTTTTTTAATGTGTGATTCGTCCTTTGTGTTCTAAATGGCTCTTTGTGATTCTAGAATGCTTTTATAGGGTGTGAGCTGTTAATTTATTCTGGAGGATGAAGCTCCTCTGTAGTTTAAAGTTGTTTTACCTCTCTCCAGACAAATCACTAGTTGGAACCAAGATTTTTCCTTTGCTTTACAGTTTGCGGTTTGTCACCAAAATTCCTAAATGCCATAAGGATGAATTATTACATAAGGATAAGATATGTTTTATCATTATGGGAATAAACTTAGGTCAAGCTCATGCTCTTTCTAGCCTTTTGTGTGGCCAGAAAAAGGGGATAGTAAGGTTTCTCTTCAGCTTTTGATGAACTGCCTTAGGATGATTAATCGAAACTCAAACGAACTGTGATTAGTCTGCAAGCCTTGGTTTTTGAATCTGGATTGTTTCAATAAACCATATATTAGCCACATTTTAGGATTTCGATGTAATGCTGAACTTGGGTTAATTGAAAATGGAAGTGAAAACATCCAGTCTCCTTGTGGTCACTCTGGTGGATGAGAGAGGGATAAGCCTAGACTTGTTCCTTAACAGTAAACCGTATTTTATTGGCTTATTCAATCATAATGTATGTGTAAGTTTTTTACCTACTATTTTAAAAGGCAACAGTTACATTTCTGACTACTGTATAAAAGTGTATGAGATAGCTGGAGGTTATTCATATCATATATTATATACAATTATTAATATTTCGTGTCCTGGCTTATAAAATGGCTTACGTTCTTTACAGATGCAGTATTCCTTCATTTATCAAGCCTTACTTGAATACTACCTCTATGGTGACACAGAACTAGATGTGTCCTCCTTAGAAAAGCACCTGCAGCCATCGCACAATGCAGCACCAAATCTCGTCAAACTAGGGCTAGAAGAAGAGTTTAAGGTAAGCATTAAATAAAATTTTACAAAGATTTCAGGCTCACACTTAAAATAAATAGTTTCTTACTCTGATTTTTAAAAGGTTAATCCTCTTAGAGTATTGGGTTGGGGTTGGTTTTTTTTTAGAAAAAGAAACTTCACCTGAATTAGGATTTGGTGATAATAGTCATGTTATGCATAGCATATATAATATGTCTGGAGTTATGAATATAGTGAAGTTATGTTTTAAGGCTAACACCAGTTATACTTTCTTGACTTAACTGTAGCTCAAACCATTCTTGTGCATTTTGAGATCTGCTGAATTTGCAAATATGAACAAAAGTAATTGTCCCTTCTACTTTTTTTAAAAGTTTTTATTTTAATGTTACATTCATACATACATTTGTGGTAAATTATAACATCAATGTTCATCTTTCCTGTATTGCAGGGGGTTGGACTAGATGACCTTACAATTCTATGATTCTATGTGTAATACTTACTGTTTAATATGCACATACCACCTTTATTTTTTAACTTACTTTACTTTACTTTAATTTACTTTACTTTAATATACCAAAGATCCCAGGGAATTGTACAATATTAAAAACATAACTTACATAGCATAATAAAATAAAATAAAAAGATCACAGAAAAAACATAATAACAGTCCCTCCACATTTAAAAAGCCATAGAATGTTTAATGGCCAAAGGCTTGGGTAAAGACGAATGTTTTTGCCTGGTACCTAAAGACATGTAACGATGGCACCAAGCAAGCCTCTCTGGGGAGAGCATTTCACAAGTGAGGAGCCACCACAAAAAGGCCTGTTCTCAGGTTGTCAGCCTCTGAACCTTTTGGGGAGAGGAGGGACAAAGAAAAGGCCCTCCAAGAGCAGGGTCTGGGTAGGTCCATATGGGGAGAGGCAGTCTTAAGCTGTTGAGGTCCTGAACCACTTAAGGCTTCATAGATCAGCACCAACACTTTAAAATGGGCCCAGAAACTAATTGGCAGCAAGTGCTGTTGGGCAAGGATTAGCGTTATATGCTCAACTTGTCTTGCCCCAGTGAGAACTTGGCAACTGAATTTTACAGCAGCTGAAGTTTCTGAACCGTCTTCAGAGGCAGCCCCACGTATAACACATTGCAGTAATCTAACCTAGATACAAGTAATACATACAAGCTACTAGAAATTGAACTGTACATTTCCAGCTCCTATAAAACACTCTTCCCAGCTACCTCCCTTGCCTGCAGAAAACAAAAGCAGTGTGTATTAGAAGTTACCAGGTTTTGAAAAATTGCTTTTGATATAGGTGTAACATAAAAGAACACAGGTGAAGGTTTATGTCGTTTGGGATCAGATTAATCAACTAGAAATCTCTCAAAGGAACAGAATATCATGAAATTTTGATTTGTATCTGTTAGCCATTTTTGGTATTCTGTGTTTTTATACAGTAACCTACAAAGTCCTAGCCCAATCTCTCTTTTTGCTGTAGAAATTAACAAATGTTCGAATAATGAAAGAAAACATGAGAACTGGTAATCTGCCCGCAAATATGAAGAAAGCCAGAGTTATCCAAATCATCCCATGTAAGATATTAATTTTCCTCTTTGTAGAAACCGAAATACTTTTATTAATCCATATTACCTAGTAGTGTATGGGTATGTTACACATTCAACAGCAGGTGGCACTGCTAGGCTAAAGTACAAAGACACATTGTAAACTTGATCCTACGAAAGCCTGCAGCTTCATAGCTTTATTGTATTATTGACTATAAAATGCTAAGTATTCTAAGAAACCTAATATGTGGTGTTTTTGTATTTTAGATGACTTTAACAGAGTGATTCTTTCAATGAAAAGAGGTCAGGAGTATACGGATTATATCAATGCTTCCTTCATAGACGTAAGTGTTTCTGTGTATGTGGAATATATGTAGTACTGATTTTTACAAGTCTTTTCAGCAATCAACTTTGTTTTCGAGTAGCAGGCAACATGGTTGCACGTGTGCTTTTATCATTACCACATGAGCTATATTGAAGAGTAACTTGAGAATTTTAAAAAAGAATCAAATTATCAACATCATAAAAAGTATGGCTTTGCACTTAAAATGTCAACAGAGAGAGACAAACCTTCCTGCTCTCCTTGTTCCTTAAGAGGAAACAGAAATTGAGGTCCCCACCTGCAGTGAAGCGTTTCTAGCTATCAAATAAGAATTTTCCTTTCTCCACTTCTTCCAAATACAGTTCAACTGCCTGAACAGTATTTACTCCTTCATGGTCTCAGTCATAGGGTTCATCTCTATATACACACTGCCATCTTTTTTCTCTTGACCCTTAGATTTTTTATTTATTTTCTAATACTTTAATACAGTCCTCGAGGGAAGCTTAATAAGTCAGTTAAAGAACCCAACTATATTCCCACAGTCTTTCCAGTGCCACCTAATTACATTTTCAGACACTTGCTGGATTGTCCATTGGCTTTCTAAATCATATATATTATTTCTCTCTTGTGGGGTGTGAGTGTGTGTGCATGCGTGTGCTCCTACAGGGCTTGCATGAAAGTCTGCCTCGCAGGAGGTGGGTGGTGAGAGGCCCCTGGCTCCCAGTCTCACTCTGAAGGACCCTGTTTGCCCTTTCTCAGAGGCCTCACAGAAGTCTCACATGGGTGGCAGCAGTAAACACAACCATGCAAGGCTTCTTCAGGGCTGACTTGGCAGCCAGGGGGCCAGGTGGAGTATCAGTTCATCATGCCCACATGAGGTAGCCACCTGAGATTATTGCCTGAATTCAGATCATGAATGGCAGCTGGTGTGGTTTAGGGGTTAGAGTGTTGGATTAGGGCCTGGGCGATAAGGGTCTCAATCCTCACTCAGCCATGAAACTAGCTGGGCAACCTTAGGCCAGTCACTGCCTCTCTGCCTATCCTATTCTACCTCACAGGGTTGTTTTAAGGATAAAATGGAGAGGGAGAGAACCATGTGTGCCACTTTGAGCTCCTCGGAGGAAAGGGGATATAAATGCAGTGCTAGTAGTTGTATGATATGATATGATATGATATGATATGATATTATATCTTAAGTGTTTCTCTATTCCTGAACTGGTTTCTCTATCCTTCCATTGTATGTAAGGGATTAACTACAGTTTTCTGGATTTGTGGCTCATTCTGGAGCTTTCTGAAAAGAATTGTTTGTTCTGATATTTCTAGTTAGTCTAGAATCACTTTTAGATTGCCTGGGGTTAAAAATTTGAAATCACTGAGGCATCAGGTAATCGTATGTATTTTTTTTACTGTGAAGGGCTATCGCCAAAAGGATTACTTCATTGCAACTCAAGGACCTCTTCCTCACACTGTGGAAGACTTCTGGCGAATGGTGTGGGAATGGAAATGTCACACAATTGTAATGCTCACCGAAGTGCTTGAAAGGGAGCAGGTATGACCACTTTGCCCAATTAAAAAAAAAAACATATTTTGTTATGAATAGCGTAAAGTGTGATGAGGAAATGAAAATTTTCTTCAGGACATTCCAACTCACTAAAAAAAGAGATCCCTATAATTAGCCACAAGTATGCTTCATACCACCAAAGCTCAGCAAAGCCCAGCTGTGTTTAACAGCAGAGTGCTTTGCAGCCTGGGGACTATGTGGTGTCACTGTAGTGTTTTGCTGTTCTTCTTCCTCACCTCACTTTTTTTTTAAAATAAAAAATGCTTTCCTCTTGACAAAGATTTTCAGGCTAGGAATGAGACATGTAGTAGCATGGTTCCTGATGCACACAGCTTCACGTGAATTGTATCTAACCTGGCTTGATGATCCTCAGTATTGAAAATTCAGACAAAAATTGTCACATTCCAGGGAAAGTTACACATAATTAAGTCACAGGGAAATCAATGGGAATTACCGGTAAGTGTGCTCAGCTGAGTGCTAAGATGTCAGTGAAGCTTAATAGTGCTTACTTAACTTCCTCTGGACTGCACTGTGTGTCAGCAATTGCATGGTGGCAAGAAATCTGCATGTTTGGTGTAGCATCAAACTACATTTCTTAACTTAAGGTGAGATATGGGTTTTACAGTGAAATCCCTTTCAAGCGTTGCTGAAATCACTGTTAAGTCATTACAAAAGCAACTTGCATTGTCATATGATTCATGAAAGTTTTTAATTGTCTTTCTAACTTCCCCCCTTTTTAAAAACTTTTCATTTCTCTCCCAAAGTACAGAAGTATTGCATGTCAAGCATATGCTTGTGTAACATCAATTGCCCATAGAAAATAGGCATACAAAAAAGTATCAGTTGTTATAATGATTATTATCAAACAAAACCAAAACACCAAACTGGCTAGTAGATATAAGGAACAGTTTACTCAATCAAAAATACTAAAATAAACACATTAAAGTCCAGCGTGCAAGTCCAAGCCTGTAGATACTTATAAGCCATTAATAAATTGATGGCACAAAAATGCCAATAGTGGTAATGTCCTAGCGTAGTGCAGTTACGCAAAAGTGTTGCAGATGGTACAAGACTTTGCGTGTTCAGTAGAGTAGCCAGTTTGGTGTTTTGGTGTTTTGTTTTTGTTTGATCATAATAATAGAAAATAGGCATCAACTAAAACATGGAGAATGTAGAACTTCCGGTATTTTTCTTCTTCTGTTCAGTACTCAGATAGGTAAAGGTAAAGGTCCAGTCGCGAACTCTGGGGTTGCGGCGCTCATCTCACTTTACTGGCCGAGGGAGCCGGCATACAGCTTCCGGGTCATGTGGCCAGCATGACTAAGCCGCTTCTGGTGAACCAGAGCAGCGCACGAAAACACCATTTACCTTCCCGCCAGAGCGGTACCTATTTATCTACTTGCACTTTGAAGTGCTTTCAAACTGCTAGGTTGGCAGGAGCAGGGACCGAGCAATGGGAGCTCACCCCGTCGTGGGGATTCAAACCGCCAACCTTCTGATCGGCAAGCCCAAGGCTCTGTGGTTTAGACCACAGCGCCACCCGCACAGATACAGGGGCATATGTAATGTGCGATTGGAGGGAGGGTAAGGAGACAGGAACTAGTTCTTACTAATGATTTTGAGGAACCATTGCTGTAGCTGCATGAATATATTTCATAGAATCATAGAATCATAGAGTTGGAAGAGACCACAAGCGCCATCCAGTCCAACCCCCTGCCAAGCTGGAAAACCAAGAAATCAAGCAGGAAAGCCAAGCAGGAAAACCAAGAAGTTCTGGAGGCAGCATTCATTCCTTTTTCTTCCCCCAATGTTACAGGAAAAATGTTTTCAGTACTGGCCATCAGAGGGATCTGTTACTTATGGAGAGATTACCATCGAGATAAAGAGTGACTCACTGGCTGATGCCATAAGCGTCAGGGACTTCCTGATTATGCACAATCAGGTATTAATGATAACATTTTAAATACGTTTGTTTCCGCTGTGGTTTTCTGAACTTCATGGTTGCTTAAAGCCAACTGAAATGTAAATTTAGCTCAGTTTAGATTACTCCTTAAAATCCTCTTATATAAATCACATAATTAATTTACATTGACCATATATGAAAAGTTTCCTATAGATAATAGGGTATATGGCTGGCTTCCAGTGTTCCATTCCACTCTTGAAGCTGCATTGAATTTGTGGTTTTCTTGCTTTTGAACGACCAGGAGAAGCTGGGCAGACTTGTCCGACAGTTTCATTTTCATGGATGGCCTGAAATTGGAATTCCTGCCGAAGGGAAAGGAATGATTGACCTCATTGCAGCTGTCCAAAAGCAGCAACAGCAGACAGGAAACCATCCCATTACAGTGCACTGCAGGTAAACATTTTTGTATTTTATTTTGCTCCATGCTCCTTTGCTTGTTTGTAAGTTTGCAATATTTCTATTCTGCCCATTAATATTTCCATGACAAATATTTACAACAATGTAAAAATATATTTGCAATTTTTTTAAAAAAAGACAATAATTTTCCATAAAAAACATACATATTTAAAATACACAGACCCCAGAAATTGACCAGGTGCCATTGCAATTAACAAAGTGTCTGCATGATCTGATTGTAATGTCCAGTCCCTGTTAACGATCTAGTAGCCTTGAAACTATTTTCTGTACTCTAATTGGGAGTTTAAGAGGGAATGGACAACTATGGCCAGATACTCAGTTATCAGAAATGGGGCATTTGTCAGCAAGGCTTTAATAACACTTTCCTGGAGTTTTAGATCAACAATGTCATAAGATGTCAGCTACGGAGATCTGTTCTCTCCAACGTAAACAACAAGTGTTAACCTGTTAAAATGTCCCCTGAAGGCTGACCCAATCTTGGATCTGGGCAGATCCAGATGCTTTTGTTGGATAAACTGAGTTCATGATTTTGAAGCCCAATTTCTTATTAGCTAGAACTATAATTCATACATTACATTAGCTTCAAAGTGTAATGCACAGCACTCAGTCACATAGTGATGGTCAGGCTCTGACTGGTGAGACAAGGATGTTTTGAAGAGTTTCCAGAAGTGCAAGGAACTATGTTTATATATTGTTAGCTTATAAATAGCATGATGTAAACATTTATACACATAAAGTGATTGCAAGATTAAGCTTGGCTGGTTGAAAAATTTAGATGTGAGTTTATATTTCAAGAAAGTTTTCCTTGGCTAGTAGAACTAAATTCCATTATCTGCATGAAAATGTTTATATTAAGCAAATTGGCATAATTTATTCTGCTTCTGCCAGTCCTTGGAAGGAACAATGAAGCAATGCAGGGATTCTTCTCAGTAGCAGGGAATCAATTCAGGGTGTATTTTCATTGTATTGAATATGGATTTGGTAATATAACTTGTTAAAGAAAAAATGTATATGTATTATAGTGCTGGAGCTGGAAGAACAGGTACATTCATTGCACTCAGCAATATTCTGGAGCGAGTCAAAGCTGAGGGGCTCTTAGATGTATTTCAAGCTGTGAAGAGTTTACGACTGCAAAGACCACATATGGTGCAAACACTGGTAGGTTGTTTTAACCACAAAAATGTTTGTCAAAAGGATAATAGGATGTTGGTACTTGAGCAAAGTTCCACAACACAGGACTTGGGTGTTCACAAATACGTGTAGTGCCAATGCTTAGTCATGCTCTCCCTACCTGCAAAGCCACACCACAACAACTTTTGAAACTGCTGAATAGCCTCTGCACAGGGCTATAGGGTATCTTGATTTTGGGGGGGGGTGTACAGCTGGCCCTCTAATAGCAATGGCAAGCTCCAAATATTATTGCATACTTTTGCAATCAAGGAATTATGGCAAAGGTGGCCTCCCTGTATATAAAGGGCAGTTTAATTAGAGCTGGTCATTTGTGCTCTGCTTGCCTCTCACAGTTGTTTTTAAAAACAATAGCAATAGTCTGGCTTACATATGTGTCCTGGCATCAGAATATAGCCGCTTTTAGCTGTCTTTTGATTGCTCCCCCACCCTGTGAGGCAAGCTATAACTAATTAGAATGAAAAAGTAAATGGGAAACTTCTTGATTTGACAGTGATTCCTGATAGGATTTATGGTTATTTTAAATGGTCCCATTGGGCTCACTGTCCACTTCTCATTCAAAGTCTGCTTCTTCAGTGAACCAACTGTTGTTGTAGTTTTAGTTATATTTTAAAATTAATTATGCTACAAATTGCAAAAAAGAAAGTGTTTTAACAGGATAAGAAATTTAAAATGTTGTCTGTGAGATATGCTACATATGATTATGCTTCAGTTTAGAGTTAAACATGCTTCACTGGAATTGTTATGATTCAGAGAAATTTTCATCAGAGTAAATGTATTCTTCTTCTTTTTTCAGGAACAGTATGAATTCTGCTACAAAGTGGTACAAGATTTCATTGACATATTTTCTGATTATGCCAATTTCAAGTGAAAACTCCTGCCTTATTATTATTAATTTAATCATCTGTACAGAGATTTGTAAATCATGTTAATTTATTTCCATTGACTTTTTAAAAACTCTAAATGTACATACTATCATGTTTGGCTTGCTCGGAATGCCTCCTTAGATGTATAAATTATTCAAGACTTTCACTCTCTGATCCAAAGGAGCATGCGCAGAACCATTTCAAAAAAACCCTGAAGAACCTGTTTGATTCCAGAGTCCCACTTTCCCTCCCAAACAGCCAAATAGCAGGATTGCTATTGTTTTGAAATGCTCAACATGTGTAGCTTCAGCACATAAAATAGGGGAGCTGTACATGAAGCACACTTTTGCATGTGGGACACCCCATTCAGCTGGGGATATATGTGCAAAGGCTGTGTCTGTGTATCTAGTTCCCCAAGCTGGATCAAGGTGATCTTTAAAGTTTTGCATAACAGGTGGCCGTGTACAATATATCACAGTATAAACTATTACGAATATATGGCACAATCCAGCCTATGTTAGGCATATTCAATGCCCACTGATTTCAGTGGGTGTATTAAGCTTCTGCTTACATTTTTCCCATTGAAGTTAATGGGATTTGGAGTTCAGTTAATGGTCTGGGAGCACTTGATGCTGCAGCACTACTGAAGCTAAGTGTGCATGGATGTGATCAGCCCCTTGGATGGGAGTCCATCGAAGAACAGGAAACAAATACTTTTAAAATACATTAATGGGACTTCAAAAATGCTTGGTTCTGGCTGGATCATACCCACATTTTTTCCCTGAACACCTATGAAATTCTGCCTTTTAATTTTTAGTTTTTAACTTTTAGATGACTTATAAAATAACCCGTGTTTATAAAGCAGAGGAATAAGAGTGAATAGGCTGGATCCAAATTCATGCACATGACAATTATTTCTCTTAGAGCAAGTTCCACACAATGGCCACATGCTACTAGGAAACACTGTGTACACCCCACTGAAATGAGTGTGACCACCCAAGAGCATATGCACTTGCTTGCTGCATTCATCTCAGTATTTGCAGAGTATTCTTTTTTTGGTTGTGGTGGTGTTTTGATGCTTTTATGTTCATCAGCACCTTGCTCCACATGTAAACCTATTGATGCTAACGTGAACTGCTGACTGTGGAAGACACTATTTGAGGTGCTCTAGAAAGTTGGTTAATATTCTACAACTATTAATCTTAACGTTCAATAGCCAGGTTATACCTGTTTGCTTTTTTGGTATTTTTAAGCATTCTTCCTGTTAAGCACAACTCATTCAGTGGATTATATATAATGGTACATGAATCCTCTACAATCCTCTACAACCAACAGTCTAAGATTTTGAACCTTAGCAAAAAACATAAAACATATAATTATTTTTGAAGATTCTCTAGATAGTTCTGCTACAATTGCAAGCTGTAACTTAGCACCATAATGCAAATACTGAGTTCGTTGAATTCAGTTAAATAATCTTAAAAGATCACCTTGTTCTTTAAACTGATATAATTTTTTTAAAAGAAATATTAACATAAAGTAACATATTTAATGAAAGTTAATTAATCAATATTTTGAAACTATTTTGTATTTTGAAAAGAAAGAGGTTCTGTTCTTGCTATCACAAAAAGGTATATTGCCAGATAGAAAGCAAATATATAAAGGAAAACATATACTTTCAATTTAAAACAATCTAGTTTAAGATAGTTATGGCTAAGCATTACTGAAAGCAACACAACTTCAGTAATTAGTGGCAAACTTGCTTCACTAGTGTCAATAGAGTATAGTCATGACAAATCTTTAGTTGAATCAGGGAATAGCATCTACTGAAGTCAAGACATTTACTTCCAAGTCCTTAGAATAGTGGTGTTAACATTCAATTAAGTACACAGATAAATACACTTGTGCTTCTTTAATGTTGGTGGTACTTAATGGGAATGAACAGTGTCCTGAATTGTGTCTCTACAAATGGTGTGGTACTCCTCAATGCCAGTATGCTTTCAGACCTCCTGTATGACCTATGATTTCACAATTTTCTCCCTTATTGTAAGTACACAGAACTATCTCAGTATTGTAGCCAATGAAGTATGGACATGTAGGAGTGCCCACAAAAATAGGGTTTGGGCTGTTGGTGCGCAACAAACTGTTTACTGTTAGGGCACAAAACCCATTTGTTTTGAACAGACTTGTGTGATGGGTTGCTTCCTAGGGTTTTTACTTTAATGGCCATGACAATATATAAATCCCCATGTGGCAATGTCATCTGGACAAAACTAGCTTTGGAAACAAATGACAAAACACACAGTACATTTTATAACTATTGCTCCCATCTTTTTAGAAGGCATAAATTAAAGAGCACAAGTAACAAAAGAATAATTTGTATATAAATGTCTAATATGCAATAGTTCGGGCTTGTTCATTGGTGTTTTTTTAATACAAGGAAAGCCTTATTGACAACTATGTAGACTTTAACCTGGTCATTACATTTCAGCTGCATTATTTTAATCAATGTTCATTTTAATACATGACTGGAAGGTGGATACTTTTAGCAATTCAGCGGATTGCAAGGTGTTCACATGAGTCTTTTACTTACTGACTTTTAATTGAAAACAGTTCAGGTTAGTCTATAAGCACACTGTTTTTGAAGCACTGCCATTTTATTGCTTGTGTCTTCCCAGTAATGCACTTCTGTAAATCTATATGTATATGTACAGTTGTTATGCACTTAATGAATAGAATTTATTGTAAGAGGTGATTGATGTTAAGCTCTCTAAGCCCCAAAGCAAACACCATTATTTGGTTAAGAGTTGAATGTAAAATAAGCTTTCTATCATAAGAAGTTTGGAAATCCAAACTCCAAAATGTGAGGAATCAACAGTCCAATACACTATGGACCCAAATCTGTGAGCACATTAATAGATGAAGATAGCTTGTTTTTTTTTTAAACCCACTGTTTCTACCCACCGCTTTAGAAGCTGCTTCCAACAGCCTTAAGAGTGTCAGACGCTTTCTAATGCAGTACAAATTGTGTGGAAACTGCTGTTTTCAAAATACTGGGGTTTTTATTTAGGTATGGCAAAACCATAATCATATTCTTCCTAATATCTCTATTTTTGTTACAATAGACACATGTGCTAGACCTGGTATTGAGTTTTTGCCTACCAGAAATTAGTAACACCTTTAGGCATTTTTGGTGTCCTGGTGAATACAGTATGTCCCCTCAGTTTTCTTGGCTCCTTGACTAATGGCCTCTCTGCACTTAGCCAAAGTTTCTTATCTAGCTTGATAACACAAAAATAGTCTTTACAGTTACCAGTTTAGTCTCCCTCTTCTAATTTGCCACTTCCTAGCTCTCAGTAAACCTAGAGTAGCATAGGTAGCTGCTGTTCCCTCATCCATGACACTGGAATTCCTTGCTTCTCTTAGTATCTGGGTCCAGTACCCCTTCCTTGACCTCTGACCAGCAACCATAGTTGTAACTGTGAAATCTGCTTAAGGGAAAGCATTGCAGTTGTTCCTTTTTAAATTATCCAAACAAAGTCATTTCCAGATGTAGAGAAAAATCCTGCCTTGGTGGAAGGAAGTAATTATTAGATAATATTTCTAATAGCATCCAGAACTCTCTTAATTTGTTGCTTGTTCTGTAAAGCAATATTTAAAAACGTAAGATGTGGGCCAGAAATGCACATAGCGGAATCCATTAATGAAGTAGGGATGTTTTAACTTTTCTTATATATATCCAAGTGAAGCCAGAATACTTGGGGTGAGGCTCATTTTGGTAATACTAATATGAGTGCACTTAAAATGGAGCCAAATGAGCAGCTTTCCTCCCCCAACGTGGAATAATTTCTATACTCAACAGTTTCAGATAATTCCGTGGGATTAAATTCTCTGAAGTAATCTGAAGCACAAAACCTTCTCTGTGGCTTTGTTGGATTCCCTTCTGACAACCTAGTTCTACTAGGTTCTCCCATTTGGTGATGACAAGACTTGCCACAGTTGAGGAAATACTGTGCTAAACCCAGCCAAATCAGTTTTAATCACAACTAATCTGTTTTATGAGGTTGGTGAATTGCAACTTTAGAAAGCTTGTTTTTCACTTCAAGGTGTTTAGTCAAATAAGACTGTGATACTTTGTACAATGGTATAACAAACATATTTATGGGTTTCCACACTTAAGTTTTTTTACATTGCATGAGATTGCATTAATAAATGCCAAACAGTGATTAGAAATTTATATGTTCTGATCTGCATAACTAGTCACTATGTGACTCAGCTTATTGTCTTGTGTGACAGTGGACACTGATTGCCAAAGCTCTTAAGTACATGCTTAACTCAGAAACAGTGCACAAATAGTAATATTGTTAAAGCAGTTTATTTCGAAGTATGTTTCTAGAAACCCGGGGTTCCTTATCAATTTATCAGGGAGTCAACAATAACACTATTTGTGTGTTAAAACCCTCATGCGATTATACTTGCGTGAGGGGAGGGCAGGGGCGTGTCAACTCCCCAGCTCCACCCTCCATGAAGCTGGGCGTCTGCATGTAGATCCAGTGTGATTTAGAACCTTGCACAATCAGTGTCCTGAATCATGTGGAGAGCTAACACTAATGCAGCAGCGTCCTGGCTACAGATCTTTGCCCTCCAATGCATGGAGGGAGCAGGCCACAAGTATGTGCCAGCACTCCCTTTATTGCATCTGCTTTTTAATGCCTTGCAAGGACTAACAGCAAGATAAAGAACTGTAACCTAGCTAACCAAAAGGCATTTTAACACTTGTTACTGATATTTTCCTGCAAAGTACAGCAGCGGGGGAGGCATGTTCTTTGCAGGCTTGGCACCAGGGATTAGCAAAATCTGGCAGGCCCCCCCCTCTAATAGTTTATATACATAAAATTGTTTTAAAACAAACAAGAGCAGTGCACACACAGGCATGCAAACAGTTAATGTGTGTGGGGAAATGTAGCTGTGTGGGGAGAGGAAGGCTCTGGTCTTGGCCTTCTGTTGGCTGTATGACAGCCAAGGTGTTTCCGTTCTATACTTGGATTCCTTGCTCCCCTGATTGTCCCAGGATTTGCAGAGCCCACAGTCAGCCACAGTGTTCAGGATTAACACCTCATTGGCACTGTTGAAGAAGTTGGAAGAGCCTAAGATCACAGTTTGCCTGTTCCACTTGAGGTCTCCCATGTTACCAGTAGTGGATGCTACATCAGGCAGAGCAGGCTCTGTGCTCCCAACTCATCTGCTGTTAGAGCCAGCCCATCTGCACTCCCATTTAGTCAGCCAGCTAGCCCTCTGCATGGAGCTTAGGAGCAAAAGAAAATATTGGAGGAAGCCCTGCTCATGCATTCAAAAGAACACCTGAGCTTGAAACAGTCCAGGAGTATGTGCACCAGCTCTCCTCCAGTATCCTCATGTGTGCCATCTCCATTCTCTCATCTCCTGAGGTTTGAGCAGAAATATCTGCAGCAATATTCTAGCTGCATTCCAGAAATTCTCTGCAGACCTTTGTGCTCAGAGCTCAAAAGGTTGGGAGTAGGAAGCATGTAGAGGGTTACTGGGGGCAGGGGCAGCATTGTGTCTCTGTGACCCTACACAATTTGAACTTTCGTACTCTCTTGAGTGCATGAAGTGTGCACTCTCTTGTATTTGATGCAGATGTGTATCTGTGTGTGTGCACACTTCTGCATCTTTCCTCTGCGTGTTCAGGCCTCCTGCTGTCTCTTGCATGGGGTCCAAAGAATCCTGGAAACAGCCCTTGTGCTGTGGGACATACGTGCTCTGTATAGGGAGGGGCCAGCTAGTCTCACTACGCAAATTTAAGAGTGTGACACAATGCACCCCAGAATTCTCTGCAGCACACAACTAATTTCTTGGCAGACAACTCAGTGTGGAAAGCATTTCTTGATGCAAGCAAGTTTTGAAATCTTTTACTAAGTAGATACTTAATGGCTTGGGTTAATCAGGCCCAACAGAAGAATGCCTGCTGTATTGATTAGTGTTTTGAAAATGACTTTTATGAGTTGGTTTTTAAAGGAATTTGAACATCTTTGTTTCCAGCATTTGAAAATGTTTTCATTATGCAGTATCATTTTTAGTATGTTGCTACTGAACCTTATTCTGTATATGCAAAACTATATTTAATTTATGTCAAGATCTTTATAATATATGTATGTATTATACAGTGATATTTTCTTTTATTACATTTATAATTTGATCTTGCTGTATTTATAATGCCAGTGAATGTTGCTGAATTATTTGTATATGCAAATTGCAAGATCTAATAATTCTGATGCAAGAACAAGGTTTCATTTTTATTTTCAGGCTGCATTTCTTTCTTTAAATCTCTTAATTTCATTCCTCTTACTATTTGCTCATTTAAACTAAATACACTAAAGTGCAAAGGACATAAAATCCCTTACTTAAATTACTTCCCATAACTAGCTATTTGACTCAGAGCACTGTTCTGACAAAAATAGAGAGTTAAAAATGAAGCATTATACATATAACATTAATTTGCAACAGCAATTTATCTTCTCATCCAGAACACGCTTATTTATTCTAAGTAATCTGAATAAAAGTAATCATTATTCTCCGTTGTTCCAATGGATTATACAAAAGTAAATGTAATCTTCCTGGGCAGTGCATTTTGGTCTACTTGAAACAAATATAGCAGTGGCAGGCATTTTAGACCTTGCATCAAAAGGGATTTGGGAGAGCTAGACTGGACTGCAGGAGCGGAAACGTGGTGGTGATGGGGAATGGCATAAAAAGGACATGGTGCACTTTTGCGTGTGCTAAGAGAGATGGTTCTGTTGCATATATTAGATTTCTGAAAGAGAATGATACGTTCATGTTAAAACATCTTTCCATTGAAGGAAGTACAAAAGGAATCCAGCAGTGTCTGGACAGTATGTCCTCACCCTTACTCCTCTCTGGTGCTGCCTGTGTTACATGCAGTGTTCCACTTCAGACTGCAAATAGGTGGTCACATTATAATGCTCCCCTATGTGTAGAACTCCTTCATGAGTAGAAAACAACTGGGAACAAGCTGTGCTAGAACCATTCTTCCTGGTAATGCTGCTTTTACTTGCAGGGTGTTTTAATATGCTGGAGCATTCAAATCTGGGGTGTCCGTGGATAGTTTAACATGGTTGCATCCTGTCTTTCTACCCTCATGTTGCTTCATGTATAGACCATGTCCTAGTTTGCTTCAGTCACAGCTCTGGATTTAGTAGAGTACTATTTTCTATAACGCAAAGGCACACGCCACTGATATCTCAGCTATGTGGACAGTATTGTATCCTGATTAGATATAATTAATTAGATTAGATTTCATTGGAGCATTAAAACTGGACAGAACCATTTATTTGGGCTAACTATTTCTTTACTAATATCAAAACCATTCTATGGTATTTTTATTTACCAAATGTTTCTAAATGTCACGCCTTGAGGTCATCTACAGTTGTCCAGTGTTGCTTTCACTAATAGGATCCTGCTATAAGAGTTCCACTCAATAAGATTCAGAAATTCTTACAGTGCAGATTAGCTTCATCATGCTTTTAAGTTGGTAAAACCCTGTTTGCTGGGGGTTTTTCTGATGGGAGGTAGATAGCTACTCATAGCCATTGTAAAAAAAAAGTGTCTGAATTCTATGAACACACACACACATACGTTTGTCACAAAGTTACAATTTTCATTTACATCCCTGTTGTGAGGTTAACATATGCAACTATCAATCAGAGCCCATTGCTTGAAGAAGAAGAAGAAGAAGAAGAAGAGTTTGGATTTGATATCCCGCTTTTCACTACCCGAAGGAGTCTCAAAGCGGCTAACATTCTCCTTTCCCTTCCTCCCCCACAACAAACACTCTGTGAGGTGAGTGGGGCTGAGAGACTTCAGAGAAGTGTGACTAGCCCAAGGTCACCCAGCAGCTGCATGTGGAGGAGTGGAGACGCGAACCCGGTTCCCCAGGTAACGAGTCTACCGCTCTTAACCACTACACCACACTGGCTCTCTTGAAGTTCTTGAAGAATCAACTATTTTGGAAGATTTTTGAAAAAAATTAAAAATCCTCTTTCAGTCACCAAGCAGTAGATAACTGCATGGGTCTCACATAACTGAAATCCAGATCTGCCATCACCAGAAGAAAACTACTTGTGAATTTCCATGAGCAAGTTCTTCATTTCTTACAGTTCCTTGTTTAATTCTAATTCCACAGACTATGGAAAAAAAAGATTATAATATTGACTATGTGGTATGTCAGTGCTTAGAACTTGGAAGAATATAAAATGTTTCCAATCTATTTTATCCCTGTTGAGATCTTGTTTTTAGAAGTCTGATTCTGAATATTGAAAACCTGTGAGTTGGCAGATTTTTTGATTATCCAGTCTAGCATACATCTATTCACTTTGCCAGAACTCACGTGTAAACAAAGACCACCGCAGCTGGATTATAAGTGACTTTTTCAGGATCATTCCCAAGATTTCTTACTACCCAGACAATATAGTTTTATTTGAAGCTGCAGTGGCAGACTTCATTATGAGATTTGTAGTCTTTACTGAGCATCCTCTATGGCTTTGATAATAGTGTATTTAAAAAGAATACATTAGTAAAAGTAATATTCTATATTATATTTGATCTAATAAAACAAAGAACTCTTGTGGGAGAAGGGCAGTTAAAAGAAAAAAAACCTCAACAATTTGTTACCATTTTTTACATCAAATAAAATATATTGATGTTTTGGAGTTCTGTTTCCCCAGGTAATTTGCTTCAGTTTGCACTTTTATCATTTAAAAGAAAGATAGATTAATTACTTGAAAGGACTTTAAATCTGAATGTAATATGAGCTTCTTATAAAGCATATTCATAAATGCATGCAAGAATCATGTGTCTGAGCTTTTGATTTGTGTCTTACAAATAGAAATAATAAATACTTTTGATGCAGTTTTTATGAAATAGTTACTGATAAACTACCGGTATACTGTAATAAGAAAAAATCTGCCCTTATTCCCTTATGGGGTACACAAGAGCCCTTCCAAAGTCCCTTGCAGGTTCTCCATTGGTAGGAGTAAAAAACAGGCCAACCAGAGAAGATTGAGAAGCAAAGCAGCTAGCAAGCCAAATCTTTATTGAAGCTGTTGCAACAATGGTGTTTCTCAGGGGGAAAGACCCAGAACAATGCAGGCATGCTCTTATAAACATTTCAAAATCCCTCCTGGAGTCTAGCCCACCCCCAGAAACATCATCCAATCAACAGAAGAGATGTAACCCAAGACCACTACCCCCCAGATATGAGAGCTACATCACAAATTGGGAGGGTCAGAGGAGGTAACTTGGGAATTTTCCACAC
This sequence comes from Lacerta agilis, assembly GCF_009819535.1. Taxonomy (NCBI): domain Eukaryota; kingdom Metazoa; phylum Chordata; class Lepidosauria; order Squamata; family Lacertidae; genus Lacerta; species Lacerta agilis. The sequence continues at coordinate 39,383,277 of NC_046316.1, read as the reverse complement.
CTGTGCCATCTCTCCTTGACCCCTCCCAGACACACATTTCTGCAAAACACCAGGGTCTGGTGACTTCCGTTTCAGTGTATCTGAAGTGTGCATGCACACGAAAGCTCATACCAAGAACAAACTTAGTTGGTCTCTTAAGGTGCTACTGGTAATAATTTTTTATTTTATTTTGTTCTGCAAAACAAAGGTATCCTGCCCTGGCCAGTAGGGGTAATGGCTGTTCCTTTGTGAGGGAAATGGCCCATCATCTGGCCCTCAGGCAGAGACTTCTCACCTCCTCCCTGCAGATGAAAACACTTGGCCAGCTAGGAGTCAAAATGGAGTGAGGCCTGTCTTTCTGTGCTGTTTTCAGACATGTGGCCTTATTTGTTTGGTTAATTAATAATAACATTTATTTTATATATAAAATAGCAATGTTATGCTTAAAATTCTACAAGGCAGGCTTAAGCAGTATGTGGACCGAGAACTCCAGAAGTGCAAGCTGGATTTCGAAGGGGCAGAGGAACCAGAGACCAAATTGCGAACATGCGCTGGATTATGGAGAAAGCTAGAGAGTTCCAGAAAAACATCTACTTCTGCTTCATTGAATATGCAAAAGCATTTGACTGTGTCAACCACAGCAAACTATGGCAAGTTCTTAAAGAAATGGGAGTGCCGGATCACCTCATTTGTCTCCTGAGAAATCTCTACGTGGGACAAGAAGCTACAGTTAGAACTGGATGTGGAACAACTGATTGGTTCAAAATTGGGAAAGGAGTACGACAAGGCTGTATATTGTCTCCCTGCTTATTTAACTTATATGCAGAATTCATCATGCGAAAGGCTGGACTGGATGTAGCCGGAATTAAGATTGCCGGAAGAAATATCAACAACCTCAGATATGCTGATGACACAACCTTGATGGCAGAAAGTGAGGAGGAATTAATGAGGGTGAAAGGGGAGAGCGCAAAATATGGTCTGAAGCTCAACATAAAAAAAAAACTAAGATCATGGCCACTGGTCCCATCACCTCCTGGCAAATAGAAGGGGAAGAAATGGAGGCAGTGAGAGATTTTACTTTCTTGGGCTCCATGATCACTGCAGATGGTGACAGCAGTCACGAAATTAAAAGACGCCTGCTTCTTGGGAGGAAAGCAATGACAAACCTAGACAGCATCTTAAAAATCAGAGACATCACCTTGCCAACAAAGGTCTGTATAGTTAAAGCTATGGTTTTCCCAGTAGTAATGTATGGAAGTGGGAGCTGGACCATAAAGAAGACTGATCGCCGAAGAATTGATGCTTTTGAATTATGGTGCTGGAGGAGACTCTTCAGAGTCCCATGGACTGCAAAAAGATCAAACTTATCCATCCTTAAAGAAATCAGCCCTGCTTTTGAATTATGGTGCTGGAGGAGACTCTTCAGAGTCCCATGGACTGCAAAAAGATCAAACTTATCCATCCTTAAAGAAATCGACCGAGGACGAGATGGTTGGACAGTGTTCTCGAAGCGACTGGCATGAGTTTGGCCAAACTGCGGGAGGCAGTGAAAGATAGGCGTGCCTGGCGTGCTCTGGTCCATGGGGTCACGAAGAGTCGGACACGACTGAACGACTGAACAACAACAACAATATATGAAAGACCTTGAAATTCTTACAACAATACCTTCCTCAAATACTTTCTAGTAGCACCTTAGAGACCAACTGAGTTTGTTCCTGGTATGAGCTTTCGTGTGCATGCACACTTCTTCAGATACACTGAAACAGACTGCAAAAAGTCTGTCTGTCTGTTTCAGTGTCTGTCTGTTTCAGTGTATCTGAAGAAGTGTGCATGCACACGAAAGCTCATACCAGGAACAAACTCAGTTGGTCTCTAAGGTGCTACTAGAAAGAATTTTCGATTTTGTTTTGACTATGGCAGACCAACACGGCTACCCACCTGTAACTGTTCCTCAAATACTGGCATTCAGATTACACTATCTAGATATCTAGAATGAAAAATACATGGCTATAGCTTATGCCAGTAACTGTCCTTAGCTAGAAAATAAAATATGTAGACCCATCTTTCTCAAAAATGAAAACACAGAGTTCTTAATAAAATAAGATTAAACCAACTCCCATCTAGTCCAGCATCCTGTACTCATAGTGAACAACCAGCTATGGTTTCATGTGGGAAGTCTTTGACAAGGACAGGAGCACAACAGCAGTCTCTCCCAGCAATTGATATGCAGAAGCATACTGCTTTTGACAGTGCAAGTAATACAGTCATGATAGCTCTTACTCCATACATTTGTCCAATATCCTTTTCAAGCTATCCAAGTTGATGGCCAACACTACATCTTGCAGTAATGAATTCCATAGTCTAATCATGTGCTGCGTGACATACTGGTAGTTCCTTTTGTCCGTCCTGAATCTTTCAGCATTCTAGTTTGGTGGATGGCCCAGGTTCTAGCTTGCTCTCTGACCTGCTCAAGGACTCCTACAAATCCAGATGGTACCAACTCCTAGAAAATAAAATTAGATCTATAGGCATCGAGTTGGAGCCCTTGTACAACTCAAGTGAGCAACATATTCTCTACAATGTCCTGACCAGACTAAAGGATGTTGAGAGACAAAATATTGCGACAGTTGTAAATAGAGTTTGCTCTCCTATATTCTATGATTTAAATATCCTAGATAGCAGGGTCAACTATGATTTATGATTTAAATATCCTAGATAGCAGGGTCAACGTAGGGCATTTATGCTGGCCTGACTGAATGTCTTCCCGTCGGCATTTGTCAGGGGTAGATACCAGAACATTCCTAGAAACCAGAGATACTGTAGATGCTCCCTGAAAGTCCCGGATACTGTAGAGCACATCCTCTTCTATTGCCCACTGCATAATACGGTGCGTGAACGTGTGCTGTCCCCCCTCCTGGGTGGTTTGAAACCGCTGCATGGTGGAAGCGTTGGATTCTGTTTGTCGGATATTGACCAAAGGGTGACTGCGGGGGTAGCCGAATTTTTGGCAGCAGTCCCCCAAGGAGTAGCTTAACAGGAAGAAATTCCAGATTACATATAATCAGCATGTGTATTCGACATTTGCCTTTTGATATACATTTTAAGGTTTTTGTACATGATTCTTTTCTTCACAGTTTTATCTGTAAAAATGCCTAATAAAGGTTTGAAAAAGAGATACCTACTGCCCACTAATGCATCTTTCTTGATGGTAAAATTTCCTTACCGCCCACCAGTGCTCGATGGAAGGAGGATTCAGCTTGTGTCATAGAACCCCTACCATCCACCTAGAATCTGGAAATGCCCACTAGTGGGAGGTGGGGACCAGGTTGAATACACCTGCTCTAACCAGTTTCTGCACACCATGCAATTTTATACAATTCTTATCATGCTCCACCATACCTTTTTCTAAACTAAAAAGTTCCAAATGTTGTAAGCTTGTTCCAGCTCTCTGGTCATTTTGGTTACCTCCTCCCTTTTCCAGCTCAACACAATATTCCAGTGCAGTCACCATAGATTTCTGTAACAGCATTATGATATTGGCAGTTTTATTTTCAAACCCGGCCCTGATGAATCCTAATTTTCATACCTGCCACACACTGGCTCAACATTTTCATTAAGCTAAGATATTGTTCCTCATAAGTGACTGCCATTTCAGACCCCATAAATGCATATATGAAAAGTTAGGATTCCCCCTGCAATGTACATCACTTTAGAGTTGTTTGCATTTATTGCACTGGCCATTTTAATTCCCACTAACCCAGTCTGGATAGATCCTCTTGTAGCTAATTCTCAAATCCATTTTTCTTCTTACAAACCAGAACAATTTGGTGTCAACAGCAACTCTGGTGAACTCACTGCTCACCCCTAACCCCAGGTTATTTATGAACAAGTTCAAAAGTGGAGTCTTACCAAGAATCTTGGGGGACTTGGCTTTCTACATCCCTCCATTGGGAGAACTGTCCATTTATTCCTGTGAAGGGAAGGTGACCTTCATTACTTCATGAAAAGCAGTGAAACTTCAAACACTCAGGGGACTCTTCTGAGAAGCTATTCCTGGTCACTTCTCCCTGTTCTTTAACCAGTTACTGATCATAAGAGAACTGCCACCATAGCTGGTCACCGCTTTATTTCACCTCTTTTTATTGTTGGTTTTAACGTTTTTGGTAATTTGCTCCTCAAATTCTTTTTAAAATGCCTTATTGTTTGCATCCCCCCCCAAGGGCCTGTTCTTCCTTTGCCAAATGAGAACAGAAAAGGAAGCAAATATAAAAAGGAAGTATTTTTCTGAATGAAGCCTTCTCCAATAGCTTCCCTGACTCTCCTCATTAACCACGCTGACATGAGTGGTATCTCTCCTTATAAACTTAGTTCACTTATCTGTAAGTCTTAACATACTGGTAAAAAAATCCTGAGTGGTATCTTTATTTTTTAATACAGTAAAACTATAGTGAAGTTACTTTGCAGCATTATTTCTGCAGAAAATCCTTTGAGTGCACTCCTATGCAGCAAGCCTTGGCATGTACCTCATTCTCGAGATACTGAAAATATGTGAAGATATAATTCAGATAATTACAATTGTATGGTCAGAATGACTTTTCCCTACATGCTGGAGTGGTTGGACTAGATCTGGGAGACCAGGGTTCATATCCCCACTCAGTCATGAAGCTCACAAAATGACCTTGGGCCAGTCACTGCCTCTCAGTAAAACCTACATGGGGTTGTTGTGGGTATTAAATGAGGAGAAGGAGAACCATGTGTGTCACCTTGAGCTCCTTGGAGAGAAAGATGGAATAGAAATGCAATAAATTTAATAAAATATCCTACTGTGATGTCCCTTATAACTGGCTCAAAGGTGCAACTTCCAAAAGCATGTTAAAGAGCAAGTCTATCAAGATAAAATGATGCACATTGTCAGTTATTTACCCAATTACACCCTTGCACATGACACAGTGGTAACTCCAGCATGGTGTATCTGTATAACTGGGACTGAAATGTTATATGTCTGAATATGACATACCAACTACAGGGAGTCTGGACAATGGAATATGAATGACACGTGCTGTCTGTGGCATTTCCAGATACAAGTCTCATTATATTCAGCTTTTCTGAATATTGCTGACTAGACCAGTTCCAAGGCCTGCCCTTTTTTTTTAAAAAAATTATTTCAACACTACAAACAGGAATCTCGCATCTCTAAAAAGTAATGATTTAAACAGGAATCTCGGGTAGGAGGGGGAAAGGTAGGGTTCCCCCCCCCAATAGTCTTCAAGATCTAGCTTGATCATATTTAAATGTAATCAGGAAATTGTTGTGAAAGTCATTTTAAAAAATCTACACCTTTGCCACAACATCTCATTTTCCAGGGGTCACCATTTCATGATGGTACTATTTTGAAAATAACCAGGTCTCCCAGGACATTCTATACAAGATCTCAAAGTTGCTGTCTTGCTACAAAGGAATTTCAGAAATAGACTGGAAAGAGAAGTTGCTGAATCGCAACTACCGGTAATTACCAAACTTAAAACCATGGAGAGACGTGGTCTGAACAAAGACATTGGATTCTTATCTCATTATACATGACAAAGCTATCTTTAGCCATCTCACCCCTTTTTCCTGTAAGACCAATTGCAGTCGTCAACAGGTTTTCCACATCTATCAGCTAATCACCCATTCCCACCACCCTTCTGTTTCAGTGTATCTGAAGAAGTGTGCATGCACACAAAAGCTCATACCAAGAACAAACTTAGTTGGTCTCTAAGGTGCTACTGGAAGGAATTTTTTTTATTTTTTATTTTGTTCAGGTTTTACTAAGTTGACTACTCAGACTTTACATATTGTAATCTAATGGCAAATTTACTCCGCAGTCCTAACTTTGAGTCAGAGGTTAGTCCAATGGGAACTGGATTCAGTGGGGCTTAAGCTTACTCCCAAGTTAATGGGGTCAGGATGGCCTAAACTGGATCATGCCAGTAGCTTTGCCACTTCAGAGTAATTTAATTCCAAAGCGAAGCTTAACATTAACAAAGCTGTTTACACTGAACTACAACACATTTGAAGTGACTAAACATCATAGCCACATGAAAACAGCAAATGAGGCAAACTATAAAAATTACAAAAGCAAAGCACAAATGTCAAGAGATTTTGCTTTTTGACAGATCTAAATATTAAAATGTTATGCCCTGCAGCAGAAAAGAATGTATGACCTTGCCGAGGCTTTGCTTCCTTTGTGTATATATTCTGCTCGCAAAAACTTTTTAAACTTGATACTAGACCATATATTATACCAAGGCAAACTACTAGGAGTAAATAAATATGCAACATATAAACTGCAACGTATATGCTATTAATTTTCAGTATCTACTTTTACACAAAAATATATATAATTCATACATATATCACCTCCTTACTAAATCATCAATATACAAACACCCAGAGGTGTACACAGGGTCCCTTGTGCCCTTGGCAACCAGCTGTATCAACGCACTCCCCTGAAAAAAATAACCTTATCACAATACCCACATTAGAAATTACCAGATTTCACATGACTCAAGTACTCAAAAATGTCTGGACTGAGGGTGAGGTGAGGCAAGGGAGTTCCTTATAAGTCCTATTGAGTTCAGTGGGGGTTACTCCCAGGTACCCTTAATTACCGGTAAATAGGAGGGAAAAATTGACATATAGCACATGGGATGGAAAACAGCACTTCTGCAGACCATGCATACAGTTTTCTGTGTAAAAAGTGTACATTATACATTATTGGCCATGGGTGGAGTATCCTGTTTTCTCTCCTCAACACTCAAAGACATTTAGGTCTACACATACACTGTACATACTCATTTTGTTTCATTTGTGTATAGAGTTTAGAATCTATAACTATATCTGGTCAGCTATTAAATTTTAAAGCAGTTTTCCTCATCTGCTTTTGATATTTACTTTTCTACTTTTTTGAATCTGATGACATAAGGAAAGTGGAAGTGGAAGCAGCTCAGGCAAGACTAATGTAATATGATACAGATATGAAATCAAAATGACTGCAGATTTTATTCAGATTGAGGGGTTGGGGAGAAACCCTGCTCCAGGAAGCCTAATTGGGAGGGAGGATAGGTTTCTCTGTATATAATATAAATGTAAGAATGTTATCAAACAGCCCCCACTGGAGGCTTGCAGTGCCACATCACAAACCTGGATTTGAATGAAGTCAGGGCAGGATAGAGGAGCAAATGTGAAGGCAGGCTGCACACCAGCAGCATGGGAGTGAGGAAGGGAGGCACACTGAGAGACAGAAAGCAGTGGCTTAAAATGGTGGAAGTTTGAGTAAAGCAGAGATGGAGGAAACTGGGAAGAAAATGGTAACTTTAAACACCAGCAGAAGTTTTAGTAAATTTGGGGTGGAAGGTTTAAAGCAGCCACTCCCCTTCTTGTTATCGTGAAACTTATCCTTGTGCATTCCTCAGCTGCCTCACTTGAGAGAGATAAAGGATGTGGAGCCCTCAAATATTCCATAGTACTTTTTTGCAACATATTTCGCTCCTGGTTCTGCATGAAGTTCCAGATTTGATGTAGTAACTTAGAACAGATACTTTATTAGCAAGCAAACACTCAAAATATACACAACATCCATAAACTTGAGTTTAACCTTCTCAAACTCAACAAGCTAACTCACAAGATTCTGCTCATATTAAAAATACAGAAATGTGATGAAACTAGAACAGCCAGCCTAAAGGTAGAGGTTCAAGAGGCCCTACACCTTGGACCAGAAACTAAGAAACAAAAATCTTTGCATTAAGACTTTTTTGAGATGGACATTCCTTCTATTTTGGTGGAAATCCTAAGCTTAGGAGTATACCATTTATAAAATACTTTTTCTTTCAGCACCACTTTCACTTACTGCATCAGAACAAGCTTCCCAAACTAGATTAATATTGAAACCAGCTCACAAAGGCAGAGGAAAATATTGTAATTACCAGTATATTAAGCACCAGTATTTCACTGTAGCAGGAAGAATTTCACTGTAGCAGGAAGAATACTATGTTAAAATGCCAAAGATAATGCTCGAGAGTAACTCCTACTTTTAGAAATTCAGAAGACTCCCATCCATCCGGTTGCATAAATGTAGAAAGCATTTCTTTGTAAATGTAGAATGTATTTACAAGTAGTCTCCTTTCTGAGCTAAAATTTCAAATATGTTTTTGAAATAAACCAGGTATGTTTTAGACATATCTCTTTGTAAGTAAAAGTATCTAATTGTTTCTGACGTGTCATTTAGGTATGATTAAAAAGCTGCAGTTCACCATGGAGTTCACCACTGCAGCAATCTTGCACAAAAAATTGGGGGGAGGCACTAACATTGGGATGAAGATGAGAGCAGGTGTACAGTGGGACTGCATAGGAGAAAGGGTTTTTCAGAAAGGGGACTTGGGAAGGTGAAAAGCAAGCTTTAGCAGTTGCATGGGCTTGGGACGGGTTGCCTACAAAAGAGATGCTAAACTGGAGAACTTGAGAGTTAGTTGTGTGGATCTGCAATTGCCAGATCCTGTACAGTATCATAGGATCCAACTCCTAGGGACCGAAGGGTCTTCTCCCCACGTAAAACATTTGAGCCCCCCCCCCAGTTGATGGGCATGTGCGTGCCCTCGTCATGTGCTGAGCGGGGCTTGCTTGGCCCCCCCCCCCCATATTTCATTCAAGTTGCCACACTCCTGTCCTGTGTAGTCACGAGAGTGCCCCTCCGTGGTTCTCCATTAATTTAGGGGGAGTGTCTGCACCTGGCAAGTTTTTCCGCTTTCAGAAAAAGAAAATAGAGGTAGGGGGAGAAATGCAAAGCCGACTGTTCTTTTCTTTCTTTTTAAATTCAATCATTGTACTTGGAAGTTCTTCAGCTGCTTCATAAGCACTCATTATATCCACCCTGCTGTACTATTTTTAAGCAGCACCTCAGAACAGAGGACTGACGGCACCCTCCTAACCATGCCTACTGAGAACACTTGAGTTCAGAGGCGCTTACTCGCAGGTAAGCGGCGTTAGGCTGTCTCCTCACAAACTGCTCCGCCCTAAGCGGTAGCCTTTTTCACGCCTCCGCCGCTTGGCGCGAGAACCGAAGGAACTAAACGCCCACGGAGCTCTCCTTACTGTCTGTTAAAAATTGAACGGCCTTCTGGGTTCCCCAGTGGATCGTTTTTCCTGAACGCGTCATCCCGCGTTCTCCAATCAGAATCCACCGCGCGTCGTTTAAAAAAGTAAATCTGATAAAACGTTGCACCATATTTATGCTTCCGCGGAAACCATTCGGAAGTAGTTCCCACACAGCCTGCGCTTTTGTGTGTGCGCGCAAAGCTCAGTTCTGTGACTTGTAAGAGCGGGAGTTGTCAGACGTGTGTCTGTGTGGTAAGGAGGTGGGGAGAAGGAACATTATTATATTTTATCGTTTTTCCAGAGGACAACTAAGTTAAAAGAAAAGGCGGCAAAGTTTTGCGTGGCGGAGAGATACAGATCGGGAGTGAGGCGGCTTTTTCTCCGGCACTACTGCCGTGAGGACGTCAGAGCGGGGATTTGAATTCAGCGGGGAGTTAGGCGCTCGCGCGCGCACGAGTTTGTTACTCGGTTAGGTCTGTTAGGGGGAGAAAGGGGGACCGCGAGAGGGTCCTGCGTATCCTCGTGGCGGAGGACTTGCGCGCAGGTAAGGGACGTTCAGCCCGTGTGGGGAGCGGGGGCGACCCAGGCGCTTATTGCGCGGGGGGGGGGGGAGAAAGAAAAGTTGGCAATGGGGGAAAGAGCATCCGATGGCCAGGTGGTAAGGCTTGTTTGGGGGCCCGTTCTCTTGGGGGCAAGCGGTTGCGCCAGCAAAGCGAGTGAGTTGGTCCAATGGCTTCTTTTTTTAAGCGTCTCCTCTGTGTTGTGCGCAGGAGAGAGAGACGTTGGGGGGGGGGGAAATGAGGGTGTCATTGAGGAAAATCAGTGAGATTTGGCAGTTATTAGTTTCCCCTTAGAGCTTTTACAGCCAGGGCCGGATTTAGGTTTGATGAGGCCCTAAGAGCTACTAAAGGTAATGGGGCCCTTTATGTGTCCAGCTGCCCTTTGTCAACAACAAATTGTCGCTGTTTTTTGGGTTAAATATATGCTATATGGTAATTTATGGACCAAATAGGAATCTAAAGCCATTTGCCACTGTTGCTGTATGTAGGTTTTATTTTATTTGTTTTTTATCTTATATTTTGGAAATGTACATCCAGGTTTTTTCCCCCCTTTAATTTTTTTGGGGGGCCCCCAAGAGATTGGGACCCTAAGCTATGGCTTGTTTAGCTTATACGTAAATCCGGCGCTGTTCACAGCACAGGCCTGGCTAACTTGGTGGTGAGAGCTGCGAATAGGTGGTTTCCCCTCTTATTAGACCACTGTTTTGTGGGGAACGGGGCATCACCACAAGACTAGTCAAGAGGTATGTTTGAAATGTGCGCCTTTCTCGCCTTTCCTGAGCGCGCTGCATCCACAGAGTATCTTATGGAAAATCAGGTTGCAGCAAAATGCTGCAGGGTAGCTTTCTCTACAGAATAAATATTCGTGGTCGGACTACAACTCCCATCAGCCTCGGCCAGCATAGTCTAGCATGATGATCCTAAAGTTTCTGGGTTTTGTTTTTTTTTAAAAAGAAAATGTTTCTAGAGGAAATGTACTAATCACATGAGGTGGAAACATGGAACAAAATAGTTGCAAAGCCAGACTATTCTTCCAGTTGTGTATGCAGAAGAAGCTGTTTCACAAAGAGCAGCAGCAACTACAATATTCAAATACGTATTTATAATGTCTGTAGGCTTGTTCACATATAACCATGAACACAATAATAAGCTGTCTCATTGTAGGTACAACTGTTTGTGTGAAAGTGTAGTTGCTGATGTGTATAGCTCCTCTGTTGTGTATACAGATTGTAAAAGTTATTGCTATGACAATATGGGGTAGACAGTAAAATAGATGAATTTATATATCTGTATAGTACCTGGAAATCAGTTAGTAATTCACATGAGGAGACATGTGGTTTCAGTTTCCTATGGATTCAAGTTAAACTGCTCATGTACATGACAGTCTTTCTCTGACAAATTACTGGAATTGATTAAGAGCATTGTTAGTGGATTATTGCATACATACTACAAATAGGCCAGTTGCTATGCAAAAGAATAAAGTTAATCTCATCAGAAATTACAATATTAAAAAACTGTTGGGGGGCAATTCCAGTCTTCTAGGACATTGTAAATGATAATAAACTGGTTATCCTGTAATAAGGATACTTTATTCAGACTTGCAATGTGAAACTATATATCAAGAGTTTCCTTTCTTTCACTTGTGGGCTGAACTAAGGCAAATATATATTTTTATTTATTAATTCAACAGGTTCCTAAGATGGTATACAATCAGTGTTAGAAACAGATATATTTTTGGCAAGACAGCTCTAAAGTCTTATTTTTCAAAGGATGGACTGTTATTGTCAGTTAAACATCTGGCTAGTTCAGATGACAACCTTGAGCTTTGAGAACTTGAAGAAAAGTCCATATGTACCATATTGGCTTATTCCAGCCTCTTTTTCTTAATGGTAACTGCTCCTGCTCAGGCTGCAGTCTGAAAAGCATTTTGTTTCCAGAAATTCATTCCCGATTTTGTAGATAAAAGATAACCAATAGAATTCTACAGGATGTTACTGTATGAAAACAATCTAGATTGGGGTCCCTAAACTAAGGCCTGGGGGCCGGATGCGGCCCAATCGCCTTCTAAATCTGGTCCGCAGACAGTCCAGGAATCAGCATGTTTTTACATTAGTGGAATGTGTCCTTTTATTTAAAATGCATCTCTGGGTTATTTGTGGGGCATAGGAATTTGTTCATATTTTTTTCCAAAATATAGTCCAGCCCCCCACAAGGTCTGAGCGACAGTGGACCCGGCCCCCTGCTGAAAAAGTTTGCTGATCCCTGGTCTAGATCCAGTGATCCCCAGACATGCACCTCCAGATGGTGAAGATGCCTAGCGCCTGGTTAATTTTGAGCACTGTACAATTCATAATAAAAACAACATCCATCATTAAACTAGCAGTAACACATCTTATAACTCAGCAACAGTAGGAGCAGCTGACCTCCAAAGGCCAAGCAGAGTACTGTAAATGACTAAAGGTAAAGGGACCCCTGACCATTAGGTCCAGTCGTGGACGACTCTGGAGTTGCAGCGCTCATCTCACTTTACTGGCCGAGGGAGCCGGCGTACAACTTCCGGGTCATGTGGCCAGCATGACTAAGCCGCTTCTGGCGAACCAGAGCAGCGCACGAAAACACTGTTTACCTTCCCACTGGAGTGGTACCTATTTATCTACTTGCACTTTGTGATTTTGAACTCCTAGGTTGGCAGGAGTAGGGACCGAGCAACGGGAGCTCACCCCGTCACGAACTGCCGACCTTCTGATCGACCTTCTGATCGGCAAGCCCTAGGCTCAGTGGTTTAACCCACAGTGCCACCTGCTGACATAAAGACACTTGCAAAGAGGACCAACATATTTCTAGTGGAAGGCAATTCTGTAATCCAGGAGCCATAACAGAGAAGCCATAACATGAGTCCCTTCTAGAAGCAGGATGCTGGAAACCACAGAATGGGATGGTGCTGTTGTTCTCAGGTCCTGTTTGTGGGTTTCCCACAGGCATCTGGGTGGCCACTGTGAGAACAGGATGCTAGATTAGGTTGTCAATAGGCCTGAAGGCCTGATCCAGAAGGCTCTTATTACGGTCTTGTTGTTTGAGTCTTGGTTTTAAATATACCTATAAGAAGGACCTCCCTGTCAGATCTCAAAGCACAGGCTCGAATATAATGGGGAAAGGTGCTCTTTGAAGTATCCAAGCCATGCAGGACAATACAGTACACTAAAGTGAGCACCTTAACTTGGGCAAACAAGTAACCAGCACAAATGTTTCAAGAGTGCTGTCACAATATTGTATCTAGTTTTGCTACTGAATAGTGAGATGGGAGCATTTTTGCACCAATTGGAACTTCTGAACTAGCTTCAAGGGCAGCTCTATGTAAACATATTGTACTATTAAATGAAATGTTAACAAAACATTATACAAGTTAATTGGCTTACAAATGCCAGGATGTCTATTATTCAAAACTGATTCTGTGAATTACCATTGTTATTTATGTAATTTTCACTGTCTCTATTTTCCTTGCATTCTCTCTGGCCTTTCTGATTACATTCTACCCATTTACCCCAACAGCACCCATGTGTGCAATATTTTGACAGTTGAGGATCTCACTCTGCATCTGATAAAGTGCACTATATTCCATGAAAGCTAATGCCATAATACATTCATTAATTTTAAAGATGTTTTGTTCAAATTACTTGTACACCTATGAGTTCAACCATGTTACTGAGAAATGAGTTGAATTTTTTTTAGGAGCTAGTGTTAATGAGCAGCAAAACAGTAAATGTGTACAAATAGTACACTTGTATGTGTCTCCTGTGTTATATAATGTAATTTGCATTATGTTGTGGCTATAGAGCTGATAAAAAGGGCTTTTACATACAATTTCATGATAATCTGGGTTTAAGAAAAGTGTAAGAAAATTGTAATTCTCGGTTTATTGTCTTAATAGAAAGGTGCTCATCATATTGTAATTAAGTAAAGTTTTATTGAGTTCTCAATATTCAATCTGTGCAGGTAGGAATTACAGATGAGAAAATGCCACTTTTTGGGAAAATTGTTGTTATGAAAAAGAATGGGACTGATGGAACTCATTTTCCGCTGACTAGGAATTCTTGTTTGTTTGGAAGGTAAGACTTATCTTTATTGGAAGGTCTTTTGAAATACAGCTTTTGAATGTTGGAATTTAATTGTATGAACTGTTCTTTTCACAAAGTGAATAGAATAATAATTTATTGGCCAAGTACATTTTTCAATATACTTGGAATTTGCTTTGGCTACATTACAATGTAAAATACATTATACAAACAATAGTAATTTACAGAGCAAGAGCCGAGGCTGCCCTTCTCGGCGCCTCTTAAGCTGTGTTGGTGAGTGTAGGCCCGCCTCCTAGGCCCGATGGAGTTGGCCGGAGGAGAGAGCGGTCTTCCCAGACACTCACAGCAGCAGTGTTCCGGAGGCTTCTCTGGAGCCTCTTAAGCTGTGGCGGTTGAGTGTAGGCCCGCCTCCTAGGCCCGATGGAGTTGGCCGGAGGAGGGAGAGGTTTTCCCAGACACTCACAGCAGCAGCAACAGCAGCAGTGTTGAAACAGTAAAATCTTTGCTACAGGAAACCCCCATTTACATGGAGGTTACGTTCCAAGGCACCACATATTTAAGTGAAATCATGTATATTGGGGCACCATTGAAAAAGCCTGCAAACCTCTAGAAAAAGCCGTTAAACCTCTAGAAACACTTGAAAAAAAGCCAAAAATACACCAAACTCTACAATCACTTTCCAAATCTACTTTCTTAAACTTTCAACTCTCCACAGGCATAAAAGGCTCCTGGGGCTGCATTTGCAAAGGCTAGACATCATTTTTGCTGTTTTCGCTCTTTAAGGGCTGTTTTTGCCCCTTTTTGTGCCCCTTCTGGGGATGTGTGTGTGCCTGCTTGCACTTTAAAATAGCAAAACTTAAGATGTCAATTAAATTGTCAACATGCCTAAGCCCTGCATCAGTGTGCACATTTTAGGTTTGCACACTGGTGTAAATTGGACCTTTTTTAGAGCTAGTAGATAGGAAATTGTCTTCACTTTTGGATTTAAATTTAATTTTTCTTCACAGTTTTGAAACACAAGTGAAGCTATAAGATTATTGTGGGCAAAAGTTGTTAATAGCATGCTTTCAGTGGGTCAAATGAGAGGAGCAACATTCACTTGCTATTGGAGATATAAGCATCTCTGCTGTTCTCAAATTAATGTCTCGGGATTGTCTGCTTCAAGTTGACCGTACATAAATGTCAATAGAGAGAGCTCTTTTTCAACTCAAGTGCACAACCTGCTCTGAAAGGTTGAACTTCACTAACTCCAGTAGTTATTCAACCTTGCTGTTTTACATAAGCAAGCGATATTGACAACATCTATGTTTATCATTTCATATCTTTGGAGGGTTTTATTGGGTGCAGGTGTTGCCCTGGTTTAGAGTATCTTTTCTCCAAGTATACGTGAATAGGTATCAATGGCCAAGTGCATATTTAATGAAGGCAGGGGAAGGTTTATGGCAGAGGTGGCCAACCCATAGCCTGTGAGCCATATATAGTTCCCCAGAAAGTTTTTTGTGCCCTCCCCTCACAACCTTCCAATTTGTCCATTTAAAAAATACTATTTCTTCATCGACTAGTTCTACGGGTCCCCTGCTCTGATTCATAAAATGTACCCTTTCTTACATATATATTTATATTTTACAGAATAATAATAATACGTACTAATAGCTTATCAAAAAAGGATTTTAAGTAGTGTTGATAGAATATAAAAGTTTTTTGATGGCAGCTTGTGAACTGCAATTCCAGCCATGGACACGTTTGCACTTTGGGCATGCTTGCTTTGGCATGCAGATACCACAGTTCACCCTGGACCAGTGTGGCTCTAGACCCTGAATTGATTAGCCATCTCTGGTTTATGGAATGCCAACAGTAAACATTACTGTTTTTTTCAGTTAAAACAAGTTCGGTTTTAATAATAGTACATAGTTTGTCTTTATTATTTTTCTAATATTTAAATAGTAGCATTGTGGCATTAAAAAAAAACCTTTATCTCTGCATAATATACAAATGTTAATCTGAAAACTGCATGATTATATTTAAAGGAAAAGAGAGTGTGACATCAGAATTCAGCTCCCTCAGGTTTCCAAAGAACATTGTAAAATCGAAGTCAATGAAAATAAGGAGGTATGCATTCTTATTTTTTTGTATTGGTTTATTGTGTGTCTCTTGGACTTTTCTTAATTGACTGAGCTGAATATTTTTAAATCTATTTTTAGGCAACTTTGTTTAATTTAAGTCCTGCAAACCCAACAGAACTCAATGGAAATATTTTTCAGCAGCCTACATACTTAAAGCATGGAGATGTATTCACTATTATTGACCGTTCTTTCAGGTAAGTAACAATGCTATACACAGCTATGGATCTACTTAAATAAAATTACTGACTTGTCTTGTTGCCTAGGTTGGGTCAAGTCACTGGAATTTTTAATGAGTTTATTTTATGTTCAGGCAACTCCTTTGTGCAGGGGTTGCATTTTGGCTCATATTGTGTGTAAGCCCATTCCATCCCCTTCTGGGTCAGAAAATGGCATGCATGGATGGCCACACATCAATTGGACGTGTGCAAAACAGCCGCCACCTGTATTTCACAACTTTTATATACTGCTTGATTGTAGTAAAGCCTCTAAGTGGTTACAAAAAAGAATTAAAACATTAAAATTATCAATACAAGACAGTTAAAAACAGGTATTTAAAAGCATTCAAAAAGATAATTAAAACCACCAGTAAACAAAGGGAGATCACAAGGCATTGCATCATTCAACTTGTCTGCGTAGGCTAGCCTAAACATGTTTTAATCAGGCATTGAAAATACTCCTATCTGATATTAGTAGAAGAAGAAGAGGTTTGGATTTGATATCCCGCTTTATCACTACTCGAAGGAGTCTCAAAGCAGCTAACATTCTCCTTTCCCTTTCTCCCCCACAACAAACACTCTGTGAGGTGAGTGAGGCTGAGAGACTTCAGAAAAGTGTGACTGGCCCAACGTCACCCAGCAGCTGCATGTGGAGGGGCGGGGAAGCGAATCTGGTTCACCAGATTACGAGTCTACTGCTCTTAACCACTACACCACACTGGCTAGGTAGAGAGTTACAAAGTGTAGGTGCTGCAATACCAAAAAATTATGTTTTTGTAATTGCTGAATGAGTATTATGTTGTGCTATGTTAGTTCTGCCGATTGAAGTGGTTGATGAGGAATATATGTGGTAAAGTGATGCCACAGGTAAAGTGGTCCAAAGCTGTTAAGGGTTTGTATACTAATAGTGACACCATGAACTTAGCCCGGTAACAAACTGGCAGCCAGTGTAGATATCTGAGCAGAGGTGTTATATGTTGACAGGATCCCAATCATTTCAGCAACTGTATTGCAGCATTCTGCATTAACTAGTTTCTAGGTCAGTAAAAGTGAAGCTTACTTACATACAGTGCATTGCAGTAATCCAGCTTTGAAATCATTAATGCATGAACTACTGTGGTGAAGCTCTCTTGGTACAGCAACAGACATATAATAGCAGCTGGACCTGGTAGAAGGTGTTTTTAGCTGCTGAGGTTACCTGGACCTCCATTGACAAAGCTGGATCCAAAGGCACCCCCAGATTGCATACCAGCTAATTCAGGCGAAGTGCAACCCCATCCATGGCAAGTAATTGATCAGTTTATTGCACATGGGATCCAGACACCCACAGTGCCTCCACCTTGGCAGGATTCAGCCTCAGCTTACTTTCCCTCATCTGTCCCACCACTGTGTCCGGGCACTGGTCCAGGTTCCATGTGGCTTCTGGTGGCTTTGTATAGATTTTAAATAGCACTGGGGGATACAGTTGTACCCAGGGGTATTCCATAACATAACTGTCAGAGATTCATAAAGCACTCTCCCAGTGCTGTTCTCAGGACTCTGCAGGAATGGAACCACAGTAACACAGTGATACCAGTGTCCATTCCACTGAGTCAGTTCAGGAGGATACTACGGGAAATGGTATTGAAATCTGCACAAGAGTCAAGAAGCAGGAGCAAGGTCACAGTCCCATTGTCCTGCTCTCTGTAAAGGTCAGGTCCCACGCTGCCAAAACTGACTCTGTCCCATAGCCAAGCCTGATCCCAGAACTCATCTCCTTTATTCACCTCCCTGACTGCTTCTCACTTTGTTGCTACTTACACTTCTTGTTTGGCTCTATGGCTGTTAAGGCTGGTGCTTTCTTTGCATTATCTAGCCCAAAGAGTTTTCAACAACTGGTTTGCAGCCATAGTATTTAGCTCATCAGTGGGATAAACATATCAGTATTAAGCCTACCTAATACCTTTAAACAGGTTTGAATATCCACCTTCATTACTTCCACGGAAGAGGAGTTCCAGGTCTCAAGAGAATGAAACATTACAGGTAACTTCATGAAAATAATGAAATACACCTTTGCATTTTGGTGAACTGAATGAAATGTGTTACTATAGGTTTCCATATTCACAATCTCCTTAAGTGGGTTTTTTACCTGCAGATGGCTCCCTTTTTTATGTATGGATGGCAACTGTATTCACAGAAACGTTTTAATGCCAGCACTCTTCTCTCTAAAGTAATATATTACTGAGAATGTATGTTTTTAATAGATGTTTGGGAAGCATTCTTTTCACAGTATATTTTCATATCATATTTTTAATGATTATGCAAGAACAACTGTATTCAAAGATGATAGATTATTTTCAAGATAGTTGTTACTCCTAGTTTAGGGGGTGAAGATAAATAAACAGCTGAAGCTTTTTCTTAAGAATAAATTGAACTAGGTTAGATGTGGTGGGTTCTAGTGAAATCTACTGAGTTAAATTATTCAATACCATATAAATATTTACTTCAAAAAGAAACCAATTGATACTTTCCATAGGCACAATTTTGTGAACTTCTAAAACAAATAAAACATTCATTGCTCTGATACATTGTGTACAAATTTACAGGTTCTTCATGTTCAGCAGGAAGAACAGGAGGAGTTGTTGCACCATCGGAATTCAGAATCTAAAAGTCCTCAGATTTCTGGTTGGTAGTTATTTCAGCTTATTTACCACTGTTAGGCCTTGATTGGCAAGAAAATGTATAGCTACATAAACAGATACGTAGTAGTTGAAATCAAAGCATTTACTGGGATTTTGCTGTAGGAGGGAGCAAATGAAGCAAGATTTGGTGAATTAGTTTCTCCTGTAAGGATGAATATGATCCTTGATATGGGTTGTCTCCACCCATTTCTCCAGCGGCAGGAAACAAAATATTTTAGAAAATACACCTTGTAGGCTGAAAAAACACCTTCCAGTTCTATTTCCTGCCAGTTCCAGTGCAGGTTGTATTGCCAGCTGCTCCAGGCATGGCAAAAGAGAAGAAGTGGGAACTGATATTCAGATGGCCACTTTTTT
Source organism: Lacerta agilis (assembly GCF_009819535.1). Taxonomy (NCBI): domain Eukaryota; kingdom Metazoa; phylum Chordata; class Lepidosauria; order Squamata; family Lacertidae; genus Lacerta; species Lacerta agilis. The sequence continues at coordinate 39,364,160 of NC_046316.1, read as the reverse complement.
TGTTTGCTCTGAATTATGATTAGAGTTCACAAGTGGATAAATCTTAAATTTATATTACAGATTATGCTGATGTTTGTCAGTGTACTTTTCTATACACAAACACACGCTATTGCATACATGGATATGTTTTAGAGTCCATTCACTATGGGCATGCTATTCTCAGTATCGGTTGCAAAGTAGCTTCATATGAGTGCATTTGTGAAGTCTGAGCTGTAGAGGACCTTTATGTTAATCTTATTTTCTATGTAGAAGCAGCTGTTGTTGATTTTACTTAATTCCTTAAAAATATATTTGCCCTATGATCAGAATTTTAACTGACTAGAATTTGGTAACACTGTTTCATCTAACTTAAGCATTATAGCAAAAATAGAAACACTTAAAAAACCCATTGTTTAAAAATGTATTTTTTAAAAAATCTCTTCATAGAAAAGAAACTTGACTGGGAAAATCGGAATACTAATAAAAGTGATGAGACAAAAACTCAAGATTTTATTACTGGACAGTATGGCACACCCCAATCTACATATAAAACCTTCAGTTCAGAAAGGAAAAACGAAATGTCTCCTTTTAGCAAACTTTATGAATTAATGAAGCACGAACATGATACAGAGAAAGATGTTAGCAATGAAACCTTTGTGCAGTCAAAAGAAGAACACTTAGCCAGAAAATATGGTAATGATACCTTGGAAGAAGCTGCATCTCGGATACCACACAGGATATCTGAAACTGGTCAGACTAAGAAGACTGAAGGTGTAATTAGGAATGAAGTTGAACATTCTCGTTATATTAAAAGTCAAGAAATAAACAGTATGATACCAAATCTAATATCTGTTGAAAGGAACAGATCCAGAAGATCATCTTCGGGTCTTCAAGGTTATGCTGCAGAACAGAAGCAAGAAAGTGAAGGCACCAATCAGTTAAATTTCCAGAATGCAGAAGAGAATGAACTAGATAGAACTGAAGTGACTAAAAATGCAAGTAATGATACAGTTTTAACAGCAAGTAGACAAAGTGCAAAGTATTTCCATGAATCATGTTCCATAGTAGCATTGGAATATGCAGATAGAGCAGGGCACCCTGAAAAGTCAGAAGAGCCAACAAAGACAGCTGGTGTGGAAATCAAAGCTAACTTAACAGATACTTGCAGATCGGTTGAAAGCATTTTGTCCATACCAAAGTCTAATAGACGTTCTTCAAAATCCAGACGTTCTTCAAAATCTAGAATGCAGCAGGTAAATTCATTGATTGAATTGAAGAATTCCACAGAAACCTCTTCTGAAATTGAAGAGTGCTCAATGAATGTTAGTCCAGCGGAGCCCAATTTTGTTGCCTTGACAGAAAAGTTTTTTAAAATAAAAGGCAAGAATGAAGTGCTGGCTATAGAACCAATGCAAACTCTGAAAGCAACAAATGAGATTTGTATGAACAACACACCAAAAGATAGAAACTCTGTAACCATTGCCAATTCATTTCACTGTCGTAACAGTAAAAGCCCCCGAAGGAGCATTAAGCAAAATGAAGAATTTTTAAATGGACATTTTTCTACAGAGCAGGTGCATATCAATTCAGAGGAGTCATTAGAAGTTCCTGTAGATACTTCTGAAACTGGTTGCATGTGCACACCTAACCAGTCACCTGAAAAAGAGGGAAACTGGCTCCAGGAGGAGGAGGATAAAATAAAAGAACCAACGATGGAGGCCCACAAGCAGAATTTTGATAATAAAAACTATATACCAGGTCATGAAAGCAATGTACCAGAGGGTGAGACTGCTTCAGAACTGAATGTGACAAGCGCATTTAGTGTGAAAAGAAAGTCAGGTAAATACTTGCCATACAAGCCTAAGACTATCATTTTGAGATTGTTTCAGAAATTTGCCATGACTTTTTCTTGAACTTATAATTTTGCTCTCTTTATGCAACTATTTGAAGTCTGTTAGTTATTCTATTTATAAAACTTGTATGAATACCAAAGGAATTTGGTTACTACAATTAAGAAAAGTACAGTGTACTGAAAAGAATCCCAACAGATTTTTCTCAGTTTTTATCTTTTACTAGTTCTGTTTTTAAAATCTTACTTTAACAGAAAGTATCCTTACTGTTTTGATACTGAAGTGTCATCATACACTCTTCTGACACTATCAGTCTTGTATTTAGGTCCAAGAGATCTCTTTAAGGGTATACTTGGGGGGGTGATTTACTTCAAAGTGACTATGGTTTAAAAGAAAAAATGGGCTTCTGTTGGTATCGCATTCCAAAATAGTTTAACACAAAAACTATTTGGAATATGTGACCTGACCGTGTTAAGAAAAGAGAAAGCAAAACATAAACAAATGCCTAAGTGAAATATTGGGGTGCAGTAGAAGGAGTTTCAATATAACCCAATAGAACATTACAAATATGAAATCAGTATTGCAGATTTTAACTGAGTATGTTAAGTCTTCTGTTAGGGCAAAGCAAACTTGGAACAGAAATAACCCCCTAGACTAAAAGTTAATCGGGGGTCCAAAAGACCTGCAATCTTTTGTGACAGGTTTTTGTATGCACAGAAAAAAATCTCCAGTGCTCTTGAATTGGTGCAAATACATAAAAGAGGAAATTTTAGTTATCACTCCAGAAAACAATGAATTAACAATAAACAATATTCAAATTATACTGACACTCTCAGTATGTAGTAACCAATTCTCAGGGGGGAAATCTTTTTCATCACTTAACTATCTTCTTGGTCATTATATCAGTTTCTGTGATGCTCCTTATTTTAGCCAACTACAGGTTTGAATAGGATACCTCATTCTCCATTTGGTTCCAATAAGAATATTTGTTGCCAGCAGCAAGTTCCATGTCAGCTTAAAGTATTTCACACTTTAAAAGTATTTCACATAACCTAAAGCATCATGATTGCACGTAAAGGTACAAAATACCCCCAAAACCAAGGCAATTTGAAAACTCTTATCTTTTTACATGTTTTTTGGACAAATCCAATAGATTTCATTAATCAGTCTATCCCTGCTATCAAGTAATCCCGCTTATTTAACATGGTAAACAAAAATCAACAACAGCCTACCTTTACATTCTGAAACCACTGAACCTCTTGCCGATCATGAGGTCAGCAGTTCGAATCAGTGCGACGGGGTGAGCTCCCATTACTCTATCCCAGCTCCTGCCAACCTAGCAGTTCAAAAGCATACAAGCGCGAGTAGATAAAAAGTTACTGCTGCAATGGGCAGGTAAATGGCGTTTCCATGCGCTCTGGCTTCCATCATGGTGTACCATTACACCAGAAGTGGTTTAGTCATGCTGGCCACATGACCTGGAAAAGCTTTCTGCAGACAAACGCTAGCCCCCTTGGCATGAAAGCGGAGATGAGCGTCATGCCCCATAGTTGAAGTCAACTAAACTTAACTGTCCAGGGGTCCTTTACTTTTACCTTTTACTCCCTTTGTGTTTGGAGCTAAATATTTATGTTGGAATTCAGAATAATTTTCTTTTGTCTTTCTTTTAGATAAAATAATCTAAAAATGAATCAACCCTCTGGTTAGCTTTGTAAGTTGGTATATTGAATTTGATATGTTTTGTGCTTTTGTAGAAGTTAAGAAATCGCCTAAAAAGCAGAATGACGAAGATCCTGACATATTAATTCAGCCTCTTGGAAAGAGAAGGAGGGTGTCCTTTGGTGGGCACTTGAGTCCTGAACTGTTTGATAAACGCTTACCTCCAAACTCACCACTTAAAAGAGGTGCAACTCCAGCACGACTGAGCTTGCCATTTGGAAACTCGCCTCGAGCGGTTTTGAAAAAGGCTTTGGAATTTAGACAATCTCGAATCAAGGTAAATAATTTTCTGTATTGAAATACCTCAAAATGCCCAGATCAAGTCTTCTGCTCCTCATTCTTCCAGTGCTAGTGTGTGTGTGTGTGTGTGTGTTTCTAACAATCCTGTACATGCATACTTAGGTATAAGTCCCATTGGGTGAAATCCAACATTGTGTGAGAAAATTCCTTCCCCTGTTGCTCTGTATGCCCTCCCCCCAGCCACCACCAAATCTCCAGAGGGTCCAAACACTTTGAAGCAGGATTGGTGAACACATGAGAGCTGGGGTGCAGGGAAGAAGGCCCCCTTGAGAGTAAATTTGTTCTAATGCCACAATATAATTGAATATTATCCATTCCTTTCAATGGGGCTTACAAATAAGTAGGTGTAGGATCCCTGCCTAAAATTTATTCTTAATTCAGGAGTTGTCAGGGTAAATGAAGTGTCCTTGAGACAGGTTTAGAGATTTATGATCTTGAATACAGGGACATATTATTTCCAAAACAAAACAAAATAAAAAATTCTTTCCAGTAGCACCTTAGAGACCAACTAAGTTTGTTCTTGGTATGAGCTTTCGTGTGCATGCACACGTCTTCAGATACACTGAAACGGAAGTCACCAGACCCTTAAATATTATTTCCAGTGTGGGTTGAGCAAGTTCCAGTTGCTTGACCATTTGCCTCAGAGGTCTTGCTGCCTAACAAATGCTAGCAAGGGAAGACTTGTTTCCACCATGGGATGAGTGAGGTCTAGCCCCACTCCCTTGTTTCCACCTGCTGTACAATAACTCTTTTGAGAACTGGCATTTTTATTAAAAGTTGGATTATGAGTAAAAATAAATAAAATTGCAGCAAGGGACAACATGACTCCATCATGGGTTGGAGCAAGTAGTTTGATGCTACTGTTCTGTTAGAGTTGTTTTTCTATTTAGTTGTTGTGATTGTATTTCATTTTATCATGTTGTGTGCTGTCCTCTGCTTCGTTTGAGGAAGGCCTCTCAAAGATAAGTGTTTTATCTTATTTAAAAGAAATGAGCAGAAAAGATGTCTACTTGAATGAATGCAGTCCATTCTCACTGAAAAAGGTTCTTAATTTTGGCTTGACAGTGCCCTTTAAAAAAGAGGGAGTAAAGCTCTCACTTAAGGAGAAAGGCTAGGAGAGGTGTGAGGAACCTCTGGCTTGCAGGCCAATCTTGGCTTGACTGGCTTCCCCATTGGCCCACAAGGGAGTTACCTGATATCATGCAGGTGAGGGCAGCAGTTGGCCAAACTGGCTTGAGTCACTTCCAAAACACCCAACAATCAGCTGGTTGTTGGGAGCCTTTGAAGTAGTGCACAAAGCAGGAACCCAGTGGCTGATGCAAAGCAAAGGTGTTCCTACTTGGTTCAGGTGTTGTAAGGTTTCTGTAGTGGCTTCTCGCGAGTAAAGAGTCCTGACTCCGGATCCTCTTATTTACAGGATTTATTGTACAACTATATACATTGCAGAGCTCAAAAGTCCATTACCGTCTTAGTCACTCTCAGATCCCGGAAGTGGCACTTTTCGGGAGCGCCCCCAACAGAAGAACTTGGGCACCCCAAGTCTCCTCCTCTCATCCCTGCGTTTCACCCCTCTACGCAATTGGGGCGACGGAACTGCCATAGCCCCTTCCTCCTCTGAGCCGCTTGGTCGGTGTTGGGAAACTGGAGCATCCCACAGCCCCTTCCCCATGGAGCTCTCTTCCTGCCTGTCGCTCCTGCAGGATGTCTCCCTGCTGCTCCAGTGGTGTTGGGAACCTTCAGCCTCGCAGAGCCCTTCCACCACCCTGCTGGGCTCTGACAGTTCCCTGACAGGTGTCGTTTCCCTCCTTTCATTTCAGCAACTGGATTTACAAAGAAACAGCTATTGAAATGACATGGAAAAACACGTTGCTTTTAACAGTGCCTTGCTGCCTGCTAGTGCTTTGAAGCCCTAACTTTGGGGTTTCAGAGCACCAAATCCCTTGACATTTATCATTTCAGCAGGAGGATTGCCCCACACACTTGTAAAATTTGGCCTGCTAGACTGCCCCATGGATCCAAAAAGGTTCCTTATCTCTGGGCTAGGACATGATGTGTGCCTGTGTGGTTTCTTTCTAGGCCTCTTCATGTGTCTGGCCTTCCAGATGTTGGTGGATTATAGGTCTCATCATCCTTAACCACTGGCTCTACTAACTGGAGTTGATAAAAGTTAGGCCAGAGGTCACCAAACTTTGAACCAGTGAGCACTTCTTAAATTTGGAGAAAGTGCTGTTCTTGCTAATCACAAAATGGCTGCCACGGGGATGGCTTCTTATTATAAACTGGCTGCCAAGTCTAAAAGTTTGTACAAATGTTATAGTAAGGAAATGCACTTGAATGAAGTACCAGGTACAACTACTTAGTTCCTGGGCAACTACTGAAGTCTGTAAGTGGATATTTATACATCAAATTGCTATCCTGTACTTCCTCTAAGGATCTCAGGACAACATAGAGAACATTTTATCCATTCAACCACTGCAGTATGATAGAGTTGTAAACCTAAGTGGTACACTAGATTCAGGTCTTCTCAGCTTAAGTTCTGCTTATGTGCTATGGCACATTTGATATCTCATTAGAAGTTCTTTGTATTAACTTTTTTTAAAAAACCCTCTTCTTTCTCTGCAGAGTTTCCCTGAAAGGGTTCAGCATGAGAATATTTCATCTAAGAATGCTGCCTCGCCCCCAGCACGCAGGTCTCCGGTTGCCTCGCCCCCAGCACGCAGGTCTCCGGTTGCCTCGCCCGCAGCACGCAAGTCTTCGGTTGCCTCGCCCGCAGCACGCAGGTCTCCGGTTGCCTCGCCCCCAGCACGCAGGTCTCCGGTTGCCTCGCCCCCAGCACGCAGGTCTCCGGTTGCCTCGCCCCCAGCACGCAGGTCTCCGGTTGCCTTGCCCCCAGCACGCAAGTCTTCGGTTGCTTCACCCACAGCACACAAGTCTCCAGTTGCCTCGCCCCCAGCCACTTTTTCTTTCGATGCACCCCAAAGAAGAGGTCGCTTTTCAGTTTCTCATGTTACCAGCCCACCTTCAGTAGAACAAGATGCTCTTTCCAGTCAGATGAACAGAGATGAAGAGTTCACTGAAGTAAAGACATCTGAACCTACTGTTCAAGAATGCAAAGCTGCTCGTTCAACAAAGAGGAACAAAAATGCTACTCCAAGGAGAAGTTCTTTGTGTAGGAGAAGTGGAGTAATGGGTGTAATTCACTCTAAAAGGCAAAGTGGTGCTTCCAAAGCCAACTTGATAGGTTTGTCATTATTGCTTTATTAGTGTCTTTTGATGTTCCACAAATCAATCAGATACAGCATCTTAATATTATAAAAGACTGCAGGGGTTGCCAACCTTTTTGGATCACTGGGCACAGTTTGAATTCTCATAGACTGAGGGTGTCCATCACAAAATGGCTACTATGAGAGGTGTGTGGCCTAACACAATGGCTGCAATGGGGAGCATGGTCTAACACAGAATTAGGCAGCCACCCTCAATCTTATGCTTACCATGGGAAGTCATTTAGGTCCTGCTAATCCTGATTGTGGAGATCACACCGATGCTGTAATGGGACATTACTCAGTACCAGGAAAAATATACAAGGTGGCCACACCACACTCAATTTCATTTCACAGAAATTGCTCAAACTTGCGTCCCCAGCTGTTGTTGGCCTACAACTCCCATAATCCCTAGCTAGCAAGACCAGTGGTCAGGGATAATGGGAGTTATAGTCCAACAATAGCTAGGGACCAAGTTTGAGAAACACTGGCTTAGCTTAGAAGATACATGCACATTTTGTCCTCTATTTGTAGGAGGGCTAGACAGTTGTGGGTTTTTTAACTAAAAAAAATTAAAGCTTGGAATTTGCACATGTCCAGGGGTACCAATGAAAGCCTTCATGGGCATCAGGATGACAACCCTGGCTTAAAAATGCATTAGAACAAATGAATCTACAAATCTAGTAAATGTTGGCTTTATTAAAAATGTGTATTAAGCATAGAAATAACTAGCAATCTTGAACAATTATCATTCCAGTTGCAAAGTCTTGGGCAGATATAGTGAAACAGGGTGTTCCAAAATCTCAAGTAAGCAGTGCTGCAAAATGTGGTCTTAAAAGATCTGTCAAGAAGAGGTCAGCCAAGAAGAGCTCAACAAAACCATCAAAGGTAATTTTCTAGCAATGATCAAAACTAATACCCCACATTTAGTAAATATATTGAAACATTCCCTTTTCCAGTCATTAAACACCAGAGTCTGGAATTCTTTGAAACCAGGGATGGGAAGGGTCTTTATCTTTTTGATAGACGGTCTGTTTGCTTGACGTACCAATTTCAGTCCCTGGCACTTCTAGACAGCTTGAGATCTATTCCACTAAGTCAGAATAGACATTACTGGGATGGATGGACCTATAGTTCTGCTTTGTATAAGGCAACTTCAAATGTCTTCCACCTTGCCCCTCCCCCAATAATTGCATGGAATTCCAGAGCAAATGTGCAGATCAGATGATTTCCCCCTACTCTGAGTTTCTGTTGGGGTGTGGATGCCTTTTGGATAATGAAACCAGCCTGAATTACCATATTGAAGTATATATGAGAGTAATATAAAGCACAGCAGTTTGTAAAGTAGGTTAAAACTAGGCTTGAGAAAATTATGAATAAGTTGATGTTGCTAATGTTAATGAGTATGCATCGTCTTTTCTTTTGAGAGAGGATATGGTAAAATGAATGGTGATGAATTCTAGGTGCATGATGAGAGCAAGTAGAAAGGCAGTCAATGTCAGGTAGATGGAGCAAGACCATGTTTTCTCCACAAACCAAGGTGGCTTGCCCACATACTGGCCTACAAGCAAAAAGAAATAATATTTTAAGAGCCATGTTTGCTACTTAAAAGCTTGTAAGTTAAGTAAAGCAGGCTGAATGATCTGTAAGAACAATGGCTTGCAGCCAACATTGTGCACATGCAAAGCAGATCTCCGCATGAGAAACAGGACTACATCTTATTGTTTGTTGTCAAACAATTACCAAGTACCCAGTATCCTGAAAGTAGATGGGTAGACACTTCTAAAACATTTCCAACCGTAATATTAGCTTTTTGCAAAGAGGGAAAGAGCCAGAAAAGTTTTCAAATGCCTTTCACACAGCTTTCCTCTTGTTTTCAAATATTTCAAACTATGAATTACTATTTGATTACCATACTTTAGGAATAAAGTGAGTTTTCTATATTCAAACTACTACAATTACAATTAAATCCTTTAGAGTTCATGCTGCTTAATGCAATGTAGTTAACAGCATGTAATGAACCAGGAAGGTTCAGTTCAAACTTTAGCTCAGCCACGAAATCATTGGATCAGCCATACTCTGTCAAGCATCTAATCTGTAATATGGGTGTAATACTCAGTAGCCTTACAGGATGTTAAGCAGATTGGACTCTATTCTGTACTATTATACTATTATTCTCAAATACATCTATATTAAATACATACATAAATGGAATGAATCAAATAAGATATTCAAAATTGGATTTCCTATGCCATTTTTGCAGTCTTTTCTCAGTACTACTTAAGTAAAAGGATGGAAATGGCTTAGAAATGGCAAAAGCAAGACTGCATCTCAGCAGCCACCCTAAGCATCAGTGCAACAATGCACTGAGAATTTTTAGTACAGTGGTGCCCCGCTAGACGAAAATAATTCGTCCCGCGAAAATTTTCGTCTAGCGGGGTTTTCGTCTTGCGGAGCGGCAATGGGAGCCGCGCTCCGCAAAAACGAAAAAAAAGACGAAATTTTTTCGTCTTGCGAGGCAGCCCCATAGACTTTTTCGTCTAGCGGGGCAGCCTCCCGCTAGACGAATGCTTTCGTCTAGCGAGTTTTTCGTCTAGCGAAGCATTCGTCTAGCGGGGTACCACTGTATGTTGTCGGGGACGCAAGATGTGACTGGCCAGGTGTGAGGTCCATGTTTGTAGTTTCTGCTGCTGCCAAGCAGCAAAATGTTTCAAGAAGGAAAAATGGCTGAAAGCTCTGTCTGCTTTTTTTTGGTTTGGATTTATTGTGCATGCCGGGCTTGAACATTCAGAACTGTATCCAACTTTGAAGTAAATGGTAATTGAGCTGCAAGTACCAGGACCTACATGCACCCAGAGCCTCAGTGATCAGACTCAAAGGTTTAATTGTATATTTTGTTTTCAGAACAATGTTTCCATGCTCAAAACACCAATAAGAAAAGTCAAGGGTCACTTTACTACCGGCCATGCAAATTCCCCTGCTCCAATTGTGATTGGAAAAGCTCATACCAGTATTGTGAATGTCGGTGTACAAGTCCCTAAAGTGATGATCAACTATCCTTTGAAGAAACATGATGACTTAAATGAAAGTTTTACAGGTAAATTGTTAGTGTTTTGGTGAAATGATTTTTTTTCTTGTACCAAATATTTTGCAAGCCTATAAGGAGTTCACTTGCATCCCATGGAAAATGGTTGGATTGGTCATATAAAGAACTTGGTTCTTTAGTGCTGTTCTAACAAAATAAAACCTATTTTGTACAATGCAGCATTCCATTTAAGTCAGTGACTGGCCAGAAAGACCTGTGTTTAAATCTCTGCTCATCCATGAATCTTACTTGGTGCCCTTCAACTAGTCAATATATCTCAACATATCTGACTATGTTTTTGCAAGGATAAAGCTGTAGTAGTGGAGAAAGTCCATGTATGTCACAAAGTTCCAAGTACATTTCTTAAAAAACCATTGGCTGCTAGGGCTATCTTAAGATATATTTATCCTATCATATGAGGAAGTTAATGTCCTAAGATGGCACTTGTTATAACACTTTCTTATGGCTTTGATCCACAGAACTGAATGGAAGGATAAAATAGATTGGTGCTGTTTTGTTAACTTTTTAAGAAGACCTGCTGGAGCTAACCCAAAGGCTTTCTGGGCCAGCATACTGTTTCCCGGAGTAACCAACCAGATCACTATGGGAAGCCCACAAGCAGGGCATGGTGGCAATAGCCCTTTTGTTTCACTGCAGCATGCTACTCTGATATGCTCCCAGCCCTCTAGAAGTGTAGGGTTAGGACTGGACTACCCTAGGTGATATTGAACCCAGCAAGACGCTCAGAGCTGTAGGAATGCACAACCTGCAAGGAACAGGGGGAGCAGTCTGGGAGAATATAAACTTGCAAAGCCCTTTTGGGTCTTTGCTAAATTGAAAGCTCCCAATTCAGTATCCTTAGGCACATCCAGATTATCCTAAACAAAATCGAAAATTCTTTCTAGTAGCACCTTAGAGACCAACTGAGTTTGTTCCTGGTATGAGCTTTCGTGTGCATGCACACTTCTTCAGATACCTGAAGAAGTGTGCATGCACACGAAAGCTCATACCAGGAACAAACTCAGTTGGTCTCTAAGGTGCTACTAGAAAGAATTTTCGATTTTGTTTTGACTATGGCAGACCAACACGGCTACCCACCTGTAACCAGATTATCCTAGTTCCAGCTCTGGTTCATTCTGCTCCCAGGCAAGAGGAAGTGACAACAGATTAGGAGTTAGTTGCTTTTCCCCACACAGCACAACTGTTAGTCAGAAACAGTCATCTCATGATCAAAATAAGCTTTCTGCTTGCATTCAACTATTTTTATATGCAAATCTGGGCAGATTTAATAGCTAAAAAATTAAAATTCTATGTACAGTGGTACCTTGAGTTACAAACGCCTCAGGTTACAAACACTTCAGGTTACAAACTTCGCTAACCTGAAAGAGTTACCTCGAGTTGAGAACTTTGCCCCAGGATGAGAACGGAAATCGTGTGCTGGCAACACAGTGGCACCAAGAGGCCCCATTAGTGAAAGCACGCCTCTAGTTAAGAACAGTTTCAGGTTAAGAACGGACCTCCGGAACGAATTAAGTTTGTAACTAGAGGTACCACTGTAAAACCTATAGTGTGTGTTCCTCTGCAGTACAGCATTAGGTGCACAGTAAAACTTTAAGAAATAAAAGCTGCTTAGTCTTATCAATCCCTAATTGCCAGAAAATTGTATTGTAAACATGCGTACAGGAAAGTGATGAATATAAGGCACTAAGTGGTTTTTAACATTGACAACTTACCCATTCTTGACTATAGTAAGATTTTTATCCATGCTAACTTACCAACTCTCGGCTTTGCCAACAGATGGCACTATGATATTATTTTAAAGGTAGTTCAATATCTAAACCAAGTGTAATACAGTAGTAATACCACCATATAATGGCCCACGAATACACAGCCATTTCATCATACTAATAATGGTTTTAAATGCCCTTGAATGAAAGTTTGCTCTTTTGCTAAAATCCCGAATTACCTGTTTAATCTGGAAGCATGTGAATTTAGTAATTTCCCAAACTCATATTAGTCTTAATTATGCACTAGTCTTTTAATTCCGCCCTCTCCCACCCCACAATGATGTTTTTTTTTAAAAAAAAAAAAATCATTAATTTAGATTAGATTTGCTTAATTCTGTTTTACTATTCTCAGTAACGGTGAAATGGGTATGCTGGGTACTGAAGGTCCATTTCTAGTTGTTAGGAATCGTTCAAACTAGCTAGTGAGATCTTATCAGGCTAAGACTTTAAAGTATCTCGTCATCTTCAGTAGCTAAAAACTTAGAAAGGAAACTGTTCTTTACTGAACTCAGTGCTTGTAGTGTAGCAGCATATATGCAGAGCCCTGATAATTCCCTTTCCCCCAGTGTTTCAAAATATATAATACTGGGGGTCTGAATCGAGCACAGGTGTCCCGCTGCCCTACTCTTCAGGCTGAGCCAGCCAGAGAACCCCCTCCCAGCAGGAAGCCACAAATGGGGTGTTCAAGGGGTGGGGCTGAGATAGCCCAGATCTGATTGATCCCAAGCCAGTCTTGCAACCTTCATTGGCTAGCACTGGGCCCAATCAAGACCTGATGCAGGGATCAGGTCCAAACCTTCTATACTGCAATTTACTACTTCTATTTCTATACTGCAATATAGAGAAGAAAAGAGGTGTGGTTCCTCTGTTCCTGCCTGATTTTTGTTGACAGTTGCTGGGTTTTTTATGGAAGCACAGCTTGCCAGAGTGAAAGAATCTTACTTCTGGGGAACTGGGAAGGAAATCAGGATTTTACATGGAAGCATTGGTGCTCGCTAGAGGTGGGGTAGGGACTTCCCTATTTCAAGAAAGTATGTGGGTTTATTGAACCATGCAATATAGATGTATAGAATACTAGTATAATTTAAAGTTGAAAATGTCTTCATGGCATAAATAAATGTAATAAATGTAATAAATCATTAGCGGAAAGAGGATTTGATACATCATCAACAGCTATCACAGTTTGTTCAGACTAATGGGTGATAAACTACCATGTGGCTGTAAACTGTCATGAACATTAATGTTTGAAAATCTTGTGTGATGTTGTAGTCTGGGATTGCACTGTATATAAGACTGTTCTTCTGGGGAGCAGTCAAGCAAAGAGAATGAATTCTTAATAGTTATGTTTTCCCTTGCTCCCAATTGCAAACAAACTAAATGATTATTTCTTTACTGAACTTTAAATACTGTTTGCAGGGTTGGCTGAGATATTCAACACTCCACTGAAAGGCTTACCCTCTTCTGCTCAAAAGACTACTATACCAACACCAGAAGTCGTCTCAGAAATGCACACTCCAGAGGAGTTTGGTATGCATGTTTTGTATATAACCCTGGTGCTAACTATTACATGGTGACTTGATTCCCCCCCCCCCCCTGAAATCACCCCATGTGAAAATCATGTGAGTTGTAGGAAATAGTGGGTGATATCCAACTAAGTAATATACAGAGCAGACCCAGTGAAATCAGTGGACTTGTGTATAAGTAGATTTCAGTGGATCTACCCTGTGTTTTACTTAGTTGGATATCACCAGTAGTTTTAAAGCTTTTCTCCAGTCTGGTAACAGTGATTTTTCACACTTGGAAGAGGAAAAAGTCTCAAGATTTCCTGACTGTGTAGGGGTCTAAGCAAACGTATCTGCACATGACGTTTGGCAAATTCTCAATAGGTTTTTATGCGGTAATTCTCCGGGAGTTATAATTCATCTTAGAAAAATATTCTATGAGAAAGGTAAAGGACCCCTAGGATTAAGTCCAGTCAAAGGCGACTATGGCGTGTAGTGCTCATCTCGCTTCAGGCCGAGGGAGCTTGGTGTTTGTCCACAGACAGCTTTCTGGGTCATGTGGCCAGCATGACCAAAGCACTTCTGCTGCAATGGAACACTGTGACAGAAGCCAGAGTGCACCAAAATGCTGTTTACCTTCCTGCTGCAGCAGTACCTGTTTACTTGCACTGGTATGCTTTTGAACTGCTAAGTTGGCAGGAGTTGGGACAGAGCAACGGGAGCTCACCATGTCGCGGGGATCTAAACTGCTGACTTTCCAATCGGCAAGCTCAAGAGGCTCGTTGGAAAGAAATTTCACTGCTGGTTTTAAAGAAGCATTAGTTTGTTCTTGCTTTAAGATCAAAATTCTGCCTTTTTGTAGCAGAGCAAAAAATTGAGAACTGCAGTTGAAATAAATTAAATTAATGCAATGTGTGAATACAGAAAAGTCATAAAAATGCAGCTGCTAAAATACAAACTATCACTAGAAACAGCCAAGATTAAAACTAAAAATTCCCATGCATCTGAAAAAAAGTTTCTGAAAAGAGAGTATTTCTCAGCTGGTGGCAGAACACTGGAAAACTTGGGGCTGACCAACCATGCTGTTGTGGCAGGAATGTACACATTCTGAGCACCACAGCAGAGTGTTTTTCTATGTCATCAGTGTAACACTGGGATATAAAGGGGCTCATAGGAGGGTCTTGTTCTGGCTTTCCCAGTTGTTAGAAAGATTTGTGCTATTTTCCATCCCCCATCAGAGGCAAAGTGCATGCAATTCCAAAGTTTCCCTTAGGCAAATGAAAAATGGAGCAAAAGAGTGCATCCAGGAGTTGTTACTACTATCAGTGTGAGCACAAGTCCTGTAAGTTCAATAGTTGTGGCAGGGCAGATTTCTTTTTGCAGTGGGAGGTGTTGGCCAGTTCAGGACTGTTCATAGTAGGCATAAGTGTGTTGCGCAGCGTAAATTAATAACAGTCTTCTTCAGTAAAAGAATAGAAGCTTTACTGAGTTAAAATAAATTTGTTTGCAAATAACAGCATAGTGAACAGAAGATTAAACTAGCTTCAGAACATACACAGACTTTCCATTGAGCACAGGCTTCATAGAGCACAGGCTTCACCACACAGAGACTGAGTCTGCCTGCAAGCAGATACAATACTTATACAGAGAATGAGTCATCTTCAAATGAGTCACAGTGATTCAGCATGCTAAATGATTCTGCGGCTTTTCAGCATTTCACAACATTTCTAGACTCCTTTACTGCTTCCTTTACTGCCTCTGTTCTCAAATACCTTGGTCACATGACAAAGTGTACCTCTTATTCCTAGTCCTGCTAACTATCCTCCTTTGAGATATTACACAAGCACCATCCCCTTTCCTGCAGCACATCATTTATTCAAGAATCCTGCCTTATCAGGTGGCACAGAGTTGACAGGTGTCCCTTGTTTCCACTAGGAAGAACAGTAATTTCTTATGTAATTAAATACTCCTTTTACAGTTCATTTTTATATCTCTTAATAGGAGAGATGTCTGTATCACCTTTCAGTGCAGCAAGCCAACAAAAACTTTACAACCAAGATGTCATATCCCCCTTCTTGAAAGAAGTGTCACAGATCTCTGCTCTTGAGCAAGATGACATAACTACAACTCCAAAAGGAATGAATTATTCATTAGAAAAAGATGTAGAGAAAAATATGTCATTGGTCACAGCTGCAAATGAAGCTACTATACAGGGAGTGATAGAAGATAAAAGAAAAGGTCCAGAACAAAAATTAGAGCCTGTTGAAGCATTTTCAGGGGTCAAGAGGCTCTTGAGGACACCGAAGCAAAAACCAGGGCCAGTTGATGCTCTTTCAGGAGTGAAGAGGGTCTTGAGGACACCCAAACAAAAACCAGAGCCAGTTGATGCGCTTTCAGGAGTGAAGAGGGTCTTGAGAACACCCAAACAAAAACCAGAGCCAGTTGATGCGCTTTCAGGAGTCAAGAGGGTCTTGAGAACACCAAAACAGAAACCAGAGCCAGTTGATGCACTTTCAGGAGTCAAGAGACTCTTGAGGACACCCAAAGAAATCCTGGAGTCTGTTGCAGATGACACTGTCTGCTCCAAATTCATTATGTCTCCAGACGAAGCAAAGCAATTGATGGGAAGCAGCACTAGGAGAAAACAAAGAATGCTACTCATGGGCTATAATGCTATAGATACCACTATTAATCATGCTATCAAAGCACCTAAGGAAAAAGTGGAAGCAGTGGAAGATATGGGAGGAATTCAGAGGCTATTGAGAACACCTAAACAAAGATTTGAACCCATGGATGATATGATTGGCATTAGTCGATTACTGAAGACACCAAAGCAGAAGTTTATGCCAGTTGATGACTACTTGGGACTGCAGAGATTCATGACCGAACCTAAACAAAGCTTTCCGAGTCCCGAAATTGATTATACAGGTGTTAAGGAAATGTTGGAAGCTGCAGATGGACAGAAGGTAGGTCTTCTATATTAAATATCTGAGAAAGGTTTTATATTCTTGTTGTTCAGTCGTGTTTGACTCTTCATGACCCCATGGACCAGAGCACACCAGGCATGCCTATCTTTCACTGCCTCCCACAGTTTGGCCAAACTCGTGCTAGTCTCTTCTTAAATTGCACTAGTTATTTCAATAAAAGAAATCATTAACATGACCCAATTTTTTCTTGCACAGCAAGATTCTGTGACATGTTTATATGACATTCAGTTCTGCCATTTCTCTGAACGCAGATTGGGTTGGAATGTGGAATGAAGCATTTTGAGCAGAGAATTACTAACTTGTTCCAGCAAGCCGTGATCTCCTGGAAAAGCAAAGTGTAGGCACACATGCTTACTTTGTGTTTTTTACCAGGAGCAAATATGTTACCTGTGGGGTGGCACCCACAGTACAAGCAACACCTGATTTTGATGAACCAACCTTACTCCCAACTCTGAGGCTAATCTTGCCTGAGTACTAATTAGAATCTTTTTGGATTTTTTGGCACAGATCTTGCCATTTAAAATCACTGGTTTTGAATATATATGAAATAGTCTTATTTTTTGTAGGGAGAAAAGGTGGGACATAATATCATTTATCACTACTGCTTTTACTTCGAAGTGTTTCATCTCTGGATCACTTGTACATTGTGTTTAATGACATTGGGTACCCTCTATGTATAAATATCATATACTCCATTTCAAATTGTGTAACTAACCTATTGCCTCTTAGTAATCTGTTGAAGTAAAGTATCTTAAGTCTTTTCTTCCTTTCTTTATTGTACTCCTTTCATTTAGCCATTCATTTTTGTTGATTCCCTCCACAGCACTCCACAGCACTCACAAAATAATGATTAGAGTTGTGACTGGCACACTTGTGATACAAAGTGGATGCACTCATGATTTTATTATAGCAGCATTGCTATTTATTTTTCATCTCCTTTCATTATATCTTTGTATTTCGATATTTAGTATGTTCAGTAAGTATTATGAAGCATCGTGTGAAATTCAGTTAATCAACTAGCAGGCTGGAAGGCTAGGTCAGGACTGCCATACATATTTTACAAAGCACTAAATTAGCTATATTAGAGTACCTGCATCTTCAATGAACTTAACACAGTTCCACACACACACATGTCAGTTCAATTTGGACTTTTATAAATATTGTATAACACTGGTTATAGGCCGAGCATCTTTTCATGTCAGTTATTGTAATAATTATGTATTTTTTCTAGGCTGAATTGCCAGAGTTTGTGAATTTAATGAAAGAAGATAATGGATCATGTATGAGTTCCAGAGGTGAGCTTGGTGTATGTAAATATTATTTCAACAAAACCTTTTATTTTCCATTTATTTTCAAAAAAGGAAGTAGCAGCTTTACATTTATCTGCTTTAAAATATGGTTTTATTTCAGAACTAAAATGAAATAAAGTCAGAAGTTTTCAACCTTTTGGGGTCCATGGCTCCCTTGACCAATTACATTCTGCGGCACCCATGTGGGGCTAAAGAGCCCAGTTATGTCATCCCTTGCCTGCAGAACTGGCAGCCCCTCGCCCTTTTTCAAACATTCTCCCTGTGCAAGCCTTTGAGAGGCAGAGATGCAAAGGCATCAGTGGAGGGAGGCAAGGAAAGGGACAGAGGCCAGTGTTGCCCGCAGCACCCCTGACCATCATTCAAGACTCCCCCTGGGTGCCACAGCACACTAGTTGAAAATCATTGAATTAAGTATTTACAGTAAAGCTGCAAGGCTTTTGGGGTGCTCTTTCAAATACACAGACGGCTAACAGTTGTGCATGTTGTCTGCCTTGATTTTCTATTTGCATAGCAGTTACAGAGATTAATTTTTTTAATGTGTGGGCATCAAAATCTGTTGCCATTGTACCTCTTTATGTGCATCTTATGTCCTAAAGCACACAATGGTAATAGGAAAATAGGACTGATGGTTGAAAATGGGATCCTTATGTTACTGGTGTACCTATTTGATGCTTGCAGTATATCTGAATGGGACATGGGTGGTGCTGTGGTCTAAACCACTGAGCCTAGGGCTTGCCGATCTGAAGGCCGGCGGTTTGAATCCCCACGGCGGGATGAGCTCCCGTTGCTCGGTCCCAGCTCCTGCCAACCTAGCAGTTCAAAATCATGTCAAAGTGCAAGTAGATAAATAGATACCACTCTGGCGGGAAGGTAAACAGCGTTTCTGTGGGCTGCTCTGGTTTCGCCAGAAGCGACTTAGTCATGCTGGCCATATGACCCGGAAAAACTGTCTGCGGACAAACGTTGGCTCCCTCGGCCAGTAAAGCGAGACGAGCGCCGCAACCCCAGAGTTGTTCGCGACTGGGACTTAACTGTCAGGGATGCTTTACCTTCACCTTTGTTAGTATACAATGGTACCTCAGGCTAAGAACTTAATTCGTTCTGGAGGTCTGTTCTTAACCTGAGGTACCACTTTTGCTAATGTGGCCTCCCACTGGCGCTGCGCCACCGCCACACAATTTCTGTTCTCATCTTGAAGCAAAGTTATTAACCCGAGGTACTATTTCTGGGTTAGCAGAGTCTGTAACCGAAGTGTCTGTAACCCACTGTATCTGAAAGGGCAATAGATGCAGCTGGCTTGCATGATTTGTACGCATTGATTCTTGAGTGTATAGTGCACATTAGGTTGTAAGTGTGGGAGCTCTGTGCAAAAGGTTCTTTTGAACAAACAAGCCAGGGCAAATCTAATGGATTTGAATTCCAGCATAGGACTACAGGAACCCATCACTAAGTACCCTATTTTTCGTTCCATAACGCGCACCGGACCATAATGCACACTTAGTTTTTAGGGGAAGACAACAAGAAAAAAAAATTCTGAATCAAATGTTGTACTAAACTACCAAAGCCTTTTTTCCTTATTCACTTCCCTGTGGCCGTGCCCAAATGGAACCCTCTGCATTCCTCATTAAACCGCCAATAGAACTCCTAATGCCTCATACAAATGTACCGGTAATAAAACTCTGGACCTCAATGAAAACCTGTTACGCTTGGGTTATAAACTTGGACACTGTATCTCCGAAATGTATCCCTTCATTCCACTTTTTCTCTCCCAGAATAATGTGTTGCTGTTTCCTTTAACTCTGTATACCCACCCACTGGCCAACACAATTTGTTTACATAAGAACTCACAGGTCCATCTGATACAGGAAAAGGGATTTTATTGATGAACAAATATAGAAGTCGAGAGAATGGCTAATGTACATACAAATGTTCAGTTCCACCACCCGCCAAAAATCCTGTAAGGCGACAACCACCAGGAAAAACATCTTTTTTTATCTAAACACAACAAAGACACCCTATTCATCCGCCATAATCCCCTCAGCCCCCCCCCCCGATAATTGTGCCCCCAGGGAAGGAGAGGAGGCAGAGGCCTATGGGCGGGAGGAGGGCAGCTGAGAGGAAGTTTTGACAGCTCCTCCAGCTGCTGCTGAGGGAAAGGAATGTACAAAGGGAAAGTGCCCGAGGGTGGGGGGAAGGGCGGAAAGAAAAGCAGCTGCCGATCCCTGCTCTGGCGAGCGTCAGAGGTGGGCAGCAGCAGAAGTGGCACCCAGTGCCTTCGCTCCATAACGCACATAGACTTTTCCCCTTTTTAGGAGGAAAAGTGCGCGTTATGGAGCGAAAAATACGGTAATGTTTAGGTCAAGTCGTGAGCCCATTCTAAATGTAACTTAGTATTTCTAAAGCTACATGTGGCTAAGAAGTGCTTAGTTTGATTGCATTTTATTCACCTTGAAGCATTCTTCATAATTGCAACAAAACTTGAATAATTTTATTTAGGAGATTCTGAAATATGAAGGTTTGGGAAAGCACTGTAAAGTGGCATAATCTGCAAATAGTGGTGTATTATTAAAGTTAAGAATGATTAATTTCACAAGATATAAATATCACATGGCAAAATATAAAAGAAATTTTTTGAAGCAATGTAGAACTTCCTCTGGGACTTCTTGGCTAATAAGTGTGTTTACTACTCTTCACAATCACCATATCCTGAGAAATAACATTGAATGTGCTTTTCTTTTTTAAGAGTCCATGAGAAATAACTATGAATATAAAGAAGCAAAACTGGAATCATCACCTAAAAGAATATCTCCTTTCCCAAAACCAAAGGACAACAGTAAAAATATTTCAGAATTAGAAGACAACTTGGGACATGTTGCCTGTAACACATTTAGTGAATTAAAATCAGAAGCAGTGATAGAACCTGTTGAAATAATGTGTGTTTCAGAAAGCCATCAGCCAAAGGGAATGGACTCTGAAAACGGAGACAAAATTGATTTTGTGAAAGAACCAGCTGCAAATTCTGGGACAGTAGATATAGAAATTGTTGGATCATTGGCTTCAGCTAGAAGAACTAGAAGAGGGGAAGCTGATGAATCCAGATCCATAAAAGAACATGATGCAAAAAATACACAGAGGCATAAAAGCATCACCCAGAGAGCAGAATCAGTCAATTGTGTGCAAGCTAACGAAAACTTTGACCAGAACATCACTGAAATAAATCTAAAGCAAGAATCTGAAAGCAACACACCTGCAGTTGAAAGTGAGGGGGAAATGGCAGCTCGACAAACTGAAGCAAGTTTAGATTTAGAAGAAAATGCAGAAATACAAGACAAAATAAAAAACGAAGATTTTGAAACTTCAGGAGTAGAAAGCGCTGGAAATGTCACACTTAAAAGAAATAGAAGAAGAAAGGCTGCTTCAATACAAGCAGTATTTACAACAAACACAGATGTTAATGAGGCTAAAAAGGAAAGTCTAAGACACACAACACCTAAAACACCCATTTTGGAAAAGACTGCAACAGAAGTAAAAGAAAATAATGTTAGGAGAAGGAAAGGGAGGAAAGTTCATTTTCTATGTGATAATTCTGTACCACTTGAGGAAAAACTTATGCTTGGAGGTAAGGATGGTGCTTATGAAGAACCAACAAGTGCTTCCATTGCATCACAGCTAGGCATGCAGGAAATTCAAAATGAAGAGACTCCTAATGAAGCGCAAAAGGTGCCATTGGAAAGTGTGCAAACTCCTGAGAAGCACAGTCCACCAAGAAGGCAGACAGCACCCAGGAGAGGAAGAAGCAAGCGAGCTATTTGTCAGGAAACAACTATAGAATGTGACAGTAAACAGGCAGCTGATACAGAAGACCAAAATATGCTTGTCACTGTAAAAGAGAATCAACCAAAAAGGGGCAGAAGAAGAAGAGCTGTTTCTGAATGCCAGATACCACCTCTTTTGGAAAATGTTGCTCTTACAAAAGAGAGTCCAACAGTGGACAGCTTTAGTTCTACCCAAGGAAAGTGTTCTTTGCAAGAAACTCAGACTAAAGAGAATCTTGATGAAATGCCTAAGATGCCCTTGGAAAGTGAGCAACCTCTTTTAGAACACAGCCCACCAAAAAGACAAAAGATAGAAAAAGGAAACCCACCCAGGAGAGGTAGAAGCAAACAAACAATTTCTCCTAAAATGCTCACTGAATGTGACAGTAAACAGGCAGCTGATACAGAAGAATACAATATGGCTGTCACTGTAAAAGAGAATCAGTCAAAAAGGGGCAGGGGAAGAAGAGCTGTTTCTGAATGCCAGATACCACCTCTTTTGGAAAATGTTGCTCTTACAAAAGAGAGTCCAACAGTGGACAGCTTTAGTTCTACCCAAGGAAAGTGTTCTTTGCAAGAAACTCAGACTAAAGAGAATCTTGATGAAATGCCTAAGATGCCCTTGGAAAGTGAGCAACCTCTTTTAGAACACAGCCCACCAAAAAGACAGAAGATAGAAAAAGGAAACCCACCCAGGAGAGGTAGAAGCAAACAAACAATTTCTCCTAAAATACTCACTGAATGTGACAGTAAAGAGGCAGTTAATACAGAAGACCACAATATGCCTGTCACTCTAAAAGAGAATCAGCCAAAAAGGGGCAGGGGGAGAAGAGCTGTTCCTGTATGTTCAGTGACATTGCCTCTGGAAAACATTGCTCTTACATATGAGGGCCCAACAGCGAACAGCATTAGTTCAGCCCCAGGAAAGTGTTCTTTAGATGAAATTCAAAATGAAGAGAAACCTAATGAAACTGAGAAGGTGCTTTTGGAAGGTTTGCAAACTCGTGCAAAGTATTGTCCAGCAAGGAGGCAAAAAGTAGCAAACAGGATGCTGCCCAAGAGAGGGAAAAGCAAGCAAGCCATTTCTCAGGAAACATCCGTAGAATGTGCAACTAAAAGTAAACAGACGGCTGACAGAAAAGACCAAGCCATGGTTGTCACCATAAAAGATAATCAGCCGAAAAGGGGCAGAAGAAGAGTTGTTCCTGTATCTCATATGACATTGCCTCTAGGAAACATTACTCTTGCATATGAGGGTGCAACAGTGGACAGCTTTAGTTCTGCCCAAGAAAAATGTTCTTTGCAAGAAATTCAAACGGAACAGAATCTTGATGAAATGCTTAATATGCCCTTGGAAAGTGTGCAACCTCTTTTAGAGCACACTCCACCAAAAAAACAGAAGGTAAAAGGAAACCCACCCAGGAGAGGTAGAAGCAAACAAACAATTTCTCCTAAAATACCCACTGAATGTGACAGTAAACAGGCAGCTGATACAGAAGACCAGAATATGCTTGTCACTGTAAAAGAGAATCAGCCAAAAAGGGGCAGGGGGAGGAGAGCTGTTCCTGAATGCCAAATACCACCTCCTTTGGAAAATGTTGCTCTTACATATGATGGCCCTACAGTGGGCAGCTTTGGTTCTACCCAAGGAAAATGTTCTTTGCAAGATATTCAAAGTGAAAAGAATCCTATTGAAACGCCTAAGATGCCCTTGGAAAGTGTGCAACCTCTTTTAGAGCACAGTCCACAAAAAAGACAGAAGATAGAAAAAGGAAACCCACTCAGGAGAGGTAGAAACAAACAAACCATTTCTTCTGAAATACTCACTGAATGTGGCAGTAAGCAGGCAGATGATACAGAAGACCAAAATATGCTTGTCACTATAAAAGAGAATCGGCTAAAAAGGGGTAGAGGAAGAAAGATTGCCCCTGTAACAGCTCTTTCTCCCCTCAAAAATAACATTTTACCATTGCCATCCTCAACCAAAAGCAAAGGTGCGATGGAACAGCCAGGTGATGTTTTGGAAATTGCAACTGTTGCAAGTGAGAATCTGCCACATAGGGGCAGAAGAAGAAAAGTAGATGAGGTAATTGCAGCAAGCTCAGTTTCTGCAAGTAAAAAACCTATATTGCTTGATACCGGGAATCAAGAAGACATGCCAGAAGTTTTAAAAAGTGTGACAATAGATAATGTTTCCAAAAGAGGTAGAAGAAAGCAATCAGTTCCTTCTGAAATCTCAACAGAAAGTAATGGCGAACCAGGAAGTGACAACAGAAAGGCCTCTTTTGTAAAAGATAAGATGCCTTTGGAAAGTAGTTCAGTTTTTCAAAACCAATTAAAGGGGAAGAGAGTAAAAAGAACTACTCCATCACGGGTACACCCATCTCTCAAAGTAAGCATCACTCTAACATCACCTCCAGACAAAGGTGAAACTGTCAGTGAAAATCAAAGCACCCTTCTTGAGAATGATGCAATTGGAAAAGTGAAACTTGAAAAACGTGGCAGAAGAAACAAAAATAAGATAGTGACACCTTCCACATCTGTCAGAAGGAAGCACAACCTTCCTAAAAAGGAAGATTTTCAGGAAAAACAAAATGTGGTTTTTGGAAAGCTACCTATAGCCAATGAGAAAATAAGCAGAAGAGGTAGAAAAGTTGATGCACTTGAAGCACCTATTTCTGCTTCTCTCAGAAACAACCGTAGATTGAATGCAGGGGATGATAATGCTCCTAAAGATCGACAGATAATTCTGAAGAACAAATCAAAATCTAAAGCAGGTATGTGCATGGTTTTTTTCTCCTTATTTCAGAATTCTTAATGTTTAAGATTCTAAGCTTTTGATTCAAAATTAAAGGAAAACCTTAAAGCTTTGGTGAGAAGTTACGGTAGCACACATGAAATTTAGATACCATCAATTTCATTTCAAAATTTCTTTGTTGAAGATGCCATTGGTATTGTAAATCAGGGTGGAGAGACTTTACTAAAACTGAGGTCTAACAATGAGAACCACGTGCAAATGACATATAGATGAATTAAAGGAAAGTATGCCTCTGAGGGACGCGGGTGGCGCTGTGGGTTAAACCACAGGGCCTAGGGCTTGCTGATCAGAAGGTCGGCGGTTCGAATCCCCACGACGGGGTGAGCTCCTGTTGCTCAGTCCCAGTTCCTGCCAACCTAGCAGTTCGAAAGCACGTCAAAGTGCAAGTAGATAAATAGGTACTGCTCCGGCGGGAAGGTAAACGGCATTTCCGTGCACTGCTCTGGTTCGCCAGAAGCGGCTTAGTCATGCTGGCCACATGACCCGGAAGCTGTACGCCGGCTCCCTCAGCCAGTAAGGCAAGATGAGCGCTGCAACCCCAGAGTCGGACACAACTGGACCTAATGGTCAGGGGTCCCTTTACCATTACCCTTTATGCCTCTGAACATATTCCAAACATCTACCACAGGGTTTCCCTTAGTTATGATGTCAAGTCAGTTTGGAAAGAATGGATAACTGCCTAGAATGAAGTGCTTTGAACAGAAGAAAGATATCTTGATAATTACTGTATATTCTGGCGTGTAAGACTACTTTTTAATCCAGGAAAATCTTGTCAAAAGTTGGGGGTCGTCTTATACGCCGGGTGGAGAATCTGTGGTCGAGTATATCTCAAACTCTATATTTTAACTGGAAAAGTTGGGGGTCGTCTTATACGCCGGAAAATACGGTAGAATGTTTATATTTTTATCTAATCTTGCCACTGAAGAGAGAATATCAGAAAGTTTGGCTTCAAATTATATATATTTTTTTTAACAACTAGAAAGCATTGAAAAGACACCATTAAAAAAAGAAAAGAAGAAAACAGTGAAAGAAGAACATTCCAAATCTACAGTTGAGCCATTTGGAGAAACTGAAGGCAAGACAAGAGGGAAGAAAACAAAAAAAAAAGTTTTGTAATTTTTGGTACTGGGCTGTGTAATTTTTTTTCTTCAGAATAAATAGACATATATGGTTGTAAAGTATGCTTTGCATTTAGAACCTTACTTTGTTTCTGTAACTTCAGTTCATCCTTCAACATTGACACCTTCCCATCTGTATATACATTTTTCATATATTTTACAGGGCTTTTTGTTTAACACTGTATTGTGTTAAGATAGTTTTAATTCAGGTGTTAATTGTTATCTGTGATTTTTTCATTAAACCATACCTTGGCTTAAAATAATATCCTTTTATATTGTTCCAATCCATGGTGAATATGACTGCTTAAAAACCATATTAGACTGTACTCTGTATGCTGTCAACATTCTTTTAATGCTTTAGAAAGGATAAGCAAGGATAGCTGCATTATTATCTTGTTATCCACACTATGGCACTTTAACAATTCTAGGAGAACAACAATACATATATAGTAGTGTTAAACAGAACTGATTATACTTGGCCCATTTCTTTCCATATAACATAGTCATTGGGGGTTGCCAGGATGGGAAACAGACCCTTCTCTTTCGCAGGCCACATACCTTTGAATCCTGGCTGACACTTTCTTTTCAGTTTCAGTCCTTCCCATGGTTGATGGTATCAATTCAAAACTTATATATTTAAGGTTCAGTGCCTGGTACCTATAGTTACAATATCCTAATTGGCAGGGCTAGGAAAGTTCTGCTTGAGCTGTTAACAGGATAACTTGATCAGTGCAGCTGGCATTAGATTGAACCAAACCATTGTCTAGTACTATAGAGGTCTTGTCCTTTTTCTTATTGCAGCATTCTAAGCACACCTTTCGTAAGCTCCCACCTCAGTTCAGTTGTAGAGTACTGTATATGATTTCAGTTTTGTATAGATCTCATAGTAGCTGCTTTTTTCTCTTCCCCACCCAACATGAATTCTAAGCTACCTGTAAATAGCCTAGCTGGCAAAATTGGAGGATTATAAAGTTTACAGAAGCATATGTGTATGCTAGCTTTTTGAAATAGATTCAGTTTAGAGATACTCTCCTGGTTGAGTGACATACCCTGCCCTCAACATCCCTGCATGAATACTACTCTTCTTGCTGTGTTCAGCCCTTCTAGTTCTCTCTTGTTTTATTTCAGTTTTAAATACTACTGCTCCAAGAACAAAACCTCAACTCTCACTGGGTAACACAGAATTTAAGGGTGGACTTTCTTGGTTGGTGTAGGCATGCTTGGTGATAGACCTTTGAAGATGCCAAGTCACAGGCCTAAGGTGTATTCACCTGACACTCATACATGATGCTGCCCATCTTGGTAATTCTTTTTTTATATAATTTTGTTTTATTTTCAAAAATAAGGGAAAGGAAAGAAAGAAAAAAAGAACCAAGTTGCATCAAAATGTCATACACATTCACATATCAAGATTACTGACTTCCTCCCATCCCATCCATGGGTCCTTTTAATTCTGTTTTCATCTCCATATCAATACTTCTCAAAAAAAATAACTTCCTAAGTTATATGTAGTTTCTATTACATTACAAGTGTATTTAAAAACCTGCTAATGTTTTAAATATTTCCCATTTCTTTTCTTCTTTGTTCCTGAGCTTCCCAGTTAATTTTGCCATTTTGGCATAGTACAGACATCTCCCAACTAAGGCCCATCGGCTGGATGTGGCCCATGTGAGCCAATTGTGCGGCCACCCGCTCTTACCAGCGCAGTGCGGTTGCCCATCTCCGGGTTGGTGCGGCAACAGAAATAGTTTTTGCGCATGTGCAAAACGTCATTTCCAGCGCACTTTCGGGTCTACGGAGGCACAAGCTATTTCCGGTGCCACGCCAACCTGGAAGTGCACCGGAAAAAGCGAGTGCGCGCGAATATGTGCACACACTTCCCTGGCCCGCCACGCGATTGTCGCTGGAAGAACCGGCCCGAGGCCAGGTAAGTTTGGGGACCCCTGGCATAGTACATCAACTTGATCTTGTAGCATACACGAACAGTTTATTCTGATCTTTTGGAATCCCAGTCATATAATTCCTAGTAAAAGTTTTTTTTTTTAAACAAAAGTTTAATTTAAACATTTTTTATTTCATTATATATCATTTCCCAGATTTTTAAAAATTACGTTACAGTTCCAACACATATTTTGATAAAAGGTACCCTCTTTTTCTTTACATTTTTAGCATATATTGGTACTTGTTTTATACATTTTTGCTAGTTTTCCTGGGGTTAAACCAATACATCATTTTCATATAGTTTTCTTTCAATGAAGAACATGCTGTGAATTAGTTTTCCATAGCCTCTCCCAATCCATTTGTATATTGTGTCCCACATCTTTCACCCATTTTATCATCACTGATTTCACCTGTTCATCTTTAGTAGCCCATTCCCACCTTGCTAATTCTTCAGTGCAGCATCTCAACTGAAATTTGATCATTCCTTGAGGCTCTAGCATTAATATGGGGCCTGATTATGGCATGGGAAGCAGGGCTGTTATGCAAGATTTCAAAATCAACTAATTGCAAAATGTGAATTTGCTGGTTTGTAATGGACCATAAAAGAAAAGAAGTGGATCTTAATTCATTTCAGAGGTCTGTTCTTAACCTGAAGCACCACTTTAGCTAATGGGACCTCCTGCTGTGCTGCCAGAGCATGATTTCTGTTATCCTGAAGCAAAGTTCTTAACCTGAAGCGTTATTTCTGGGTTAGCGGAGTCTGTAACCTGAAGCATATGTAACCCGAGGTACCACTGTATATGTGTAAATAAGCCATATATCCTAAAGTCTTAATTGTACCTCATTCCAAGGAAACCAAACCCTGGGTAAGCACCTGGAAGCCCTAGAATCTTGCACTGCTCTGAGATTGGGGTGGCGTGAAATGTGAAATGCCTGGAGATTTGGTTGGAAAGGGAAAACAAGATTCTGGCTACAGTTTGGTAAAGATGCAGAATCAAGCAAAACTGCCGTAGTTTTTTCTTTAAAAGCTTGCATCCGTATAGCTGTGCCTCTGACTGAAAAGTGCCCAAGCGCCTGCTGCTGCCTTTGCCTGATAAGATTGGCATTCTATTTCTAATCTTTGCAAAACTTGGCAAGGTTAATGCCTTGGAGTATTAAAAACCCTGAAATCTTCATGTCCTTTGGACCAAGGACTCCTAAGTTACACAACCATGGCAGTTCAAAGGACAGATCATCAAACGATGAAAGGCAGACTCATTAACCCACCGAACTTTTGACCCAAAATTTCAAGTTCAGAGAAATTGAAAAGCCCCCACCCACCGCCCCATGCCATTGCCTGTCCAGTTTCTAGTACAAATTGTCTACTGCTTTGAGTAGAATGGTGAAGTTGCAGGGTATCCCAACCTTTTATTTCTATGTATAACAGGGCTAGGTCTACCAGAAATCTAGGTCTACAAGCAAGCAGTTACAGCTTCTGGATGTGAAAAGGATAGCTAATTAACTTGCTTTCATGTTACACATGGATAGACTAACCTAAATCTGATGTCAGTGGATCTAGTCTGAGTATGCAGTAGGATTTAGTATGAAATTAGAAAGGTGGGACTTATTGCTGCACTTCAATGGAATCTAAAAATACTGGTAGCATATGTTATTGTGTTAATAGATTTCATATCTTTTATCCCTTTATGTATAGATTTTTTGTTGTTGTTGTTCAGTCGTTCAGTCGTGTCCGACTCTTCGTGACCCCATGGACCAGAGCACGCCAGGCACGCCTATCCTTCACTGCCTCTCGCAGTTTGGCCAAACTCATGTTAGTAGCTTCAAGAACACTGTCCAACCATCTCATCCTCTGTCGTCCCCTTCTCCTTGTGCCCTCCATCTTTCCCAACATCATGGAACCCAAGAAAGTGAAATCTCTCACTGCCTCCATTTCTTCCCCTTCTATTTGCCAGGTGATGGGACCAGTGGCCATGATCTTAGTTTTTTTGATGTTGAGCTTCAGACCATATTTTGCGCTCTCCTCTTTCACCCTCATTAAAAGGTTCTTTAATTCCTCCTTACTTTCTGCCATCAAGGTAGTATCATCAGCATATCTGAGGTTGTTGATATTTTTTCCGGCAATCTTAATTCCGGTTTGGGATTCATCCAGTCCAGCCTTTCGCATGATGAATTCTGCATATAAGTTAAATAAGCAGGGAGACAATATACAGCCTTGTCGTACTCCTTTCCCAATTTTGAACCAATCAGTTGTTCCATATCCAGTTCTATAGGTTCTTCTCCCACATAGAGATTTCTCAGGAGACAAATGAGGTGATCCGGCACTCCCATTTATTTAAGAACTTGCCATAGTTTGCTGTGGTCGACACAGTCAAATGCTTTTGCGTAGTCAATGTATTCTGTATAGATAGATTTGTGCAAAGAAATGTCAGTGCAGTACCAAAGGAGAATTTTACTTGTTCTGTTGGGTCTATTATGTGATGCCAGCGGAAAGGTCTGGTAGAGTAGGAGCTGGCATAGATTTTTATGTTTGGTGCTGGCTTGGTGTTGATTTGATGCTTCCATGCATAATTTAAATGGGTGTTGTTTTATATTGCTGTTATTGTTAGATGTCCCAAGGGAAACAAGTGTACCAATGTTTGGAGGGGCACATATACCAAATAAATGAACCCATGCATTGTGGCCTCCCGCTATGTCTGTTGTTACGGAAATCCAGGTGCGAAGCTACTCAGCCACCTGGCCAGTCAGGCAAAGCCTATGGGTTCTTTATGGGAGAAAGAAGACCAGCCACCAACTGGAGCAAAGGAGAACGTTTATTGTGCAACAGGTTCATTCAAGGCAAGGTTGAACACTGGGAATGGGGTAACAAGAACATTTAAAAGTTCCTATCCCATCCCTAGATACAGTTCGAAAAACACCATCATTACCTCACTAAAGGGGAGGGTTATACATGATTAACATAGAGGTAAACAAGATTAACATATGGGTAATGGTCTGGGAAACTTGTGAATGCGTGTTAAGTGTTGGAAGGAACATCCTGAGCACCCACTGGGAGAGAACAATGGGCTCTTGGTCTGCATAGTCTGTCACATAGCAAAGTCCTGAGGAAAGCATTTGCTCAGAGATTATCTCTCGGGGTCCCCTCCTGTAAACGTGATCTCTTGCTTGCTGGATTATGGAGGAGCCAAGCGTTTGTGGGTCCTTGACCAGAGTTAGAAAATGGCTTTGGAATGAAGAGAATACATGAAAGTATCGATTTTATACAAATTTCCAAACATTTGAGGCTTATTCTATTGTTTAATTCAATTCGGAAGCAGTCTAGGTTGACTCTTCTTACAATGTATCTAGTGAGAGGTTTCGATTCCATTGTTATCTCAGTAGGAGATGTCTGGGTAATGGAGCGTGCAAAAAGGAGGCTGAGCTGAGCTGAGCTCGTCCTACAGAGGCTACAAAGCCAATGCATTTCCCTGATGGGTTCCCTTAAGGGCATCGCTTCGTACACCAACTTAGCTTAAATGCCCCCCTCCCCGTAATTTCCGTAACACTGTCTCTGGCCCTGTGCCCTTTAAGAGTGTTTTTCACTGTCAGTTATCCCAAGGTGAAAGCAGAGGCATGCTGAAAAAAGGCTCTGAGTGTCCAGCTTAGGAATTTACCTCTTGATTAGGTAAACAAGTAGAGAATGAAATGAGTTAGGCCTCTTTGTTTTACTATAAGATAACAG